>NC_062563.1:32293607-32918607 GCF_022837055.1 Prionailurus viverrinus
TCCTTCCTGCCTGCCTGCCGGCCCCGGGGCAGCCAAGGTCAGAGAGGAGAATGACAGGCCCAGGGCCACACAGCTGGGTGGGAGCAGAACCAGGACTTGAACCCAGGACACTGTCTCCAAGGCCTCTGCTGCCCCACCCTCTTGTTAAACACCCTCTTGTTCACTCTGATGGCTACAAGGACTGGAGACATTTTTGAGAGAGGTGAGGAAGTAGGAGAGGAGGAGCAAGGCTGGATGAGGGCCCAGAACCTAGCTTCGTGGCTCTCTTAACAAATGGAGACCATACCACTTCCCCTACTTCCCATTCTCGCTCTTTTTTCTGTCTGTGGTGGAACAGGTGATTACAGACACATGAAGTGTTTTTTAAAAAAAATAAAACCAACCTTGTGAATTAGAGTCATAACACGGCCAAGTACAGGGGAGCTGGTATTCTCACCTCCCTCCTGTGTCTTGTTTGAAAGACCCAACGTTCACAGAACAATTCGAGTCAACCAAGTAGAAAGACCAATGAATTCACCCTCAGGACATCTGTTGCTTTGGGTTAGCACGAGCTGTGAGACCACAGGCCAGTCGTCGCCTTCCCGTCCATGCCCTTCCCCCCTTTGTGAAGCAGAGATAGATAATAACAGTCCCCACCTCTTGGTCTTCCAGGAGTTAACTCCCTATGTTAGATAATAATAATTCCCACCTCCTGGGCCTCCGGAAGTTGACCTCACTGTGGCCCTTCGAACAGGGCCCGAGGGGCTTTGGAAGTCTTGGTGGGGTTAGTTTCCAGCCGTCCTGGCCCACCCTGGCACAGGGCGCCCGGTAGCCACCCCTAGAGGAAGTTCACGGCCTTGCCCCGGAGGGCATGCCCAGTCCGGCTCCCAACTCCCGGCGCGGCCCGGACTCACCCTGCTCCAGGGACGTGCCGCTGAGGTCCAGGACCTCGAGCGCGGCGCCCGCCCCCGCGAAGGCCGCGTCGGCGATGCCCGCCCCGGGGTCGCGGCCGAGCTCGGTGCAGGAGAGGTTGAGGAGGCGCAGCGCGGGGAGGCAGGCGAAGGCCCCGGGCTGCAGCTCCCGCAGCGGGTTCCCGGCGAGCGCCAGCGAGCGGAGGCCGGGCAGAGCGGGCCCGGCGCAGGGCGGCAGCGCGGCCAGCCGGTTGTAGCTGAGGTCCAGCGTGTGCAGCCCCGCCGGGCCCCCGGGGCCCCAGCGCAGCGACGCCATGCGGTTGTGGCGCAGCGTCAGCACCTGCAGCTGCGGCAGGTGGCTGAGCTCGGCCGCGCTCAGGGAGCGCAGCAGGTTGTGGCTGCCGTCGAGGCTGCGCAGCGTGGGCGGCAGACAGTCGGGCAGGCGCTCCAGGCTGCTGTTGGCGAGGGTCAAGGTCGTGGCTCCCGCGATGGGCAGCCCCTCGCAGGGGGAGACCGTGGCGTTGCTGGCCCCGCTCTCCCAGGGGCCCTGCTGAGTCAGCCGGAAAAGAGGGGCCCTCTCCTGTAGAGGCCCTGCCCAGCTGGGGCGCAGCAGCAGCGGCAGCAGGAACCACCACATGGTGCGTGGCTGGGGAGAGAAGAGCGAGACAGCCCCTTAAAGCCAGCAAATGTCCCCAGTTACGCTCGGGCTCTGAGGAGAAGCACAGGCCCTGGATGTACCCTGAAGGGCGGGGGACGCTCCTGTGACACCTGACCTTCCTGCTCCCAGCGATGCCTTTCCCCCTAATTCCCTTGTGGCTCAGCATCCACAGGTGACCGCTTGCAAAAGGCCTCCTTCATCTGTCCCCTCTGGCCTTGAACTTTCAAGTAACCTCCTTCCTTGTCCCCATTGCATGAGCTTCTGGAGGGAAGAGACTGTGCTCTTTATTACTGTAAACTTTCCCCAGGTCCACAGATGCTGCTCCAGAAACATCTATTAATAATGAGCCAGTGCATGACTCCCGTCAGGATAAGCCCTATTGGAATAGAAACATGGAACTTCTGGAAGATTTTATCAATTCCAGGGAAACTCAGTTGCCTCAATTTTCCTCTTGAGAACTGCCCAGCCACAGGTGAGTCTGTTTTGCATGTGATCTGGTTTGCAGGTCATGTTTTATTGTAAATTTTTTAATGTTTATTTATTTTTGAGAGAGAGGGAGAGACAGAGCATGAACAGGGGAGGAGCAGAGAGACAGGGAGACAGAATCCGAAGCAGGCTCCGGGCTGTCAGCACAGAGTCCAACTCGGGGCTCAGACTTACAGGCTTCAAGATCATGACCTGAGCCAAAGTTGGATGCCTAACCGACCGAGCCACCCAGGCACCCCTTATTTTAAAGCAAGTTCTGAAGGCAGAACTTTCTGTTGAGAGGGCTCTTTCCTGAGAGGTTCGCTTTGGGAAAAAAAGAGCCCCCAGAAAGCTGTGAGGGTTAAGAACATGGAGTCAACATTTCCCGGTCTCATGCTGGTCCCAGAGAAAGCTAGGGCCCCTGAGGTCAGCCTTGCTCTGGAGGGATGGCTGAAGGCTCCTAGGTGTGGAGTTTCTAGAGTACCCAGAATTTCTCAGAGCAGCTGGGAGATCAGGTAGGGGTAGATCATGTGGCTGTGGGCTGGTTTGGGAGCGGCAAAGTTACTTCTAACCAGGCTTGGCCTTGAGGTCACTGCTTCATATAGCCCCACTTCCTCTACCCTGCTGTCTCTGCTGGCCACCAGGTTTCAGAGCAGCCAGGCTACAGGGGAAGGGCTTCCCTCCTGCTAGTTGGGGGTCATGGCAGTGAGAAGGATCCTGAAAACTGAGGCCAGGAGTCCACCCATCCGGCAATGTGTCATACTCACCCTAAGCTGTCCTTTAGGAGTGTAGCACCCCCGGATGCCCCTTTGCAGTCCTCTATCTTGTCTTGCAGATTCCAGGGGTCAGTGACTTAGCCGCTAAACTGTGAATTCCAGAGGGAGGCCTGTTTCCCAGGTGCCCCTGCTCCTGGCCCCACCCACTACAAGGGCCTGAGATACTCCAGTCCCTGCAGCCCCTCCCTCCCCACCAAAACAGTATGGTTCTTAGCCCACACTTTCACTGCCTGTCTCCCTCCTCCCCCACTGGGCCTGAACCTGCTCTTTCTCAGGCCTGGCACCTCCTCCCTGCCCTCCCCCATCTTCACCTCTCCTGACACTGCCTTTTGGGGGCCTGACAAAGGGAGGGAGTCAGCTCTCCTTGGCTGAAGGGAGTGCTGAGGGCTCAAGGGTGCAGTGATGCAGAGGCAGCACAGTCACCTCCCAGGAATCTGATCCTCCTGCCAGGTAGTTCCCACTCCTGGGATGGTTGGAGGCTGAATGATCAGCTGGAATGAGGAGGAAGCCCTCTTCCCAAGGAGGAAGGCACCCCAGTCCGTAGGAAAGCTTGCAGAGCTTCAGAGGACAAAGTGGCAGGAGAAGAGGTCCTCAGAGGAGCCTGGGGAGCAGGGGCAGGCTCGAGCCAGATCTAGGAGTCCCCAAGAACGCTGGGGTTGGTTTCTCTAGGACCCAGTTCGGTGACATCATGGATGTTTGTCTCTCCATCTTGTGAAGATAAATAAAGAGGGCAGAAATGCAGAAAGAACATTTCTGCCTTAGGACTGAAGTGGTTGATGCTGAAGCTGTGACGATGCTAAAAATGCTTCGTTTAGAGCAGAACCTTTCTTCCCCAGAGTTCCAAGACTGGCCATTTTATCTGAGAGCTTTTGATCTTCACCCCCCACCCTCATCCCCTTCCTGCCACCGCTCCCAGGCCCGGGGTTAATCATCCCCAGCATTGTGCACACAGACAAGGACCAGAACTTCATGGATCTGTCCCCCTGTCAGTCCTTATCTGAGTAGCCCTGAGGAACTCCAGGACACCTCAAGACTGGCATGTTGTGTTAATTGGATAATTGCAAGTCCCCTGGGATCTCCTTTGAGGCCTTCTCTACTCACAGCCTCAAAATATCAGCCGAAGTGCCAGTCTGGGGCTTGCTGCTCGGAAGCATTCTTTCGTCTGGCCCAGGTGGGGGGCAGGGAGAGGCCTGTTCTGTACAACCCTGTCTGGGGCAGTGCAGTCTCTGTCCAGGGAGCCAGAGACTAGGCTCCAGTGCCCCTCCCTTCCAACCTTCTCTCAGAGTTAAACCAGCCAGGTCTACACTACAGGCTGGCAGGGGTTTAGGGAGTGCAGGCAGGTCTCCCCAGATGTGAGGGGCCAAATCTATTGAAACAGGGACCCTGATGAAGAAAGCAGTGGTCCCCCCCACTGCCATGGAGGCCTATAAAAGAAGATCCCAGTGAATGTTGGGTGCTCCTCTGTACTCCAGTGGGGTAAGGGGTCTGGAGAGACCAGGGCTGAGTAAGCCCACTGAGGCATTGCCCTGAACTTGCCCAGAGCCCCAGGCCTTCTGAGCCAACTTCTTGTCCCTGCTGCTTGCTGGCTACCTCATCCATGGTGGCAAAGTCCTGGCCTGGACAGGCTGACCCAATGTCTGAGCTTGGCCATCTGGTTTGCTCTGGCCCACGCCCCTGGTGGGCTGCCCAGTTGGGCTTTGAGCTGGAGAGTCTGGTGGCAGACGCTTCATGGCAGAACTTGCTTCCTGGTGGCTGGTTGGCCTTGCCCCAGTGGGCGCGCTCTGCTTGTCACCACACCATCTTTTAAAAATTGAGCATCTGTTATAGTCAGAGCCTAATGCCATATGCATGATCTCATTGAATCCTCGCCAGGTACTATTATTCCCATGGTACAGATAAGGAAACAGGTTCACAGGGGCTGCCTAGACTAGCTAGTCTCTCTGGCTTAACCACTCCTTCATACTGCCTTCCATAGGCCTCAACATTTGACACTGTAATACTCCCTATAAGCACAAGAGAACCTTTTCCAAATATTTAGATAGACCCACATTATGCAAGCAGCCAGGACAGTTGGGAAATTCCTTTTCCTAGTTGAGCAGCTCATTTTCAGAAGAAACCTCTTGTACCCCTGAGGGTGCAGGACTGAGGCAGATACCTGGGCAGGGCTACTGGGTACCTCTCAGGAAGGCCCTGGCCATCTTTTTCAGCCCCTTCTCTTCCAGCCCCTTTGGGAGGTGAGGAAAAGATGACTGAAGTGTTTGTCCCGTCTGGACAAGGATGCTAAGGTCCCACAACAGAGTCCTGGAAACAATAAGTTTGTGTCCTCCAAATCCCATGCCACGTCCTGACCTCCATCACTTTACCCAAGTGGCTCCCTCTGCCTAGGTGCTCTCCCCCTTGACCACCTGGCTTTCCATTTAAGCTTACTCTTCCATATCTACTCTGGGGTCTCTCAAGAGCTGACCTTGAGATAAGGACTTCGGAGCAGGTAGTTTATTGGGGTTAGTGGCCCCAAGGAGCATGGAGAGGGAATAGGAAATGAGTTAGGGAAAGTAAGCCACTACAGGTGCCTTAATGAGCTGATCACTCAATCCCATTGGGTTTGAGCATACTTGATCAGGATCAAGTGGGAGAGGAATTGGGGCATTTACCTGCCAGCTTCTGTTTCTTGTTGGCTTGAGGGTTCTTCTTGGGGCTTCAACTCCCTGACATGCCTGGCTTGTCCTGAGCATGGATTGAGTGGGCTAGGAGTGGGTACCAAAAGCCTCAGCTATAGCACCCTTCAAGATTTTGCCCAGGCAGGCCCTTCTTGGTGTTCTCTCTGACCTAGGTCAACTGCCATCAGGTGGATTGACATGGCATCGTTCTAAAATATTTTATTTATTTATTTTGAGAGAGAGAGTGTGCAAGCAGGGGAGGGGCAGAGAGAGGGAGAGAGAATCCCAAGCACGCTCCGTGCTGTCAGCGCATAGCCCAGCATGGGGCTCGAACTCACAAACCATGAGATCGTGACCCGAGGTGAAATCAAGAATCAGACACTAAACCGACTGAGCCACCTAAGCGCCCTGACATGGCATCTCTCTAATATATGGATTAAAACTTCCTGAGAACTGCACCACGTTGTTGTTCTCAGTAGTCCTGGTGCCCGGCGTGGAACCTGGCACTCCGGAGAAATGTTCGCTAAATGAATGGGAAGAGTATGTGGCGAGTCACGGTGTCCTCCACAGTGCCAGGAGTGGATGGGGCAGGACTCAAAACAGTAAACATAGAATTCCCAGGCCCGCCAGCATCCCAGCATTGAAAGAGCTCAGGTGAGGGTTGACAAGGGGTATGGTGGGTGGGGGTGGAAGTGGAAGGAGAGAATTGGGTCACAAAGAAATTTCCAACTCAGACTCCTGACACTCTCATGGATTTTTTGGGGAAAGATCACATGGAAGAAGATCGCAAGGTCAGAGTGTTAATAAAACCAAAGCCTGCAGA
Source organism: Prionailurus viverrinus (assembly GCF_022837055.1). NCBI lineage: Eukaryota > Metazoa > Chordata > Mammalia > Carnivora > Felidae > Prionailurus > Prionailurus viverrinus. Next base: position 32,299,877 of record NC_062563.1, read on the forward strand.
AGAAAAAAAAATGAGCCAGCAATTAATTATACATTTGGTCACACTCCTTTTCTGGATTTAGATCAAAATCAGACTTGTGGATTCTTGGCCTTAAGAGTGACATTACAACATGTCTGGTTCTACCCTCCCCTGTCCACTTTAGAGGGAGAAAATGGCCCCAGAGAGGGAAATTGGCTTATCTGAGGTCACAGAGGTGAATCCTAGCAATCTAGTGAGAAGGAAGGGTGACCTCATTCTCCCTATTCTATTCTGGGCTCATCTGCATAGCCATCTGCATAGGCGGGTTTCACCTGCCCTGGCATTAGCAGGGTCTTTCCCCGTTGGTCTGACCAGTTGAACACATCTGATGAGCATCACGTCGCTGGGCAGAATTTCTGGGGGTTCTTACCCCTGTTCTCTCCAAAAATCCAGAAATGAATACCCCTAATATAGGTTGCCCCAGAGATCCAGAATTGGTGCTTCCCCAGGAGTCCTGTCCAGCTCTGTTCACAGCTGTAGCAGCCTGGGATGCTGGCCTAGGTGGCAGGTGACTGTTCAGCCAGCTGCCTCTGCCCTGCTTTCCAGATGCCAGACAGTTCTGCTGAGGGTTCTTCCTGTAAGCACTGGAGCCGGAATGTACTAGCTTGAAGGCTGCATTCTTCTCTGATAGAGATAAGCTGGAGGAATGGGGGAGTGTCTGAGGGAGGAGATGGTACCAGGTTGTCAGGTCTCCAGCAGCCAGCTCTCACGGAATGGAATGCAGGAAAGGGGCCTTCAGGTGGTGGGGACCAAGATGCCTGAGTGGGCTCCACTGACGTGGCTGACCTGCCTGTGAGGAAATGATCTTCAGGGAATAAAATAGTCATGGGTTGAGAGTCCTGTTTATTTTTCTGTTGAGGCGTCCCTCAATAGCAGTAAGTTTGCAGCATAAGGATTTGTAGAATGCTTAGAGTTTTAAAAAAATGCCATTTGAGATTCTGTTAAAATTGTAGTGGGAAGGATTCAAACTGAAATGAGAGGTCAGACTTTAATCTGCCCCTTTATTTTGCACGTACGGAGTGGGAGAAGACAGTACATGGGCTGTTTTTATAAAGCACATTCTGGAATTCATTACAGCCCGAGACAGCACATGAGTGGAAAGGTCCTAAAACTGGGGTAAGATATTGGGTTTGCATTGAAAAAAATGTTTTTTTTTAGTTTATTTACTTTTGAGAGAGAGAGAGAGAGAGAGAGAGAGAGAGAGAGTGTGTGTGTGTGTGTGTGTGTGTGTGAGCAGGGGAGGGACAGAGAGAGAGGGACACGCAGAATCCCCAGCAGGCTCCAGGCTCTGAGCTGTCAGCACAGAGCCCAACCCAGGGCTCGAACTCACGAATCGCGAGATCGTGACCTGAACCGAAGTCGGATGCTTAAAAGACTGAGCCATCCAGGTGCCCCACTGGGTTTGCATTTTAATGCTGCTCCTTTTTTTATAAGAATTATTTATATTATTCTTTTATAAGAATTTATAAGAATTCTTTTATAAGAATTTTTTATAAGAATTATTTATAAGAATACAACATCTGTATTCTTGAGCTTCTGTCTCATATTTCTCATCTATAAGTAAATAGATCAGTCCAGGGTTAACAATTCAGCACACACGTCCCTGAGAACATGCCAGTGCATGCCCTAGGTGCTCGGTGTATAAAATGGGGACTCAGAGATGAATAAGACCTGAACCATGCCCTTCAAGCAGTTCCCAGTTTAGAAGGGGTGGAAGACAGAGAAAAGTCACCATCAGTGTGAGTACACTATCTTCTTGTCACAGAAGGCTGAAATGCAAGCTCTGTTAGCCCAGGGAACGTGTGTCTAGCTTGTTCACTTCTGCATCCCAGCGTTTGGCAGTACCTGCATACAATGGGTATTTAAGAAACATTTGCTGAATGAGGGGCCCTCTGGGTGGCTCAGGTTGTTGAGCATCTGGCTTCAGCTCAGGTCATGATCTCACAGTCAGTGGGTTTGAGCCCCATGTCGGGCTCTGTGCTGACAGCTCAGAGCCTGGAGCCTGCTTCGGATTCTGTGTCTCCCTCTAACACTGCCCTTCCCCTGCTCACCCTCTGTCTCTCAAAAATAAAGAAACATAAAAAAAAATTAAAAAAGAAACATTTGCTGAACAAATGAGCATTTATTCTATGTCCTTCGCTTCTTTTGTTTCTGATCGGTTCTATTTCCTTTCTTTGGGGTTTTCCACAGAACAATGATGGTTTGCTTATATAGACTTTTTAGTATGTTAAAGAAGATTCTTCCCGAAGCAAAAGTATTCAACTTGCATACACAAGGTCATAATTTAGAATCTTACAGAGCTTGGATGTTGTTTATTCCCCATTGCTACAGCGACTTGCAGACACGATAACATTTTGTTGAAAGAAAAAACGCACACTATCCATCAAGCATATGAGCATGTGCTTAATGTTATTACTTAATGTGGAAATGCAAATTCGAACCACAATGAGATACTACTGTGCACCCACCAGAATGACCAAAATTAAAGGGACTGAGAGTCCCAAGTTTGGGAAAGGGTGTGGAGTAAGTAGAATTATTAGACACTGCTGGTGCGAATGTCAGACGGTGCAGCTACTTTGGAAAATTGGCAGTTTTTTAATTAATTATTTAAAATTTATTGTTTAATTTACATCTAAGTTAGCACATGGTGCAACAATGATTTCAGTAGATTCCTTAATGCCCCTTACCCATTTAGCCCATCCCCCCTCCCACAACCCCTCCAGCAGCCCTCTGTTTGTTCTCTATATTTAAGAGTCTCTTATGTTTTGTCCCCCTTTCTGTTTGTATATTATTTTTGCTTCCCTTCCCTTATGTTCATCTTTTTTTGTATCTCAAAGTCCTCATATGAGTGAAGTCATATGATATTTGTCTTCTATGACTAATTTCACTTAGCATGATACTCTCCAGTCCATCCATGTAGTTGCAAATGGCAAGATTTCATTCTTTTTGATTGCCAAATAATACTTCATTGTATATATATACCACATCTTCTTTATCCATTCATCCATCGATGGACATTTGGACTCTTTCCATACTTTGGCTATTGTCGATAGTGCTGCTATAAACATGGGGGTGCATGTGTCCCTTTGAAACAGCACACCTGTATCCCTTGGATAAATGCCTAGTAGTGTAATTGCTGGGTCATAGGGTAGATCTATGTTTAATTTTTTGAGGAACCTCCATACTGTTTTCCAGAGTGGCTGTATCAGCTTGCATTCCCCAAAACTGGCAGTTTTGATGAATGACAAGCATATATCTACATAATGACTCAGCAGGTGCACTCTTGATACTCAAGAGAAATGAGCATATATATCCACCAAAAGAATGTTTATAACAACTTTATTCATGAAGGCCCCAAACTGAACACAACCCAAAGGCTATAAGTAGGAAAATGAATACATAAATTATGGCATAGTCATACGACGGCACAGTCACAGTGAACAATGAACTCAACAACAGAGATGATTCTCACAGACACTTGTTGAACAGCAGAAGCCAGGGACAAGAGTATGTACTATATGGTTCCATTTATGTGAAGTTCAAGAAGAGGCAAAACTAATCAATCTTCAGAATAGTGGTTATTTAAAAAAAATTTTTTTTAACGTTTATTTATTTTTGAAACAGAGAGAGACAGAACATGAACAGGGGAGGGGCAGAGAGAGAGGAAGACACAGAATCTGAAACAGGCTCCAGGCTCTGAGCTGTCAGCACAGAGCCCGACATGGGGCTCGAACTCACGGACCATGAGATCATGACCTGAGCCGAAGTCGGACGCTTAACCAACCAAGCCACCCAGGCGCCCCAGAGTAGTGGTTATTTTTGAAGAGCATCTGAGGTGCATGGCTCAGTATGTATTAAAGAATTGGAGGTATGACAAGACCTGGTGTGTTGAGGGGAGGGACAGTTCAATATGGTAGGAGACTAGCAGGAGCCATGGTGGAGGAATGTAGGGAGAAGACATCAGAAACATTATTTGGGGGTCATTTTGTAAAAGGCTTTGTTGTGATCATTAGCGCTATTTGCCACGTATTTCAGCTCTTCTTCCTTCTGGTCACTCAGTAAGATTATACTTCCTGGCCCCTTGTGGTTGAATGTTTCCATATTTTGTTCTGGCCAATGAGTATCACTTCCAGACAATGCATTTAGCTGCTGGTGTGAGACCCTCCAGGGCTCTCTCTTCCCCTCTGAAAATTGGCAGTATTTGGGAAGGTGGCTGTTGTGTCAGCCTGGGTCCTTAGGAAGACCAGAGTTCCCCTGAGGCTGCTGTGCCTATATTGGGAAATAGTAAGTGAATATGATAATTACAGATTACAGTAAGAATTATAAAGGATATGAACAGACTGATGTGATGTAAAGGAATTGGGGAGGAGAGTGGAGGTGGTCATCGGAAAGCTTGCTTCATTTGCACTGAGGCCTGGGGTGGGATGGAGCTGTCAAGCAAAGGGCCATGGGGAATAATATTCCAGAGCAAATGAGCAAAGATTTGGAAGCAGGAAAGAGCCTGCTGTGTGTGAGTCACAGAAAGCAGATCTTTGTGGCTAGAGGATGGTGGGAGAGGGGACAGGTGGGAAGGGATGTGATTAAGGGGGTTGTGTTAAAGGTCACTCTAGTTGCTGTATCTATTGTAGGCAAGAGAGCTACATTAAGGGGGTGTTGAAAGTGTCCAAGGGGGAGGAGATGATGCTGGTTTGACAGTGAGGATAGTGAATGTGGAGAAGAGTGTTCACATTTGAAATATGTTGTGAAAGTGGGATCCACAAGACTTGTAAGTGGGTTGGAAGTGAGGTGTGGTAGGCTGGATAATGGCCCCAAAGACACACACATTTTAATTGCTGGAACCTGTAGATGTTACTTAAATGGCAACAGGAGTTTGCATATGAGATTAAGGTAAGAGTCTTGAGATGGAGAGATTATCCTGGATCATCTGGATGGGCTCCTGATGGAAGCACAGGTGTCTTTATAAGATAGAGGCAGAGGGAGAGTTTACTACAGAGAAGAGGAAGACCATGTGGAGACTGAAGGAAGACGCTATGCTACGGGCTTTGAAGATAGAGGAAGGGACACCTGGGTGGCTCAGTCAGTTAAGCATCTGGCTCTTGATTGCAGCTCAGGTCATGATCTCACAGTTCATGAGATTGAACCCTGTGTCGGGCTCTGTGCTGACAGCAGGAAGCCTGCTTGGGAGTCTGTCTCTCTCCTCTCTCTCTCTTTCTGTTTCTATCTCTCTTTCTCTCTCAGTTTATCTCTCTCCCCCTCTCCCTCTTTCTCCCTCTGTCTCCACCCCTCCCCTGCTCATGCTCTCTCTCCCCCTTCCTCAAAACAAATAAATATACTTAACTAATGAAGATAGGAGGAGGGTCTAGGAATGCAGAAGCTAGAAAGGCAAGGACATGGATTGTCCCCAATCCCTCCTGAGGGAGTATGGCTCTGCTGGCACTTTGATTTGGGCTCAGGGAAACTGATTTCAGAATGCTCATTTCTAGAACTCTGAGAGAATAAATGTGTATGTCATCGTTTTTATTGTGGTAAAATATATAGAACAATATGTATCATTTTAACCACTCCTTAGGTATACAATTCAGTGGCATTAAATACATTCATAATGTTATGTAACTGTTATCTATGCCTGTAACATTGCTGTCATCACAACAAAAACTTTACTCATTAAATGACAACTCTCCTTTCTCTGCCTCCCCAACTGCTGGTAACCTCTGTTCTACTCTCTGTCTCTATATTGGTCTATTCTAGATACCTCCTCTCAGTGGAATTGTACAATATTTGTCCTTTGTCTGGCTTATGTCACCAGACATAATGTTTAATGTTTATTTATTTATTTATTTATTTGAGAGAGAGAGAGAGAGAGAGAGAGAGAGAGGGCATGAGCAGGGGAGAGGCAGAGAGAGAGGGAGATACAGAATATGAAGTAGGCTCCAGGCTCTGAGGTATCAGCACACAACGCGGGGCTCAAACTCACAAACCATGAGATCATGACCTTAGCCAAAGTTGGGCGTTTCACCAACTGAGCCACTCAGGTACCCTTCACATAATGTTTAATGCCAAGGTCAATCATGTTGTAGCATATATCAAAATTTCGTTCCTTTTTGTGGCTGAATGATATTGTATATTGTTTTAATTGTGGTGATTTGTTATAGCAGCTAGGGAAAACTAATACATGAGGGATGAGAGAAAAAGTATCAAGCATGATCCCTAAGCCGCTTGGGTGGCTCAGTTGGGTAAGTGTCTGACTCTTAATTTAGGCTCAGGGCATGATCTCCCGGGTTGTGAGATCAAGCTCTGCGTTGGGCTCTGTGCTGACAGCACAGAGTCTGCCTGGGATTCTCTCCCCCAACTCTCTGCCCCACCCCTGCTGGTGCGCTCGCTCGCTCTCACTCTCACTCTGTCACTCTCACTCTCTCTCTCTCTCTCTCTCAGAATAAATAAATAAACATTAAAAAAAATGATGATCCCTAAGTTCTTGGACCTGAGGACATTGAAAGGATTGATGGACTGAGAGGCCATTTACTGGGAAAGAGAAGTCTAAGACAGCAACAGATTTGGGGGAGGAAAATCATAGGCTCTGTTTTGACCATATTAAGTTTGAGATGTCTGTTAGACCTACAAGGAGATACTGAGGGAGATAACTGGACATCCAACTGGAATTCTGGGGAGAGGTCAGAGCTGGAAAGTTACATTTGGGAGGCATCACCATATAGATGGTGCTTGAAGCCAGTAGACTGGTTGAGGCCACCTAGGGCAAGTGCGTAGAAAGAGAAGAGAAGAGGAACAAGCCAACATTTGCTAGTGGAACAGAGGAAGAGAAATCAGCCTAGCAGGCTGAGAGAAAGCCAGGGAGGTAGGAGAAAAATCAGGAAAATTTTGAATCATGAAAGTTAAGAGAGAACAATATTTCATTAAGAGGGGCACAGCCAGCCAGGTTTTGACAGACTAAATAATGGAGGACTTTTATGAGCTGGACAAGAGAAGGGTTGATTGGGGGTGGGGGGGGGAGGGACAGAAGCCAGAGAGGAGTGAGTTAAGGGCATGAGAAAATATGTGTTAGCTTTCCTACGTATTCAGAGAACTTTTGCTGTGAGCAGGAGCAGAAAAATGGGGCAGAGTTCAAACCTTTTACAAGGTGGGGAATATCGTTGTAGTTATCTATGGCTGCCCAGTAAGTACCCCCAAAACTTAGTGGCTTAAAGCAACATTTATTATATTCTATTACATGATTTTTGAGGGTCAGGAATTTGGTCGGAGTTTGGCTAGATGACTCTTTTGTTCCATTTAGCATTGATTAGTCATTGGTAGTATTCAGCTGTTCAGTGGACTGGTTTTGAGGCTTCAAGATGGATTTACTCATGGGTCTGGCACCTTGGTAGGGATGACCTGAGGGCCAGGCTCTGCTGAGATTGTCGGTTGGAGTGCCTACTTGTGGCTTCCCTAGCATGGTGGCCTCAGGGCTCTAAGAGGGAGTATCCTGTGGACAAAACAGAAGCTACAGGGCCTTTTATGACTTACAGTTAGAAGTCACATAGCATTACTTTTGCTGTACTCTATTGGTCAATCCAGCCACAAGCCTACTCAGATTTAAGGTGAGGGGACTTAGATCCCATCTCTTGATGGGAGGACACTGAGAGAGTTTGTAGCTGTATTTTAAAACCCCCAAAGAGAGAGAACATGTTTGCAGTCTGATGGGAATGTGTCAAGAGATGGGGAGAAGAGAATGATGCAAGAGAGAGAGGAGGAAACTGCAGGAATTGAGTGCTTTGGAGGTCATGAGGGGACAGTACTCAAAAGGCTGTGGATTAGGCACTTTTCCAACTGAGGCAAGAGGGAAGAAAGACATTGTGAGGACAGATGAAGAGTGAAGAGATGAGGCTCTTCCCATCTGATGACATCACTGTGCTCAGTAACATGCAGGTCAATCTGTTACAGATCATCAGCTGAGGGTAGGTGTTGAGGCGGGTTGAAAAGAAAAGAAGGTATGAAATAGTAATATCAGAGAGTTGGAATGTTAAGTATTTTTTTGAAAAGATTTTAACAGTGATGGCTTTTTGTCATTACTGAAAATAGTATAGAATGTAAGTACATGATGAATCCTTAATAATATATTAAGAAAATTACTTTTTTAGTGATTATTAATTACACCAACTGTTTATGGAACCTGAGATACTCTAAATTCTAGGAAGTTGCTGACCAATTCTTTTAGATGGGATCACATGATATTATATTTCCATTTTGTTTTGTTGCTGGAGGAACTAGCATTAGTTTCATGAAGTAAGTCTGAGAAAGCACCCAAGATTAGAACTCTGAGATCATTTTCTTAGGAGAATTGAGAACATGTTTATTTTACTTGAAGAAGATGTTTGGATCATCACCTCCTGAGAGTGATTTAAAAAAATTATCTGGCAAGGGTTGGTCTTGAGCAAAGTACTTGGTAGATGATGTCGTTTTACAGATGATGCTTTCAAGTGTTGAAAACATGTTTGTAATTCTTGCTCTGGAATTGCTTTCAGAATGAGTTTCACACACGCGCGCGCACACACACACCAATCACTAATGGCCCCTCTTCCAAGCTTGACCTTATTTCTGTCCTTCTCCCACTTGGAAAACTCTTATTCATCCTTCAAGACCCAGTCTAAATGTCCTTTCTTTCTGGGAAGATCCTTCCTCCTTTGCTCTTGACTCTAACAAAACTACTCCCTCTCTATTGTGCTCATATGTCTTTAATGTATCAAGAATAATGCCTGTTATATAACATTACAGAGTTATTTATTCAGCTGCCTGTCTTTTGCTAGATTGTATTATCCTTGGCAGCTAGTGTAGTGCCTAGCACATAGTAGGTGCTTATGGCAGATGGAGCTACTTGTTTCCTGATATCTACTCTCACCATGTTTATCAGTAAAAGAACTCTGATTTTTAGTTGAGGCCATGGCTACTTTGAATAAAGACCAACTATTTCAACCTCCCTTATAGTTAATTGAAGCCATATGACATAATGCCTGGAGCCAGAGCAGCCACGTTGGATCATGAGAGGACTTTGTGAATAGAAGCTATACATAGTGGATGGAAAAGATGCAATGACATGGGTCCTTGACATGGTATATGTGCTTTATTGGCCCAGACTTGCCTTAGGAGTGTCAGGTGGAAGAGAGAAAAACATCTCTTGTTTGAGCCACTATTATTTTATATATATTACATATATATATATATATTTATATACACACACATATATGTGTGTGTATATAAATATATATATCTGTATATGTACTTGTAGCTAAGCAATTTTAACTGATAGAAATATATATGTATATATAATTTATATATAAATATACAAACATACAATAAATATAGTAAGTTATATCAACTGTATATTTATATGTTATATAGCTTATATGAAACATATATATTATATACATGTGTATGTTTGTGTGTATGTGCTTGTTTAACTGAACTGGATGAAATACAGTTAGCTGAACTGTAGCATGGATTGACAACTGTAGGCCCTTAGGCTACATTAGGTTCTCGGATATATTAGAGATTATTCACATATTTTAAGATCTGTGACTACTAGTCAGGGCATGCTTCACAAATCCCTGTGTCTCATATCTGACTGTGTCTGTGTACATCACCTTCCCCCAAACACAGTAGCATTTGCAGCCCCTTGTCCTAGAATGAACTTTGCTTAGGTTATAAGGAGTGGATTATTCAACAGCTTCTTGCCAAGTGTTTGGCTGCCCATTTGCTCTTCTGATGTCTACCTGATTCAAAGAACCATTTGTAAAGGGAGGAAAAGGTCAGAATAAGAACATTTCACTCAGCCTCTAAAAACAGAGCTCAGACCCTGAGGGAAAGTTGCCTCTCTGTGGTGGAACTGGCATTAATCACTTATATGCAATGGCAGGATCAGGGCCAACCATTTGTGGGGATGGGGGTGGATGGGGTTTTCTCTGGTCATGGGTTGGTGTTTTCTCTGCTGGGAAGAAGGCAGAACTCTTTCCCACCCTCCTGAATTCCACCTCTGACCCAAATTTGCAATCAGATATCATATTGGACAAGTGGGCCAGCCGTTGGGATCTGAAAAATTTTTTTAGTAGAAAATTTCACTCTTTTGACATTTGAAATCTGGTATAATGTAATTGAAGGAAAAAAAAATGTCTATGGAGTTTTGTAGGCCTTACTGATGTATGTTGGGGTGGGATGGGGACAAATCACCTCAAGAGGGATTATCGCAAATAAAGACAATCTAGGGCTCTTGACTCAAGAGGCCTTGCCATTCACACAGGATTATCAAGAGTGGTGCTAGAGAATACCACTCAAGTCAGGAGGTCTAGGTTCAAATCCTTGCTTTCAACACTCCAGTTGGGTGACCTTGACAAGTTGCTTATTAAAATGCAAGTTGCTTGACTCTGTACACAGTAGTTCCTGTGTATGCTAGAGCTGGCTTGTCCCTGTCAGAGAGCTGGGTATCTTCCCAATTGTTTTCACGGATGCCATGCTGTCTACGGTGGGAGTCTTTACACCAAGGAAATGGGTGAATCAGGTCTCCCCCTGTATTTACCAGCAACCACTGCATGTTTCCTAATCTGTACAATGAGGCTGACAATACTTACCTCACCCAGAGGCTGAATTGAGAGGACTCCTGGGAAGCACAAGTGATACCCCTTAATACATGTTAGCATTCTAATTCTTTTAGCCATGTAATAACAACTCTATTGTTGAGGATATTATCTGGGGAGGCAGACACAAGATCTGACTTGCTCTAACATTGGTTGGCACAACCATTTAACCTCTTGGTATCTGTTTTGCCCCTGTGGTTTGACTGTCAGGGCAGCCTGTCAACCTTCCCTGAAATTTGAGTTATAGAACTACGTGGTTTGACTCGAATAATTGGCCCGTGTTGGCAGAGTGATGCTAGAGTTTCAGAAGGAAAGTGTGTGTGTGGTGCATAGGAGTGGAGGATGTACCCCAACTGGATTGTGGGGAAAATGAACCACAGCCAAGGAATGCTGGAGACGAAGGGCTGTAAGAAAACGCACAATCCAAACCCTTGTTTTACAGATGAGGAGACATATGCTCTCAGGTGGGGGCTTGGATTTTCTGTTTTTGTTGTTTCAGTTTCCTTTTTGATCAGGCTAATACAATAACTATCTTGAAGAGATATCTGCATTCCCATGTTCATTGCAGCATTATTCACAATAGCCAAGATATAGAAACAGTCTAAGTGTCTATTGCTGGGTAAATGGATGTAGATAAAATGTGTGTGTGTGTATGTGAGGTGTGTATATACATATATATACACGTATATATACACGATGGAATATTATTCAGCCACTAAGAAGAGGGAAATTCTGCCATTTGCAACAACATGGATGGACCTCGAGGGCATCATACTAGGTGAAATAAGTCAGGCAGAAAAAGACAAATACTGTATAATCTTACTTATATGTGGAATCTAAAAGAAACTCATAGAATAGATTGATGGTTGTCAGATGTGGGGGATGGAAGGTGGAGGAAATGTGTGAAGGTGGGGACGTTTTAAGCTGCTTTCAGGCAGAATCATAGCCCCTTAGTTTGCATTCAGCCAGCAGTTAAATAGCTACTCTTCTTTTTTCCTCAGTGAATATCTAATGACTTATTCAATTTCCATGAATGTGTAATGACTTAATAGATATAATATTAAAATACAAAACCAGAAACCAGTATACAAGTTGGTATAAAGGCTGAAGAGACAGAACCCAAAATGCCAACAGTGTAGGTCTTTGGACAGTGTTAGTAAGACACACCTGGCTTTGAATTCTGGTTTTGCTTACTGGTGGTGTGGCTTTGGGCAAGTTATTTCACCTTATGAACCTGTTTCCTCCTTTGTGAAATGAGAAGGCAAGCCATTCCTGCCCCACAATGGGTTGACGTGAGAACTGTATGAAGGGACATCTATAAGCTGCACATTACTACCTGTTATGGACCATCTACAGCTAAATCAAATCCAAATGTTTTGGAAATTCATCCAAGTCAGAGGCCCTCTGATGCTCCTTCACCTTTGGGTTTTTCTTTGCTCTCTCATGCTTTTTCTAAAATGTAGATGTGGAAAAAAGAGCTTATGATGTCAGGAAATCTAGGGACCTTCAATGGGAAAGGAGTTAAAGCCAACAGGTAAGTAAGGTTTCTAAGTCAATCTCACGGGGAGGAATGAGCTTGAATCTTGGAATTCTATGCATTAAACTTGAAAGTTGCATTCCTTTCTCAGGGGGTAGAAAATATTCACCTGTTTAGAGACAGCAGACTGGAGAGGACACAACCAGATGATACTCAAATCCAGATAAAGCTTTTAATTAAAAAAATTCATAAAAATAGTAAAAAAATGCAGATTTCCCCATCTAGTATAGATAAGAAAGCAAAGGAGGCTGAAAGACACGTTAATTTAAAATTTCATCATAGGAAGTCAGATGACCTTTTGCACCCAGTGTAAAAAGAGTCCTTACATTGCTCCTGGGAATAGCAGCATTTAGGCTTTGGTGGTCACACTTGGGATGTGGTCGTATAGTCATGGAAGAAGTGTTCCCTGGAAAGTTTGGTGAAGACCAGTCACCTCCTTTGAGTGTTTTCATAGAAATGTCAGGCAACCATGGAAAGCCAAGGAAGAGAGTTATACTGAAGGTCCAGCTCTGGTTAAGTTATGTAGAGCTGTGCTTCGCAGCAGACAGGTGACATGTGGCCTCAAGCAGCATTATTTTAACCTAGGGCCCGACATCATATTAAAGACCTGACTTAGGTTCTAAAATAATAGAGCCTAAGACTATGTAGAAATGACCAACACCAAGTAAAACAGTATGCTCCGCACTAGTTTGTATAGAAGACATTTCAAGCAAAGTTCTTTATGATGTGGACCAGACTTTCCAAGTGCCTAAGCCACTTCCTAGATTTAAGCTGGGCCTTGGAAGTTCAGCTGGTGCCTGGGGAGTTTTCATGAACATTGACCTCTAAAGGAGGGGCTGAAAGAGGACTTTCAAGCAACAGCTTCCAGCTCAGGGCCTGGGGTTCCCTAGACAGGGCTGTCTTAATGTGGTTCCTGGAGCAGTGGAGATCTCTCTTCTCAAATGTCTTAGTTGGAAAATAAAGCACAGTGGATCTTAAAAGAATTTCAAAATGGAAATGGACCCTCTGCTTTACCCTGGCAACCCAAGTCCTTTCTGTGACAGGAGAACATTTATAAAAACATAATTAAATGCTATCTGATATTACCCACTACCCCTGATACTGCTTCTTTCCTTCTCAAAACCCATTCCTCCCAAAGCTGACAAACCAAAACAGAAAATGACAACTGAGGGCAGTTATTAATTGGCTCACGCTCATGTCTGGAGGTAGAGATGACAAGAACAAAAAGAAAAAAAAAAGGTCTATTATCAGCTCCTAATTTACCAAATGTAGATGGAAGCCAGTGAGGAAGCCATCAACCCCTGAACTTGGTGATCTTGGAGAAGAGGTTTGTCCTCTCCATGACCAGCTGGGACGGAGACCCCATTGTAAGCCTGGATGCAGGGAGGTGTTTTTTATGAACAGAGAGAACTAGACCCATCTTCCTGAGCCCCAGCTCAGAGTAGAAGCAGTTGAGACATGCAGCTGGGTTGAGGAATGGATTTCCCTGTTCCTCTATGTCACCCGTGTCATCAGGAAGGACTTAAAGGTGGCCGAGGAATGGAAAAGGAGCTGCAGGTGGCAGCAGTAACCTGAGGGGACTGATGTCCAAGACCAGATGGATCAGCAGTCACCTCTGCAGAAGTCACTGTGAACTGATGACACTGCAGGCCACTGCTCTGACCCCTTGTCACCAACTAGTACCAGGTACCCCCACCTCTCCCCTCCCCTCCCCTAGACCTTGACCTATAAGGGAAAAAGTGTGAGTGTGGACTCCCTCTGCCATTTTCACAATATGGGAACTAAAGGCAGTTCTGTTAAGGAAAGACAGATTTCTTTTTGTACCTGAGTTAGGGAATAAGGTAGATCCTTGGCTACATGTGCTTTTAACCTTTCTGTCTTTCCGCTGACTTAGCAACGGAGCAGAAAGGCACACTGGTGACTTCTAGCCATACACTCGCAGGTTCTGGAAGTCACAGAACTGTAGCTACATACTGGGATATAGTAGTATTAGCCTGTCTTCCACCTACCCATTTTACAGAAAAGGCAACTGAGGCCTCCTCTGTTACTGGTAGGACAGGGCAAAGAAAGGAAAGGGATATGCTAGGCAGTGTGTTTGAAATGAGGCAAGGATCCTCATCTGAGTGACCAGCGGTAAGTATATGGTTGTCTGTCAGTCTGGACTCTACACATTGGGTGAGCCAAGGATCCCATCTGTCCAGGGAGGACCATCCTTGGCTCACTGTCTGTGTAGGCAGATCTGTTTTGCTTCAGTCCTGACCACCAGTCAACTTGTGGAACAGGTCCTCGTCAAGTGTCTCATTCTGGTCCTTGGACCGGGTGGACAGGAAAATGTAGCCACCGATGTATTCATGCACAATCTTGCAATCCGCACTCAGGCAGGTGAACGCAATGGAGACATTCTGGTCAAATTCGATTGCCACCTGGAAGAGGAAGGCACAGGTAAGCTTAAACTCTGACAAGGAAAATGAAGAAAAAAACGCCTTGGGATGGCGTCAGAGCTGAGCACTGCCTAGGTGGCTTACAGATAACTCCTCCTGCCTGGGATTTCTCTCCCTCTCTCTCCCCAGAACCCCACAGACAAAAAACAAAACCAAACCCTCCAAAACAACTCCAAAAACAATCACCACTTCCATTAGACGCTTACAGCAAACTTGTCTTTGCTCTCTTTGCGCCCTCTTGTGGTGTCAACTTTGCTACACATTTGGGAAAACATTCTAACTCCCAACACACATAGATACTTTCTGTCACTCTTGTTTAGATGTTAAGAACTTCCTAAGCATTCCATCTGTCCAGGGGCAGGGTACTTTGCAGACTTTTTGATGGAGAATAAAAGGCTTCCCTGAATTTTCCTGCACCCAACAGCCCTGCACCCCTTCCCAGCTGAAAGTCACAAACTCTAAATCAGAAGAAACATTCTTCACTGGTTCTCAAACCTTGGTTGCCCAAGTGGACTTTTGAAAATTACTGATGCCAGGCTCCCACTCCCAGAGACTGGGATTTGATTGGTCTAGGATGTGGCCTGGGCAGTGGTGTTTTCAAGTTCCCCAGGTGATCCTAATACTCAACCAGGATTTAGAGCCACTGTCTTAGAGGCCACCTAATCTCAGACTTTTATTCTACAAATAAGTGCCTCCACTGAAAGGAATCCATGGTTCTTTAAAAAAAAGTGTGAGTTTGGGGTGCTTGGGTGGCTCAGTTGGTTGAGCATCTAATTTCGGCTCAGGTCATGATCTCACAGCACTGGGCTCTGTGCTGGCAGCTCAGAGCCTGGAGCCTGCCTCTGATTCTGTGTCTCCCTCTCTCTCTGTCCCTCCTCTGCTTGTGCTCTGTCTCCCAAAAATAAACATTAAAAAAATTTAAAATACAGTGTATGTCTCTTCTCATCCCTCTAGGTAGATGGCTTTCTACTGGAAAAATGAGAAAACAAAGGAGAAAAGATTCTTTATCAATATCAGAATGTGTTAAATCATCTGGATGCTAAGGTGCCTCTGACTTGATCTACAATTTCCCAGCTTATAGCTTTGGCTTGAACTTAGCTCCTGGGGTGCCATTAACGGGAGGCAGATGGTTTGGGGTCCCCTTAACTCAAGAGGCAAAGCTTTTCTCAGTCATCCCTGCTCACATCACTTGCTTCTCTAGTAGTTTTTACTTTTTGGGACTGGAATGCTCTCCAGGTGGGCAGTTGAGCCTCTGAGTCCTCAACTAGTTGGACTTCTTGGCAGCCATTAGATGAGGACTTTTTGGATTCATTTTGGGTGACAGTTCTCAGGTAGTTTCCACTAAGTAATTCAGTCTAAGTCTTACATAATCCTATGCTGAATTGAAGGAAACTAATCAAATTGCTCAGCAATTTTAGAGTCTGTATGGCAAGTCCATATGGAGACTAAGCCAACCCATGGTGTTAATTCAAAACCATTCGGCCTGTACTTGTTAGGAAACTGCCCAGAATTGCATGTGATTATTTTAGCAGACAATGACCATATGCCTGTGGTTTCTGAGTTCTAAATGTATGAACAGAGTAATGTACAATTCCGATGGAACACACATATATAGGCTCAACGCTGAATGTACCAAAAACTTTCACTGTACCTGCCGGATTTCCCAGTTTACATTCCACTGCTTCATATTTGTGAATCTCCATGTTGTAATTGGAATCCCAGTGGTTGCATCGATTCTAATCAACCTATTATAGGAAACTCCCAGAATATCATCTTTCTTGCTTCCTTTAAATCTAAAAAAAATTAATATTAATTAAAAGAAGCAACTGCTTCCTGTAATATGATTTTCATTCATATACAACTTCTTAAAGATAATATGAACATTTCTAAATGGCATCCAAAGAATGGACAGTGAAGGATTAGCTTTCTACAGAAGAAGGGTGTTTTTATTGTGATATGAAGAACATATGAAGAATGGAGAGAATTAATAAGGCTGCCCTGTACACATCATTTACATAAAACTGACATCATGGGAAAGCAAAGTAAGAAAGGGTCAAGTCAATTAATTTAAAATTGCCAACTGTGTGTGCCACGCACTGTTCTAGGCACAAGGAATATAGTAGTGATCTCAGTAGATAGAAAATGTCTATCTTCATGGAGCTTGTATTCTAGTGGGGGGACAGGGTCATGAGTAAGTGAAATATATATGGCAGATAAGATCATAAAGGAAAATAAAACACAGAATGGGGCCGGGGAATACTGGCAAATGGGGTGGTTACAGTTTTACAACTGTAGGCTGTAGTGAGAGAGGCCACTTGATTAAAGATGCTGGTGAGGAACTGTGCTATGTGGGTATCTGGGGAAAGAGTATTGTAGGCAGAGGGCATAGCCAGTGCAAGGCTGCAGCATTTTATGTATGTATGTATGTATGTATGTATGTATGTATTTGTGTGTGTGTGTGTGTGTGTGTGTGAGCGTGCGCGCTCAAAGACCTGTCACAGGAGGCCGGTGTGGCTGGGCACAGTGAAGGAGGAGCAGAGGTGTGAAATTCTGGAGCTAAGGTCTTGTAGGACCATTGTAAGGATTTGGCTTATACACTGAGTGAGCCAGAAGGCCTTCAGATGGTTCTGGGCAGAGGCTGCCATGGTTTGACTCAGATCTTAAACAGATCACTCAGGCTGCCAACTTGAAAACTTAGGGAACAAGGGGAGAAGCAGGGAGCCCAGGTATGTCTGTAAAGAGAAGGTATGGAAGATTGTTATGGGCAGCCAGTGTGTTTGGGCCATTTGTGAAAGGACAATATTCTAAAATAAAAAGAGTTCTATGTTCTAGACTGAGAAGAAACTGGGATCCAAGAAAGGCACTTAGAAACACATAGAGAGCAAGAGAGGCAAGTGAACATTGTAATCACCTGACAAGGTAGTAGGTGAGGCCGAATTCAGGTAGAGATTGCCATGCCTGGATGAACCGCAGCTTGGCTTCGACCAGGGGCATCTGAGCCACATTCTGGTGGGCTTCTAGAATCCGGGCTGCCAGCTAAGCAGAAGTGGTAGACATCAAACTGTCCTTAGCATACAGTGACTATTCTATAATCGTCCCTTTGGCTCAGATCCCCAGTCAGAAAAATAAATGCAAGGCCCAACTGTAGCTCTACAAAGAGAATTCATTTTCATTCATTCATTCACCCATTCATTCATTCTCGCTTCCTCTCTCTCCTTCTGAAACAAAACATGTAAATCACTGGGGAGAAGAAGGAACAAGATCAACCAACACATAAACTTGTAAGGTTCATGGAGATGGAGAGTTCTGGGTCCCTCTTTCTAGGGTCTATATAGTGTCCACGGACAATGGTTCCACTTACATCAGTCTATTTGTGTAACTTTTTAACCCCCTCTGATGGAAGCACAATGTAAAGTTTTAATTTGTGGGGACTAAATAATTTTAATTAAATCTGGGAATATTACCATGTTTAGGTAGCAGTAGTCAGCGCTAACAAAATGAACAATAATCTCTTAACATGGTCTAATACGGAGTCCAAAGTCAAATATCCCCATGAGCTGATTTTTCCATGATGATGGCCTCAATCATTTTAATTCCTCATTTTACTTCAGAAAATACAGAATTTACTGCAAACAATCACTCAAACAAGATTAGCAGTACCTGCTTAGACTTGTGTTTTTTTGCACACCGAGGCGACACAAAACATTCCGGGTTTATGTCCATGGTTTCGATATTGGAAGCCACCTGAGATGCTGAGTTCCGATTTTTCATCCTCAAAAATGAAAGGATGTTGAGAACCTCTGGCTGGTAGGAACTGTCTGCCATGGTTTTGCCCTTTGATGCCAAGATGCAGGCAGCCATCCATTGGGCATACTGATTCTCCTGCAGCAAACATCAGAGGGCTGAGACACAAATTCAAGTACAGAGCCACCCTGCTGGGAACAGAGCAGGAGGTGGGCTCTTATCTCGACAATATACAAAACTGTCACCCACCAAACAAGGAAAGATGTGAAGTGGCACATGTTCTGAGTGGCTGTCAATCACCTAATTTAACACCCAACAAAAGCTTTTGAGTCCCATGTTGAGTTTCTCTATGCTAAAGGGCTAGAGAATAGGAATGTCAGCTGTGATAAATTCCATGCAGAGAACTTTGCATTTAAAGATAAACCAAGGACACAGGAGCTCCATGGAGCACAGATAGATGAAAACCCAAGCTACCCGACAGACTTGCTTGATGTATATTTCCATTTTCATATCATGTCTGATCTCTATTACAGAAGGACATGAGGGAAAAAATCATTAACTGATTTCCCATATAATGTCTACCCTGGCCTATTCTTACTAAAGATTTGAATCCCATAGTAGGAATCAGGTCCACTGATGGGCTCTGAACCAGTCAGTGGCGGCCTCTATTGTTCTTTAATGTGTGTGCTCATTTTTCACCTCAGGGAACCAAGTGGAGTGGTCTCAGAAGCTGAGGGGATGCAGATGAACGGTCGAATTCTTCAGAGCAACAGTAAGTATGGTATGCTGAATTACTGACCTCAATCTTCATCCTCCTGGTATCCACACCTTTTGCCATGTAATTTTACGATCTGTCTCATTGGAGCCAGGGTGTAATTTCCCACCTCTTGACTTTGAGCCTCACCGTGGACTTACTTTAGCTGATGGAACGTAGGTGGAAATAACAGTGTACTCACTCAAAGCTCAAGTTTTAGGAGGCCTGCCACGTTTGTAGTTCCTCTCTTGCACTTCCGCCATCACTATGAGCAGAGCCTCCCCAGGCAGCTGGGTACCCAGAATACAGTGCGCTTACCTCCAGTAAGGAGCCAAGCCTAGCCAGACCTGTGGCTGGAAGCAGATCTGTTCAGCTGACACAAGGCTGGATCATCCAAGCCCATAGATGTTTCAGAGACCACGGTTTACTGGTATGTGTCATTTGATTTTGTGGTTGTTTGTTACAAAGTAATAGCTGACTGATGAGTGTTCTGATTTGAGAAAGCATCTCAGCTGGTTTGTCCTTAGGTTTAATAAAGGTGAAGGGAGTTAGCATTTTTGTGGTTTTACTCACATGATCACATCTGAGATACACTTCATTCATACCATCAGCAACAGGGATTAGTAACTTGATTCCAAATTTTCTCCCTGCTACATTTACATCTGGCACAACTTCACAGCCTGAATGATAAAAGGGACAAAACTGAGTTCTGAGAAATCTGTTATATCAATATCAGATGTGCATCTAAAAGAAACACTTTGAACATAAGCCCTTCAGATTTGGTTCTCTTTTGAAAAACTGAGGAGCAAGCAGACAACATTAATTAAAGGATAACTAAATAAGACTCATGAATAACTAACATGGATAACAAAAACTATTTTCTCTTATCATTTAAAAAATTTTTTTTAACGTTTATTTATTTTTGAGACAGAGAGAGACAAAGCATGAACGGGGGAGGGTCAGAGAGAGGGAGACACAGAATCTGAAACAGGCTCCAGGCTCTGAGCTGTCAGCACAGAGCCCGACGCGGGGCTCGATCTCACGGACTGCGAGATCATGACCTGGGCCGAAGTCAGCCGCTTAACCGACTGAGCCACCCAGGCGCCCCTCTTATCATTTTAAACATGTCATCAACTGAATTCATTTTCCAGGTTGATTTGGCTATTCTGCCTCATAGTAGCACTGAGTTATGAATATAAACTTTTAAAATAAATCAGGGCAGAGGGAGTTTTCTCACTGTCACCATATGATAAGGAAATTGAGTGCAATGGTTAAGTATTTTCAGTTAATGGAGTTACCAGTACACTCACAGCCACTTTCAGAAATTGGTACAGAAACTGAAGCGACACTGAATTAAACAGAACCATCCTGGAATTTAGAAAGTTTTCGGGATCCTACAAGGCCTCATGTACTACCCTGATGACAGCAATTACCACCACTTCATAGGCTTGACCACACTGGGGAAGAAAGGACAGCAGAATGCTGCAGACAGGCTGCTGTGTGGAAACCAGTGAGATAGAGCGGTTCCTCTGGAAGTCAACCCTGCTTCACTGGGTAGGAACCTTGGCTTTCATATGCATGCTAGCTGGGTCATGACAAGCCCATACCCTCATGTAGGACTCTCTTACCTCTCAGATTTAGTTTTTCTACTGGTTCTCCTTGTTCAAGCTCCTTATTTTTAAAGTAGGCTATAGATGTGTCTTTAAAGATGAACCAATATTGTTTGAAAGCTTTCAGTATTAGCTTCTTGGGCCTGCAAATTAAAGTACAATTAGCCTTTTAACAACCACCTAGAAACACAGGGACACGTTGCAAATTTTAAGTGGATCAAGATGTTCTAGAAACCCCTTCATATGACATACTCTTTATTTCTGAAAGTACTTTTCAAATTGCTAACTCATTTCTAAAAAGTAAAAATGGGGTTTTTAATATGATATGTAGAAAATGCAGAATCTCAGGATTAGACCATTCTGGCTCTGCTGATGCCTAATGTGTGACCCTGGGAAAGACACTTCATCTGCCTGGGCCACGTGCACTGCCTCTGTGTGACTGCCCTGTGAGCCTCCAACTCACAGGGCTTCTGTGAGGATAGAAAGAGGTAATCTCTGAAAGTGCTTATCACAGGACCTGGCATGACTGAAGTGCTCAATAAACTATTACTGTTATTTGAGAAACATCCATGAATCTGGGGACACCTGTAATTTCAGTATACTTCTTGTATCTGAAAAAGCTGTCCATATGGACAACACAGTTTTCAAGTTACAGGACTAAAAATTAGATCTAAAAGTAAGCAACGTTTTCCGTGGTTTCCTCTTGATCCTTAAGAGAAACCCCCCAGAGAATTCCCACCGAGTCATGGAAATCACAAAAACCCTACAGCCAATCTGTATAGATTCTGCTGTTATTAAAAAATGTTTTGGGGGAAGATCTCCAAAAGTGATATCCGTGGGGGCCGGAACATTTTGTACTCTGGGCTGGACAAGGTTGGTGGTGCCAATAGCAGGTCTCAATTGGGTCACTGAAAATAGAAAACATGAGAGAGAGCTGGGAAGTGGGAAAGGGGGTACAGCTAGTCAGAGAAAAGATAACATGGGCTGTCCATGGTTCTGTGGAGCAGTCCCGGCTGTGGGGGTGAATCTCATGCTAGAGCAGTGGATTTCTGCATTCAAGAATGAGAGGAAGAGAGGAACCCCACTCATACATCATTTGGGGCAAGACTTTTAACATGTCAACCATCGTCTTTCCTTAGCTAAAAATGTGTTACACTTCACACAAAGATAAGAGAGAAAATGTTCATTAAAAAGCCAGTGTATAACACAGAAAGTATAAAATAAAATGGAAAAACATTATATGCAGGTAACATTTCCAAGATTTAGAAAGCCATTGCATCAAAATAATATTTGTTATGTTGAAAGCTGTAGTTACGATAATTCTAAGGAACACATTTGAAGGTTATTTGTCTAAGAATCAGAATCTCCAAAATTAATAGTATTTTCAAAATAGAATCAGAAGACAAGCCTTTACACAAAAGATAGTAAGGTCTCAGTTACGTCCTAGGCATTTAAATATTTCTATTCATAATTAAGAATGAAACTCTGCTGCTCCATTTTAACTGGACTTTAAGAATATCAAAAGATTCCTACTGCTATCGTCTTCCAGTTTGGTTCATCTTCCAGGGCACTTCCATTAATTCCCAAAGCTAATGATTATTGCTCCTATTCCATGTTCCAGAGGCTGGAGCAGGACAGTGTAGGGGAAGAAGTGGAGAAGGTGGCTGCATGGGGCATGATAAACACAAGCATTGAGGCAGTCTTCTGAATCTTCATGGAGCCCATAAGGTCAAGAGGGAAATGCACATATCAATGAATAAAATATGCTACGTCATGGAACAAGGTTGTGCAGCGTGGTGAATTACAGAGGACACAGCGTTTAAATATAGAATAAAGGATGGGTAAGAATTTGATTGGAGAAAAGGGAAGAGAAATTTCAGAAGGTAGCAACAGCACATGCAAGTGTAGAGGTGAGTCAGAGCTGGGCACCTTGTAAGCAAGAGCTGGGTCAATATTACCCATATATATATATTATGTAAATATAATACCCTTCGCTTAACATATTTACAATTGTTAATTTGTAGTATTTGTAACATACATTATAAAACCTTTACAAATATATTAAAAATGAATATGAAGAACTCAGTTTGTTTTAAAAAGGGAGGTTGTTACTCAGTTACATAAATCCCAGTTGAGGAAGTACATTATTGGCCATGCTTACTCTAAATCACAATGTTCATTGTATAGTGCCATCTACCTAGTTTTGAAGGTTTTTGTTGAAACAAAGCTACGGAGTTCCATCTTCCCTCATGTCAATCACTCACTTATGCAGATTAATCAGAATATGTTGCATTTTTATATTTTTAATAAGTGGGTTTAAAACACACTATAACTTCGGTCCACCTCGGTGGCTCAGTTGGTTGAGCATCCGACTCTTGATTTCGGCTCAGGTCATGGTCTCACAGTTTGTGGGATGGAGCCCTGCGTTGGGCTCTGTACTGACAGTGTGGAGCCAGCTTGGGACTCTCTCTCTCTCTCTCTCTCAATCTCTGTCCCTACCCTGCTTGTGTGTGCTCTGTTTCTTAAACTTAAAAAAAAAATACTGTAACTTCATTTGGATGGTGTTTAATGCAGACAAATTCTGTTTCCAAGTTTTAAAGGTGTGCAGATAATATTATTTTTTAAACTTTGAAAGTCTAATTGGCTTTATTAAGTGATTCATATATTGGGCATCATCCCATCTAGCAAGTAGAGGAGAGCTCTAAGGTATGGTACAAAATGGAGGATTGTTATAGGAAGGAAGTTGGGGTAAGAAAGTTATTAGCAAAAGAAAGGACTGTTCTAGGCAAGGTCACCTTCCTGGTGCGGAAGGGCAGGAGGTCTTGTTAGGTGAATTGACCTCATCTTTTGGGAGATGGAAGGCCCATGTGACAGATGACTTCAGCGGTGCTGATTGGAATATTTTCTCCTGACCAGTTAAGACTAATTTCTGGGGAAGGTTGAAACTGCAATTAGGTATAAAGCCCCAGTTTGGTGACTTGGTCTAAGCGATGCCATTTTGGGCCTGTGGTTTTCTTTTTTTTTTTTTTTTTTTTTTTTTAAGTTTTTTTTTTCAACGTTTATTTATTTTTGGGACAGAGAGAGACAGAGCATGAACGGGGGAGGGGCAGAGAGAGAGGGAGACACAGAATCGGAAACAGGCTCCAGGCTCCGAGCCATCAGCCCAGAGCCTGACGCGGGGCTCGAACTCACGGACCGCGAGATCGTGACCTGGCTGAAGTCGGACGCTTAACCGACTGCGCCACCCAGGCGCCCCATGTGGTTTTCTTTTTAACAATTCCCCCTTTTGATCAGACTGTCAGCTTAACTGAGAGATGTGATCAAAATTTAAGGCAAGATAATACTGTTTTAATAGGCAGTATCATTACTGGCAACACTATGACCATGGAAATATTTGCAAATAATGCTCTCTTTATAGCACTAATCTCTTTCAAATACTGATTACGTTCTTACTCGTTTCACAATCACCTTTTCCTTAAAGGAGAGGTTTCTTATTTTGAAAGCATCTGGAGGCTTATTAATGATGGCCAGTTGTCATCACAGAGAGGTCATAAATTTGGAACACTAGCTTTTAAAAAAACAAGAGTGTATCGGGCACCTGGGTGGCTAAGTTGCTTAAGTATCCAACTTCAGCTCAGGTCATGATCTCGCGGTTCATGAGTTTGAGCCCCGTGTATGGCTCTGTGCTCATAGCTTGGAGCCTGGAGCCTGCTTTGGATTCTGTGTCTCCCTCTCTCTCTGCCCCTCCCCTGCTAGCACTCTCTTTCTCTCTCTCAAAAAAATAAATTAAAAAAGAAAAAAAGAGTGCATAACTCCACTTAGAGATATTTTTCTATGTGATAACCAGTGTTTCTTCGTGGGATGAAAGGTTTTCATAGTCACTCTCTCTTTATGAAGTATTATAAAGATTCCTCTGTGTTTTTGGGGTCTTGTATTCCTCTCACTGATAATCTCCTATAGCACATTGTGTAAATCTGCCTGGGATGTTCTTTGCTATAGTAACTTGCCTACTTCCCTACAGTAACTTGTCTGTGAATGATGTAATGAATGGATTTTATGTGTGGCTTCTGTCTCTGTATCCTCTAGTGGAGCCATTTAATTGTTTCCAAAGTAGTCTCTCCAACACTGGTCACACCTTACAGTTTGGACACGAATCATTGTTTTTTATTAAATACGTAACTTACTAATAGAATTGTATCTTGTCTGGTTTATATTTAGGGGTTTGCATAAGGTAGAATCTTGAAAGGCTGGTTGAGCATAAAGTTCTAGACTGATTGCTACTTTCTCTTAGCACTTTCAAGATATTTCCCAGCCAACGAAAAGTCTGCTACACACTCCGCTGTTTTTCTTGCTAGGAAATCTGCTTTTTTCTCTCTGATTTAAAGACTTTTCCTTATCAATGGCTGGCATTAAGATGTGCATCTAGGGGCACCTGGGTGGCTCAGTCGGTTAAGCGTCCGACTTCAGCTCAGGTCATGATCTCACAGTCTGTGAGTTCGAGCCCGTGTCAGGCTCTGGGCTGACAGCTCGGAGCCTGGAGCCTGCTTCGGATTCTGTGTCTCCCTCTCTCTCTGCCCCTCCCCTGCTCATGCTCTGCCTCTGTCTCAAAAATAAATAAAAACATTAAAAAAAATATGTGCATCTATAGTGATTTATTTTGCTTGGGATTTACCATTCCTGAATTTAGGTATTTTTGTCTTTAACAATTCTGGAAAATTCTCAAGCATTCTTTTTTGAATACTTGCTTCTCTTCCATATTTTCTTATAGAACTCCTAGTAGATATAAAATGAAACTTCTCATTCTACTGATAACATTTCCCATTTCTACCTTTCTGTTTTCTCTCTTCAACTGTGTTTTTAAACTTGACATTCAGTGCACCTATTCTGTTTTAAATTTCGATGACTAAGTTTTTTGTTTCCAGATTTTCTATTTGGTTCCTTTTCAATATCGCCTCTTCTCTTTCATGGTGATTGTTACCTTTTAATTTCCTTAAGGATTCTAAACATACTCATTTTATTTTTTTTTCAGATTGTTCTCTTACCTAAAATTATTGAAACTGCTAACCTTCTTGCTTGTTGGGTCTGCTGTCCTTCCTTTATGGTAGTTCATGAACTTACATGGTTAGTTTTTATTGGGGGCTCATTTTTTAGAGGGTTATTATTTTCTCTATAAGGCCCATGCATGCTAGATTGTGGATATTTCCCTCCAGGTAGCAATTACATTTGCTAGGGCTTCACAGGTTTTGTGTCATGGGCCAGTTTCTGTTTTTTTTTTTTGTTTGTTTTTTCCAGAATTCTCCTATCATGTAAGACACTTAAATTTAGATCTACATCCTTGGGTGACACAGGATTTGGCTCCGTTTTCTCCGGAGAGACTTTTCATTTCCCCACATGGAACCGCATGCAAGGATGAACTTACTGCTTCCTGGCTGGTGGACAGTCTCTCCCTGTTAAACACAGAAGGCAGCCCTTGTGAGTTTTTGTTTTTAGGCACGGGCTTTAGTCCTGTGCTTTAGGCCTTACAATAGGCCTAAAACTTCATCTCCTATCTGTGCCCAGGGACTAAAATCCCAGCCCTAGGCCATGATAATCTGTGCATCTGAGGCTTCATTTGTAGAATTAGGTTTCCTCTGTATTTCCTGCAAACTGGACTTTCCCAGTCTCACCTCAATGCTGTATTTACAATTCTTTTATTTTTCCTTTATCTAGCACTCTTAGGTATTTATGGCAAGACTGAGGTTTGCATTAGATTGGGTGCATTTAAATCAGTTGCTGGAAACTGAAATCCAATGTTTATATAGTGGGTTCAACTGATTTTGTTTAGGGAAAAAAAAGAGCTTCACTGTTAAAGAAAAAGAAACATTAAAAATCAAAGGACTAGCTCTGTGCTTTTCTACTGATAAAGAAAGGAAGGCCAAGGAAATGAAGGGTCTTTATGGGTCACACACCCACCAGGAATAGAACTCCATTCCCCTCTTCCTGTCTCTTTTTTTCTTTGCTTCCTTCTTCCTTATCTTCTTTCTTTCTTTCTTTCTTTCTCTCTTTCTTTCTTTCTTTCTTTCTTTCTTTCTTTCTTCCATGAACTATATTGTCTATTAAATTCAATACCTTTAGACCTTTGGTAGATATAGTGACCACCATGAAACATGAAGACAATTTTGTGAGCCTGAGCAAAGCAATCACATTAAAGTGAAGTGGATATAGGACTTAACTCTGGGATATCGTCTCCTTCACTGAAAACATCTATAGGAAGGGAACTGTGGTTATTTGGTTTGTCAAGAGCCGGATTTGCTCTATACAGAGAACATGGCAACCTACCGTCTCCATAGAATGATTGTTTAAAAATATAAAGATGTATTTGTGGATTCAAATGATTACTTTTTTTTCTGTAGCTCTGGCTATAACAATATGTGTGGTTGCAACCATTTATGCCACAAAAGTTAAATTAATGATCCTACTGTTTGAGACCACAGCCCATGAACACATTAAAAAAAAAAAAAAGCAACCTGTAGAAACCCAGTGACAAATATGGGTACCTTTGGATGCTTGTTTCTCATTTATACCTGATTCACTATTCACTTTTCCAAGTCTTTTTGTGCCTCATGTATTACCAAAAGCAACTTGTGTTTCTTTTCAGGCCAACTGACCCAGTGAGGTGCCGGCTTGTTAAGAAAAGTCAACAAACCATAAAGTGACATGAATAACTGATAGAACTTCAAAGGGGTCTTATTCTTTTCATCTTAACACACTCTGGCACCGTCACAAATGTAGCAGTCCTTTCTTTCCACAAAATAAAAAAAAATTCTCTGCCTTTTTAACAGTTTCAGATTGATCTGAGGTCACTGGGGAGTTTTTCAGAAACACCTTAACAGGCAGAGGTAGATAAACCTGGGAGATCACTGTGTGCAAGTCCAGCACCAACATTCTAGAGACAATTGATTTTTAAACCATGAAAGAACTTTCAAATGATGTCAAGTCCTGAGCCTCACAGATGACCATGACAGAAACTCCAGTCTAGTATATATGTTCACTAATTGCCAACACTGGCCATGTTTACACCACCATTTATTGAACATTTAACATTTTTTTTAATGTTTATTTTTGAGAGAGAGAAAGAGGAAGACTGCAAGTGGGGGGTGGGGTAAGCAGAGAGAGAGGCAGAGACAGAATCTGAAGCAGGCTCCAGGCTCTGAGCTGTCAGCACAGAGCCTGATGGGCTGAAACTCACAAACCATGGGATCATGACCTGAGCCAAAGTTGGGACACTTAACCGACTGAGCCACCCAGGCGCCCTCATTTACTGAACATTTAATGTGATCCAGGCACCATGCTCAATGCTTCATATATATTATTTCATTTAATTCCCCCCAATAAATCCAAGAGGAGGTATATCCGTATTTTATAGATTAGGAAACCGAGGCTCCAATACATGACAATGCCCTAGGTAACTCAGCTAGTGTGTGTTGTTGAGCTAGGATTCAGGCCATTGTCTATCTGATACCACAGCCCATGCTCTTACCTTTGAACCATGAACCTGACTAATGAGGTTCAATTTAACATTAAAAAAAAATAAATAAAATAAATAAAGGGGCACCTGGGTGGCTCAGTCGGTTAGGCAGCCGACGTCAGCTCAGGTCATGATCTCATGGTTCATGGGTTCGAGCCCCACGTCGGGCTCTGTGCTGACAGCTCAGAGCCTGGAGCCTGCTTCGGAATCTGTGACTCCCCCTCTCTCATACTCTGTCTCTGTCTCTCAAAAAATAAATAAACATTAAAAAAAATGTAAATACCTGGACTCTTTACCTGCAAAGCTTTGTTATGAGCAATCTCTTTCTCCTTCAAGGTGACTTACCTAAATAATTTGAGGTTATCTGCAAGTTGAGGGATATCAGTAATGTCCTCCTAAGGAAAAAGATAATATTTCATAAGCAGTAATTAGGTGGTGTTGATACTCTATACCTGCACTGTCGAGTACTATAGCCACTCATCACATGGATTTATTAAAATCTGAATTAATTAAAATTAAATAAAATGAGAAACTCAGTTCCTCAATCATACTAGCCACATTTCTAGCAGTTACCTCAGCGGCTGGGGAGTGGAGGAGGGCGGACAGTAGGATGGGGCATGTGCAGGGGCTTCTGGGTGGCTGGCAAAGTTCTAGTTCTTGATTTGGGTGGTGATGTGGGTGATAATTTAATACAAATTTGTTAAGCTACAGGTTGCTTTTTGTTTTTTCACTTTTCTGTTTATGTCACGTGTCATGCAAATGAAAAAAGGGGTTAAAAAAACTGACCAAACACTACCTTTCAAGTTAAAAATCTGAGTTAGAAACTGCTACTTTTATGTACAAACAAAATATTGTACAAATTCTACCTCAGAGCGAGTAGCTCTCCTTACGTTTAGTTCACTGATTAACTTCTCAAAAGGAACCTGGTTCAAAGTTCATTCTGCAGTGTCTGTTGGTGCCTGCCTCCTCAGTGAAAAGCCTACTGTTTAGCATCGCGTGAAAATATTGAGGGAAGGAGGAGGGAATTTTTCATTTATTCTGAGAATGGTCATTGTGTATCTAGTTAGTGGAGGAAGTAGACAAAAGAGAGCTCCAATTTCACGGGCCTGTGTTTCCCATGAATGTGAGACAGGGCTCTGAATCTCT
Source organism: Prionailurus viverrinus (assembly GCF_022837055.1). Taxonomy (NCBI): domain Eukaryota; kingdom Metazoa; phylum Chordata; class Mammalia; order Carnivora; family Felidae; genus Prionailurus; species Prionailurus viverrinus. The sequence continues at coordinate 32,329,253 of NC_062563.1, forward strand.
ACAGAATCTTGGCATTTAGTTTGTACAGAATATTTGCATTTGCGTGATACCAATTTCCCATTTGAAGGAAATTAATCATAAGGAAACATGAACCAAATAGCTAAGAACATATGACTCATTTTTATGTTACTATTTATATTCAGTTACAATGGATCCACTGTCTAATTCAATGTGAATTAAACTAATATTTACTCCTACCGTTTGAAGAAGTTAAAGGAAGGGCGGCATTCAACGAATGAATCAGATAGGAGAGGCATTCTGATTATAAAGCTGCTGTTTGGCCACATTTCATGGATAAGGATACGATAAAATAGTTGTACTACTATGTTTCACCAGAAGGTTTTGTTTATTTCCTGAAGTCAGTAGGTGTCACAAACTTTTTACAGTGTCCCAGAATAAAGGCCCTCACTGTGTCCACTTTGCCCAGGTGCAACGCATGATGACGAGGTAGATCATAGGCTTTGTATCTGTAAAGCATCTTCTTCATTCTCACAGCTAGCCATGCCATGGACTGGGCGGTTCTCTCTAGACCTGAGTGAAGGGACCGCTTTCATATTCTCGGCATGGCGCCTGCTTAAGATTCTCTTTCTCTCTCTCCCTCTGGCCTTCTCCCTTGCTCGCCATTTTTCTCTTAGTTCAAATTAAAAACAAAAAAACAAAAAAACAACTCATTTAACGTTTGTCAATCCATGAGAACACAGCCACAGTTCTGAGTTACCAGAAAAGTTCATACCAAGGTATTGTCCATTTTTCCACCTTCTAGGGTCACTTCCAAATTAGAAAGTGCTGCTTCTACTTCGTCGACCTCGGACTCGTGTGTAAAGTCCTGTGTTTCAGCTGACAATGACAGTTTGCTAATGTGATACTACAATGCAAACAGAGGTTTTAGAAATGGTATAAACTCAAATAAACTCAAATAAATCCATTAGCCATTTCTTCTTTTTGAAGGCAATCCCCCCCACTCCCTCATAGTAACAAACATCTCCTGGAAGGAGATCTCTCTCCTATGAAGGGAAGATGACATTTTAATCTGAATTATTTTGAGATTTATATTTAGTTGTGTTCAAACTCGATTCTTCCCCACCACTGGTTGAACTTGTAGTGAGGATAAGAATTGCAAGACTAACACCTTATATAAGATGGGCATGTGTGTGGGTTATGAGGCGTATTTTAAATTTAAATAGACTCCCCTCATTTTCAATTCTTTCTTCAAAGAAAAAAACAGTATGAAGAAAACGAAACTTTAAGAAAATGAGTTCATTTTCTTCCAGAAAAAACGTATTGAAGTTCTCATACCTGTAACGCTGCAAAGATCATCATTTCTTCTTCCGTGCAGTCAATTTCTTCTAAGAGAATGGCCCACCTGGCTTGTTCATAGAGTTGGTTTATTCGGACAGCATCATACTAAAGAAAGAAACAGGTAGGTGTGTGTGTTGGTGGAGGGCATGTATTTATATTCCTCAGTACAAAAATTCTGGAATAACTGAGGCCATTCCTTGTTCATCAGAAACAATAAACTTGCATTCAGATAAGTGAAGGAAATACCTCTCTCTCTCTTTCCACCACCCCAGTTCATTTTACTTCCGAACTTAGCGCCTTCTCAAAATATTTTCCAGAGCATCTTCAAGGGGCCAAATAGACCCATCTCGATTCCGTTATTTCCCCCTCTCTTTCATCACCGCTTCCACTGGAGGGAAAACCCATCACCACCATCCATCTACAGGACTCTCTTCATCTTGCAAAACTGCAGCTCTGTATCCATTGTACTCCCCACAGGGAGTATGCAATTTACTATATCCTCTAAACAAAAGTTGAAGAAAGTATGGAGGAGGAACAGAAAGATAGAGCACCTAAACAGATTTATCAAAGGTTGATTATCATTAGTTTATTTTTCCTTTTGCATTCCCTTATACACACTAGAAGAAAGGTGACAGTGGAGGTAAAAACCCATAGTAATCCCAAACCAGCAACAGCATTGCTGTCGGTCCAGCAGGAAACGGGACCTGTCCACAGGCACGCTCCTCCTCAACAGTGCTAACGCTGCTGGCCAGGCAAGACAAGTGAAAACCCAAAAGTGTGGTATTCCGGAAGCTGGAACACTAAGAACCTTAAGAAAGTCTGTCTTTGCTTCCTGAACTTTGCCAGGTGTCATGGTACACCTCAGGAGCTAGCCCCAGTCTCCTCCCCCAACGAGCCCAAACAGAACACATGTGAGAATGTTCACAACAGTGTTATTCATGGCAACCCTGAGCTGGGAACGCTCCAGTGTCCCTCAGCTGGTGAACTGGTGAATGTCCCTCAACAAAATGTGGGTCACATGCATGACGGGAGGCCACTGAGCAGTAAGAGGGAGCACACTACTGATATGTAGTGGGGACCTCAGAAACATGGTGAGTCAAAGAGTTCAGATGCACAAGATTATATTCTGGAGGCTTCCATCTATGTGAAGCTTCCAGAAAAGGCAAACCTTGAGAGGGAAAGCAGACCAGTGGTGGGCTGGGAGCAGGGAATGACCACAAATGGGGTATAAGGAAACTTTTTTGGGTGATGCAAAACTTTTTTGGATTGTGGTGATGGTTTCACAACCACGTGAATGTACTAACAATCATTATATTAGAATTTTATGGCACTATACTGCAATCAAGACACAACAACTAAAACACACACACACACAACGCACACCAGAAACTAAACAATCTCTGCCCCTCCCCCCACAAAGACCCCTGCTTAATTAACAGTCTAAAGACAAAAATCTAAAGAGTATGTGCAGCCACTAAAATTTGAATTGGATTGTCATATCATATCTGTCTGTCTGCCACTCAGTCAGTGTCTACAATCCTAATGCTGTAGGACTTTTAGTGAGAGTAAGTCAAATCACCTGATAAGGCTTTTCTCTCCAATGCAGTCAGTAAAGATTTAAAAAAATTAAAGCTTCCACACTTGAACAAACCTAATTTCCCCACCACTCCCTTGAAGCCAAGTAAAATAATTCCTTGAAAGAAAAAGTTACCTACATTTACAAATTGACATCAGGAGAACAGGATCTAGTAGAAGATGTTAGAAAGGACAGGATAAGCCTGGCTCCCACTGAGAAATACTGGATTTCTCTGTGGAGCCAGCAGAGCTCTGGATTTTCTTCTTTGGAGGCTTGTTCACATTCCCCCCTGAGGCTCTGGAACATCACAAGGTCCCAGGTTTTATGGGTCACTTATTTATTTTTAATGTTTACTCTTGAGAGAGAGAGAGAGAGAGAGAGAGAGAGAGAGAGAGAGAGAATGAATGAGGGAGGGAGGGGCAGACCAAGAGAGGGGCACAGAGTCTGAAGCAGGCTCCAGGCTCTAAGCTGTGAGCACAGAGCCCGATTAGGGGCACAAACCCACGAGTTGTGAGATCATGACCTGAGCTGAAGTCGGACACTTAACCGACTGAGCCACCCAGGCGCCCCTGCAGGTCACTTATTAACAGGCACCCTGACAGGTCTTTTTCTTTTTGAGAACTCAGTCAGTGGTTTTCCCAACTTAGAAACAAATGTTTCCCTTGGTGGGGATTGCAAATGTTTCCCTTGGTGGGGATTGGCTACTCTTGCCTTCTCCTTGGCCCTAGATTTCCTTTGTCTTCTGGTTTACTGAAAATAGAAACCCCAGACTGGAAGCTGTGGTTTCTACCACCTCCATTGCCTGAATCCCTGTTTCTCCCCCTCCAGTCAATTCAGTGAACCCCTCTCTCTTTCCACCCAAAACCAATACAAACAAATAACAAAACCTGCCTCCCACAGTTTCACTCTCTCAGGAAAGGGTTACTATTTAGATCTAATCACTCAGGATTCCCTATTAGCTGTGAGGCAACTTTCAGTGTCCTCTAGGATTCTCATTGAAACTGACATGCCTTTTCTCTACTGAACCTTTAAAAAAAATACTGTGAATTATTGGAATTATAAAAGTTTTTTTAATCCACACATTTAAATGGGGGAAAAATAATACACAATGAAGAAATTCATTTTGAATGAATCCTAAAGGGACAAAATAATGTACAATAAAAAGTTAAGTCTCCTTCCCTTCCTTTCCCCCCACTAATGGTAGTTTCTCTATAGACTGTTTTGTTCCTTGTTTTTTTTTTTTTCACTCGATAATATACTTTGAATATGTTCTACATCAAAAGAAACCTGATTCATTCTTCTTAGCTACAACACTGTATGGATGTATCATAAGGTCCTTAACCACTTCCCTGCTGATGGATGTTTAGGTAGTTTCCCATTTTCTTCCTCAAATTATGTAGCAAAGGCTGTTCTTGTGCAGACATGTTAATTCACATATTTGAGTATAACTGTGTATAAATACCAAGGAGTGGATTTGCCTGGTCAGAGCTATGTAGAATTGTAATTCTGATACATATTGTCAAACTGCCCTCCATAGGGATCAGATTAATTTGTACTTTGACCTACAAGCAGTGTACGAGAGAGCCATTTTCCCAACACTCTTGCAAAGATAGTGCATGAAACTTTTTGATCTTTGTCAGTACAAGGCTAAAAGCCACTGTAGTTCCTTTTCTATGAACTGTGTGTTCCCATCCTTTGATCATTAGTCTACTGGGTTGTTGGTCTTTTATTATTGATTTCTGGGGGCTCTCTATTGGGGGAATTAACCTTTTATCTGTATGTGTTGCCAAGACTTTTAAACTTTGTATATAGTTTCTTGGCACTCATAAAACTTTCATTTTTTACGAATGTACCAATGTTTTCTTTTATGGATGCTGGGTTTTGTATTTTTAAAGTACATTATTTTTGAAATTTTGTATATTCTAGTATTTTTGTATATCTGAGATTTCAATCAGTACCTGCTACCCCAGTGCTACAGCCTGCCTGCATCTCTCTTCTGAAAGCTGGAGAAGAGAAGCTCCCTGACCCTACTGCACAGTTTGGTTCCCATGTGTAGGGTGCCTTGTCAGCTTTACAATGGTTTTCTGGGTGATGTCTTTGTTCTTCTAGAGTTGATTGTAGGTTTTATGAAAACATGAACCACATCTTAAATTTCTGTACCCCTCTATCTACTCAGCACATAGTAAGAACCTTCAATTAGGTTATATTTATAGCATTCCCTACTTTAGAAGGGGGGAGAAGGGAATGCTAAAGTGGTTGGGGATCACTGTTCTTATGCCCCAAAGCTGTATCCCCAAAGCCTGAGTCTTCCTGTCACCTTTGGGTGGACAGCTTCTATTTGGCTGTTTGATTCGAATCAGTTTTGTTCATGAGCCATACAGAGAGAACTGCTTACCAGTTAAGCAAACATGACATTCACAGTGCCCTTGAAAAAAAATCAAAACAAAAAAATCCCTTCCCTTTTAGGAGAAGACGTAGGGTAGTTTCTCCTGAAGGTTTGGTTTTTTCAAAGAGCCAGAATTCGCTCTTTTGCCATGACTCAGTGGAAGTTATGCACTCTAGACACAAGCTAGGGCCATGGGCATTAAGTTGGATCTAAACCAAAGACCGAGCAGGAGCTCCACAGAAATGACAAGGAATAGGGCTTATTTTGAAGAAGATGCCAGTTAAGGAAGAAGTGGGAGCGGAGATGTGCCTTTGAAGACCAGACTTCAAATCAGGATCAAGGAGAAGACAGTGCCACGAGAGGCAGAATCACCACCGTGCACGAGAAAAGGGTCTACACAGAAGAGGTGGCCTGAGGCATCCTCCTCAAACAGGTGCCTGGCAATGAACGGGAAAGAGCAATAAGCATGAAACTAGGATAAAACCACCCTGTGCGTGTGGAGGCTGGTGACTCAGTTTACATTTTCTACATTTGGCCAGTTAGGTGCTGACTTACAGCTCCACAAAAGGGCCACACAGGGGTGAGGAAGGGGCAGAAATTCAGAGGATTTATTTCACCGCTCAGTTGTCCTAGTGAACTTCAGGCGGCAGGTGTGCATGTAATGGGAGTTGGTAGCCAGCTGGGGTACAGACGGTCCCTCTTCCCTGCAGTGGGGAGTGTAGTGTGCACCATCATGGGGCTTGTTCATGAGAACCTGCTCTTAACCTTGGCTTCCTTCCTAAGCATTAAGGATTCCGGCTCTGTGAGGCACTCTCCTCTTGTTCCTTTGTTTATGTAGATGGAAAGGGGCAGAGCACACTGTGCTGGGCGGGAAGACCCCCACAAACTCCTGCCAACTCAGGGGCAGCTACCATACCTGCCAGAAAGTAAAAGACGAAAATCCAAAGACAGCGTATATACATTGATCGTTCTAACCCTACATAGCGAAACAGAAGATTATACACATGAACCCTACTTCTGATAACTCAATGACTCAATTTTACACTTCCATGCATTCACATTAAAGCAAAAGGAGAGACAGAAGAGAAAAAGTATCTTACTTTGGGATTCAAGTCAAAAAAAGTGTAGTATTTAAATCGTAACAGCAGCTGTTCATCCTCCTGGATGCCTTGTTCCATAAGGGAACGGGAGGAGTCCAGCCAACTAGAAAACAATAGGATGGGTTTTAAAAGTCAATCCATTTTACACACATATATTACAATATTACATAACATGTTTGTATACATACTTAAATTTATATACATGCATTTACATTTACATATACACGTATATATAAGTGTACACGTGTGTGTGTGTGTGTGTGTGTGTGTATGTGCGTGTGTGTGTATTTCCTTGAACAAAGTCCAAGTAATATAACGAAAAACCTGTAAGGGAGAGGACTTGATAATAACTTGTATCTGCATTTCATTTTATAGCTTTAACAACTTCTTAAGTGCTTTCTGTATATATATTTTGTTTACACAGATACTTTAAAGTAACCCAGTGAAGGAGCCAAGGCAGTTCTTATTTTCTCAGTTTTATACGTGAGAAAATGGAGTCTTAGTGACATTAAGTGGTATGTTCAAGGTCATGTGCCTTGTCTTGGAGCCAGAATGAAAATCTGTACCTGCTGACTTCCTACATAGCCTCTCCTCTACACCAGCTGGTCCGACTCAACGCTGGGTCTATCTTATTGTCCAGAACTTTCTGTAACAATGGAACTATTCTATATTGCCCTGTCCAATAGAGTATCCACTAGTCACATGTGGCTACTGAAGATTTAAATATGGCTCGTGCCACGCTTTAATTTTAATTAAATTCAAATTTAAATGTAAATATCCACATGTGGCTAGAGACTCCTATACTGGGTGGTACAGTTCTAGAGTTGAAAAATAAGTACTGGGCAATGGTGAGGGGTGGAGAGGTGGAGATGAAAAGTTAACAGCAGAACGAGGCAGGGATGAGTGGCATCCAGTACCACAGAATGAAGATGGCTTGAAAGTCTATTATAACAGGCTTTCGGCGGGGGGGGGGGGGGCGGGGAACATAAGGATGACTGAGATGCAACCTCTGTCCTAAAGGAAGTGGCAGTCCAGTGGGGGAGTGAGCATCATAAGGTAGGAAATGGTGGCACGGGAGCGAGTAAGTGTCAGAACAGGAGTGCAAGGAGGTGAACCCATCCAGAATGGTGTTTCTGAGTAGGAGACGGTATGTGGCTGGGTCTTACAGGACAAGCAGGGGCTGGGTCGAGCAGGAAGAATGAAAAGAATCTTGCAGCAGAGCAAAGGTAGTGATAGAAAGTGTGTGCGCGCACCGTAGGGGGAATGGGGTATGTGAGTGCACGGGGTGGAGACATCTGCTAGGCCAGCTCTCATTGGGAGTAGAAGGCTGTGAACAAACTTGACTTTATGTGAACAGTGAGGAGTGAAAGAAATGGTGGTTTGAGAAGCAGTCTGAGTGTATGTTCTGAGATGACTTCAAAGCTGAAGGACTCACTCATTCAAACACCTAACGGAAGATGTGGTGTTCCACAAAAGGCGATGAGGGCCAGGTGGGCCACCTTGGATCTCCCCACTGCCCCATGGGACCAACCCACTTATACACTGCTCTACATCCCTTCAAAAACACTTTGCACATCCACAGGGATGGAGAAGTAGTATTCACATAGGGCAATCCATTGAGTTACCAGAACACATAAATGTTGCCATACTTCAAATGTTCTTGCAATGACCAAAGGTGGCATTTCTCCCTTCTGTAGCCAAAATCAGCGCTGATTTTTGCTAATAGTGTACAATCCCCAGGCATGCTAACTTAAAAATTAAACAATCCCCTCTCCCCCACCTCTGTGACATCTCTCTTACTGTATCAACAACACCAGTTAACAGAGAAGGAAAACGGAGCCATGTCCTTACCCTGCGTTAAGCTTCGTTTTGTCAACCAGAGACCGAGGCTGGTACATATCAGCCAATGCTTCTGGTGATTGGGGGGGCTGGCTGAATGCGAGGATGCTGCAGTTTTGTTCGGTCAAAGGGCTGTCACTGAACCATGTCATGGTGGATGACGCTGGCGTTCCATTGATGGGATCATATGTGGGAGTCATGGTTCTACTATATAATCCAGGACTTACTGCAAGGCAGAGGCAAGCTTGTACTATGACATGAGATTCAGAGGGAGGAATCTTTGGGAAAATAAATACTAACACTGCTTATGCTAAAATGGATTTTGAATTTAATTGTTTGCACTATTTAAAGTAAGGAGATGAGTCATGACGGGGGAGGCGTTTTTTAGCTCCTGGGAAGGCTGAGAACTCACAGGCCACAAAAGCTTCCAAAACCAACCCAGACAAATGCTGGGGACTCTCTCCTTCTCAATAATTCAAAATTCTATTTGGGGCACCTGAGTGGCTCAGTCGGTTAAGTGTCCGACTCTTGGTTTTGGCTCAAGTCAGAATCTCATGGTTTGTGAGTTCAAGTCCCACACTGGGCTCTCTGCTGGCAGTGCAGAGCCTGCTTGGGATTCTCTCTCTCTCTCTCTCTCTCTCTCTCTTTCTCTCTCTCTCTCTCTCCCTGTCTCTCTGCTCCTCCCATTTGTGTGCGCTCTCTTTCAAAATAAATAAATAAACTTAAAAAAAAACCCAAAATTCTATTTCAGCAGTAAGTTTTGGCACCATTAGTGAACAGAAGATCTCACAGAATGCATGTACAGACTATAGTTTTGGGCAAATCCTTTAAACAAATAATAGTACTTGCCAGTTTTAAGAACCTAGCTAGTTGATGGCTTATAAATCACATGGTTTGTGTAAGGAAAATGCAAATAATCCCTTTTACTCTTTGCATTGGGATATACTCTGTATGAAAACCTTTGATATTGTAAGCAGTTTGTTTTTATATAAAAAGACAAGGATATTGTCTTTCCAGAATTTTTACCTGCCCTCCTGTTACATGCCCAATGCAAAATTTATTTATTTAAAAAAATTTTTATGTTTTATTTATTTTTGAGAGAGAGGGAGACAGACAGACAGACAACGTGAGCAGGGGAGGGACAGAGAGAGAGGAAGACACAGAATCTGAAGCAGGCTCCAGGCTCTGAGCTGTCAGCAGAGAGCCTGACGCGGGGCTCAAGCTCACAAACCGCGAGATCACGACCTGAGCCGAAGTCGGATGCTTATCCGACTGAGCCACTCAGGTACCCCATCCATATGCCCAATGCAAAATTTAAACTGCATTCAGAAAAGAATCACATGAAGATAGGATCAGGAAAAGTATATTTGAGTGATCCAACTAATCTCTTTTCTCCCCAAATTCACAGCCAATTCTCCTAAAGTTTTGCTTTCATCAGTAACATTATTTAACACAGTTAAAATAATGAGCTATACAGCAGGTAGAGCACACGACTCTTGATCTCAGGGTCATGAGTTCAAGCCCCACATCGACCGTGGAGCCTACTTAAAAAAATAATGAAATATAAAAAAAACCTTGTTAAAAAAATTCTGTGAGTTCTAAAATTAATTGCATATCCTTTCCTCATCACAGGAATCCTGCAATTTTAGTCCTTCTTTTGGGGGGGGGGAAGGGAGGGGAGGGGAGGGGAGGGGAAGAGAGGAGAGGGGAGGGGAGGGAAGAAGAGGAGGGAGGAGCCGAGGAGTGAGATTTCTTGGGATTTAAGAAATCCTTGGATTCAAGCATGGAATAAAACAAAACACCTGTCATGAATCATACCTGGTGGACCTGAAGTCGTTGGAGACCCCTCGAGATTTAAAATATCTTCAATTATAGGCTCCTTGTTAGTTTTGTCTTTCTTTTTCTTCTTTTTAAAATAGTCACCAGAAGGCTTTAACAAGGAGAGTTCTTCTGATCTTCTAATGTCTAACAGACAAATGAATAAATATAAAGAAGGAAGAAAAACTATCAAAGAGTAAAAAGAAAATACCTTCTAAGACTCAGAGTCATGCTAGGCATCTGAAATAATTTCTCAGGAAATTCCTGAGAAGTAAATGGAACTAAATTGCATCCCTTTGGAAGAAATAGATGGGTGTGTGGGGGGGGGGGGGTGGGGGTCAAAGATCAGAAGATTTAATCTAATAAAATTTCTAGTTGTTTTTTAACTTATTATGAAAATATTTCAGACATACACAAAGCAAAAGGAATAGTATAATGGCCTCCTCATGCTTTCATCATCCAGGTTCAACCACTATAAGCATTTGGCTATAATTTCCCCTCCCTCTCTTTTTTCTTCCTTCAGTTTTTTTTAAAAATAACAACCAAGAACCCCACCATTTTCTTTCTTGAACATAGATCCCGAGAACCTTTCCCTTTCACTGTGCACAATCGCTAATTTCATCCCTGCGGCAGACAGTATTGGTGTCCTGCCCATCTCTTCTGGGCCCTCACCATTTCACTGCACTCTGACCCGACTTCCAGTGGCAGCAAGGACAAGAGTCTTTCTGCCTGAGGGCTTGCTCTGGATGCCAGAGTGTGCACTGCCCAAATACTGATGAAACAGGCCACACAAGTTCAGAGAATTAACACTTCCAAAAACAGCCCTCAGTGACTGACATGAGCGGTATATTAATACCCCCAGTCCCTGACCCATTGGGTGGGATAGCTCTGAGGCATGTTTACACTGTCTCCCAGAAGCCCCCCAATTGCCCCCGAGTGTGATTTGATTGGTGACGCTCTCTTACTGAAGAGCTTCTCTTTCCAGTCTTACTTCCTCACCCCCAACCAGTGTTTTCTGGAATCTCCTCCCCCCAAAATAAATGTTTGTACTTGAATTCTTATCTCAGGGTCTGCTTCTGGAGAACTCAAACCAAGATGATTCCCATTTTTTTTCCATTAGTCCAATATATTTATAACTGCCATTGCCAATCAGAGCTCCTGATAACCATGAACCACCATGAGCTTCTATATGATTCCAAGTGAAAGCCGAGGAATATGGACGTTAGAGTCTGTGAGCAGCTTTCTGGGAGGCAAATGCACTGATCCCATAGGTCCTGCCAGTTTTCAAACATTGCTCAGTGCTGAGGCTAGCAGTTCAGCTCCATCCTTTTCCTCTATAACTAACGATGCTTGATTGTCAGGTTGCAACACACACCTGTGCCCATTCCAAATGCATAATTTATATACGAGACCTGGAGATGAATCAGAATTTCCAGTAGAAGCATTAGAAACAAAACAAAACAAAACCTACATCTCCAAGCCCAAGATTTGTGTCTTGTCCTATCTTTGTGGGAAAACTCATCATATTACTAAATTTGATTTAGCTTCAATTGAACAGATATAAAAAAGGTGACTAAAAATGGCACATTGAGCCCTTTATGACTACTATGAAGACGTAATCTGGAAAAGAGAAGAACATCTGACTGCTTCTGTATATTTTGGAACCTCAAATTTTCAGTCCCAGCCATGATGTGTGTTTCCAGTCTACTATGGACTGGGTTTTATTTGATCATTTACTTTGTTTTCCAATCCTCATTGGAATATTACTGAAAACAAGGTGCCCTGGTGCTTGCCATTTGCCCACCATGTACCAGGGCACTGCTGAGGAGTTCTGTACTAGAAGTTCCATTCATTTGTTCGCTTAATAGTTAATGAGTAGCTAATGTGTGCCAGGCATTGTGCTAGGTGTTAGAACACAGGTGTGCTCAAGTAATGGCTTCTGTCTTCACCCTATTTAACATCACACCAGCCCCTACTGCCCACTGGAACTCCTAGTCCTGCATATACTGTCACACCTTTTCTTTTTATCTCTACCAAAATCTCCTTTTAACATCTTATTTTTTAAAATTTTTTATTAAAAATTAAAATTTTTTTTTAATGTTTATTTAGTTTTGAGAGAGAGGGAGCACAAGCAGGGGAGGAGCAGAGAGAAAGGGAGACACAGAATCCGAAGCAGGTTCCAGGCTCTGAGCTGTCAGCACAGAGTGGGACGCAGGGCTCGAACTCACGAACAGTGAGATCATGACCTGAGCCGAATGAAGTTGGATGCTCAACCGACTGAACCACCCAGGCGCCCCCCACCCCAAAATTTTTTTAATATTTATTTATTTTTGGGATACAGAATACAAGCAGGGGAGGGGCAGAGAGAGAGAGGGAGACACAGAATCTGAAGCAGGCTCCACGCTCCGAGCTGTCAGCACGGAGCCCGACACGGGGCAAGAACCCACGGAGCACGGGATCATGACCTGGGCCGAAGTTAGATGCCCAACCAACTGAGCCACCCAGGCGCCCCAAACATCCTATTTTTAAATTAATGTTTACATTTATTATTTATTTTCTGCCTCTGTATCCTAGAATGTAAGCTCAAGCAGGGAAGGGATTTAGGCCTATTTTTATTGTTAAGCAATCTCTAGCACTCAACACAATGCCTGCCTAATCAATATATATTTGTTGAAGGAATGAATGAATAGTTTAATGGGAAAGATAGGTCACTCATTCATACATTGTATATACTATATTCAAATGCTGAATCTCAGCCTTGGAACCATAGAATGTACCTACACGCTTTCAAAAAATATGAAATAAGAACCATGATGCAGGGTTTACTTCCATTATAGAAGTGCCACAAATAAATGGTTTGGGTAGTGTTGTCCCTAATGACTGTTAAAGCCATAAGAATTAGTTTTCAATCCATAATTAAGTGTACTTTTCTCTTTAAACTCCACAAATAATTTTTGTGGATAGAGTATTTACTAGAGCCAAGCGTTAGGAAAGCAGTTAAGACATTGCAACACTATTATCTCAAAATCAGTAAACATATATCAACTCTATGGTGGTAATGATTTAATGGAACTCTTGCTTGTTTGTCTTAAATATAATGACGATATTACTATGGCTCAGAGGAATGAATTTGTTTTGGGGGGCGGGGATCTTAATGGGTCTGTTTCTTCTGTTTAAAGACTTCTTTTGAAATAGCTTTAAGCTTTGTGGAAGTGAATCTGATTTCCTCCAATAATGTTCCATTTGGTTTAACTCTACTTACATGGCTAAAGTCCCCAGAACCAGGCTTGAAAAGTATGCTTCCTAGTAAGGGAAATGTTCTGTAAAGCCAAATGCTTGCAGGCAGAAAGCACACATAATTTTCCTGCCCTCCTTTGCTAACAGTCCAAAGGGCACAGGGCCCCTCTGGGGTACTCACTCAGGATTTTGCAGATATCACTGACAGCTTTAAAAACCACAGCCGAGAAGCTGACACGCAATCTCACTGTCTTCACATTTGGCAGGCGGAGGCGGAGCATTTTATGCTGAGGGGTGAAGAGAAGCTTTGCATCTGCCTGGACTCCATATTTGTCCAGGGTCCAGTGCGTTTTCAGAAGCCAGCAATGCTTTTGTTCCCACCAAAGGGCAAAGTCTGACCAGTCTTGGGATATGTCTGCAAACATGAAAAATACTATGAAGTAGAATAAGAACAAACTTTAAGAGTCCATCCATTGTGTGCAAGAACTTCAACAAATGGGTCTTCAGGTCCCCATTCCCTTTTACAACCTAAGGCTTAACAAGCCTCAGCACCTCTTCAAAGTCTCTAAAGTGGGGTGGGTAGAAAACAGAGCCTGAACCTCGTCACAGTGATATTTAAAATTTTTTTTAACGCTTTTTATTTATTTTTGAGACAGAGAGAGACAGAGCATGAACGGGGGAGGGGCAGAGAGAGAGGGAGACACAGAATCGGAAGCAGGCTCCAGGCTCTGAGCCATCAGCCCAGAGCCCGACGCGGGGCTCGAACTCACGGACCGCGAGATCGTGACCTGAGCTGAAGTCGGACGCTCAACTGACTGAGCCACCCAGGCACCCCCACAGTGATATTTAGATACAGTGAAAGAAACAGACACATCCTTTTGCAGGATCCTCTATTTCTCTTCCTCCTGTGGGGAGGGGGCTTGCTCTCTGAGCCATCGTAAGAAAAATAAACAGAAAAACTTAGATGATCAGACAGCCTAGATTAGCCATTTACTGTTATTACAACAGAGAGGGTTTCAAAGGTAGGGAAACCATCAAGAAACGGGAACTTACTGATCTGTTCTACTAACTTGAGCATCAGCCCCCCAACATGCAGATCTCCAGCCACTCTCAATGTGACATCTTTCTGCTCCTCCTCATTTGGATGGTCAACTCTGACGACGAGCTCCCAAGAAGCAGATGCAAAGTCCGTGGATGAGAGCATCGTGGCAAAAGCAGGTGTCTGCCGACAAAAAGTGAGACATGGATCACAAAGTGAGAAGGAAACAGGAGCTTGCCAGTACGTCCCGCAGGGCAAAACTTTCTTCCATTTTAGCCTCTTCTTCAGGAATTCTGCAGGGTTCCCAGTACTCAATATTAAATTTAACATCTGAACCTTGAAGACAAAAAGTCTTATAAGGTCTCAAGCTTTCCAGATTTGTGTAACTTTATCTTTCTATTCCCCCAGGACCTATTTTTTTTCTGTGCCTGCCCAATGCATCAATCTTCATTTTCTGTCTCTATGGACTTTTCTTGACTTTCTCTGAACTACTGTGGCAATAGGCAACAAATCATGGCAATCCTTGATATCTTTTTAAACAATCACTTTCATGGAAGTATAATTTGCATGCAATAAAAATGCACGGATTCTTTTTTGAGTATAGTTGACAATGTTACATTAGTTTCAGGTATACAATATAAAGATTCAACAACTCTATGTTATGCTGTGCTCACCACAGAAATGCAGATTTTAAACATACAGTTTGATGCCTTTGTTATATACAAATGATGCCTCGATAAAGTTTATTTTAGAAAAGGATGCCATGAAAATCTTTATCTATCTATGTATATTATTACATTCCTCCTACAAATATTGATGACATCTTCTGGTATGAAAATTAAAAAAACAAAAGTATAGCAAAATAGTTCTATTTCAGTCATATAATATGTAGTTTTACCTTAAATGCATATAAAGATATAGGTCATTAACAATTATTGCCAGGTATTTGATTTACTTGAGTTACCATTTTATATTATATAAGAGTTGGTAAATTCAGTGCATCAATTAAGTTTTTGGACAAAACTCTGGTAAAAGATTGAAAACAGGAATGACAGACACACAAAGCCCACTCTTCAAAACACAGATGGGGTGAGAACTTCAGACTCAGAGTTTTCCTCTCTTTCGAGGAACAAGAATAAAAATGAGCTAAGCAGTATCACAACTTACATGTTTCAGGGGGAAATAGGAACACTGGAATCCAAAACTGGCTGAACTTAAAATGACAGCTCTGTTTTACTTTACTTTTCTTTTTTTTTTTTTTAAACAGGAGACTCTGCCTTGTTGGTTTTTTTTTTTTTAATGTTTATTTCTGAGACAGGGAGACAGAGCATGAGTGGGGGAGGGGCAGAGAGAGAGGGAGACACAGAATCTGAAGCAGGCTCCAGGCTCTGAGCTGTCAGCACACAGCCCGACACGGGGCTCGAACCCACGAGCCGTGAGATCATGACCCGAGCGGAAGTCGGTTTCTCAACCCACTGAACCCCCCAGGCAGCCCAGCTCTGTCTTACTTTTAAAACAGAAAGCACATTCTGCCCCTTCCCCGCTCATGTCCTGTCCCTTTCTGTTTCTCAAGAATGAATAAACATTAAAAAAATTTTTTTATAACAGAAAGCTCATGATACTACCTCTCCTGGCTATTTAAAGATTTAAAATAGGGCGCCTGGGTGGGTCAGTTGGCAAGTGTCCGACTTCAGCTCAGGTCATGATCTCATGGATCGTGAGTTTGAGCCTTGCATCAGGCTTTGTGCTGTCAGTTCAGAGCCTGGAGCCTGCTTCAGATTTTGTGTCTCCCTCTCTCTCTGCTCCTCCCCCACTCACACTCTGTCTCTCTCTCAAAAATAAATAAACATTAAAAAAAATTTTTTTAAAGATTTAAAATAAAATTATCAGGCATTTAAATGATAACACATCTTTTTCATTTTACTACATAGAGACGGCTTATAAGAGATGCATGTTTTCTTTAAGGCCTATTTTTTTTTTTAAATGAAATTTATTGTCAAATTGGTTTCCATACAACACCCAGTGCTCATCCCAACAGGTGCCCTCCTCAATGCCCATCACCCACTTTCCCCTCCCTCCCGCCCCCCATCAACCCTCGGTTTATTCTCAGTTTTTAACTTAAGGCCTATTTTTGAGAAACATCAGTGCACTCGAACTCCTAAGAAGGAGCTTCTCCGATGGAAAGTGCACAAGTCTGCTGGGCATCTATTAACCTGCAGATTCTGTTCAGCAGGTCTGGGGTAGAGGTGGAGACCCTGCATTTATAACAAGCTCCTGGTGACACTGGTCTGTGGCTCACACTTTTGAGTTCAGACAGCCACGTGAACAATCAGCTCCAGGACTCAGTCCCCCCCTTCAATCTACCCCAAATCGATATTAAGCCAGGGACCATGGTGATACCTGAGGAACATTGCTTTTAATAATAAGTAATAATGATACCACCAGTGTTATACCAGTTTTGTGTGCATTTGAAACTGTTCACATTTGAAAGCATCAGAGAATCTCAAAATACACAAAAATGATACGCTGCAAATCTGAACAGGCTTAGGACAGATTTCATTTGTTCAAATCAAGTTCAAGAGTTCAGAAGCAGCGCCTTGTGTTTTTATGACCAGAAGGAGCCCAGCGATGTAACGCTTGTACCTCTGCATGCACAGAGGCACCTGCGGACACCTCTTGCATGGGCAGTGAATGCTATGCAATTGGGCCTAAACTCTCACTTCACTGTCATCATCAGGCTCAAGTATCATTTATTCTGTACTTACCCGCTGAAGTATTCTGTGTGAACCACGGAGTACGTGTTATCTTCTTTACCTGCTCAGCAATCCCATTTAGAAATGAGGAAACTCGGACTCTGAGAAGTAAGACAACTTGTTGGAAGTCACACAGCAAGTTAGATGGTGGAGCCCAGACAGAAAACCAGGTGTTTCTAGCTCCAAACTTTCAACCACTACACTGGAACACGTCCTTGACAAAGTTGCAACACCAATATGAAATAAAACTCTTACAACCACATGAGCTAAACTCTCAGGAGCCTTCACTAAGTGTTTCTACTAACATCTTTCCCAGTGAGGAGGCAATAAAGATAACTCCATAACTTGGCATTGAACTATTTGACTTCAAGACCCTCACAATTTCTAAAACGCTATGGTTTGAGGTTTAGGTATTTTAAAAAATTTGTACTTTCAAGCGACTCCTTACTGCTTGTTTCATGAGTATCAGTCATAGGTCTTTTCCTAACCTGGGCAGTCAAAACACTTCTCACCTAGGCAATACATGGTGATTCCCTTACAGCGAAATTCAGGCTAAAATTAGACAATCTGGTTTCCCCACATTCCTCTCCTATCTTTCTGCACCTTCATTTTTGAGAGAACTTCTCATCTGCAGCAAGCTGTTACTTGTTGAGGAGAGCAGCAAACTCCAACGGGGAAAGTACATCCAAGGAGACCAGAACGGGAAGCAAAGTGCACCAGCAGACCTGCCTTCCCTGGGTGAAGCCCAGCTGTCCACCTTGCAAACAGAAAATGCAAGAAAGAAGGACAGACATAGAGGCAGACAGGCGGCCAGACAGAAAAACGAGGGAAATAGCCCCTGATGCTTCCCCTAGAAGATCAGAGTGCCTGTCCAAAGGCCCCTGGGCCTGTCGGTTTGCAGCCCTGCAGGGTCCTGGGGCCAGGAGGTGTGTGGTGTGTGGATAGAAACCTGCTCCTCGACC
Source organism: Prionailurus viverrinus (assembly GCF_022837055.1). Classification (NCBI taxonomy): domain Eukaryota; kingdom Metazoa; phylum Chordata; class Mammalia; order Carnivora; family Felidae; genus Prionailurus; species Prionailurus viverrinus. Next base: position 32,347,262 of record NC_062563.1, read on the forward strand.
CATGAGCGCAGCCCCTGCGGCTAGACGGAGAGTTTATTTTGCGAGACCAGATACGCAAGGCTGGGGAAAGTGGTCCCAAGCAGGGACATTACTTTTAATTCAGCACCTATTTACGTGCAAGGCGCTGCTGAAAAGAAGAGGTAGGGGTTTCGGGCATCGGTGGTGCCCGTTTCAGTCCCCCTCTCCGCCCCCGCCAGCCCTCGGCACTCACCTGCTTTCCGGCCGAGGGTGGCGTGCAGCCTCGCGGACGCGCACGTGGACGCCTGCGCCCCCAGAGCCGGAGCGGAGGCGCCCCCCGCCCGGCCGGCGAGCGAAGGTGGCGAAACTGGCGAAGCGGGGCGCCGGGGCCCGCGCTCGCGGAGGCGGCGGCTCCGCTGGTCTGGGCCGGCCGTGCTGCGCGCGGCCGCTGCGGGGAAGCCGCCCGTGACCTCTTGCCGAAGCTCGGCGCCCGCCTCCAGCGGGGCGCCGGGTGCGCGGTCTCCGCCCTGCGCGGCCCCCGGAGGCCGGGCCGAGGCAGGTGAGGGCACGCCCAGCCCCGGGCCTGCTGGGTCTCGCTCCCGGAGCGGAGAAGCGCTCCGCAGAGTTGTGAGGGCCGAGGGTGGCCGAAGGGCTGCGGCGGGATGGCGGGGAGAACCGGGGCGGACGCTCACCCTCTGCGCCCCTCTAGCGACCTTTCAGCCGACCCTCGCAGGCCGCCTCCAGTTTTCCCGGTTCCCCGAGGCCCCGCTGGGGCTAGCAGCCCCGGTGGTTAGACTGGCTACGTCCCCTGCCCTCCAGGTGTACCTGTTACTCACACCCCGGGGGTACGTCCAGGCCCGGAGAGTCCCATGTCTCCTTTAAAGAGCCTGGGGACCTGCGATCACAACAAGAGCGGCTCATCTCTGAGTAAGAGGATGATGTAGACCCCGGAGAAGGGCGAGGCGCCGCAAATATGCACAATGGGAGACCCAGGGGCAACCCAAGGCCATGCCCCAGGCCGGAATCCGGTGGCTCACCTCAGATTCACCACCTGGTGCAGCCCGTCGCCTCCGGTCGGATTTACTCCCGAAGAAGGCTGGGCCACCCTGAAGGGTGGGTGACTGGTCAGTTTACACAACCTGTCCAAGCCTCCTTGGTTCATATTACGCACATCCGTTGAGTGTTTACTACGTGCTAGACCTGGGGCTGAGCTCTAAGGATGCAGTGGTTTTATAAAAAGTCAAGGCAATGATAGTTTCCTCATCTGTGAAATGGGTAGAGAGATGGAAAGTCCACAGCCACTGCAGGGTGGGATTTCATTCAGTTCATGGCAGAATTTCATGCAGTATAATATAGGCTTTAAGCGATTTACACCAAGTACATAGGCTTGTAAGAACTTCATTTAAAATGCTATAAAATTTAGAAGTGGAATATTTGTTTTTGCTTGAACATTACCATATTCAGCCGTTGTAATGGGTTTTGAAAGTATTTTACATTTAATTTTAAAAAGTCAGTTGAATAATTGTTAGCAAATGTGGGTTTTTATAATTAAAACAAAGTAATTAAAACTTGAAACCGAATTTCCTAATTTGGTAAAGTTTGTCAACTATGGGAATAATGTCAGCTGTCATCTGGTCCCACTTCCCTGTGTGCCCAACACCAACTGAGCAGATATGTTGTCTGGGGCAGAAAATGTTTAAAGGTTTGCTTTGTGGAGACTGCGCATGGCTGCTTAGGACATAGACATTCTTTACGATTTCCTGTGTGACCTTGAAGTAGTAATGGTTTCATTTATACCAAATTGGGGTCTCATTTTAGTTGAAAATATCTGGGTTTTGCTGAAGAATTTAGCTGGCTTTAAGCTTTCTGTTTGGTCTGTTATTCTTTAAGCTTTTTAAAAAAATGTTTACTTATTTGTTTTGAGAGCGAGCACATGAGAGTGGGGGGGGGGGTGGGCAGAGAGAGAGGGAGAGAGAATCCCAAGCGGGGCTCAATCTCAGGAACCATGAGATCATGACCTGAGCTGAAATCAAGAGTCAGATGTTTAGCCGAATGAGCCACGCTGGCACCTCTGTCTTTTAAGCTTTTAATGGAAATATATTTTATATTTCTATGCAAGAACACAAATCATGAATATATAGCTGATGAATTTTCACATATGGAAGACACCTGTATAATGAGCATCAAGATTAAGAAATAGAACATTACCAGTCCCCCAGAGTTCCTTAGTCCCCCCTTTTAGTTGCAGCTACCCACCCCAACTCCCCCCCCCCAACCCCGGTCCCCCCAGCAGGAACCCCTATCCTGACTTTTAACTACTTACATGGGTTTTGCTGATCTTTGTATTGTACATAAATGGTACAGGATGTATGTGCTATTTAATGTCTGGTTTCCTTTGTTTAACATTATGTTTTTGAGTTTGAGTTTCATCCATATTTTGTGTCCTTGACTTTTTTTTTTTTTTTTACTTCCTGGTTAATATCATTCTTATGACACAGGTCTGACACATCCCTTAAGGTCCTGGGTTAGAAATGAATTAAAAGGTGTATTCTGGCTTTAAAATTTCATATATATGTATATATATATATATGTACATATATATATAACAATCACCCTTTCTTAAAAAACACACAGAATCAGTTATTTAATCTACAGATACTAATCAAGCAATGAATTAGTTTATTTAATTCATTCAGCCATTGTATTACCATGGCTCAGACACTGTGATATGTGCTGAAAGTACTCAGATTATCTAGGCACAGACTTTATCTTCAGATCTATTTATGATGCTGGAGAATACAGAAGTGGGGTATCTACTTCAAATTTGCAGAGTTGGGGGGAGTATGAGAAAAGATTTTGGAAAGGAGATGATTTTTGAGATGCACTTTATTTTTTTTATTTAAAAAAATTTTTTTTAACATTTATTTTGAGACAGAGAGAGACAGAGCATGAACGGGGGAGGGTCAGAGAGAGAGAGGGAGACACAGAATCTGAAACAGGCTCCAGGTTCTGAGCTGTCAGCACAGAACCCAACGCGTGGCTTGAACTCACGAACCGTGAGATCATCACCTGAGCTGAAGTCGGACACTTAACCGACTGAGCCACCCAGGCACCCCTTTGAGATGCACTTTGAAGCATTGGATAAGAGCTTGATAGTTGCCTGTAATAACCTGTAGTGTCTAGAAACCTGTTTTCAGATGTTTTTAAGTTAGCAGATAGTTGTGGTTGGCTTCTGTTGGTAGAAGGTGGAGGATAAAGAGGAGCTCTATCTCCTGATCTCAAAACTTTGTGTCCACTGTGCAAACAAATATTAAAACAATAACTGTTATCAGACACCGAGATACTGAAAAACTGACGTGACAATTAGTGTTCTCCAAAGGTATGTTAGTCATGTCTGCATTATCATATAGGATATGAGTGGATTGGACTGGATAAGAAATGTGACCACATTCTTATTCACTGAACAGGAAAAGGAAATAAGTGCTCAGAGGACCTTTGAAGGTCCTGCTTGTCTTGTAGACACAAACAACTTTCTTCCTCCAGCATCTTTGCACTCCCACTGTAGGAGCCCTCAGTCCTCCATATAAATTAACTGAGAGAGAATGAGAAAAAGCTGCTGGGAGGAGAAAGGGGTGGAGTTTGTTGTTGTTTTTTTTTTTTTTTTTCCTTTATCTATGGTCTTACTTGACCAGACAGGGTGTTATCCAATGTAAACTTCTTTGTTAAGTATTAGGAACATGCTAAATGTCTAGCAACTAAGAAATGGCAACTAATTCCTGAAATGTATTTTTATTTTCACTCAGTCCTCAGGACTCAGGAGCTGTGTTCGTGTTTGTGGAGAACATGTTGTGTTCGGTGCAAAGAAGCCGAATGTGCCTATTAAAGCTACACCCTCCTTTCCAGCTGGATGGGTAATGAGCACTTTCTATGCCCAGGCAAGTTCTATAATTTTCTCCTTGTGAGGGTGGAAAGGGTGTGTCCTGGTGTACCTACAGGCACTAGATGGAGAAAGAAAAGTTAGGAAGGCCTTGCTGGAGGCCACACTAGAGCCCACCATTGAGGATGACAGGAGCAAGAAAGATGGTCATTCCCTCCCTCCTTCTTTCCCTTCCTCCCTCCCTTCTTTCTTTCTCCTTTCCTCCTTTACATCCATCTCAATCAAAGGGTACAAAAGAGTATACAGTGGTAATCAAGTCTTCCCCCTCTTTGATAATAAACTTCCCTTCCTCAGAAAAAACAGTTACCTATTTCTTCTAGAACCTTTCAGAGATAGTCTATGCATGTAGACTATTTCTGCTCTTTGTACAAGTGATAGTATTGTATTAAGTAGTGTTCTGTGTTTTTGCTTTTTTCATTTTAAATTAACTTGGTGGGGCGCCTGGGTGGCTCAGTCGGTTAAGCGTCCGACTTCAGCTCAGGTCACGATCTCGTGGTCCTTGAGTTCGAAACCTGCGTCGGGCTCTGGGCTGATGGCTCAGAGCCTGGAGCCTGTTTCCGATCCTGTGTCTCCCTCTCTCTCTGCCCCTCCCCCGTTCATGCTCTGTCTCTCTCTGTCTCAAAAATAAATAAACGTTAAAAAAAAAATAACTTGGTGATTACAGTGGATATCAGTCATATTAATGACTGCCTATCATTCTTGGAAAGTCCTCTTTATGTTTGTAGAAATCCTTATGTTAGGGGCGCCTGGGTGGCACAGTCGGTTAAGCGTCCGACTTCAGCCAGGTCACGATCTCACGGTCCGTGAGTTCGAGCCCCGCGTCAGGCTCTGGGCTGATGGCTCGGAGCCTGGAGCCTGTTTCCGATTCTGTGTCTCCCTCTCTCTCTGCCCCTCCCCCGTTCATGCTCTGTCTCTCTTTGTCCCAAAAATAAATAAAAATGTTGAAAAAAAAAATTAAAAAAAAAAAAAAAAAAAAGAAATCCTTATGTTAGTATCCCAGTCTAGAAATCAGGACTCAAATTCCCGACCTCCCCTGCAGCTGGGGCACAGGCCTACAAAGTGGACTCTGTCCCTCAGGTATACTCAGATGTGACTTTAATTTGGAAGTGAATGAGATCTGGAAACAGGATGTGCTTGGGGGAATCATCGTAGCCAAGAATCATTGATAGATTTAAAAATTAGTGAGTGAAAATATGACGAGAAACAGGATATTTGCAGTTTCAAGGTATCTTCTTGCAAAGTATTTGTCAATTACCTAGAGAAAGATAGTAACAGTGGAAAAAAGTGGTGATCAAGATGAACATCATTGGTAGTAATGCACATTGACCTCACACACCTCCTGAGAAGGGCAGAGCATCCCTTCTGTGGCATTCTTGCCCAAATGTGTACCTTCAATTTAATCACAAGAAAACACCACGGTCATAGGAGGCAGAAAAACTGAGGAACTGTCTCAGATAAGAGGAAACTGAGGAGACATGGCAACTAAATGCCATCTGAGATCCTGTACTGAATCCTGGAGCAGTGAGAGGACATCAGAAGGAAAGCTTTTGAAGTTTGAATAGGGCAGTAGATTAGTTAATAGCATTATTTCAATACTAATTTCTTGGTTTCTGTAATTGTACTGTGGTTTTGTATGATGTTAACAAGAGGAAGCTGGGTGAAAGGTATAAGGTTCTCTGTGTACTATTTTTGTGACATTTTATGTAAGTCTAAAATTATTTAAAACCAGGAGGAGGAAGAGGAGAAAAGGGAGGAGGGGGAGGATAGGAGCATGCCCTGACCCTGAAGCAACTTGCTAAGAGGGTAAGGAGGCTTGGGGTACTGGAGCCAGCCATGACCTTCTGGTGAGCAGGGGGAGGGACAGAGAGAGAGGGATGACTCTTGTAACCCAGAGTTTTCAAACTTAATTGTGGTTTGGGGACCATGTTTGGTATTCTCACCTCGGGACTCTTGATGACTCTTGTAACCCAGACTTTTCAAACTTAATTGTGGTTTGGGGACCATGTTTGGTATTCTCACCTCGGGCAGTGACTTTAGAACATGGTGGTTTAAAGGTTTTGGAAAATGACAAATCTGGGTTTATCTGCTTGCATTGCTGACGCTAAATAGATCAGAGGGCTTGGGCATGTTTTAGTTTGGTCTCTGAGCCTTAGTTTCTGCTTCTGTAAAATGGGAGCAGTAGTACCCACTTCATAAGGTACTATGAAATGAGAGAATGTTTGTAAAGCACTTGAGCACAGAGCCTGAAAGATGGTAAATGTTCAGTAAGTTTATTTAGAGTAGTAAATAAGAAAAGAGTGAGGGTTGGGGGCACCTCGGTGGATTGGTCAGTTGCATCTGATTTTGGCTCAGGTCATGATCTCACGGTTCGTGAGTTCGAGCCCCATATCAGGCTCTCTGCTATCAGCACAGAGCCCGCTTCAGATCCTCTGTCCCCCTCTCTCTCTGCCTCTCTCCCACTCATGCCTTTTCTCTCAAAAATAAATAAGCATTAAAAAAAAAGAAAAAGAGTGCAGGTTGTCTTGGGGAGAAAGGAGGAACTGGAGACTCCTCGAATGTTGCATCTCATCTCAGGGAAGTAGGACTGTATTCCCTCTCCTCTTTTCTTGCTCTCAGGTAGGGGATCAAACAAGGGGAGAAACGGTCATGTAGGTGAACCTGTGTGACTTTATTAACTTTCTTAGATGGCACCACAGGAAAAATGTGATCGTTTCCTCCTAGGTTAGTAGGAAAAGCACCACGGTGAACTCTTTCCAAATCCCAGTGTGGTTGTAGGGTACTCTGGAAATACAGGAATGACTTCTCAGCTATGACTTTGAAAAATCTAGAATGCTGAGTGTGAGAACAGTCATGTTTCTTTATTTTTCGAAATCTAACTTAACTTGGCTACTCCTGTTAATCATTTCTCCCTATGGAATTCCCTGCTAAAATAATAGTTAGGAATAAAAAGCTATAAGCCTACAATGACAAAGGTTAACAGGAGAAAGGTCATCAGGCAATGAGAAATTTCAAGGATTTTCTATAGGATGGAACATTGAAGAAGAGTGGTTGGTAATGATGAAGGGCAGTGAAATCCATACTCTAGGAGTATGTGAAAAGGAGGTATAACTGAGGCTTTCCAGAATGTTTTCAGAGAAACTCAGGACTCGGAAATGCCAGGTATGACAGTGGTAGTGAGATTGTTGCCAAAAATAAGGGAATGAATAGAATGTCTCCATACAGAACAGTCAGTCCCCCACTACCACCTGTAGGCTAAGTTGTGAATGCCAGATCTCCACCCTGCTAGCCCAAATCCAGAGCGCTCACTCTGTAGAAGTTAAACATCTCCTTTGAAAGTTTACTTGGCTTAAAGGCCAACTCTCCACTCACCCTTAGCAAACCTTATCAGTTGAACCTTGGACACTGAGCTCCCAGATTTAAAAAAAAAAAAATCTCCCTATTCTCAAATATTTTTTTTTCCAGGAAAATCCTCCAATAGGCAAGGCAGATAAAAAATGTTTTTTTGAATCTTTATTTTACTTTTTCTGGTTTTATTGATGTATAATTGACATGACAATATTTAACAGAAATGAATGAGTACAAAGATAAGAAACCTGGAAGATTAATACAAGAGAAGACCAAAAGTGGAGTGGAACAAATTGTCACAGAAATAATATGAGAAACTGCCCAGAAATAAGGAACCTGAGCCTCCAGTTTAAAGAGTTTACTGGATACCCAACAAATGAAAAAGAAGTAGCTAAACCAAAGAACAGCATTGTGAAATGTAAGATCACTATGGAAGAAAAAAACCCCAAAAAACCCAAAAGCTTTTAGTAAGAAAAACCAGGTTACCTACAAAGGGGCCCAAATCAACATCCTATACCCAGACAGATTATCAGTCAAGGTATTTGGAAGGACTCAAACTTTAATTCTCACATAACCTGCCTTAGAAATGTTCTCGAAGATGAGCTCTAGAAAACGATCAAATGAATCCAGAAAGGGGAAGACCCAGGATGCAGAAAACAGTAAATCCAACCCAAAAAGAGTAAGAAGGAGAATTGAGGTTCCTGGGAAGAGGTCTCTGAGGCAAATGAAGACCTCATAGAATATCTGGTATTATAAGAAGTTTGGGAAAAAAAACCTGGGGTATGGTAAGAACAAAATAGTGCAAAAAGTAAAAATAAAGTCAGAAAATTCAGGAAAGCAAGTGACTGTAGAAAATAAAATAAAATTATAACTATTTCAATTTTAAAAATTCATCTACAAACAAAGCAACTATGAATTATAGTTATGAAATAATGTAAACATTGTTATTGTGGTGCAATAAGGAAGATATTTGGTCTTTGGTTGGTTCCTGACACAGAGCTCCTAAAACCCTCAAATTTCCCATATGATAAAAATGACAGGAATGTTCTCTTGGTCTAAGGTGGTGACTCTTGGTGAGACTCTAGATAGCTTCAGGATGGGGGCTGGTGCCTGGAAAGATCAGACCTTGATTAAAATCGTGGAACTTTTAGCAACACCCTCTGATCATCAGGGAGGTGGGCTGGACATTGGGTTAATCACTAACTGCTACAATCATGCCTATGTTTAGAAACCTCCATAAAAACCCTTAAACTCTGGGTTTTGGAGAGCTTCTGAATTGGTGAACACATCCACATGCCAGAAGGGGGGTGCACCCTAAACCCAAGGGGACAAAGACCACTGCCTTTGGGACCCTTCTGGACCTCACTCTAACTACCTCCTTCATTTGTCCATTTGTATTCTCTTTAATTAACTGATAGAGTAAATGCAGCATTTTTCTGAGTTCTGTGAGTTCCAGCAAATTATCAAGCCTTGAGGGAAGGAGGTTATGGGAACCCCTGATTTTGTATCCAAGTCAGACAGAGTATAGGAAACATGGGGACACAATTCTTGCATATGGCATCTGAATAAATACCCCTCCTCCTGTGTCAATAGGCAGACTGGGAAACAAATAGAGTAATTAAAAATTTTTTTTAATGTGTATTTATTTTTGAGAGAGACAGAGCGTGAGTGGGGGAGGAGCAGAGCGAGAGAGAGAGAGAGGTAGACACGGAATCTGAAACAAGCTCCAGGCTCTAAGCTGTCAGCACAGAGCCATATGTGGGGCTTGAACTTGGGACTGGTGAGATCATGACCTAGGCCGAAGTTGGATGCCTAACCGAGTAAACCACCCAAGCACCCCAATAGAATGATTTTAAAAAATTAGACTGCATAAATCTTGCTTAGTCAATGTAGTGGGGATACAGTATTTCCATAATCATGTGATTGCAAGCTTTCTGTTGTTTGTGTATACAGAATTTATTTTAACCCATCAAATATATTGTCTTGAGTTGTCTCTCTTTTTCCCTAACTGAAGGTTGTCCTAGACATCTTGGTAAATTGTGTGCATGTGCACAAAAGTTTAAAGAGTATTTTCCCAGAAAGATTTTACATGTTAATATACTCTCCAGGAGTATATCAGATCTCTAAGATTATTATTTATTGTTATCAGGCACTGTCTTATGTTCAGTATTTATTTATTTTAAATTAAAAACAATTTTTAATGTTTATTTTTGAGGGGGGAGGAGAGAAAGCAGGGGAGTGGCAGAGAGAGAGGGAGATACATAATCCAAAGCAGGCTCCAGGCTCTGAGCTGTCAGCACCGAGCCCAATGTGGGACTTGACCTCATGAGCTGTGAGATCATGTCCTGAGCCAAAGTCAGACACTTAGCTGACTGAGCCACGCAGGTGCCCCTTGCATTAAGTATTTAAACTGTGGTAAGTGCTCTACCAGGCTCTTGGGACATGTGCCTTTGACACATAAGTGAAATAGGGTACTTAATGGCAAACAACTGAAAATACAGTAGTGATTATGTATGTGTTTATTGCTTTATTGTTTATAAAACATTTTCATATACCTCTGTTCAAAGCTTCTCAGACTATAATGTGCATATGTGTCATTTGTGTTTCTTGTTAAAAGGCAGAGTCCGGTTCAGTGGGCCTGGGTGGGAGCCTGAGAATCTGCATTCTAGCAAGCTCCCAGGTGGTGCTGATGCTGTTGTGTCTAGATGACACAATGAATAGGCAGCCTTACTACTTCCTCTTAATTCCTGAAATTACCTAGCAAAGTAGGTTTTACCATCCCCATTTTAGTGATGGGGAAATTCAAACTCAGGTTAAGTAATTTGTCTACAGTGCTAACATTCAAGCTGGTTTGGAGCTTGTTGCTTTCATTCCCTCATTTATTCCTTCCGGCACTGTGAGTTCAGCAGTGAGTGAAACCAAGCCCCTACCTTTGTGGAGCTTGTATTCTAGTGGAGAAAGAACAATAGTGGATAAGTAAATAAATACAAATAAACATAATTTCAGATCATAAAAGTGTTTTATTTAGAGGGAAATAAAGTAGGATAAGGCATTGTTTTTTAACTGAAGGGGTCTTTGAATCTAAAGTTACTGCTTAATCCTCCTCATTTGAAGATATGGGCCTTCATTATTGTGTAGTACTTTGTAGCTCATGTTTTTCTTTCAAATTGGTTTCCCCTATTTAATTGTCATGATAGCCCTGTGACAAGTTTAGGCAAGAATTCAACACAATCCAGCTGGTGAACCATCTGAGCTTCCTGAACTAAAATACAGAGGCAAAGAGGTGCCCTTGTTGAATAAAGGGGAACTGGGAAAGTCCTTTTGTTTTCATTTAAGTTAATAAAGGGACCCCTTGGCCTCTTCTTGCCAAACTCATTTTTCAAGGTCTAAGGGGGAGATGGGAGAGATGACTCTGTGTGTGTGTGTGTGTGTGTGTGTGTGTGTGTGTATTCCACACTCAGCCCCTTTGTCTTGGAGGACTGGGTTTAGCTGTTAAGATATTTCAGTAGCAGGCAGCACGAACCAATTCTGTCTCAAATGGTAAAAAGACAAAATTAAAAGGAGTTTATGGTAAGGATATGAAGGTATAGTTCATGGGATCAAGGAAAATCTCCCCATTAGACTTTGGAAAACCAGGGTCCAAGGCACATTAAGGATCCAAGGAGTCTCTTCAGGCTCCTGTCTTCAGATGAGTAAGTTCCATATGCTCTCAGGCTTCGTGTCACTATGAGTTAGATTGTGTCCCTCCAAAATATATGTTGAAGTTTTAGCTCTCCATGCCTATGAATGGGACCTTTATTGGGAGGTAGGGTTTTGGTAGATGTACTCAAGTTAAGATGAAGTCCTGTCAGAGTAGGGTGGCTGATCCAGGCTGGTGTCCATATAGAAGGAGAGACAGAGACATGTAGGGGGAAGACGATGTGATGGTGGGAGCAGAGACTGGGTTGATGCATCCAAGGAATGCAGAGGATTACCAGCAAACACCAGAAGCGAGAAGAGGCAAGGAAGGATTCTCCCCGATAGATTTCAGAGGGAACATGTTGGCCCTGTCAACTACTTGATTTTGGAATTGTAGCCTTCAGAATTGTAAGACAAAAAGTTTCTGTTGTTTTAAGCCACCCTGTTTGTAGTACTTTGTTATGGCAGCTCTAGGACATGATTAGTGTTCTTCTGCTCCAGGTTCAAATTCCAAGGGGCAAGCATTTGAGTAGCCCAGCTTATGTCACATGCCCACCCATGAGATCATATTTGGAGGAGTAAGTAGTACTTCAAAGGGGAGAGGAGATGCTGTTGTTAGGAGCAGGAAAAATGATGAGAATAGCAAAAACAGGAGATGCTCCCAGCACCAACCACATATGCTGCTGGAGCCTCATGACCTGGCATGACAATTCAGCAATGTACAGGCCACTTCCTGGCCATGCGCTGCTCCAAATCCTGATGGTGTTCTGTGAGATCTTCCTGACTAGAAAAAATTCAAGCCTCTACAAACTGAACATTATCATAAGTATCCTGGTCACTGTACTGAAACTTGCCATTTTAAAAGTCACTCACCCACATAAGCACTAACCCAAACCATCTATCTATTCACTCACTCATTCATTTCCCATTAACCTACCCAACCTTCTATCTGCCCATCCACCATTAACTCATCGATACACTTATCCATTCATCTACTCCACCACCTGTTCATCCACCGAACAATTCATAAATGAGCACTACCATCTGCCACGCAGTATTTCCAGGTTCATTCAATAAATTAATATTTGTTGAGTACCTCCTAAGTGACAGACACTGTTCTAGGTGCTGGAGATAAAGCAGTGAATAAAAAGATAGGGTTTCTGTTCTCATGGAGTTTGAAATACAGTTGCAAAGGCAGAGTTTAGTTCAATAGTTAGGAAGTTAAAATATGAAGCAACTTCTTTTCTCTTAATGGCTTTACCCCTGATACCTCTTTCTTCAGGGTACATGAGAATCTTTGATTGTCGAAAATTTGCAGAGTATTTAACATAGAAAAATGACAAAGGCAATCACTTCTAGAGATGAGTGGGGTTTAAGTCCACTCGATTCTAAGCTCCCGTAGGGCAGGAAGAGTGTATGTTTTAATTCATCACTTTACCCCCAGGGCCTGTCACATAGAAGGCACTAAACAAATATTTGCTAAATGATAAAGAGGGGTCAGACTTACTCTGTAGTTATCTTGAGTTTTTGCGTATTGAAATAAAGACAATTTTTTTTTTTAGAAATTAGGGAAAACCTACCTTAAGTATTATTTTTATAGATTTCACAACTGTTCTGTGAAAGTAGGATATCAGCCAGGCAACTGAGAGGATGTGTAGACTAAAGAATCCAGACTAGATGGGGCGCCTGGGTGGCGCAGTCGGTTAAGCGTCCGACTTCAGCCAGGTCACGATCTCGCGGTCCGTGAGTTCGAGCCCCGCGTCGGGCTCTGGGCTGATGGCTCAGAGCCTGGAGCCTGTTTCTGATTCTGTGTCTCCCTCTCTCTCTGCCCCTCCCCCGTTCATGCTCTGTCTCTCTCTGTCCCAAAAATAAATAAACGTTGAAAAAAAAAAAAAAAAAAAAAAAAAGAATCCAGACTAGATGATTCAAAGTTGGTTGAATTTTAAGGGCTCCCAAAGAGAAAAAAAAAAAAAAAAAAAAAAAGCTAGGGGAAAAAATATTCTCAGCACTGTGATGCTTGGCAGGATGCTAGTTAGCAACTGCTTCCAGTATATCTTCAACATATATTTTAATGCTTTTATGGAACAAATATTTTCTTTTAAAAATGCATTTTTCTCTATTAAAAGATGCACATTAAAAGATGTAAAAAAGAGACCCCCCTGCATGGAACCTCACACTCTTCTCTTCAAAGGACCACATGAGTTCTTCCACATGGGAGAGCTCCCAAGTGAGTGCCAAGCTGTTTCTATGCCCCTTGGATAATCCTTTACTGAGAAGACACCAAACAGAAATAAGAGGGAATTTTATGGCAGCCCTGGAAGATGGTACCTTCAGTCCAACACTGGGAGACACTGGGATGGGTGGCCATGCCAAGGGGTATTAGCAAATGTAGATTCTAGATTCAGGAAAATTTCCTCAGTCCATTTCCAGTTGAGGTGATTGATGGGACCCTGACAGCTCTCAGGTATCAGTGGGGAGGGTGGCAGTGAGAGAACCCCAGCACCCCACATCTGCTAACAACTGAGTCTTTGAAAGTCTCTTAATTAAAATCCTAGGCACGTGCACACACACACACATACACACACACACACACACACACACAGGTTATCCATAGCCTTCTATTCAGAAATGATAGCCTTGTTAATATTTATATATAAATTCCTTCAGTCTTTTGTTTTCTGTCTACATGTAGAAAATTGTATAAAGAAAGTATTTTTTTCTATAATTTATTTTTTATAATTTACATCCAAGCTGGCACATGATACAACAATGATTTCAAGAGTAGATTCCTTAAGCCCCTTACCCATTTAGCCCATCTCCCCTCCCACAACCCCTCCAGCAACCCTCTGTTTGTTCTCTATATTTAAGAGTCTCTTATGTTTTGTCCCCCGTCTGTTTTATATTATTTTTGCTTCCCTTCCCTTATGTTCATCTGTTTTGTATCTTAAAGTCCTCATATGAGTGAAGTCATATGATATTTGTCTTTCCCTGACTAATTTCACTTAGCATAATACCCTCTAGTTTCATCCACATAGTTGCAAATGGCAAGATTTCATTCTTTTTAATTGCCAAGTAATATCTCAGTGTGTGTGTGTGTGTGTGTGTGTGTGTGTGTGTGTGTGTGTGTACCACATCTTCTTTATCCATTCATCCATCACTGGACATATGGGGTCTTTCCATACTTTGGCTATTGTTGATAGTGCTGCTATAAACATTGGGGTGCATGTACCCTTTCGAAACAGCATACATGTATCACTTAGATAAATACCTAGTGGTGCAATTGCTGGGTCATAGGGTAGTTCTATTTTTAATTTTTTGAGGAACTTCTATACTGTTTTCCAGAGTGGCTGCACCAGTTTGCATTTCCACCAACAGTGCAAAAGAGATCCTCTTTCTCCGCATCCTCGCCAACATCTGTTGTTGCCTGAGTTGTCAATGTTAGCCATTCTGACAGGTGTGAGGTGGTATCTCGGTGTAGTTTTGATTTGTATTTCCCTGATGATGAGTGATGTTGAGCATTTTCTCATGTGTCGGTTGGCCATCTGGATGTCTTCTTTGGAGAAGTGTGTATTTATGTCTTTTGCCCACTTCTTCACTGGATTGATTATTTGTTTTTTGGGTGTTGAGTTTGATAAGTTCTTTATAGATTTTGGATACTAACCCTTTATCTGATATGTCATTTGGAAATATCTTCTCCCATTCTGTCAGCTGCTTTTTGGTTTTGCTGATTGTTTCCTTCACTGTGCAGAAGCTTTTTATTTTGATGAGATCCCAATAGTTCATTTTTGCTTTTGTTTCTCTTGCCTCTGGAGATGTGTTGAGTAAGAAGTTGCTGTGGTCGAGGTCAAAGAGGTTTTTGCCTGCTTTCTCCTCTAGGATTTTGATGGATTCTTGTCTTATGTTTAGGTCTTTCATCCATTTTGAGTTTTTGTGTATGGTGTAAGAAGGTGGTCCAGGTTCATTTTTCTGCATGTCGCTGTCCAGTTTTCCCAGCACCACTTGCTGAAGAGACTGTCTTTATTCCATTGGATATTCTTTCCTACTTTGTCAAAGATTAGTTGGCCATATGTTTGTGGGTCCATTTCTGGGTTCTCTATTTTGTTCCATTGATCTGAGTGTCCTTTTTTGTGCCAGTACCATATTGTCTTGATGATTACAGCTTTTTAGTACATCTTGAAGTCTGGGATTGTGATGCCTCCTGCTTTGGTTTTCTTTTTCAAGATTTCTGTGGCTCTTCAGGGTCTTTTCTGGTTCTATACAAATTTTATGATTGTTTGTTCTAGCTCTGTGAAGAATGCTGTGACGAATAACAAAAGAATGTTATTTTGATAGGTATTGCATTGAAATTCAATTTTAACAATATTTGTTCTTCCTGTCCAGGAGTATGGAATATTTTTCCATTTTTTGTGTCTTTTTCATAAGCTTTCTATAGTTTTCAGTGTATAGATTATTCACCTCTTTGGTTAGATTTATTCCTAGATATTTTATGGTTTTTGGTGCAATTGTAAATGGGATCAATTACTTGATTTCCTTTCTGTTGCTTCATTATTGGTGTATAGGAATGCAACTGATTTCTGTGCATTGATTTTATATTCTGCAACTTTGCTGAATTCATAGATCAGTTCTAGAAATTTTTTGGTGGAATCTTTTGGGTTTTCTATATAGAGTATTTTGTCATCCATGAAGAGTGAAAGCTTGACCTTCTCTTGGCTGATTTGGATGCCTTTTATGTCATTGTGTTGTCTGATTGCTGAGGCTAAGACTTCCAATACTGTGTTGAGTAACTGGCGAGAGTGGGCATCCCTGTTGTGTTCCTGACCTTAGGGGGAAAGCTCTCAGTTTTTCCCCATTGAGGATGATATTAGTGGTGGGTCTTACATATATGGCTTTTATGATCTTGAGGTATGATCCTTCTATCCCTACTTTCTTGAGGGTTTTTTTTTTTATCAAGAAAGGACTCTGTATTTTGCCAAATGCTTTCTCTGCATCTATTGAGAGGATCATGTGGTTCTTGTACTTTCTTTTATTGATGTGATGTATCACATTGATTGTTTTGCAGATTTTGAACCAGCCCTGCATCCCAGATATAAATCCCACTTGGTTGTGATGAATAATTTTTTAATGTATTGTTGGATCTGGTTGGCTAGTATCTTGTTGAGGATTTTTGCATCCATGTTCATCAGGGAAATTGGTTTGTAGTTCTCCTTTTTAATGGGGTCTTTGTCTGGTTTTGGAATCAAGGTAGTACTGGCTTCATAGAAAGAGTTCGGAAATTTTCCTTCCATTTCTATTTTTTGGAACAGCTTCAAGAGAATAAGTGTTAACTCTTCTTTATGTATTCAAATGTCTAGTAGAATTCCCTGGAAAGCCATCTGGCCCTGGACTCTTGTTTTTTGGGAAATTTTTGATTACTAATTCGATTTCTTTACTGGTTATGGGTCCGTTAAAATTTTCTATTTCTTCCTCTTTCAGTTTTGGTAGTTTATATGTTTCTAGGAATTTGTCCATTTCTTCCAGATTGCCCATTTTATTGGCGTATATAATTGCTCATAATACTCTCTTATTATTGTTTGTATTTCTGCTGTGTTGGTTGTGATCTCTCCTCTTTCATTCTTGATTTTATTTACTTGGGTACTTTCCTTTTTCTTTTTGATCAAACTGGCTAGGGGTTTATCAATTTTGTTAGTTCTTTCAAAGAACCGGCCTCTGGTTTCATTGATCTGTTCTGTGTTTTTGGTTTCAATAGCTTTGATTTCTGCTCTAATCTTTATTATTTCCTTTCTTCTGGTTTTGGGCTTTATTTGCTGTTCTTTTTCCCACTCTTTAAGGTGTTCTGTTAGGTTGTGTATCTGTGATCTTTCTCTCTTCTTTAGGAAGGCCTGGATTGCTATATACTTCTCTCTTATGACCGCCTTTGCTTCATCCCAGAGGTTTTGGGCTGTGGTGTTATCATTTTCATTGGATTTCATGTACCTTTTAATTTCTTCTTTAACTTCTTGCTTAGCCCACTCATTCTTTAGTAGGATGGTCTTTAGTCTCCAAGTATTTGTTATCTTTCCACATTTTTTCTTGTGGTTGATTTTGAGTTTCATAACGTTGTGGTCTGAAAATATGCACAGTATGATCTCTATCTTTTTGTATTTGTTGAGGGCTGATTCGTGTCCCAGTATGTGATCCATTCTGGAGAACGTTCCATGTGCACTGGAGAAGAATGTTTATTCCGCTGCTTTAGGATGAAATGTTCTGAATAAATCTGTTAAGTCCGTCTGGTCCAGTGTGTCATTCAAAACCATTGTTTCCTTGTTGAATTTCTGTTTAGATGATCTGTCCATTGTTGTAAGTGGGGTGTTGAAGTCCCCTACTATTATGGTATTATTAACAATGAGTTTCTTTATATTTGTGATTAATTTATTTATATACTTGGGTTCTTCTACATTTGGAGCATAAATGTTTACAGTTGTTAGATCTTGTTGGATAGACCCCTTAATTATGATATAATGCCCTTTTCCATCTCTTGTTACAGTCTTTATTTTAGAGTCCAGATTGTCTAATATAAGTATGGCTACTGCACCTTTCTTTTGGTGACCATTAGCTTGAAAGATGGTTCTCCATCCCCTTACTTTCAATCTGAAGCTGTCTTTAGGTCTAAAGTGGGTCTCTTGTAAACAGCATATAGATGGATCTTGTTTTCTGTTAAAAAAATTTTTTTTTACATTTTTAAATTTATTTTTGAGAGACAGAGAGAGACAGAGTGTGAGTGGGGGAGGGACAGAAAGAGAAGGAGACACAGAATCCGAAGCAGGCTCCAGGCTCTGAACTGTCAGCACAGAGCCCGAAGCGGGGCTTGAACCCATGAGCTGTGAGATCATGACCTGAGCTGAAGTTGGACAGGTGCCCCAATGGATCTTGTTTTCTTATCCATTCTGTTACCCTCTGTCTTTTGATTGGAGCATTTAATCCATTGACATTTAGAGTGACTACTGAAAGATATGAATTTATTGCCATTATGTTACCTGTGGAGTTGGAGATTCTGGTGGTGTTCTCTGGTCCTTTCTAGTCTTTGTTGCTTTTGATCTTTTTTTTTTCTCCCATTTTTACTCCTCTCAGAGAGACCCCCTTAAAATTTGTTGCAGGGCTGGTTTAGTGGTCATGAAATCCTTTAATTTTTGTTTGGGAAACTTTTTATCTCTTTTTCTATTTTGAAATTTTTTTAAACATTTATGCATTTTTGAGAGACAGTCACAGACAGAGCATGAGTGGGGGAGGGACAGAGAGAGAGGGAAATGCAGAATCTGAAGCAGGCTCCAGGCTCTGAGCTGACAGCACAGAGCCCGACACGGGGCTCGAACTTACGGACTGCGAAATCATGACCGGAGCTAGTCAGATGCTTAACTGACTGAGCCACCCAGGCACCCCTATCTCCTTCTATTTTGAATGACAGCCTTGCTGGGTAAAGAATTCTTGGCTACTTATTTTTCTGATTCGGCACATTGAATATATCTTACCACTCCTTTCTAGCCTGCCAAGTGGCCTGCCAAGTTTCTGTGGATAGGTCTGCTGCAAACCTGATCTGTCTTCCCTTGTAGGTTAGGGACTTTTTTCCCTTGCTGCTTTCCTGATTCTTTCCTTGCCTGAGCATTGTGTGAATTTGACTACGATATTCCTTCTTGACAGTTGGTTTTTGTTGAATCTAATGGGAATCCTCTGTGCTTCCTGGATTTTGACGTCTGTGCCTTTCCCCAGGTTAAGAAAGTTTTCTGCTATGATTTGCTCATGTAACCCTTCTACCCCTTTTGAGAGAGAGAGAGAGAGAGAGAGAGAGAGAGAGAGAGAAGGGGAGGGTCAGAGAGAGAGAGAGAGAGAGAGAGAGAGAGACAGAATCTGAAGCAGGCTCCAAGCTCTGAGCTGTCAGCACAGAGCCCAATGTGGGGCTCAAACCCACAAATTGCGAGATCATGACCCAAGCTGAAGTAGGATGCTCAACCAACTGAACCACCCAGGTGCCCCATCTCTAATTCATAAATTGTGCTCTTTTGCCTTAGTCTCCCTCTTTTTTTCTGCTTCATTATTCTCCGTAAGTTTGTCCTCTATATCATTGATTTGTTGCTCTGCCTTATCCATCCTTGTTGCCATGGCATCCATTTGAGATTGCAGCTCAGTTATAGCATTTTTAAATGTCATCCTGACTAGCTTTTACTTCTTTTATCTCCACAAAAAGGGATTCTAATCTATTTTCAACCCCAGCTAGTATTCTTAATATTGTGATTCTAAATTCTGGTTCAGACATCTTGCTTGTATCTCTGCTGATTAAATCCCTGGCTGAGATTTCTTTCTGTTCTTTCTTTTGGGGGTGAATTCCTTCATTTCATCATTTTGAAGGAATAAAAGGAATTAATAAGGTAAAAAAAAAATAAATTAAAAAACTAAAAATAACACACACAAAAAAATCACATAAATGATGTTAGATCCTAGGTGTGTATTGGTCTGGTTGTCTGGTTGTGTGTATTGGTCTGGTTGTTAGATCCTAGGTGTGTATTGGTCAAGGTGAGCTTGATAGATTAGAGAAAAAAGGGAAAGATAAGAAAAGAAAAAAAGAAAAGAAAACGTTTGAAAATTTGAAAAAATGAATACAATGAAATAGAATAAAATGAAATGATAGAAGTAAAATAGCACTTGAAAAATTTACAAAAAAGTAAAAAATATAGTAGAAAAAAATTAAAGAAAAATATTTTTAATAAATTGAAAATAAAAAGTTTTTTCTCTTTCTGTATTCAAGAATAAGAAAAGAAAAGAAAAAGAAAAAAAAATTGAATAGATGGACCAGTGAACAGACTGAACCATGATTGAAATTACATTGTTGTCCCCTAGAAGTCAAACTATGAAGCATGTTATAGTCTGTAAACTAAGCAAGTGGAGAGACTTGTGTTCCTGAGGAGCGATGTTGGCCCAGTTGGGTGGGGCTTAGTGTAATGGCTCCATTATCCACTAGATGCCACTGCTTAACTTATTGGGGTGGATTGTTGTGGCACCTGTAGGTGTGTATGCACATGTGTGGGAGGAGTAGAAATGGCATCACCCAGCTATCCAGTCTCTAGTATCAGAACTCTGTGCTCTTCCCCAACTGGGAATCATGCACCCCTCCTTTGTCTCTGGCTTCCATCCACTCCCCGCTTTTACACTGTCTGTGACTAAGCTGTCAGGTTGCCAGGCGGCACCTCCCTCCTGAGTTTTATCTCAGATACGGCTGTTTCCCAACCCTTCACTTCTGAGGGACTGAGGCTTTGACCCGCTCAGACCTTCAGGGGGTGGGTCTCACTGAGTAATGGCTGAGTGCTGACCCACCCCCAGGAACATTTGGGATACTAGTGCTGCCAATGCCCAGAGACTAAGGTTGGTTGCCAGCTGACCCCAGAAAAAGTTCACACAATAGTATAGCAGCAGCGTTTCAGGGTTTATGGAAAATCAGAACACACACCAGGCACCAGGCTTCCCCCTTAATGTCTTTGTTCCAGCACCAGCAAATGTGGTTGTTCTTCCCGGTCTTCTGGGACCTTTTGCCGGTGGGGGGTTGCTGCACAGCCTCTACCAATGTCCTCCCAGCAGGGGAACTGCCTCTCCCCGTGTGGCCTGAGGACCCCTGGGAGCTCGCTGTCTGCTCCTGAGGATTCGCCCTTCCCACAAGAGCACTGCCAGGTATCGAGCTGTGGAGTTTCAGACTCTGCACTCCCCCTGTTTATAGAGTCTTGATGGAATCCAAACCTTCTCCTTTCTCCCTTTTTTGTTCAGTCCCTTCCATACTCTTTCTTTTCTCTCCAGCTGCTTTCGGGCAGGGAGGATGCTTTCCATACTCCCCCCCACCCCGCCCCTGTCTCTGTCCTCTCTCCACAAGCAAAAGCAGCTCCCTGCCCCCTGCCCCTACTCTCTCCCCCAGTTCACCTCCCCATACTGCATACCTGCTGAGTTCTCTAGTTAGGTTGTGCAGATTGTTGTGTTAATCCTCAAATCAGTTTTCTAGGTGTGCAGGATGGTTTAGTGTTGATCTGGCTGCATTTTAGGGACGGGAGATGCAAAAAAACTTCCATGCTCTTCCACCATCTTGGACCCTCCTCTGTGTATGTGTCAGAAAAGTATTTTTTGATAATAATAGGATTTCATGTATATACTGTTTTGCATCAGTATAGCAAGAAAATAGCTAAATAACAGAAGGTAGCATTAGAAGAGCCCACACTGCAGTTTGAGGAAGGGTGTTGATGGGGATATAGAAGCAGCAGATTTGGCATTATCTCAGCAGTGATGTTCGTTAAATGATTTTGTCTCACAATAATTTTCTGTCTCCTCGTCTACAAAATGGCAATGAAGGTAAAAATAATAATATGTCTCCTGAGAGGTTGTTTTGGGGATAAAATAATAATAAAAAAAATAATAGTAATGGTAATAGTAGGCATTTATATCCTACCATGTGCTGGGCACTGTTGTAAGAATTTAACATATATTAAGCAACTAAACATCATGGCAGCCCTGTAAGTAAGGAACTGTAATTATCCTCATTTTACAGTTAAGGAAATGGAAGCACAGGGAAGCTAAGTAACTGGCCAAACATCATACAGCTAGGAAGTGGCAAAGGTGGGATTTGCACCTAGGCAATTTAGCTCTTGTCTTGACTACATATCTGAAGGAGGCTTTGAAACTGAGAAATCTAGAGGTGGGGATAGATGCAGGATTTCACTAGAGCCCTGCCTCTTTCTCATCATGTCTTGGCTATGTCTTCTGTGATGGTGTCATTTTCAAGCTGACTCAACATGGTAAAAGAATGACCTTCAACATGTTCATTATGAACACACAGTTGGCAATGCTGAATAATTCTGACAATGTCCTGGGAAGGCTGCCCGCTAGCCTGGTTTGGGGCATGTCCCTGCTTTGGGAAGGTAGACCTAGCCTCAGGTGAGTCACCTGGAATGAGAAGATTCCTATGGAATGAGGGTGGGATGGGCTCTCTGAGAAAATGGAGCGCTAGGCAGGCAAAAATTATGTCTGCTACAGCCTTGCTACTCAAAGTGCGGCCCACAGATCAGCAGCAGCAGCACCTGGGAGTTGTGAGAAATGCAGGTTCTTGCTCCTCCTCCAGAGCCACGGAATCAGAATGTGCCTTCTGCAAGATACTAGGTGATTCCTGTGCACGGTGAAGTATGGGAAGTGCTGCACTCCAGAGGGCTTTTGGCAAGAGAGGTGTGATTGATCACTCCCACTTCTCTTCCACATTGACTGTATGAATACTTAAATAGTTGCTGCAGTCATGATAATGGTCCCAGTTGGGAAATGTGGGGGAAGGAAGGATAGGTAAGAGCAGTAGTATCCTTAACTCTTGGCAAGAGCTCCTTTCCCTCCCCCATGGCTCTCCTTTGGGCTCTCACTGGCTAAGGAGTCCATGGGGGCTAAGAGGAGTGTCCACTCTGGGGTACCTGGGTAGCTCAGTTGGTTAAGTGCCCGACTCTTGATCTCAGGTCAAGTCTTGATTTCAAGGTTATGAATTCAAGCCCACATTGGGCTCCATGCTAGGGGTGGGGCCTACTAAAAAAAAAGAGGAGTGTTCACTTAGGGGTCCACCTTTGCCCTTGTAGACTTTGTTTTGGGTACCTGAGACTCAGGAATTCCTTGCACAAATAGCCCCAAGCATGTTTCTGCATGGGCCTCTCCTCCACCCATTGGACTCTGAGCACCCAAGTTCCAGTAGATCTCCAGCTTGCCCTGAGGGGTAGGTCCGCAGCACAGAGAAGAATAGTTTGCTTTGGTCTGCTCTTCCTCTGCAGAATGGATCTACCACAAGTGTGTGCACCTTTAGGTCCCAGGGCCAAAGGACCTCACTTTCCTCCAAACACTGTCCCCCTATACTTCTTCCCTTTTCTTTCTTCTCAGCCCTTGCATTATTTATAAGGCACCTTGGGTTTGTTGAAAGAAAGAAAAAGTAATGATAATAGAGGACAGAACATGGAAATAGTTTGTGGAGTATTGAATGACCCCACGCCTAGGGTCAGTATCATAACCTACCTCAGTGCACGTATTTTTCTTTGTCCCCGAGGACAAATATCCCTTGCCTAGATTTGGTAATCCCATACCTGCATGAGTTTTTACTTCAGCCTTGAATCTCCAGTCAGTTTGTTTTAGAAGGTTAAGAGTAGCCAGAATCATTTTCTTTACCTACCCTGTATCTGGAACTTGGCTGAGAGGTGTGTACACATGAGGCCATTATCGTGAGAATATAGCCAGGGGTGAGAAAAGAACATGAGTGGGCTGCTGGCCTGGGCATAATGAGATATTAATCTATAATAGGTGCTCAATAAATGTTTAATGAGTGTGGCTCTTTGCTTGCATTTCTAGTGGCAGCATTTCTTGAAAGGTACTTGAGGTGCTTTAGTACACAGTGCCCACTAGATGTCACTGTTGTCATGTTTGCAAATCCTATATTCCTCGTTTCCTTCCCCCCATCCCCCGTTTGATTTCATTAGATTGAGAACACAAGTATGCCCATTTTTAAGTTAGAAGGCACATTTTCCTCTATAAATTATTGGAATCCTTGCTTTACCTGCATCTTGTCACTTTTCATTACGTTTGTTGGTTTCCTTGCTTATATTGGGTATATGAAGGTCTTTGTACACATTTTAATAAAATTCAAATTGAACTTGGGGTGCCTGGGTGGTTCAGTCGGTTGAGTGTCTGACTTCAGCTCAGGTCATGATCTCACAGTCTGTGGGTTCGTGCCCTGCGTCAGGCTCTGTGCTGACAGCTCAGAGCCTGGAGCCTTCTTCGGATTCTGTGTCTCCGTCTCTTTCTCTGTCCCTCCCCCACTCATTGTCTGTCACTCTTTTTCTCTCAAAAATAAATAAATGTTAAAAAAAATTAAAAAAAATTCGAATTGAGTTGAAAGGGAGAGTTTCTAGAAATTTGAGGAGATATGTCCTTTTGCTTTAACTTACTGAAGGGCTATTTTTTCTTAATTAAATAAATTCCTTGATCCTAGCAGGGTTCTTAATCATATCTTTAGGCAAATTTGGTGTGAATTTGAGTAGGGAAAAAATTCACGAACTCTAACATAAAAGCAGTCTTTTCTTTGATTATAAATGTAGGTAACATGCCACAGTAGTTGTACTACTTGGGACTCTGCCACCAATGGAAATCACAATTTTTAAAAATAATATATGATAACAGATGATTTTGAAATAGCATAGGGGCGCTTGGGTGGCTCAGTCAATTAAGCGTACGACTTCAGCTCGGGTCATGATCTCACGGTTCATGGGTTCGAGCCCTGCGTCGGGCTCTGTGCTGACAGGTCAGAGCCTGGAGCCTGCTTCGGATTCTGTCTTCCTCTCTCTCTGACCCTCCCCATTCATGCTCTGTCTCTCTCTGTCTCAAAAATAAATAAATGTAAAAAATAAAATAAAGTAAAATAGCATATACTCTCACCTCCACTCTGAAATGAAGATAGTTACTGGATTCACTGTTAGGTCTTATGTGTCAGAAGAGAAGCACGTATATTACTATATCACAAATGTGTGTTAAAAGTATTTTGATAATCGTATTTAGTACGGTTCGTTTCCTTTGTAGTCATATGCATGTTATTGAATGCCTCTAAAAGCATCATCCTGAGAGGGGCACCATAGGTTTCAGCAGACTGGCTAATGGTACACAGAATAATGATTCCCAAGATGTCCACAACCTAATCTCTAGAACCTGTGAAATGTCATGATACATGGCAAAGAGGGAATTAAGGTTGCAGATAGAATTAATGCTAATCAGCTGGCCTTAAAATTGGGAGATTATCCTAGAGTCCAGGTGGACCCAATGTAATCACAAAGGTCTTTAAAAGTGAAAGAGGGGGGCAGAGAGCTGGAATCAGAGTCAGAGGGGGAATGATTTTATGATGATTGAGACAGAGTACAGTGATTGCTCCTTTGAAGATGGAAGGGCCCCCAAGCTGAGGAACCGGAAAAGCCAAAGAAACAGATTCTCCCCTGGAGCCTCTAGAAGGAAACAGCCCCGCCAACACCTTGGTTTTAGCCTTGTGAGTTCATTATGAACTTCTGATTTCCAGAGCTGTAAGACAATAAATTTGTGTTGTTTTAAGGATTAGGTTTGTGGTAATTTGTTACAGCAGCAATAGGAAGCTAATACACTGACAAAGAGATTTATAGCACAAAAAATTCTAGGAGACCCTGCATCTAGACTAAGGATCAATTAAGCATAGTTCTGTCTGAGGTGGAGGTAAGCTAAGGAATTGTCTATTGCTGCATGATAAATTACCCAAACCATAGCAGCTTAAACAATAGACATTTATTATCTAACAGTTTCTGGGGGTCATGAATTTGGGGGTGACTTACTTCGTGGTTCTGGCTCTGAGCCATTTATGAATCTGTGGTATGATGTTGATGGGGGCTGCAGTCAGCTGAAGGCTAAACTGAGAAATCTAAGATGGTATACTCACATTGCTGCATGGATTTGTTCATGGGGCCTCTTGAGTGTCCTCATAACATGGTGGCTGGCTTTCTTGAGCATGGGTGATTTAAGAGAGAGAGAGAGGGAGAGAGAAAGGCAGAAGCCACATGCATTTTACAATCTGATCTCTGAGGTCACATCATCACATCTGTCACATATATTCCTTAGAAGGGAAGCAAGGAAGGCACCTGGGTGGCTCAGTCAGTTAAGTGTCCACCTTCGATTCAGGTCATGATCTCACAGTTTGTGAGTTCGAGCCCCGCGTCAGGCTCTGTGCTGACAGCTCAGAGCCTGGAGCCTACTTCAGATTCTGTTCTTCCTCTCTCTCTACCCCTCCCCTGCTCACGCTCTGTGTCTCTCTGTCTCTCAATAATAATAAATAAACGTTAAAAAAATAAACTATTTTATTGTTTTAAGTTTACTTATTTTGAGAGAGGGAGAGAGTGCACTCACCTGTTAGCAGGCTCAGGGGTGTGGGGTGCAAAAGAGAAAGAGAGAATCTCAAGCAGGCTCCGTGCTATCATGCGTAACTGAGACCTAAACTGAGTTTAGGTGCCCTTAAACTTCCAATTTTAGAATAATTCTATGATTACAGAAAAGTTGCCAACCTAGCACAGAGAGATCTTGTATACCCTGTACTTGGTTTCCTTTATTGTTAATATCTTACATTATTGAAGTGCATTTGTCACAACTAATGCACAAATATTGATGTACTATTATTAGCTAAAGCCTATAGTTTTTGTTTTTGATTTCCTTAATTTTTACTTAATGCCTTTTTCTCTGAGCAGTACATTGTTGAGTAGGTTTCTTCCATGTGTCTCTGGTGTCTTACTGGTACCAGCCCTTTTGGAAATAGTAACAAAAACAAGTAGGTATGGTGGAGAGGACAAAAACTCTGGAGATGGATTTGGATTTGAATCTTACCTGTATTACTTACTAGCTGAGGTTCTCATCAAATTTTCCTTGATCACCTCAGTTTCCTCATCTGTAAAATGGGAATGATGGTCCATCATAGGAATGTTGAGGAGATTAAACAAATCCATTTGTGTAAAGCACTTTTGGCTAATTTGACACATTAGCCACTTGGGGGTAGCTATTTCTATTGTTACTGTTATTACTGTTAACTCAGCATTTTGTGAGGGAATCTGACAAAGAAAAGGACATTTTCTATGCAACATGAAAAGTGCAGTGTCCCTGTTAGTGTTTGGGGATGATTATAAGGCCTCCTGCAGAAGTGACATGAAGTGAGTCTTGAAGAATGGAAGGGTGTTGGTGGAGGAAGGGCCCACGATATAGGAAGAAGGATTTTGAGGAAGATCCTCAGTGAGGTGGTGTGAATCATCTGGGGAGCTTTAGAGAAGGCAAGCAGCTCTGTGTGTGTGAGGTGTGAATGGCCAGGAGCTGGGTCAGGGAGGCTCACGAGGAATGTGGACTTTTCTTTTTCCTGTGGGCAATAAGGCACAACTGGAGGGTTTTCAACAGGGGAGTCACTCAGTCAGATTAGGGTCTTAGAGAAATGGATTTGATGGGGAAGCACATCAGGCCGTCTAGTTTGGAGGCTTTTGGAATCTTGCAGGTGAAAGATGGTAAGGGACTGGTCATTGGTAGTGAGAGGAGACACGTTAAAGACATTTAGTGGGTTCGGGGCGCCTGGGTGGCGCAGTCGGTTAAGCGTCCGACTTCAGCCAGGTCACGATCTCGCGGTCCGTGAGTTCGAGCCCCGCGTCGGGCTCTGGGCTGATGGCTCAGAGCCTGGAGCCTGTTTCCCATTCTGTGTCTCCCTCTCTCTCTGCCCCTCCCCCATTCATGCTCTGTCTTTCTCTGTCCCAAAAATAAATAAACGTTGAAAAAAAAATTAAAAAAAAAAAAGACATTTAGTGGGTAAAATTAACCAGATCTGATGAATGCAGAAGGTGACGGAGAAGGCTGTGTTACTTTCTTAGGGCTGCCATGACAAATGACCTTAAACTTGGTGGTTTAAGGCAGAAAAATTTAGTCTGTGTTCTGGAGACTAGAGGATTGAGATCAAGGTGTCAGCAGGACCACGTTTCCTCTAAAAGGCTCTAGGGAAGAATTCTTTCTTGGCTTTTCCAGCTTCAGGTACTTCTGGTGCTCCTTAGCTAGTGGCAGCATAACCCCAGTCTCTGCCTCATTTTCACATGGCCTTTTTTCTGTATCTCTTGGTCCTTTCCTCTTCTTATAAAGATACCAGTCATTAGATTTAGGGCCCACCCAAATCCAGGATGATTTCATCTGAGATTCTTAACTAATTATATTTGCAGAGACCCTATTTCCAAATAAAGTCCTATTTAGTTGTGGTTCCAGGTGAACACAAATTCTATAACATTGTTCAGAAGCATTTAGGAGGATGATTTACAAGAAGCTAAAAGCGAAGCTTAGAATCATTTACAAAATCCAAGTGAAGAGTGAATGAAGTGGAGACAGAGGCTAGTGTGGCGGTAAGAGCAAAGCGGTTTCTGAACCTCTCCTCTCCAGGCACATGGCTCCACTACATTTCCCAACCTCCCTTGCAGTTGGGTGTGGCCATGTGACTGATTTTTGGCCAAATGGTAGATAGATAGAAGTGATGTGTGCTACCCCAGGCATGTATCACCTTTCATGAATCACCATGTTTTTCCCTTCTAGAAGGTTGGCTGGAGTGGCAACCACCCCTAAATAACTTTTAAACACTAGAGGCTAAAGATGGCAGAGATGAAAGTGCCTGACCCTCATGTCTCCCCTGCAGGTGAATCATTGCTTGGAGTAGAGATACTTGATGATAGGAAACACTTATTTTGGCGTTTACCTGAATGGGAGATAGTTTTATTATGTTCAGGCACTGATATTTAGGGTCATTTGTAATAGCCATTAGCCTACCCTTACAAATACAGACACTCTGCATTGATCATATGGCAGGGAAGAGTTTCAAACACCAATGATCTGACATAAATGTGTAAAACCCTGGGAGATAGCTTTGCGTGGCCTATTATGAAGGTCTGTAAGCTCCAGTGGCTGCAGTGATCACAGCTGAGTAATTCTATAGCATTTTCAATGGCTTAGAGGTAGAGAGAAAAATGAAATGCAGAGGCTTTATGATCAAGCCTAATGTACTTCATCAAAAAAAAAAAAAAGACGAGTCTTTAATTACATTAAATTTTCCTTGAAAATAAAATATAAAAAGAACCTACTTTCTCACAACAGCGTAATGAACTTAAAGACCACATTTGGAGACAGACAAAATATTTTTTATCGGACCAAAAGTCACACCCTAATGCTCAATTTTGCTTTACAAGTGGATGAGTATATATTGTTTTATCAAGCTTTCCCTGAGAAAGCTTTCAAGAAAGCTTACTTGATTACTTATTTTCAAATCTAAAGTTTTTTAAGAGTAAAGAGACATTTTGTTTGTTTAGAAATGTATTAGATTAACTTAATATTTGATGTCCTAATTTTAATCTCCCCTTCTTTTCATAAAGAAATGCTTTTTGGCCAGGACAAAGTATAGTAACCATGTATAAATAGTGAACTATAACATTAGTTAAATTTTAAGTATAAAATATAAAAATAAAATATAAATAACATCAATATATAAACATCAAAATACCTTTTAAATTGAGATATAATAATATAATATAGTTTTTTCGGGTCATGAAGTTATTCCATCATCCGCTGAAGTAATAATTTAATAAATTCTTTCTAGGTGAACTGAGGGGGAAAAATGCTTTTTACCATTATGTTTTCCTAATCCTATGTCCTTTCTGATGGGAAAGTTCACTGGAATCTATTACTTCCTGTCTACTGACCTTTCACACCAGGAAACAAACCTCCTGACAAAAACACATCCATTAAACCTACAAATAATATGTATTAACTTTTGAATATAATGGATCCTTTTTGAGATAACATACATAAAAATGAACGAACTGTGTGAAATTTGAAAAAAAAATTAAGGTAGCCGTTTAAAAGCTGTTTAAAAGTTATGAAGCTCACAATTTTTCCTGTGCAATTCAGGGAAGTTTTAATTTCTGACCTTATTGTATATTTTTTATTTCCTTATTGGAAACTGATCTTGCTGAGAAGGTCTTAACTAAACCTTCCCTTGAAAAATACTTGAGCAAAATTTCCTTTTGAGTATTCTAAATTGTAATAACAATAAAATAAAATAACTTGTAATAACAAAATAATATGGTGTAGGAAAAACCTGGAAAACTAATAAAAAGGTCCTTCCAGCCTTTATTGGCTGCATACACCCCCATCACCTTTCTGAACTCTCTCACCACCCTCCCTTGAGTTCTCTCCAATCTAGCCAATCCTGGCTTCCTTGTTTTTCTCTAAGTATACCAGCCCATGCTCGACTCTGGGCCTTGCCTCTGCCTGGAAATCTCTTCCCCTAGTCTCCATTTGACTGCTTCTATGAGCTTTTTTGTCTTCGTCTGTAAAAGACCTGCCAGATCTCTAAAGGCTTGTCCAATTCCAAAGTCCTAGGATTTTGTGACTTCTCTAGCTGGCCATGTAACTTCTAGGGCATAAGTGATAAGAGTGGGGTCTTGTGATTGTATTTCACAAATTTCATTACTAAGAATTCATTGGCAAGTACCTTTTTATGTACTTTTTCAGCTCTTGAGTATTATAGTCAGTGTTGTTTGGTTAAATGGTTTCCTTTACCATTTTGTTGGGGAATGCTGGTGTGGTTTAATCCTTGGAACGTTATTGAACGTGCTCTTCTCAGTTCTGCCAATTATATACTGTGTGGCCTTGGAAAAATCTATCTAACTTCTCTTCTGAACAATGAAAGGGTTATTTGGAGCTTTTCTTTTTTTAACTTAGACCCTAATGGAGTTTTAAGGGTATTCAGGGGTGAACACCATAACAGCTAAAATTGTAAATTGTATGTTCTGCCCACTGTGCCCACAGTGGGAGCTGTTTTCAAGGACACAGTCTTGAGAGAGCAATGTGTTGGTAGTCAGCAACTAATAAGTCAGTAAGGTAGTGAACTAATACTGGGAACTAATACTTGGGATACCGTATCTGGGACACCAGATCTTGTCTGCGGTAGTCTTAAGATTATATTCACAATCATTAAAGGCAGATTATGACACATTTAAATAGTATGGCTAAGACTATAATGCTAGAGACATCTAATTTGTTCTCTGAAAACTTGTAAGTATGTTGTGTTTATGTTTCCCAACATCCCATTTCTTTATCTTAGAAGGCAATAGCTTGTTTATCATATAGTAGCACTTAGCTTAACCCAGATAATTTAGACACAGCTATGACATTATAATTTTATTTTGGTCACTGGGTTTGGGGGAAAAAGTAATCCAAAGATTAAAGTAGTCACTGATGGCTTCAAAGTGTTTTAACCTCTCTCTCTTTCCCAGTCTGTAGGGGTTATATGACTTTAATGAAAGGTAAGGCTGCCTTCCAGCTTTTGTGTCTGTCAGGCATTGTTGGTGAGATTCTAAAAAGCCAAAAAGATGGCCAAGAAAAGCAAAAGAAAAAGCCCTGAAAGACATGACCCTGAATATGCAATAAATTAAAAAATCTCCTTAACACCTGGAAGTTCACAGTATTCACTTTTGCACTGTGAAATGAAGCAATACATTCTTTTGTCTTCTAAATCCCTGCTGTTCAAAGGGCAATTCCAGGATTCGTATTATCAGCGTCACCTGAGAATGCATTAGAAATGCAGAATTTAAGACATCATCCTAGAATTCCTAGATCCTAATTTTTTTTTTTTGAGAGAGAGAAAGAGAAAGAGAGAGCACTTGTGCATGCATGAGCAAGCAGGGGAGGGGAAGGGGCCGAGGGAGAGGGAGTTGGAGAGAGAGAATCTTAAGCAAGCTCCATGTTCAGTATAAAGCCTGACTAGGGACTGGATCCCAAGACTGTGAGATCATGACTTGAGCCAAAGTCAAGAGTAGGACGCTCAATGGACTGAGCCACTCAGGTGCCCTGAATCCCAATTTTTAATTAAACAAGATCCATAGAGGTCTTGTGGGCTCATTAAGTTTTCAAGGAATCAATTCATTTTAATTAATCTAAGTTATCAAATTTGTGAGCATGGAGTTGTTTGCAGTATTCCTTATTATCCTTTCAAGGTCCATGAGATCAATAAATTTTAATATCTGATATTGGTAATCAGCATTTGGTTTTGTTGATTTTCTTTTTTGTTTTCTTGTTTTCAATTTTGTTAATTTTTACTTCAATTTTATAATTATTTCCTTATTTTTATTTGCCTTAGTTTTAATTTGCTCTTCTTTTCTAGTTTCCTAAGGTAGAAGCTTAAGTTATTCATATTAGAATGTTTGGCTTTTCTACTATGTACATTTAATGCTTTAAATTTCCTTCTAAGCCCTACTTTAGCTGCATCTGACACATTTGATAAATTGCAGTTTTAGTTTAGTTAATAATTGAAAAATTTCTTTTGAGATGACTGTTTTGACTCATGAGTTATTTGGAAGTATGTTAATGTTCAAATACTTAGGGATTTTCTGGCTATCTTTCTGTAATTAATTTCTAACATTTTGTATGACTTTTGTTTTTTTGAATTTGTTAAGGTATATTTTATGACCCAGAATGTTCCATATGAGCTTGACAAAAATGTGTATTTTGCTGTTGTTGGATAGAATATTCTACAGATGTCAATTAGTCCAAGTTGTTTGATAGTGCTATTTACGTCATCTATAGTCTCACTGATTTTCCACATGTTTGATAAATCAATTGTTAACAGAGATGTGTTAAAGTCTCCGATTATAACTTTGGATTTATCTCTTTCTCTTTCCAGTTCTATCAGTTTTTGCCTTGTGTATTTTAATGCTCTATTGGTAGGTGCATACACATTCAGAATTGTTATGTCTTCTTGGAGAATTGATTCCTTTATCATTGTGTAATACCCCTTCATCTTTGATGATCTTCCTTGTTTCAAATCCTGCATTGTTTGAAATTAATAAAGTGACTCCAGCTTTCTTTTGTTAGTGGTAGTATGGTAGTTCTTAATCTAAGAACTTAAATCTTTACTATTTATATACTAACTTTGTATGTTTTTTTAAATTTATTTTTTAAATTTACATCCAAGTTAGCTAGCATATAATGAAACAGTGATTTCAGGAGTAGATTCCTTAATACTCCTTACCCATTTAGCCCATTCCCCCTCCCACAACCACTCCAGCAACCCTCCCTCTGTTCTCCATGTTTAAGAGTATCTTATGTTTTGTCCATCTCCCTGTTTTTATATAATTTTTGCTTCCCTTCCCTTATGTTCATCTGTTTTGTATCTTAAAGTCCTCATATGATTGAAGTCATATGATATTTGTCTGTCTCTGACTAATTTCGCTTAGCATAATACCCTCTAGTTCCATCCACGTAGTTGCAAATGGCAAGATTTCATTCTTTTTGATGACGAGTAATACTCCATTGTGTGTGTGTGTGTGTGTGTGTGTGTGTGTGTGTGTGTATATATATATATATATATATATATATATATATATATATATACCACATCTTCTTTATCTATTCATCCATCAATGGACATTTGGGCTCTTTTGATACTTTGGCTATTGTTGATAGTGCTGCCATAAACATGGGGGTGCATGTGCCCCTTCGAAACAGCATACCTGTATCCCTTGGATAAATACCTAGTAGTGCAATTGCTGGGTCATAGGATAGTTCTATTTTAGTTTTTTGAGGAACATCTATAATGTTTTCCAGAATGGCTGCACCAGTTTGCATTCCCACCAACAGTGCAAAAGAGATCCTCTTTCTCCGCATCCTCACCAATGTCTGTTGTTGCCTGAGTTGTTAATGTTAGCCATTCTGACAGGTGTGAGGTGGTATCTCAGTGTGGTTTTGATTTATATTTCCCTGATGATGGGTGATGTTGAGCATTTTTTCATGTGTCAGTTGGTCATCTGGATGTCTTCTTTGGAGAAGTGTGTATTCATGTCTTTTGCCCATTTCTTCACTGGATTGATTATTTGTTTTTTGGGTGTTGAGTTTGATAAGTTCTTTATAGATTTTGGATACTAACCCTTTATCTGATATGTCATTTGGAAATATCTTCTCCCATTCCGTCGGTTGCCTTTTAGTTTTGCTGATTGTTTCCTTTGCTGTGCAGAAGCTTTTTATTTTGATGAGATCCCAAAAGTTCATTTTTGCTTTTGTTTCCCTTGCCTCTGGAGATGTGTTGAGTAAGAGGTTGCTTGTGGCCAATATAAAAGAGGTTTTTGCCTGCTTTGTCCTTGAGGATTTTGATGGCTTCTTGTCTTATGTTTAGGTCTTTCATCCATTTTGAGTTTATTTTCATGTATGGTGTAAGAAGGTGGTCCAGGTTCTTTTTCTGCATGTCGCTGTCCAGTTTTCCCAGCACCACTTGCTGAAGAGACTGTCTTTATTCCATTGGATATTCTTTCCTACTTTGTCAAAGATTAGTTGGCCATACGTTTGTGGGTCCATTTCTGGGTTCTCTATTTTGTTCCATTGATCTGAGTGTCCTTTTTTGTGCCAGTACCATATTGTCTTGATGATTACAGCTTTGTAGTACATCTTGAAGTCCGGGATTGTGATGCCTTCAGCTTTGGTTTTCTTTTTCAAGATTTCTGTGGCTCTTCAGGGTCTTTTCTGGTTCCATACAAATTTTACTATTGTTTGTTCTAGCTCTGTGAAGAATGCTGGTGTTATTTTGATAGGTATTGCATTGAATATGTAGAATGCTTTGGGTAGTATTGACATTTTAACAATATTTGTTCTTCCTGTCCAAGAGTATGGAATATTTTTCCTTTTTTTTGTGTCTCCTTCAATTTCTTTCATAAGCTTTCTATAGTTTTCAGTGTATAGATTTTTCACATCTTTGGTTAGATTTATTCCTAGGTATTTTATGGCTTTTGGTCTAACTTTGTGTTTAAAGTGGGTTTCTTGTAAAAACATACAATTGGGTTCTGTTTTTGTATCTGTTGTGGCAATCTGTCTTTTAATAGATGTGTTTAAACCATTCACAATAAAGTAATTATTTACATAGTATGATTAATATCTGCAATCTTTGTAATGTTTTCTATTAATTACAACGTTTTTTATTTCTTTCCCCCCTCTTTTTCTGCCTTCTCTGGTTTTAGCCGGGTATTTTGTACAATTCCATTTTTCTTTTATAGTTCTTTAAAAACATTTTTAGTAGTTGTCCTAGAATTTCCAATATACAGTTTTAAATAATTTAAGTACATTTTCAAATAACACTATATTGCTTCATATGTGTTGCAGGTGCTTTATAACAGAGTATCCCAATTCCATTTTCTATCCATTGTGACATTGCTGTCATTCATTTCTTCTATCTAAATGCTATAATTATCAAATATGTTATTGTTATTGCTTTAAACAAACAGCTACATTTTAGATGAGAATGAAAAATAATATTTTACTTTATTTATTCCTTCTCTAATACTCTTTCTTTTTGCAGGTTCTGACTGACATAATTTTTCCTTTGCCTGAAGAATTCTTTTGTTAACCTTTCTTGCAAGGAAGGTCTGTTGACAATAATAAATTTTCTCAGATTTCTGTTCTCGTTTTGTCTGCAAAAGTCTCCATTTCTCCTTGCTTTGGAAGGATAATTTTACTGGATATAGAATTTTAGATTGGTAATTCTTTTCCCCAGATTTAAAGATTTCACTCTTTTCTTGATTGTATGATTTCTGATTAGAAGTCCATAGTAATTCTTATCTGTATTCCTTTACAGGTTAGGTTTTGTGGGGTCTTTTTCCTCTTCTATCTTCCTTCAAGATTTTTCTTTTTGTATATTTCTGTAGTTTGAAGATAATATAGTATAATATATAATTTTTATTTTATATTTGTCTTATGTGGTAGTCTCTGAGCTTCCTTTGAGCTGTGGTTTGGTGTCTATCATTGATTTGGATAGTTCTTGGCCATTAGAACTTCAAACATGTCTTCTACTCCATTCTCTTTTTCTTTTCCTTCTGGTTTTCCAATTAAGTACATGTTATACCTGTTGAAATTGTCCCATAGTTCTTGGATGTTTTGTCCCTTTTTCCCCAAATTTTTTCTCTTTGTATTTCAGTTTGAGAAATTTCTATTCACCTATGTTCAAGTTCACTGCTTCTTGTCCTGGTTGATGATATTATACTGTTAGAGACATTCTTCATTTCTGTAATCGTGTTTTTGATTTTTATCATTTTCTGTTGACTCTATCTTAAGAGTTTTCCTTTC
Source organism: Prionailurus viverrinus (assembly GCF_022837055.1). NCBI lineage: Eukaryota > Metazoa > Chordata > Mammalia > Carnivora > Felidae > Prionailurus > Prionailurus viverrinus. Next base: position 32,382,879 of record NC_062563.1, read on the forward strand.
TCTGCTTACATGATCCATCTTGCATGTTGTCCTCCTTTTTTATTAAAAAGTTTCTTAAAAATATTTTATTTTTGAGAGAGAGAGACACACACACAGAGTGTGGGAAGAGGAGGGGCAGAGAGGGAGACACAGAATCTGAATCAGTCTCCAGTCTCTGAGCTGTTAGAATAGAGCCCAATGTGGGGCTTGAACTCACGAACTACCAGATCACGACCTGAGCCAAAGTCAGACACTTAACTGACTGAGCCACCTAGGCACCCCTATTCCTTTTTAAAATTAAAGCTCTTAACGTATTAATCATAGTTATTTAAAATTCCCTGTCTGATAATTCCAACATTTGTGTTTTATCTAGTCTGGTTCTCATGATTACTTTATCTCTTTGGACTGTGTTTTTTCTTGTCTTTTGAATGCACTGTAATTTCTATTGAAAGCTGGACATGTTGTGTTAGGGAACAGGAACTGAAATAAATAGGCCTTTAGCATGAGGTTTTATGTTAATTGGGCTAGGATTTGGACTGTGTTTAATATTTGTTGTAGTAGAGGCTTCTCATTCTTCTAGTGTCTTTGTTTTGTCTTTTTTCTTGGCTTTGGAGCATCTCTGTGTTCGTTCAGGAGTCTATACCTTATGATTCTTTCAGCCTTAACCCACTGTTTTTATCCCAGAGCCTTTTGGTAACAGGTTGTAGTGAAGGGACTTTTCTATAATCTGGTGTGAAGTCTCTCATCTTTAGTGGGCTTGTGGCTTGTGGTTGTGACCTCCAGAAGTGTTTCTATTTCCTCTTCCAGTGGCGTACCTCCTGCACCTACAACATCTCCTACACCCTTCCAGGGCTGCAGCACTCCCGATCTATTTCCTTAAAACCCTATCCCCTGTTAACTATGTGTTTTCTCCCTTTGGATGATATAGGAGCAGGAGGGTCTGGAATAGGATGGAGAAATCTCTGAGTACACTTACCTGTCATTACTCTTCCCCCTGCAGTAGCCACCAGGAGGTCCTGCGCAGATCCTCAGTCTGAGAACCTGGTGGGGTTCCTGGAGGGAAACCTCATGGCAGTGTGCGGGTCCCCCACAACTGCACCCTCGGTAGTTTCTTACTCTCATGCTGGTCCACACTCAGTCTCCAGGAATTCATCAAAACTGTCATTTAAATATACCTACTGGTTTCTGCCTCCAGTGGCTTCTGTTTCAGTTAAGCATCTCTCAGTTGTTCTATTTCTCTGGGTGTGTCAGTCTCTTCATTTTCTTTTTTTTTTTTTAGATTTTAGTTTTTAAGTAATCTTTACACCCAGCATGGGTCTCGAACTTACAACCCCAAGATCAAGAGTGCTGCATGCTCTACTAACTGAGCCAGCCAGGCACCCCATCTCTTCATATTTTGAGGTGGTGGTTTTCCCGTGACTTCAGTTTCCTGATGAGTGCAAGAAATGGGTTGATTTTCTGTTTGTCCAGCTTCATCTTGTAAGAATAAGAGTGATGTCTTCCAAGCTCTTTACATGTCAGGTCTGAAATCAGAGCTACATTAAGGTTTGAGCGGTGCAACAGGTTAGATGTTTAGGTCCAAGGAAGAGGGTGGTCTAATGCATACGCTGGCACCGTGTCCAAAGACTGGGGTATGGCTTGAGGGAGCTCTTGCTGCTTCAGGGGACACAATTTTCTTATTTGTTAAATGGGAGCAATTTCACCTGCCCCAGAGTGCTGCGAGAGGACAAATGTGACAGCTGAAAAGTGTTACAAGGTCTTTCCGTCAGTGTTAAGACAGTCACACTCCACTTTCCTGGAACCTGTGGCTTTACCATGGCAGAAAGGAGACTCAACTTTCTGGGGTGTTTGTTTTCTCTGACGTCTCTCCTGACTTGTCCCCCTTGTCATGTAATCAGCCCACATTTATAAAACATCAGTCTGGGATTTGGTTTCTCTGAGAATGTTTCTCTCTCTCTCTCTCTCTCTCTCTCACACACACACACACACACACACACACACACACAGACCCCTGCTCCAGCACTGGCAGGCCTCCAGCCATCAGAAACATGCATCCTGTCAGTTTAAAGGGGAGTTGGCAGGAATCATTGGGAAAACACACTTGTTCTGGGATCTGGGCTCATTGGAATTTGCTCCTGCTGGACATTCCCTGGCCCCAGAGCAATGCCAACATAAGGCAATGCCACAAGCCTCCCCTCCTTGCCTGACCTTTCCTTGCTCCATGCCTATGGGCCTTGGAGAGCAGCTGCAGAAGACTGGTTGACCTCCAGAAGCAGCTCCTGTGAGCCAGCTGCCAGGGAATTCTCTCAAATGGGGCCTTCCAAGGGATGGACATGTTTCTTGGTCCTAAAGCAGAGAAATTAGGAACAGAAAGAGACATTGAAAGATATTCTGTTCAAAATAAGCCCCCTGTCTCCCCCGGCAGTTGAATGAAAGTTCTTTCATTTGGGTGTATTTTATTTTTAAAAGTTAAATTTAACAGTTTTTAAAAACAAAGTGGAATAGGTCAGAAATTTGGAGGAAAAAACCACTGGAATTTTTTCTTTTTCTGTAAGTCCCTCCTGGTGAGGCTGCTCTTTGAAGAACTTACAAAGTTTCTTACAAATCTGCTTGGACCATCTTTCCAAAAGCAATAGCCCCCAGATGACCCAATCACTCCCATCTCCTTTTTTTTTTCTGGATTTGTGTCATTTTCCCATGTAAGCCACCCTCAGGGCAGAATAAGGGCAAGGGGATGCCCTGACTGATGCCATATAGGTGAACAGCAGACTCCCTCAGGGTCCAGGTGAGAACATGAGATGGCCTCTTCGTGTACTTTGGGAATAGGTATGGCCTCTTCAAGATGTTCTACTTTTGGGGGGAGGCTCTTGACCAACTTCCTGGGAAGAGCTAGGATAAGAACAGGACCTGTGAATGCTGATATGATCCATCCACAATGATAGGCCTCACCAGCTGACTGCTTCTGCCAGAGAAAGCATCGTGTGGAAGGAAATAATGGCTTTCTTGTTGCCTCTGCTGTGCATACATGTTCTGACAATTCATACTAGCATCTTTGTCCTTTTTACTCACATTGCCTTTCATGGAGATGAGTTGTCTTTATACATTTCTTTATGTGATTATTGGTTTAGGGCTCATCTCTCTTGTTCTGGGCTCCAATGAGGTCACTCGCCAGTACGAATTCTTAGGGCCTACCACAGAGTAAACTTTCAAATACTTGGTGGCATTTTTTTTAAAAATTTTTAAATTTATTTTTTATTTTTTAAAGTTTATTTATTTATTTTGAAAGAGAGGGAGAGACAGAGAATCCTATGCAGGATCTGCACTGTCAGTATAGAGCCCCAAGCAGGGCTTGAACTCATGAACCATGAGATTGTGACCTGAGCTGAAACCAATTCGAATGTTTAAACGACTGAGCCATCCAGACAGCCCTAAATCTATTTTTAAATTCAAGTATAATTAACACATAATGTTAAATTAGTTTCAAGTATACAATATAATGATTGAACAATTCTGTACCTTAGTGCTCATAACAATAAATGTACTCTTAATCTCCTTCACCTATTTCATCCATCCCTCCACCCACCTTTCCTCTGGCAACCACCAGTTTGTTCTCTGTAGTTAAGAGTTTGTTTTTTTATTTGTCTCTTTTTTCCTTTGTTCATTTGTTTTGTTTCTTAAATTCCACACATGAGTGAAATTGTATGGTATTTGTCTTTGATTTCACTTAGCATCATACCCTGTAGGTCCATCCATGTTGCTGTAAATGGCATGATATCATCCTTTTTTATAGAAGAGTAATATTCCATCATATATATATATATATATATGTATATATATATATATATATTCTCTATTCATCTACCGATAGGGACTTGGGCTGCTTCCATAATTTAGGTATTGTAAATAATGCTGAAGTCAACATGGGGGTGCATATATCTTTTCGAATTTGTGTTTTCATATTCTTTGGGTAAATACCCAGTAGTAGAATTGCTGGGTTGTATGGCAATTCTATTTTTATTTTCTTGAGGAACCTCCATACTGTTTTCCAGAGTGGCTGCACCAAGTTGCATTCCCACCAACAGTGCACGAGAGTTCCTTTTTCTCCACATCCTCACCAGCACTTGTTTGGTGACATTACTTTAACTTAAGTATCACCACTGCCCTATGGATAAGTTTTATTTTTATACCCCTTTGACAGACGAAGGAACTAAGACTTTACACAATTCCCTCAAGTCCCCTAATTGGAAATCCAGATCAGAAAGATTGATTCTTAAGCCCATGCTTTCAAATGACATACTAGAAATCCTCCTGCTAGATGAGGGAGTGAGAAGGAAAATGAACACACTATTCAATCTTATGAGAAATTAACAAGAAGAAAAAGAGGAAACATGCTTGAGGGGACTGTGAAAAGGAAGGTTTAAAAAACTGTTTCAGGCAAGAACTCTCTGGAAGGCAATTTTGAATGCCAGGCACTGGCTCTGGAATATGGTTGGTTGGACTGTCACATTAATGTTTGTTTTGGTGAATCAGAGTCAAAAACCTTCTCTTTTGCCAGGCATTGGAATTTGAAAAAAAATTTCTATAAATGGATCTAAAGTTTTGATAATTTATTTCAATTAAATGACTTTTTTTGGTTGAAAATGTGAGTGAACAACCGATTTCAAATTTATTTGGCATTGCAATTGTTAAAATGATAATTCACCAGCTAGAATTTAATATTTTACCTGGAAGAAGGGTGGACATGATCATTTTTTTGAGCATGCATTTTATGATAGGTTCTTCACATTGAGTCATATGATAGCATCTTTGAAGGCAGATTGTATCTCTTCCCTTGCTTTACTGTCTCCTATCATGGCCAATAAATGGTTGGGGTTGGGAGGTCTAGGGTCTGTTCTGGGTTCTGCATTTATGAATCTGGCAAATCTTATGATCTTCCTAGGACGCCATTTTGTCCTGACTTAAATGAAGGGGGATGGGTTAGATGGGTCATTAAGGATTTTTCTGGGTTAAAAGTTCAATGAGTCCATGACTCCAGATGGGTGTTCTGGTCCCTCTTTTATAGCCCTCTCTCTTTAGGAATAATGGAAGGGCCAGAGAGGCGAAGCCACTGTTCAGTCAACACCTGCACAGCCTGTCTGACAGGTGGGTCCTGAGAATAAGCAGTCTCTGTGTGGTGGCCAAGTGCTGAGCCTGCAGCCTGCAGCTGGCCTTCTTGGCTTCTGTCGACCCCTTGGCTGCTGCGTCAGTCTTTGGAATCTCCGAGTCTCCAGCAACTGTTCAATAGTTTGCTTTTTCTCCTCCTAAGAGACAGTCAAGGGCGTTAGGGGGCTTGTTACTTTGGGAAGTCTGCCACATTTACGAATGCCTTGTAACCCCTAATGAGTGACAGATTTATTTGACAATTTTTGATAAGTGGGTTGTTTGCGATTCACTGACGGAAGGAATTATTTGTAATTTTGACTTGAAAGGCTGACCATCAGAGCAATGACTAAGTGAGTGTGCGTATTAAAAGGTCATTCATCGTTGCTTAACATCCTGTCATATATCATCTTCTGATCTTTCTGTTTTTATTGTTTTGATCTAAAAAAAAATCTGTTTTAAATGTGAGAGCTGGAAATTGGGAAATGACAGAACTATTTATGGTCCCCGTGAGCAGCCGGCCCATTTCAGTGACAAACGTTGTAAACATGTTGTGTTAAAATCCCAGTCCTTTGCTCTTGATTTTAATTGCTTGGAATTCATTGAACTCGAGGCACCCTGGATTTGGTTTCCTGCTGAGATTTGGTAATGGTGACATTCTGACTTGGCAGAGTGAGCGTCGCTCTGCTGAGTCACGGTTCTCTTAACTCCATCCAGGTCTCCAGGAACCTAAGAACTAGAATGTGGTCACTTTGCAGGTGTATGGAACTGTTCCCAGTGCCTATTGCCAAATAAAGAGAACGACTATAAACTTTATGTTTTAAAGAAATGCAAAGCACTTTCTTCTTTCCCACCAGGGCCACACCTCTGATAATGTGGTTGTTTAGTGTTCTGTGGCTAGTTGATCAGTTGGGCAATCAGTCAAGCTCTCAGAACTTTGTGTGAATTTTTCTCATTTGATCCTCACAATACCCCTTAGAGGTAATTGCTATGACTGTTCCTATTTTCAGGTGAGGTTAGCTAACTTGGCTGTAGTCATTCGGCTGGTAAGTGGCAGAGCCAAGATGTGAACCCAGGGAGGTCTGACGCCAGGGTCTATGCTGTTATTATCCATGATTCATTATAAGTAAATGACTCTAGTCCTTGGCCGCTTGTATCAGCAAGCCACCTGGGGGATGTGTAAAACTGGTCATGGTAAGAGGAGGGGGAAGGTGTGGCAGGGACCAATGAGATGGAAGAAGGAGTTTCCCAGAGCAAATTCTTTCAAGTTATAGAAAAAGAAACCAAGTGACCTAAAAAAAAAACAACAACAAAAACAAACAAAAAAACAAAAACAAACAAACAAAAACCAGGGAGGAAACCTCACTAGTACATAGCATAATTTTTGCAAACAAAACACAATACTTTTGTATGGGGTTCAAAGACCCCCAAATAATATGAACATCTTGTTCTTGGGAACAAATGGACAAAGGAAAAGGATGAGATTTCAAAGGTGAAAAGCAGGGCATGGACAAGAGCAAAACTTTGAGAGACCACTCTGTGGCCAATTCTCTTCTTGAAAGATAAACTTCTATTGAAGTATATTTTCAAAGGCCTAAGGCAAATAATGTCTGAGAAAGGAACAGTGGAAAGGTAACGATGAAAAATAGCATATCAATTCACGAGTTTACCGAGGGCAGCCAAAGGAGTAGTGTCTTGTGTGTAATTTGCTTAAAATGTGCACTATTTAAAAAATTTTTTTTAATGTTTCTATTTTATTTTTGAGAGAGAGAGAGAGAGACAGAGACAGAGTGCAAGTGGGAGAGGGGCGAGAGAGGGAGACACAGAACCTGAGGCAGGCTCCAGGCTCTAGGCTCTGAGCTGTTAGCACAGAACCTGATGCAGGGCTCGAATTCACAGACCACGAAATCATGACCTGGGTTGAAGTCAGATGCTTAACTGACTGAGCCACCCAGGTGCCCCTAAAATGTGTACTATTTAAAAAGGAAGATAATGACAAAAAGTTTATCAGTGTTCTTAGACATGTAGTCCCAAAGAGCAACCCTTTTCATAATTAAAAGCAGGGTCTTTTGTGGTCACTGAAGGAAAGAAATTATTATTTTTTCACTCTGTGATGTGTCCTGAACATCTATTCATGTTAGTGCAAAAAAAGAAAATTATCTGGTTCCTTTTACCTGCTGTGTGTATGATCTACAGTGTGGATATTTAGTTATCTTGTTCCCTCCTTAGCAACAGACCATTGAGGTTGTTTACGTTGTTTACTGGTACAAACAGTGTCTCACAGAGCCTTCTTTGTGCATGCCTACTGTGGTGGCTATCAGTCCTCAAGACAGCCTGCTTCTGAGGGCATTGCTGGTTATCACTTCCAGCTTCCACACCTCTGCTTCCATCACAGCCAGACCGCACTGCCACCAGGCTGCTTCCAGCCAGTGACTGAGTATGGCAGGGGCACTGTACCTCCATGATATATGATTCCAGGGCAGCTTTGGCTTAACGTTTTCTCAGAATTTCATTGTGCTCTAAGCATCATCCTACCCAATCCTCCCTTCTGTTTCTCTTTTTGTACATGTTAGAACTTCGTCATAGTCTGAAGTGTCTCCCTGCCTTCTGTCCCCTTCCTCTTTATTCTTTACAGGTAATTTCCCCCAGCAGATCTCATATATGTCCAAGCTTGTCTTGGCACCTGCTTCTCAGGGGACCCAAACTCACTACTCCTTGAACACATTGGTAAGCATTTCTCTAGGAAAACCTCAGAGAAATAAAATTTTGGTATATCTATCTATGTATTTACTTTTTATTGTTATAATATAACTACGTAGCTCAAGAAATTTCACATAGTGAGCACACTTATGAAGCCAGCACCCATGTTAAAAATAGAATATCATTAGCCCCTCAGAAATCTCCTCACACCCCTTCCAGTCATTTCCTACCTCCTCAAGGCTAACTACTATCTGACTTCTGACACCATAGATTTGTTTCAACTTGTAGAGTTTTTTGTAAATGGAATGGTACAATATGTTCTTTAGTGGCTGGCTTCTTTCTCTTCCCATTCTATTTGTGAGATTAATCCATGTTCATTTATTATCACTGCTGCATACTATTCCATTTTATGACTAAACCACAATTTATTCATCCGTTTCATTATTACCATAATTTTTTGGCTACTAAAATCGGCACTGAAATGAGCAATCTTGTACAAGTCTCCTGGTGAATATATGCAGGCATTTCTGTTGAGTGAAATCCACAAGTGGGATTTCTGGAGCACAGGGTGGGCACAGGTACTACCAAGCAGTTTTCCAAAGTGGTTGTGCCAATTCATCCTTCTTCCAGCAATGTCTGTGGTCAGTACGTTTCTCCTCTTACTCTTTAACACTTGGTGTTCTGGGGCTTTTTTGTTTTAGCCATTCTAGTGGGTGTGTTTTGGTATTGCATTATGGTTTCAGAATGCTTTGATCTGATGACTAATAAAGCTGAGCACCTTTTAACATATTTATTGGCCATTTGAATACCCTTTTCTTTAAAGTGCTTATTCAAGTCTTTTGCCAATTTTCTTTTTTTTTTTTAATGTTTATTTACTTTTGAGAGAGAGAGAGAGAGAGGTGGAGTGTGAGTGGGGCAGGGGCAGAGAGAGAGGGACACACAGAATGTGAAGCAGGCTCCAGGCTCTGAGCTGTCAGCACAGAGCCCGACGCAGGGCTCGAACCCACAAACCATGAGATCATGACCTGAGCCAAAGTCAGACACTTAATTGACTGAGCCACCCAGGCACCCTATTTTTTTTTTTTATTGGAGTGCCTGCCTTTTTTTTGTATTCATTTCTAGGAGTTCTTTACATTTTCTAGAAACAAAGGCATGTATGTGTATTTTAATTTTAATGTGACTAAAGTACATTTCAGCATGATTGAAAACATTTAAATGGCAAGAGAGGCACTTTTCATTGTACTGGAGGAAGGCCATGGACCAAGTTACATTAAATTAATGTAAGTTTTAAAGGAAATCCCTCACTTGCATGGTTAGCCCTACCACTATAGTTTCTTTCTTCCAGGGAAGCCAATTCTTGTCCCCCTTCTTTTTGTGTTGTGAGCTAACGATAAAAGGAATCTTTGCTAAATCTCTCTCTGAGAATTAGAAACCAAAATCCAAGCTGCTTACCCATACATCTGGAGATAGCCATCCCTTGTGACCTCTAAGTAGGGATATCCGGTTCTCAGCTGGCCCAGTGCCATGGTGATTTGTACTTCAGGTTATTTTACTCAGTGAGCTAACATCATAAACTTAGGAGCTTTCTTTCTTTTTTTTTTTTTTTTTAGTGCTTACTCATTTATATTTCTTTTTAAAAAATTTTTTTATGTTTATTTACTTTTGAGAGAGAGAGAGAGAGAGAGAGAGAGAGAGAGAGAGAGAGATGAGTGGGGGAGGGGCAGAGAGACAGCAAGACACAGAATCTGTAGCAGGCTTCAGGCTCTGAGCTGTCAGCACAGAGCTCCATGTGGGGCTCGAACTCATCAACCATGACATCATGACCTGAGCCGAAGTCACACACCCAACCTACTGAGCCACCCAGGCGCCCCTATATTTCAGTACTACTTTTAAGGCACCAAAACATGTGTCATTGATAATAATGAAGGAGGTGACTGGAGTGAAATGAATTGAGCTTACAGTTATGATGTTAGTGAATCTATCTCTGGGACAGTGGTCCTCAATTATAGTTACTGTTTAGAATCACCTGGGAAGCTTCTAGAAGTCCTAATGGCAGGCCACAAGCCAGACCAATTAAATTAGAATCTCTGATGGTATGACTCAGATGTCATAATTTTATAAGCTTCCCAAGTGATTCCCAGTTGGATTTATTCTCAATGTGCTGATGAAATCCAGTATTGAGCCTAAAGAGGCTCAGGGCCAGGCTTGGAGATTCACAAAAACAGTGAATGTGTCCCCGTGAGAACTTTGGGTGGATATCCAGGCAACCTTTTCTGAAGATGGACAATACACTACCCAGACAATCCTACTGACCAGTCTCCAGAAAGGCTTTGCACAATATCACTGACATTAACCCAAACTACCTTAGCTAAACCACAACACATCCTCTGTGAGATTTGCAAGCAACTCTTGGCTCCACATTCCCAAATAACTGAACTAAAGGGGTGGGAGGTGGTAAGCTAGATTTAGAGCATGGGAGAGGGACAGGAGATGGGAGAACTGGTGCATACTCTAGTATTTGCACATAGACCCTCTTTTTCCCCTAGAAGAAGGGTGCCCCTGAGGACTGGAAGGTTCCCATCCTGAGGACTGGCTGACTGTTCTTCAGTTATTTTCTCCAATCCAAATGGCGAAGGTGGATTTGAGTGTTTTGTTGAACTTCAGAACCTGTTTCTGAGTCAGAAATTATCCATTTGAGCTGCCTCTGACTACCAACTTGCATCCCACTCGGGCACTTGCTGTGGCCCCAGCCCCTCAGCATGAACTCTGCTGGTTGGTTGGTGCTAGGGCAACTGGGCTGCTGGTTTTAACCTTTCATGTGCTGCTGGGCTCAAGTTTCAATAGGAGGAGAGAGTTTCTAGGCAGCCTTGTGGAGTAGAGGGAAATGTGAAAATCTTCACCAAAGGAGGCCTCCTAGGAACGTTCTTTTATGTGACACTAAAATATTCAAATAGAGTAAGGAGATATAGAAGGAGGGTGGGTGGAGAGGGGGAGCATCAAATAAAAGGCCATCAAGGCTTTAAAACCCAATGACTAGTCAGTTTCTAACAGCACTAAGATCAAATTAAGCCAGGAAGTGAGCAATCCTTCTTGCAGTTGAAATGCAATGAAAAAAAAATGTCAGAATACAATTTTTATAATATGGGATTCAACCAGAGGCTGGACTTACTAATTTCTAATACTAAACAAATCTGCCAAGATCAGGCAGTCTAAGAAGACTGCATTGAGGGGATAAAATTGGGCACATACAAAATGTTCACTGAGTTCTGGAACCTGAACACCCTTTTCCCTCCAAAGTTTATCTTCTAAGATTTCTTTACCCTCTGCTTTACAGGTGACCTCTAAACCAAATGGTTTTGAACTGCATGGGTCGCTTATATGTGGATTTTTTTTTTCAATAAACATATTGGAAAACACTTTTTGAAGATTTGTGACAATTTGGGAAAACTTACAGAGGAACCCAATAGCCTAGAAATACTGAACATTTTGAGAAAATTCAGATATTACTGTAAGAATAAATTATATAACACACACACAAAATACGTGTTAATTGACTCTTTATGTTATTGGCAAGGCTTCTGGTCAACATTAGGCTCTTAGTAGTTCAGTTTTTGGGTGGTTGAAAATTATATGCAGATTTTCAACTCTGCAGGGTTCCCACACCCTGGGGTTGGGGGGGTGGTGTAGGTGTTCAAGGGTCAGCTATAGTTTGAGATGATTCAATCTCAAGTGAGAATGATGGCATTTTAAAATTGCTTCCTAGTGTTTGAAGTCTCTTGACACTTTGGGGTTTCAGGCTTATACCCTGTGGCCTTTTTCTCCTTTGATGAGAAATGTGAATGGTAGGCAAGACAATGAAGAAAGTTTATCCTTCGGGCTCAGTGGAAAAGAGTGTTTCCCAGTAGAGGGCATCCTTACGTAATGAATTTCTCTTTACCCTCAAAATTATTTGCAGATATTGATGTGCATTAAGGAACAGAGTTTTCTTCCAATGCCTTTACAGTTTAGCTTGTTTTTGGCAAGTCATTTATACATAAGGTGTTAAAGTGTTAAGAAGATTTGTTCCAATATTTTTCTTAGTTGGGTAAGTGATAAGTTGTACTACTAATGATGGTGGTAACAGATCATAAAATGGTTTAAATTTCTGCTGACTTTATTTACTCATAAATTCAGCCAATATTGATTGGGTGTCTTCTGTGTGCAAGGCACAGGGGTGGGGGTAGGTCTACAAGAGTGAGCCTGAGTCAAGCCTTCCTGGAAGATAATTTATGAAATACAAAAAGAATAAGACATAAATGCAGGAAGTTAAAATACAAGACAGCATATTTATTCTTGTTTCAAATAGTTGCTGATTTCTCTAATATTAATTATTGGTGGGCTTTAGAATTCTTTCCATTTCCTGTTGTAGATGGTGGCCAGAATATTCAAGTTGTTTCAAAATCTTTTAGCTTCTGCCAAAATTGATTTGTTTAAGCCTCCTTTCTTCCTACTTTTGAAATCCAGCTACATTTTAAGAGGAAATTAATCTGTACATTGCAATTCTACCCATGATTTTTTAAATAGGTTATTTGGAAAGACTTGTTCATTGTCTTGGTTTCGTCTAAAGTCTTTCCATTTCTAGTGAAAAAGGGGAATTGTTGTAACTCGGCTCTCCTTGATCCAGAGGAAATCTGAAGTGAAATTTGGAAGTGGAGAGTTGCTTAACCTTTTCCTATCAAAATGTTGGCAGTGGAAGGTTTGTTGAAAGTGTGTGGGTTGAACGATATGCTGTAGGCTTAAGACCAGGCCACAGGCTCCGGGTGATTCATTTGATCCCCGTAGGCTGATGTCACCAGATGAGAAACAAGCAACTCTCCAAGTTCAGATGCTTTCTCCATCTCAAGGATGGGACCACTCAACCTACAAAGAGAGCCAGAACCAGCAGTTTCTGAAGCTTGTTATCTTAATAAAGTGGCTTTGCAGCACCTTCCAGTGGTGGGCAGTGGGGTAAAATGGGACAGATTTGAATATGGAAATGCTTTTCATCTTGGGGTCCATGTTCTATAAAAGCTCTTGAAGCAGTACCTGAAACCCAGGCTGTAACACGGGCAGCTAAGTGCTGGACCTTGGAACATACTAGTAGGTTTGGGTGTTTCCAGAGGAAACACAGGTGTTTGCTCAGTGGCCTGGACTGACCACACTTTCTATAATTATCCTGCTATGGGAGAAACCAGAATGACCCAGTGTGCCAGGCATCTTGGAGAGAGTGCCATTTTGGAGGCCAGTTAAGTTTTCAGTCCTTGGGTCTATTTCCAGTGGCAGCTTCTATGGTGTGCATTGTTAGTGCTTCATTCAGATCTCTTTTACTAGACTGGCACACCCATCCGCAGATGCTGTGAGTGTTGGCTGCAAATGACTCAGAGCTGTGCCTTTCTCTAGAGAATTGTCCCTCATTGAAAGGAGTCACCTTGTCATGAAGTTTATGCCCCTTTCAGTAATTCACAAACAATGACTGACTGAAAATGAGGTACAAAAGGTCAGCCTCCTTTCCTCAAGGTAGGAACCAACTTTGTGGTGTGACTCAAGCTCCAGGTCTCCCCATGGAATCAGGCCAAAGGAAATGTCCAGCTGAGATCACCTCCTCCTTGCTTAGTAACTTTCCTTCCATCCTGCTTCCCTCACTCCCCTTTTCCCAAGAGCATTCCTGCAGGCTTTGCTTTTAGAAAATTTACCGGAGACAGCACCTTTTTTGACTTGGTAGGACAAATAGTCTTATTTGCTTTATATAATCTGTTGTCTATCAGCAGTCACCTCCTACCCCTTTTAAAATAACACATTTTAGTCATAAATCAGTGGCTATGTGCTTCAGTGTGGTCCCAAGGGTGAATATTGTTAAATCCAAGCCGGTCATGATAGTTTCATTCTCCTTTCCAGTGAGTTAAAAATTGCATGTGACCATTATACAATACAGGAGGCAAGAATATGCAATGGGGAAAAGACAGTTTCTTCAATAAATGGTGCTAAGAAACCTGGACAGCTACATGCAAAAAGAGTTTGAGGAGAGAATTAGGCAGTAACTTCTCTGACATTGACCATAGTGAAAATTTTCTAGATATATCTCCTAAGACAAGGGAAACAAAAGAAAAAATAAGTTATTGGGACTATATCAAAATAAAAAGCCTTTGCACGGCAAAGGAAACTATCAATAAGACAAAAAGGCAACCTACTGAATGGGAGAAGACATTTTCAAATGATATATTTGATAAGGGCTTAATATCCAAAATATTTAAAGAACTTACACAACTCAACATCAAAAAACCCAAATGATCTGATTTAAAAATGGGCAGATGACCTGAATAGACATTTCTCCAAAGAAGACATACACATGGCCAACAGACATATGAAAAGATGTTCAACATCTCCAATCATGGGGGAAATACCAGTTAAAACCACACTAAGATATCACCTTATACCTGTCAAAATGGCTAGAATCAAAAAGACAAGAAATAATAAGTGTTGGCGAGGATGTGGAGAAAAAGGAACCCTTGTACACTGTTGGTGGGAGTGTAAATTTGTACAAGTACAGTGGAAAACAGTATGGAAGTTCTGCAAAAAATTCAAAATAGAAATACCACAATATCTAATAATTCCACTACTGGGTATTTACCCAAAGAAAACAAAAACACTACTTTGAAGAGACTTATCCGCCCCTGTGTTTATAGCAGCATTATTTACAATAGATATGGAAGCCAAAATATGGATGTAGCCTAAGTTTCTATCCATAGGTGAATGCATAAAGATATAGTGCATATATAAAAATTAGAATATTACTCTGCCATAAGAAAGATCTTGCCATCTGCAACAACATGGATGTACCTAGAGGGTATAATGCTAAGTGAAATAAATCAGAGAAAGACAAATACCATATGATTTCACTTACATGTGCAATCTAAAAAACAAAACAAACAAGCAAAAAGCAGAATCAGATCTATACAGAGAACAAGCTGATGGTTGCCAGAGGGGAGGGAGATGGGGGTCATGGGCAAAATGGGGGAAGATGAGTGGGAGATAGTCTTCCAGTTATGGAATGAATGTGTCACAGCATAGGGAATACAGTTAATGGCATTGTGGTAGCATTGTATGGTGACAGATGGTTGCTACATTTGTGGTGAGCACAGCATAACATAGATGTTGAATCGTTATGCTGTACCCCTGAAACTCACGTAACATTGTGTGTCAACTCTACTCAAGAGAAAAAAAAGAATAGCTCATGACCTAATTCCAGCCCATGGCACCTAAGGGAAGACTGCTGAAGGGCATCTGAACATGTTTTCTTTGCTCTTAAAAGGAGAGCAAAGGAAAATGTACGCTTACATTTTTCTCTGGACATTGTCAAGTGAGAATGTGGCAGTGGAGCTTCAACAATCATTTTGTGATCATAAGGGGAGGC
Organism: Prionailurus viverrinus; assembly: GCF_022837055.1. Lineage (NCBI taxonomy): Eukaryota > Metazoa > Chordata > Mammalia > Carnivora > Felidae > Prionailurus > Prionailurus viverrinus. The sequence goes on from NC_062563.1 coordinate 32,398,126, forward strand.
TACAATAATCTCAGGCTCTGAGATTCTGAAGTCATTGAGCCTTCAGTGAACGAATCCTGGATCTGCCTCACTTTTAGTTATACAAAACAACAAAATTTCATATTTGTTTATATAATCTTTAGTTGAGTCTGCTGTTATTTGTAAACAAAAGCATACTAGATGTCTATAAAGCTAGTCTTGAACAAAGTTACTCTCTAGTGGCCAAGTGATGGTGAGAACATAGAAACAATTGATAGTCTCCATTCTGTTTTTCTATCATAAGGAGAAAAATGGGTTGGTAATAATGTGTATGGTATTTTAATTTGGCTTATATTGATGGATTATTGAACGGCTTAACTTAATAGAAGCAACAGGAAATGGGCTTTCCTTCCATGGCTGACTTCAAACATTCTCTGTTGTATTTCCTTTGCCTCTTCTCCCCCATGACAGTGTTTTGTTCACTTTCAGCTCTAATAACAGTCTCAATTTTGTGTTCTAAAATATAGTGCAAGTTAAGTGAATACTTTCAGTCATGCATTCAGTTAAAGATATGTTATTTTTCTACCGCTCAGGTCTGGAGATTCAAGTATAGGGTCTGGAAAAGGAGAAGGAGTGATGGTTTATTTTTTCACCATCCCATGCTTGCATCCTATTTTCTAGGGACTTTTGTGTTTTTTTTTTTGTTTGTTTGTTTTTTTTACTGAGCCAGTGCTCAGTGTGGTATCTGCTGGCCCCCATTTCCTCTGTAATGACTGGTGTTCAAAGGCTGGCTCTTCAGGGGGACACTTTTATGGGCTCCCTAGACACCTTCCCCTGAGAACTCTTATACTTTGTAGTCCTGGAGCTCCTGATTCACTTTTTGCCTGATGATCTGGCACCCCTCATCAGCTCCTACCCTCTCTCTTCTAGATATATACCCCATGCAGCCACTCCCTCTTATTGAGGTACCAGAAGATGCCTTGAGCTTGTCTTTCATGTAATCTCCTTGTCAATCTACTCATGGATCCTCCTCCATGAAAGAAGACCTGAAACTTGCCAGTGCTGACCTTGTACTCTTTGCCTCACTCATTGCAGATGGCTTCAGCCAGTCCCTTAACTGAGCATTTGGAATTCACTCAGCAGGAAGCAGACACCAGTCTTGTCTCTATTTGTGTGTACTCCGAAATCCTGGTGACACATACCAAGTTCTGCTAAGAATTCTTTGGCATGTTCTGCCCTAATGGCCACACCAAATGGGCCTTCTAGTTTTTGCTCTGCCAGGGAGTGAGAAACCAGTCTCCCTAATCTCTCTGACACTGCATTCTCTCTGGGGAGTTCTCTTGGGGGTTCGTTCTTCTTTACTTGGTCTGGGGCAGGATGGGGGAGGGAAAGCCAAAGCATTTTCTGTTCCCATTGAATTCTTGCCACTACTGTCCTTCAAATTTCTATTTTTTTTTTTAAATTAGGTTGGAGTTGGGTAATAGAGATTGATGTCAAGCAGTTTGGCTGCCCAAGGGATGACTATCCTATTAGATTCCTCTGGCTGCTGTAACAAATCACAAACTTGGTGGCTCAAAACAACACAGATTTATTATCTTAAAACTGTAGATGATTAGCCAGCTGGTCCTCAGGTTGGGGACAGTGCCTCACCCTTCTAGGAAGAAAAGAGGGTCTCTATGCCAGGTCTAGAGTGGATGCCCTTGCTCCCTCTCTCCCATCTCCTGTCTACTGAGGGACACAGTCCAAAATCGGTCCTGGTAGGCAAAAATCAGTATGTCAGCAGTTCCTTCTGGAAGCTCTAGTGGAGAATTTGTTTCCTTCCTTTTGCTAGCTTCATGGGGAAGCATTCTTGTGCATTCTTTGGCTTGAGACCTCTTTCTCCATCTTCAAATTAGCAGTGTAGCATCTTTAGATCTCTTTCTCTCTCTGCTTCCATCATTACATTGACTTCTCTGGCTCTGACCCTCCAGCCTCTCTCTTATAAGGATCTTTGTGAAGGTATTGGGCCCCCCTGGATAATCCAGGATAACCTTCCCATCTCAAAATCCTTAACTTAATCACACCTGCAAAGTCCCCTTTGCCATGTAAAGTAACATATTCACAGGGTTCAGGGATTAGGACTGGGCATCCTGTGGTTTTGGGGGAGAGGGGCACTATTCAACCTACCGTGATTATGGTAACATAACTAACGTTCTCCAATATGTGGTTCATCTCCATTGTGAGGCATGTGAATGATTAAGATTCCCTGTCCCCTTCGAGTTAGGTATGGGGATGTGACCAGTTCTGGCCAATGAAACGTGAGTAGTAAGCATGCATTTCACTTCTGGATGGAAACGTTTAATTGCCAGTACTTGATTTTCACCCTTCTTTTTTCTTGCATGGCAAATCATGCAGAATTATTTTTGAAATATCGCAGCTATAAAAGAATGATACCTCTGTCAGTTTGGGTCCCTGAGTGATGACACAGAACAGAGTAATCTCCAAACCTGCCTTGGATGTGTAGTATAAACAGAAAAACCAAACCTTTGTTTTGAAGCAGTGAAATTTTGAGGTTGTTTGTTACTGCAGACTTACCTTGCCCATCTTGTTGGATATAATTTTCAGCTTTAAGCCTTCCAATGAAATTCTAAGGCAAGAGGAAAGCCCCCATTCAACATGCTATCATCCTCAAAGTTGAGTTTCCATTTTGGGGTATATTTCTATAAATTCCCTGAGAGTACCCATGTCTTAATCTTATAATGCTAAGATAACTTTAATAAATGAATTTCTTTGTAGCTAGTCTATAAAGAAATCTCTTGACAAAATCTTTGAGGATTTTTTTTGGCGAAGATCATCGTTATAAAAATCTGGTCTTATCTGGCCTGTTCAGCCTTCACTGCCTCCTCTCTCCAGCCTGTAACCTCCATGCCAGTAAGGGCTCTGGACCCACTTGCTCATTTTTATCTCTGAAAATTCATCTTAGTATATAGTCACCTTTCCTTTTGTCTCTCCTCTTCCATGAACTTAAGTCATCTAAGCAAATACTGATATTTATTAAACATTGTTTTAGATTAGATTCCTCCAGATGTAGGCTTTAAGACAAGGATTCTAGAGAAGGTATTTATTTGAGATATAATCCTAGAAAACAGCATCTGAAAAGTGGTGAAGTTGGAATGAGATAGAAAGGAAGTCAACATGGGGTGCATTAATGAGCAGATTATTGCTCAAGACAAGTGAGGCTCAAACCTGCTGGGGGCCATTGGGAGAATGTGTACAACAGAGTTCTGCAGCATTGTTATACCCAAGGGGCAAGGATACTGGGGTATTAATCCACTAATCCATGACCATAATTGGTTAAAGACTGCTCCCAGCCACACTTATCCTACAGTTCTAATTTTTCCTTGCAGGGGCTAGCACAGTCCAGCCACCAGAGAGATCCTGTGGGGCAGAATTATAGATGCTTACAGTTGGAAGTCTGGACCTGTAAGGGAATGGGGAGTGCAGAGAATCCTGCAGTATCTACTGTGATCATGCCCTGTGTTCAGGGTGCTGGTTGGGTGCCTCCAGTCATAGAACTGAGGAAGGGAAGCAGCTGAACACCCATTCACTATACCATGAGGCAGGGCGTGTATTAATAGAATGGCTAAAAAGAAGCACAGGGGCATGGAGGAAGGAGAAATTAATTTTACTGTGGGAGAGCAGAGAAGATGGATTTTGATTTGGCCTTAAAGGGTGAAAAGGGTTAAGAAAAGGAGCTTGTTTAAGTTGAAGGACTAGTGTTTACACAGATGTGGCTGCTGCAGCATCAGATTGTTTGGGGACAGTTGTAAGCAGTGGGTTTGAATGGGACAAAAAGTGGTTGTGAGGAAGTAGGAGATCAGTTGGAAGAGCATGGGGCTGGACTGTGGAGGACCAAGAGTTCAATTTGCGATATTTTCATTTTTAATGTATTACATTTTTAAAACTTGCAGATGGACTTAAGCCCTTGTCCTGGGCCAGGATCCTTCAGAGAGAGAGAGAGAGAGAGAGAGAGAGAGAGAGACAGAGAGAGACAGAGAGAGAATAGAGAATGAATCCCAAGCAGGCTCCACGCCATCAGAAAAGAGCCCAACACGGGGCTCCATCTCACAAACCATGAGATCATGACCTGAGCTGAAGTCGGTCACTTAACTGACTAAGATACCCAGGTGCCCCAAATATAAACTGTAATTATAAAGAATTAAATAAAATTTAAAATCTAGTTCCTCAGTGTCAGTAACCACATTTCAAATAATAGCCATAAGGGAATAGTAGCTGCCATACTGAATGGTGCAGACATAGAACATTTCCACCATCACGGAAAGTTCCATTGGTCAGTGCTGATTCTAAAAGACAACATGGCACCATTAGGCATTTTCAGACAGGGATGTCTGACCAGCTAATGAAAATAACTCCTATTTAACATATTACTTACCATGAACCAAAAGCTGGCTGTAGTGGCTTTAAATTATATCTATAAATAAATTCCTTGATAGTTCTCTCTTTAAGAGATAGAACTTCATTCTCCTTCTTGTGAGTGTGGATGAATAAATGAATAAAATGTGACAGGTGTGATGGTGTGACTTCTGAGACTCACCACAGAAAACCATTGTGGTTTTTTCTCTCTCTCTCTCTGTCAGATCACTCTGTCAGGGAAACCAGCTGCCATGTTATAAGGAAATTTAAGCTACCCTATGGAAATGCCCAAGTGGGGAAAAACTGAGGCTCCAGCTAACAGCCAGTCTCTGAATTATTTTGGAAGTAGATAATCCTCCAGCCCCTGTCAAGATCGCTGCATACCCAGCTGACATTTTGACTGCAACTTCATGAGAAACCCTGAGCCAGACCTAGCTAAGGTACTCCCAAACTCTTGACCTGTAGGAACTGTGAGATATTAAATATTTGTTGTTTTAAGCCAGTAAGTTTGGGTAGTTCGTTACCTAGCAATAGAGGACTGATATATAGCTCTAAGCACTTTGCACACTTTAACTCAAAGTAACCCTTAAATAGAATATGCTGTCTTATCCCCACTTTACAGATTGGGAAACCAAGGCACAGAGAGTCAATTAAATTGTCTATGGTCAGACAGCTAATATGCATGGGAATGGGGATTCCAACCCAGGAGGTCAAGATCCAGTGTCTTGCTCTCTACCACTATATACTTCTACCTCAGATCAGGTAGAACACATCTCTGGGAGCATCATGAGACACAGTTTCAGGGAGCCACTGAAGGAGATGCCTTCCTCTTATTCTGGCTGCATATTAGGGTCACATGGGGGAACTTTTACCAATGCTTGTCCTCCACCCAAGATCAAATGAGGCAAGATCTATGGAGTGCAACACAAGCATTGGTAGTTTCTAAAGCCTTCCAGGTGATTCCAATGTGCAGCCAAGGTCAAGAACCACTGATAGAGCATAGCCATTCCAAGTGTGGGCCCAAGAGCATATGAGAAGGATAATTTACATTTCAACAAGATTGCCCAGGTGCCTTGTACTACATTAAAGTTTGAGAAACACTGCTCTAATCCTTTCCCCAGGCCACACCTGCTGATAGGTAGCAGCTGAACATCAAGTGGGTTGGCACATATGGTTTTGCTGCAGGAACTGCAATTGGGTGCATAGAGAAAAACCAAGTTTAGCATTTTACAAAGTGGTTCTTCAAAATACCAAAAAGACAGGAGGAATGAAAACTTGAAGAGACAGGTGGGAAAAGCAGGAGAGAACAAATAACTTCTCTTGGTGTCAAAGAGAAATAAAGAACTCCAGGGAGTGATCAGTAAAAATTAGTGTGTCAGAGAAGGACCTGCCTTAAGAGACAAAAATCAAACAAGACAGCAAAATTACCTCTCATTGGTTGGATGCCAGGAGTAATGCTATACACACTGTATAGCTTTGGAGGTTTTGTGAAAAGAATATGAAAATTGTTCTATTCTAGCATTCTCCATCTATAGTAAATGTGCCAGTAAAAGTTAATTTAAAAGAAAAGGAACAAAATTTCTTATTTTTCCCTATCCTATTTAGTTATGAGCAGTATAATTATAGCTAATCCTCAGTTATGGATGACCAGCTTTATGACACAAGCTTTCAATTTTGTCAATGCCATCTATTATTTAAAAAGCCAACCACAAGGGTGCCTGGGTCGCTCAGCCGGTTAAGTGTCTGACTTCGTCTCAAGTCATGATCTCATGGTTAGTGAGTTCGAACCCCACATGGGGCTCGGTGCTGACAGCTCAGAGCCTGGAGCCTGCTTCAGATTCTGTGTCTCCCTCTCTCTCTGCCCCTCCCCTGCTCACACTCTGTCTCTGTCTCTAAAAAATAAACATTAAAGAAAAAAATCCAGTCACATAGAGCCTTTCCTTTTTCCCTCCCACCCCTTCCACTTCCCACCCCCACCCCGACAGCTTCCAGGAAGGTGATGAAATAGTGCCATATCTATGAACAAATGAGAAAATGAAGGGCTAGAGAGACTGTTTGGTAGCATCCTCCTGCCTCAAAACAGCACACTAGAACCCACCCTGCATGTAAATGCTAAGGTAGAAGTTTCTCCTACTTTATCCCAAAGGAGACATAACTCAAAGGATAAATAAAAAATTAGTAGGTAGATGGCAGTCAGCAGTGGTTGTCAAATGTTGGCATGCGTTGAGTTACCTGGAAGGCTTAATTTCAACACAGATTACTGGATCCCATCCCTCAGAATTTCTGGTTTAGGGTGCCTGGGTGGCTCCGTCGATTAAGCCTCCGACTTCGGCCCAGGTCATGATCTCATAGTTTGTGAGTTCGAGCCCTGTGTCGGGCTCTGTGCTGACAGCTCAGAGCCTAGAGCCTGCTTTGGATTCTGTGTCTCCCTCTCTCTCTCTGCCCCTCCCTGACTTGTGCTCTGTCTCTCAAAAATAAATAAATAAATAAATGTAAAAAAAAATTTCTGCTTTAGTAGGTTGGGCCATTGCCAATACCTATGCCTTTTTAAAAAAATTTTTTTAAACATTTATTCATTTTTTTGAGAGACAGAGAGCACAAGCAGGGAGGGGCAGAGAGAGGGGGAGACACAGAATCCAAAGCAGACTCCAGGCTCTGAGCTGTCAGCACAGAGCCCGATGTGGGGCTCGAACTCATGAAATGCGAGATCATGACCTGAACCAAAGTCAGACGCTCAACCGACTGAGTCACCCAGGCGCCCCTAAAACTGTGCCTTTCTAACATGCCCCCAGGTGATGTTGCTGCTGTGGGTGCCAGCACGGCACACTGAGAACCCTTGCAGCATAGTATGGTGGGTAACACCAGCCTAGTGTAAAAGAGCTGGAACTCTGAGCCAGTATCATGATTTAAATCCCAACTCTGCAGCGCACCTGGGTGGCTCAGTCGGTTAAACATGTGACTCTTGGGATTCTCTCTCTGCCTCTCCCTCTCTTTCTCAAAACAAATAAATAAGCATTTAAAAATAATAATGAATCCCAACTCTGCTTCTTTAAAATGGATGCTTGGGCAAGCTACCTAACCTCTCTCTGCTTCCATCTCTATTTGTAAAATGAAGATAATAACAGTATAATCTCCTTGGGTTGTCATAATGATTAAAAATGTTAATTCATATAAAGTGCATAGAAAAGTGCTTAGCAAATAGTAAAAGTTCTCTCAGCATCAGCTATTCATGTCAGTCCTTGTTGAAGACAAATTAATTTTGTACTAGTGTTACCCAGAGCACTAGCAGAGCTAGAAACAAAACCAAAACCAAAAAAACCCCTCAATTTATTTATTTTTTTTATTGCAAACACAATTATTGGTCTTGTTCTCAAGTACTGTATATGAAACAGTGATCTATCTATCAAATGAGAGAATTGCATAATTTTCTGTGACTTCAAACAAATTTCAGAAGGTACAAGCAGATTTTGTCATGGGTCTGTAGGTACAACAGACTCAGAAGAACATCAGTTCTTTAGAAAGCACGGCAATTATTAAACAAGAGTTTAATAGCCCATGTTATGGCATAAAAGGAAGAATTATCTGATGGAAAACAGAAGTCAAAAAAGTCAAACAGAGCACTTTGGAGTCCAAAGCAGATGGAATACGAGGGAGAAAACAGAGATGGTGAGCCTCAAGGTGGACATGACACAAGTGACTCTCCCAGCTTTGGGCACTGAAAACCAAGGCCAGTGAAAGCTCCGTGTCCAGTACTGTAGACCTAGAATGAGCTAAGGGGGAATCAGCTAGAGATTTCTATTGCTTTAAAATAAGCCTTAGTATTTGGTAAGGCAAGTTTCTGCATTTATCTTCAAGTGTTTCTTGATTATTTTTGGACCTTTTCCATGAAAATTTTAGAATCAGTGTATCAAGTACAGTGAAAATTTATAGATTAATTTGGGGACTATTACATTTAAAAAATTAAGCCTTCCCATCAATTAATATTGTATCTTATTTAAAATTTGCATTTTTGAACTCTATTACTCCTGTATAATAATGCAGCTGAATTTTGTGTATTGATATGGCTTCTGACAACCTTGCTCCACTTTCTTATTAATCGTAAGGAATTGTATGCATATTCTTTTGAATTCTGTACCTCACTAATTTTACTTGTTTTAAAAATGTGCACAGGGGCGCCTGGGTGGCGCAGTCGGTTAAGCGTCCGACATCAGCCAGGTCACGATCTCGCTGTCCATGAGTTTGAGCCCCGCGTCAGACTCTGGGCTGATGGCTCAGAGCCTGGAGCCTGTTTCCGATTCTGTGTCTCCCTCTCTCTCTGCCCCTCCCCCGTTCATGCTCTGTCTCTCTCTGTCCCAAAAATAAATAAAAAATGTTGAAAAAACATTAAAAAAAAATGTGCACAAATTCTCCAACAAGAGCTGGAGCCTAATCTCTGTCCACTGAATATGGGCTGCGCTCAGTGACCTCTAACAAATAAACAAATGTGGAAGTGATGGTGTGCCATTATGAGATTTGGTTAGAAAAGACACTGAGGCTTCCCTTTCGCCTTCTCTGCCTCTCTCTCTGATGATTCACTCTGGGGGGAGCCAGCTACCATGTCAAGAGAACACACAGGTAGCCCTGTGGAGAAGTCCACATGGAGAAGAACTGAGGCCTCCTGCCAGTAGCCAAATAGGTGAGCCAACTTGGATATGGATCTTCTAGCCCCAGTCAAGCCTTCAGACTACCATAGCCTCAGCAGACATCTTGATTATGACCTCTTCAGAGACCCTGGGTCTCTAAGCTGCTTCTGGAATCCTGATCCTCAGAAACTATTTGAAATAATAAAAGTTTGTTGTTTTTAGCTAATTTGATACATAGCAATAGATAACTAATACTGTTATATAGTTTATAGTAAGGAGTTTTCTTTCTTGCTAATGCTCAAGGACTCTACATACAGTGTGCAGTTAGTTTAATCCTTATACTTTCATTTCTTTTTCTGTACAAGATTGAGCAGAAACAGTGATAGTAACTTACTTGTGTTGGTCCTGATTTTAGAGGTAATGTTTCTCAATGTTCCACCTTTAAGTGTGACGTTTTCTGTGGATTTGGGGGAAATTCCCATTATTGGGTTAAGTCTGTTTCATTCGATTTCTCTTTACTTAAGAGATTTAATTTATTTTAAAAGTCATAAATATATGTTATATTTAGAAAAGGCATTCAGTAAAACATGTTGCAATGATCCCATGGGATTTCTCCTTAATTCACGAATATAGTGAATTATAGCCCACTCCATTTTTTAAAAGGTTGAGGTATTCTTTCGTGTCCAGTTTGGTCATGTTTGGTCATGCTTTGTCTGTTGTTAATGTATTATTAGGTTCAGTCTGAGTTTTGTGTTTGGGATTTTTGTATTGATGTTCATAAGGGATACTCTCCTGCGGTTTTCCTTTCTTTTGCTTTCCATGTCTGATTTTGGTTTCAAGATTGTGATAGTCTCATGAGAAGGAATAGGGATCATTTACAATTTTTCTATTTTCCTGAAGAGTTTATATAATGTAGAATCAAATATTCCTTGACTATTTGTTTTTTTTTTTAAATTTTTTTTTTCAACGTTTATTTATTTTTTGGGACAGAGAGAGACAGAGCATGAACGGGGGAGGGGCAGAGAGAGAGGGAGACACAGAATCGGAAACAGGCTCCAGGCTCTGAGCCATCAGCCCAGAGCCCAACGCGGGGCTCGAACTCACGGACCGCGAGGTCGTGACCTGGCTGAAGTCAGACGCCCAACCGACTGTGCCACCCAGGCGCCCCTTCCTTGACTATTTGTATAACTTGTATTTAGAACCATGTAGACATGGTGTTTTTTTCCCCCACGTAGATTTGTTTTTTGAACTGCTGACTCAGTTTTAAATTTTTATTTCTACTTCTTTGGTCTGTTTTGGTAAATTACATTTTTCTAAGAAATGTCTGTTTCATTTAATTTCCAAATTTATTGCCATAAAATTTACATATTATTTGTGATTATTTTAATCTTTGTTTTATCTACATTTTTGCCACCTTTTTAATTCTTAAATGGATTATTTCACCTTCTTTTCTTTTCCTGATAAGCCATCCTCTCTGTCATATGTTCATTTGAAAGATGGCATGGGCTTTCTTCTCTTTGACTAATTATTTCCTTCCTTCTGCTTTGGGATTATTTTACTCTTTTTCTAACTTTTTAAACTGGGTGCTTAGCATCTTAATTTTCAACTTTTCTTTCTAAGATAAGCAATTATAGCCAAGGAAATAATTTCCTTGTATTATCAAAATAGATACCTTCCCAAAACTTTGGAATGTAGTATTCCCATTATTGTTTAATTTTAAGTACTGCCAATTTTTTTGCTATAATTCTTTTTTAGACAATTAATTATTTAGAAATGTGTTTTTAGATCTCCAAAATATTTTATTTATTCTTTGCTTACCTGTTTCTACTTAATGATATCATAGTTAGAAGATATGATCAGTATGATATGGGTGCTTTGAAACTTACTAAAAATTGCTTTAGGGCTTGGCTGAGGCTTTTGTAGTATACCAAATGTGATTGAGATAAGTGTGTATTTTAATGTGGTTTTATATATGTCTATTAGATTAAACTTGTTAATTGGGTTATTTGTATGTTTTATATACTTTTTTAATGCATAGTTGACTCAGTGAGATATGTTTAAATCTCCATTTCTCCTTGTTTTTCTTCCTTACTTTTTGCTTTACATTTTGTAGGGCCCTGTTTTTAGGTACATATAAGGTTAGACTTACATAGCTTCCTGGTTAGGTAAATGACTTATCATCATCTTTTTGTCTTTGATAATACATTGTTTTAAAGTCTATACCATCTGGTGTTAATATCACTATACTAGCACTTTATTTATTTATTTATTTATTTATTTATTTATTTATTTATTTATTTTGTTTTTTTGTTTGAGAGAGGGAGGGAGGGAGTGGCAGAGAGAGAGTGAAGAAGCAGGGGAAGGGCAGAGAGGAAGAGAGACAGAGAATCCCAAGCAGGCTTTGTACTGTCAGTGCAGAACTGATCTGGTACTCCATCCCATGAATGTGAGATCATGACCTGAGCTGAAATCAAGAGGTGGATGCTCAACCGACTGAGCCACCCAGGCGCCCATATACCAGCTTTTTTCTGATTGATGCTTACTTGGGATGAACTGTTTATATCATTTAACTCTCTATATTGCTGTGTCCTTGTATCTGATATATGTCTTTTGAAAACAGCAGATAGCTGAATCCAGTCTGACAACCTTCTATCTGAATGGGCTAGTTTAGTCCACTAACATTAGTTGTAATCACTGGTATATATTTTTTTACCATCTTAATTTGTATTTTGAGTATGAACTGATTTTTCTAAGTTACTACTTTTTTTTTTTTTGGCTTTCTTGCCCTCTTTTCAATCAGTAAACTTTATAACTTTACTTTTTGAAAAATTTATGCTTCTTCTTTTAGTGGTTATTATTAAAATACTAACTAACATGCATACTTAAAGTCTAAAGTTAGTATTGCTATCTTCTCCATACAATTCAAGGATCTTCTTAGACCACTTTCACTTCAGTCACCCCCATCATCATACATTTTATTGTTTTCCAATATTTTATTTCTTTTTTATTTTTTAAAGTTTATTTATTTTGACAGAAAGACAGAGAGAGAGAGAGAGGGAGAGGGAGGGAGGGAGAGAGAGAGAGAGAGAGAGAGAGAGAGAGAGAGAGAGAGACCGGGAGAGAGAGAAAGAGAGAGAGTCTGAGAGAGGGAGAGAGAGAATCCTAAGCAGGCTCTGCACTGTCAGCACAGAGCCCGATGTGGGGCTTGGACGCACGAACCTTGACACCGTGACCTGAGCCGAAACCAAGAGTCAGATGCTGAACTGACTGAGCCACCCAGGTGCCCCATATTTCTATTTTAATTTTAACCCCCAGCTTAAATGTTATTATGATTATTGTATACAGTTCCTATTTATAGAGGGTTGTATATTTACCAGTTTGTTTGCTCACTATGCCTTCCTCCATCAGTGAGCTCTCATTATGGATTCCTTTTTCTTTTCCTCACAGTACATTCCATTGTGAATGCTTCGAAGTAGTAAATAATCTCAATTTTGATTTTTTACTTTCATTCTTGAATAAATATAGCCAGGTATAGGACAGGTTAGGCATTACTTTTCTCTTAGAACTTTGATGATATTGTACTATTGTCTTCTAATTTGCACAGTTGTTGAAATGTTTTCAGTCAAATTATCGTTTCTATATCGATAACCTAAAAAAAAATCTGACTTGATTCTTCAGTTTCCTCAGGACACCAGGAAACATAGCAATTTACAAAGCGAGGATGGAAGAGGAAGTGCTGGAGGTTTGAAGAAAGGAGAAAAAGTAAGAAGTAGCCATTTGGCCGAGTAGGAACATGAAGGGGCCAGGGAAGCAGATGTTTGCTAGCTCCCCAGAGGCCTGTCTACAGCTGCCAGTTAGCATGCTTGTGCATTATCTGCTTCCCATGTTGGGCAACACTAAGGTAGGTTCGTAGGAAGTGAAGAGTTAGATTTAACATGAGATGGGGTTCTGCCAAGTGAGGTTTCTTTTTTGTTTTTGTTTTTGTTTTTTAAAGAGGGATACAAGAGGAATAAGGGACTTGAGGGTGAAGATGGTGAAAAAGACACGAAGACATGAGGATGGTGAGGGATAGTGAAGAGGCGGTAAAATAAAACAGTTCTAGGGCCCAGCAGGTTTAATGGATTGCTTTTGTTGCGGGTGCTGGAGAAAGTGAGCGGCAAGGTAGGAGGTGATGGATAAAAATGGGATGCTTAAAAGTGAGATTAATTGAAAGCCAGATGTTTTTCTAAGTCTGTGCTAATACAGATAATTTTAATTATTCTAGCTGTTCAATAAATCTTAGTAACTTTGCTTTTTTTAAAAGAGAGCAGAGGTGGCATCTGTCCTCTTTATTTTTTAATTTTTTAAAAAGTTTATTTATTTATTTTGAGAGAGAGAGAAAGAGAACAAGCAGGGGAGGGGCAGAGAGAGAGGGGGAGAGAGAATCCCAAGCAGGCTCCAGGCACTATCAGTGCAGAGCCTGACGTGGGGTCAGTCTCACAAACCATGGGATCATGACCTGAGCTGAAATTGAGAGTTGGATGCTTCACCGACTGAGCCACCCAAGCACCTCAATCTTAGTAACTTTTACTCTTTCTTTTGATCCTACATAATGAAGTTTTGGTCAGTTTGCCAAGCTCCTTAAAAAATACTCTTTGGGAAATTGTGGTTTATATACACAATGGAATATTACGTGGCAATGAGAAAAAATGAAATATGGCCTTTTGTAGCAACGTGGATGGAACTGGAGAGTGTGATGCTAAGTGAAATAAGCCATACAGAGAAAGACAGATACCATATGGTTTCACTCTTATGTGGATCCTGAGAAAGTTAACAGGAACCCATGGGGGAGGGGAAGGAAAAAAAAAAAAAAAGAGGTTAGAATGGGAGAGAGCCAAAGCATAAGAGACTGTTAAAAACTGAGAACAAACTGAGGGTTGATGGGGGGTGGGAGGGAGGAGAGGGTGGGTGATGGGTATTGAGGAGGGCACCTTTTAGGATCAGCACTGGGTGTTGTATGGAAACCAATTTGTCAATAAATTTCATAAAAAAAAATAAAAAAAAATACTCTTTGGGATTTTGGTTGGAATTACAGATTAATTTGGAGGAGAACTGACTTTTTTTTTTATGTTGTCTTCCTGTCCAAAGTATTCCCTTTAATTTAGTAATCTTCTCCATCTTTTGACTATACTTATTAATTTCTCCCATTAAGGACTTTTGTATCTTTTGTTAGATTTTTCTATTCCCTGATATGTAGTTTTTCTTGCTACTGCGGTTTGTATTTTTTTTCGATTAAGGTTCCTTTCTAGTACTTAATAAGCCTGTTGGTTTTTGTATATTGTTTTTTTGTCAGCAGTTTTGCTGAATTTTAAAACTTTTAATAGTTTGGGTATTTTCTTGTGGTTTTGTGTGTATGTGTGTGTGTGTGTGTGTGTGTGTGTGTGTGTGTAGGAAATCATATGTGGCATGATTTTACTTCTTACTTACACCTCTTATTTCTTTTCTCATCTCATTGTCCAGTTCAGAAATCTAGACCAATGTTGAATTGAAGCAATGATAACAGAAATCCTTGCCGTTTCTGTTACAGGCAATGCATCTAATCTGTTTCAATTAAGAGTGATATTTACTGTAGATTATCAAGGAAGATACCTAATTACTAAGGTTTTTGTCTGATACCCAAGTCTAAGTGTATGTAGGTTTTCTTTTGGTCTGTTCAGTTTTCCCAGGGTGGAACATTTAATGTCCTGCCTATAAGTTAGACATGATGGTCAATGTTCTTCTCAGTGCCAAGACAACAAGGGCACTTATAGTCTCAGTTTGGCATGTCACACCTGCCCCTCGCTGTGCCTGTTCTTCCAGTTATGAGCCTATCTGATACAACCTTTTGGAGATATAGATATGTCTCTTGCTAGGGATGAGAGGCTCTGCATGTTTGGAGAGGGGAACGATTCCTTATGTAGAATTTCAACCAAACTTCCTCTTTTAAATGCTGTCCCTTATTGGGTTTTTAGGGGAACTTGATGCCTCCATTTCAGGCCCTTCTGGGTTTCTGCTATGTGAGTCAGATACTTCATACTGCCTTCTTACCTCCTACAGACTAGCTGCTGGGTTTCAGCTTTCTCTGCTCTGCTGAGTCAGTTACCACTTATCCGTCTGCTTTCCTTCTTCCAAAACTGTCTTGACATTTCTCATCTCTTCTGTTGCCTTTGTGGGTGCTTTTATTCCTTTATTCCTTTCAGGGGCTTTAGAGGCAAGTAAGGATAAATAATTTATTTAAATTTCTAATATTTAACTGGAAGTCCTGATCTATTTTGTCATTCCTTTCTTTGATAATTTCTATGTCATCTATATCATCATATTTCTTATGACCAGCATATAGTTGGATTAAAAATGATTTACAAATCCAATCTGAGGATCTTCATTTTTTAACTGGCAAGCTTAACTTACTTATATTTCTTGTGAGTATTGTTACACTTGAAATTTACTTCCATCATCTTCATGTTTTTGTGTACCATGGTTTTCCTTCGCTTCTCTTTCTTTTTCAGGTGTCTGTTTTTTTCCTCATTCCCTCCTTTTCCCTCTCTATTGGTTTGAAAATTATAGACTCTATTTCTGTGGCCTTAGGGATTACACTTAAATTTTAAACCTGCATATTTGATTTAGCCAAGTCTAAGTATAATAAACATATCTACCTTTACTTTGATCAATACGGGTCCCTTAGAATGATTAACTCATATTATCAACTCTTGATTACCATCCTCTCCAATTTCTTAGGATTCCTTTCTCTTATGTTTAGCTATATATTGCCATATGTCTTATCTTATTATCTTAAGTTTGACTATACACATTAATCATTTTTATTGTTATTGTCATTGTATACTTAATAATTTCTTTGCTCCCAATTGCGTTTGCATCACCCTTTCTGGATTAAATTAACCTGTTACTGAAGAACATGCATTGGTGGGTTTTTCAGTGAAAGTCTTGGAATAATACATTCTCTTAGACTTTAAATAACTAAAAATGTATCTATTTCAGTTTCATTTTGTATTTTGACTAGCTGGTTACAGAGTTTTAAGGCCATAGTTAGCTCTTTCCACACATTGAAGCTATTTTTAATTGTCCTTTTTAATTGTCCTTTGACACCTGTTACTGTGGAGAACCTTCTGATCCTTGTAGTTAATTTATCCCTGTTTTTTCCTTCTAAGAATCTCTTTTATCTTTTCTGTCCTCCACATTTATTAAAATATACCTAGGTATGGATTTATTTTTGTTTTTTATGCTTGCGATACTTAAACAAGAGATCTAGGTATGAATTATATTTTTTATGCTTACAAGTTTTTGTGCATTCTTATTCTGAGGCTTTATGTTTTTCATCAATTCTGGAAGATTCTTAGCCATTATCTTTTCAAGTATTGCCTCCGTTTTCTCTTTCTGGAACTCTAGTTTTCTGGAGGTTAAATCTTCCCATTCTGTTCTATCTTTCCACACCTCTTTTTCCCCTTTTACTTCTGGATAATTTTCTCTGTTCTTTCTTCTATACTAATTCTTCTTTTCCTTTTTGAATTTAGCTAATATGTATTTTTACCCATCTGTTGAGATTTAATTTCAGTGTTACTGGTTCTTTCTTCAGGTATTGTTTCCCAGAGTATTCTATTCTTTCATTATAGTTTCCATTTCTTCTCTGAGCTCTTTATTAGAAACACTTATTTTCTCATCTTTCTCAGCTTATTCTAGTATTTCAAATTCTTGACATGATACATATTCCAGTTTGTTGTGTCTGCTGATTTCCTCTGATGGTGGATCATATCCTCGTGTGGTGAGTAGTTTTTGAATGTGAATTTATCTTCATCAAGACTTAAAATTGTTTTGGATGTGTGTTTGTGGGTGCTGTGTGCAGCCTACATAGGAGTTTTGCTTTGCTTCTGCTAAAGGTCCTTGGGAGTTTTAGATTATCCAATCAGCTTGGAATTCTGGCATCACTTGAAATGGTATAAATTCTAGAATTTCTTAGGCTTGACATTTTAATTTCTTACAGAAAAATTTTATTTTATCTCACTCAAAATTTTGAGAAAGGGCAAGCTTCCTTGATCCTTTACCAGGTCAAACAGCTGATTTTTCTCTAGGTCTCCTTTTACAAAAGGAGCAGCCTCTCCACTGTTTCCTTTCATGCAGGTATTTCAGAAGTACCTGCCCCATCTGTGCCCAAGATCTTAACTTTGTCTTCCCACAGGTGATAAGACCCTACCTTTCTCCTGTGAGTATGTATGAAAGGGTTTTGAAATTGGCTTGCTGTCAACACATGCACTTATTCTTTACCTCTTGCATTTGCAGATACATTTTTCCTTTCCTTTTTTTTTTTTTGTATTTCATCCACATGTTTTTGTGTTTATAGTGGGAGAAGGTCTGCATTAGTTTCATCTGTTAGTTTAGTTACTACAACCGGAAATAATAAAATAACACACTAAATGAAAATATATTCTGTCCTGTTATTTTAAGGAACATGACTGAAAGTCTGTAAAATGTTAGAGGTGACAGATTTGATGATCATTGTTGATGTCTATTCTGTTGATGGATTTACCATATTTGGATAAGTAATAAAGATTGACATAATTATTAAGTTAATTTTATAATTTTTTTTTCTTGCATTCTTTCAGCAAGATCACTATGGTTTTAAGTCAGTATTTTCACAAAATTGATATTGGCCTGTTGGCTTGAATTGATATTAAAGATTAAAAAATATAATTATAATCAGTATGTATAATTTTAATATTTTCACCAAAGTGTAAATTAAAGTAAATGTAAAAATTGCAAAATTAAAATTGTATTCATTTGTTTTCAAAAATTATTTTTATTCTAAAATAGTTTAAAAATTATTTACCAAAATTAGTAACCCAAATATAAATTATAGCTAAATTATATAAAATATAAATTATATCATCTTTATTTAATTTGTGAAAATGTATTTAAAGGTTAAAGTTTTTGTAAAAATAAAACTTTTTTTTAATTTAATTTTTAAAAATTTTTTTTATTTTTGAGACAGAGAGAGACAGAGCATGAACAGGGGAGGGGCAGAGAGAGGGGGAGACACAGAATCTGAAGTGGGCTCCAGGCTCTGAGCTGTCAGCACAGAGCCTGACTCGGGGCTCAAACTCACGGAGCGTGAGATCATGACCTGAGCCGAAGTCGGATGCTCAACCGAGTGAGCCACCCAGGTGCCCCCAAATAAAGCTATATTTAGGTTTACTGTTCAATGACTGTTTAGTTACCAATGCAAAGGACCTACATCAAACTTCACATTTCTTCTAGATCTGTGTATATACAAGTTAGAGGGTAATATAAATTAAAACTACAAAATGTTCCTCACTGCCTATACACTGTTGAAAAGACCATATTTCATTCATGAATACCATTGGAACCATGAGTTGTTTCTGGAGAAGCAAAACAAAAACAAAAATACTTAGGCATTATGGGAAATGATTCTTTATTATACCAGGAGCTGTTGAATGCATTTTTTCAGAGGAAGAGTGTGACAAGGTGATTAGTTTTATTGTTCACCCAAGTGTCTCTGCACTCAGATCTTCCAACCATTCCCTCACTCTGGCATACCTGTCCAGCATTTGGATATAGCATTTGCGTTTACTTTGAGCACATAGGTGAGGATATATAGAAAATGACTTCCTGGGGTCTGAACATTGTTAATCATGAGAATGGGTGTTTGGAGTTCTACTTGCAGCATTCTGCCATCATTGAGCATCAGATTCTGAGTGATGGGGGCACCCATGTGTTCTTTGATAAATTTGTTCACTTTTGTGATATGTGAAGCCTTCTAGAGCCAGGACAGAGGACTGCCTTGCCCACATCTGAGGGAATCACTGTTTGTTATCACCCTTAATTTATTTTATATTCCCTGTTTTTGAAGAAAAAAAAAATCACCTGTCACTCACTATTTCCTTTTCTAGGTCAAATAGTCTAACTTCACTTAATCCTTTGTGTTGGCCATTTTTTTTGTGATTTTCTTGTAGTCAACACATATAGATTTGCCTGGTCACCATTCATTTCCCTTTCTTTGGTTATAACACTTTTCCTTGCTAAACTTCCTCCTGACTCTTGGGCACCTCACTTATTATGTGAAGCTCATTACACCACCAGCTCCAAGGGTACACATATGACTATAAGTCCTTGGTCATAGTGATTTTCTAGAACTTCTGTGGAAGAGAGCCAAAGCATAAGAGACTCTTAAAAACTGAGAACAAACTGAAGGTTGATGGGGGGTGGGAGGGAGGGGAGGGTGGGTGATGGGTATTGAGGAGGGCACCTTTTGGGATGAGCACTGGGTATTGTATGGAAACCAATTTGACAATAAACTTCATATATTGAAAAAAAAATAAAAAAAATAGAACTTCTGGGAAGGAAGTATTATTTCCTTTTAAGATTATGAGTGTTAAGGCCACTGTGAGTTAGCAGTCCTAGCTGGTGGCCAACACTGCCATTGTTTGAAAGGAATCAACATGAAGGAAAGTACAGTCAAGACATCCCCCTCTCCAAAGCACAGCCACATACACAGAGATAAAGACTTTGTACTGATGCATTATTTGATTTTTTGTATGAAGCCCATTCTATCCCTATGTTTTTCAATTATATGAGTTGATAAATATTCTTTTGCTTAAGATAGTGTCACTGATTTTTATCACTTGCTACTGAAACAATTCTATTATCTCCTAAATATTTGACTAACTTGATTTTTCTTAAGCAGATAATAGAGTTTAATCCACAAGAGAATTGCTTCATGTTTTCATAGGTCAGATTACATTGATCTAGAATCACCTCTGTCCCCACCACCTCCAATAATAGCACTGTTTTGCTGACTCACTTTCACAATTATAGCCTCCTCTGTGTGTTGTAGTACTTAGGTAAATCAGATAGTTCCTTACCTTAAATAGGTGTAATTTGTTGTGACCATGATTATTGAGAATTAAAACAAATTAGAGAAGAACTATTTGGGTTTTTTTGTTCTGTTTTTTTTTTTTTTTGGTGTGTGTGTGTATAAGTTTATTTTATTTATTTTGAGAGAGAGAGAGAGAGAACAGGGAAGGAGCAGAGAGAGAAGCAAAGAGAGAATCCCAAGCAGGCTCTGTGCAGTCAATGTGGAGCCCAATGCAGGGCTCCATCTCATGAACCATGACCTGAGCTGAAAGCAAGAGTTGCTTCTTAACCAACTAAGCTACCCAGACTCCCCAGAAGTATTTGGGATTAAAGTTTCCCTTAGGTGGCAGCACATAGATCATAAATAAATCAGATTATGTAACCTCTCACAGAGGGGTATACTGGCATAAGAATCTTCAGAATCTTCATATTTTTATAAATCTTTATTTAAATATATAAAAGAACATAAAAGTTCTCTTTCAGTAGATTGTGGTGGAGACCAAAGCTATACATTAAAAACACACTCTAAGGCAAAATAATTTATGTTGGAAAAAAACTAAGAACAGTGGTTGCCAATCAGGGAGGGGTGGGAATTGAGAAGGAATCTTTTGGGTGATGGTAATGTTCTGTATTTTGAGAGTCATTTGGTTGCATAGGTATAGGCATTTAGCAAAACTCATTGACTAATACACTTAAAATTTGTGTGTTTCATTGTATTTCAGTTTACCTCAAAAGAAAACAACTGAAAGTAATGTTGAACTCTAATTAGTGGTATGCATGCTGAAATGTGTATGGGTAAAATGTGCTGATGCCTGAAATTTATTTTTAAAGGAGGAAATTAAATGAATTAAATGTATTAGAATTAAATAGATTGTGCTGATGATCTGAGATAATGTTGATCAAGCACTAGTACAGTGCCTAGTACACAGTGATTATATTTTCAGAATGGCAGCGACTACCATCTGTGTAAGTATAGAAATTTATTAGGGAAGGTACTTAGTGCTAGCTATAATGCTTGTGTCCACTGTGGATTTGTCTCATAGATAGTTTTGCTCATCAGAGTCATGAAAGGTTGTAAGGTGGGAACAGAGGAAGAGAAGCAAAGAGAGTGCATCTACAGGGTTTTTTAGGGGTGGTGTTTCTCTGACATATTCTAAGACTAAATTGTCTTTTTTCTTAGGTCACTCCATTTCTGAAAGTCAGTAGTTAATGTGATTCCCTCGAATTTTCTGGATTATATTCTCTTTCCTTTTAAACAGTTCTTCCTTTAAAGATGCCATGACCACACTATACATGACCAACATCTTTAGTGTAAGTTTCCATTTTTATGTTTTTGCTATTTTGGCAACCACCAGTGTGATGTATTATCCCCAGTGGCCACTCCCCCAGAGTGCTACATCTTATCTAATCTATGTTTACCTAAATATTATTTAAGCCTGGAGACTCTTCTGACTTCTACCCTCTCTCCCTTGCTGGTCTTTATTGTTCTTAGAGTTTGTAACTCACCATTTAGCACTTTGTTATTTTATGCTTTTATCACTCAAGTTAGATGGTAAACAACTTGAAAGTTGGGGCGGCATCTTGGAGAAACTACATAGTGCATACCAATTTAATCTATGCTATTACTTGTCACAGATTCTCTTTTCTGAGACACATTTCTCAGGTTCCAAAGCATATACATTATTAGCTCATATAATTGTCAAAATATAATATATATATTTTAAAAATAAGTGATGAATGACTATGAATATTCCCCTCCCCCGTTTATTAGGACTAGGAATACAATTTATTGAATTCTCTTACTTTTTCCCCTCTGTTTGTTTTTTGCTAAGTGAAATATATTTTTTGGTAGTGTGTAAACAATAAATTCTAATGAAGCAACCCTTTTATGCTATAAACCACATTTGCCTTCAAGCCAGCAAAATATGGAAACTTGCCTGCATTAATGGAAAAGCACCACTAGTTTTTATTTTTAAAGTTTCTATTTTAAAATTTATTGAGATTATCTCAGGCAACATTAAACTTGCATTCTAAAGATAGCCTTTTCTGATTTCATTGTGGTCTTTTCTGTTATACCTCTTAGAGGATGGACACATTTCTATATTTTTTTTTCACTAATAAAAGACAATAGAATTATTTAAGTACCAAAAGGTATTTATTGAGATGCATATATGTCTAGTTCACTTTTTTTCTTATTAGACACAGTTGAGATTTGAAGAGAAACAAAACTCTAGACCTTATAGTCAAACAATTAACATAAGAGCAGAATACATCAGTTTTTCCTTAAAAAGACAGAATTTGTCCCATATTCCCAAAAGTGTGTTATTAATCCTCTTGGCATGTTCCGTAGCAAAATGAAGGTATTTATGAACGTGGCTACTTCTTTTAACAAGTTCCAATAACTGCTTCCTAAACTTGTGTTTTTATATCAATTACATACAGTAAGCACTGAAATCAGCCAGAGAACTGCAGAGGCCAGCTTGAGATATTCATGGTAAATAGGTACTGCCGCCTGCCAAAAGTAAAATGTGGATATAATTTTATAACACCATTTTATAATTAAAGTCATAAGTGAGGTTTCCTGCTATTGTTTAAAAATGTGTCATGATAAATTTAAATCAAAGGTATGGGCAAAGAAAGGTCTGCGGAGTAACAGAGGAAGGCAGCTGAGGTGGTATAGCAACGGCCTGGTGCGGAAAAGAAACACATGCAAACAATTTTAGTGGAATAATTACATTTATTGTAGATGGAGTTCTGTTTTAGAAACTATAACCACTTAGAAATGGTTTTCATTCATGTCAGATTGAGGTTAACTTGTTGGTACTGTCTGTCTATAGAGAGATATTTTTATCAGCATGGAAATTTAATACATGGATTTAGTGATAAGACCATGTCTTCTGACCAAATATCCACCAAAGTCTCTTAAAACTGAAGAATGTGACTCCAGTGTGTGGAGTTCATAGTCGTTAATATTGCCAGGTTTAGTAGATAAAATAGAGAACACCTAGTTAAATTTGAAGTTTCAATAAACAACAAATATATTTTTAGGGTAAGTATGTCCTATGCAATATTTGGGATATACGTATACTAAAAAGCATTTGTTGCTTATCTGAAATTTAAATTTAACCAGATGTCCCGATTTCATCTGGCAAGTTTAATATTTGCAAAAATACAAATTTTTGTAACTTTAAACTAAATATTTGAAGGAGAGTAAATTTAAGTGATCAGAATAGAGAATAAGGTAAATTTATTTTTGCGCTGTCAGCTCATTAAATTTCTAATGTTCACACTTATGTGGATGAATGATGATTTCTGTTCAGTGATGGGGAAGATTTTTTTTTTTACCTTGCTAGTGAACACAACCCATTTAAAAGAGCTGCTCCCTTAAAGAGATACATGGACTAATATAAATGGATAGATTTAATCATTAGGACATTCCTGGCTTTAGTAAGTCATGTTCGTCTAATGCAAAGGCAGTTCCTAACGTATCAATTCATTCATCTTGTCTCTAATACAAGCCATGTGTTTCATATGGGAGTTGAAAGAACATTAATCAGAATCTCTCCCTTGAACCAGTCCAAGGGATGCAAAGATCTTGGTTACATCTCAAATGTCAAGATATGGGGAAATGGGTAATAACATTCAAAGCATATCACTTGTAATTCATACCGTTGTTACAATTGCTGTGAAATATGTTGGGGGTGGGCAGGCAACGTACCATAAAGCAATGTCTATTCAGTGGAAATTGTGGCTGGAAGGGGCTGGAAGGCTGTATCTGCTTTTCCTCAGCAGACAAAACTCCCATTGAATCCATGAGAGGGCAGGAATTGGTATTCAAACTTATGTATAGGTTGATTGTCCTTTAAGAGTCAGCGAAGATGTAGTCATCTGTGAGCTGATTTCCTTGTTACAGATCAGTAGTTCTCAATCTTGGCTGCATATAGGAACCACCTGGGAGCTTTTAAAATTCCCAATATCCAGGCCACACCCTAGGCCAATTAAATTACGGTCTTTTGGGCTATGACCCAAGGCATCAGTTGTTATCAAAACTCCCAAGGCGATGTCAATGTGCAGCCAAGTTTGAGAACCAAGTATCATCATAGGAAAGTCTGGTTATAGACATGGAAAACATCTACTGACTTGTTCACATTCATGGCATTTGATTTCATACCAAGGTATCAGGTTATATTTGGTAACTGCTGCATATTTACAGAATTTTGCTGTTTCGTCATTATCATCATCATCATATCATTATGATTATCATCTTTTATGCTTTTAGAGGAGAAACAATGGTGAAAAATTAAACAAAATAAACAATTTTAATGTAAAATGGATGGAATGCACGAGGATCTGGTTTAGAGAAGGCCTTTTCTGAGGAGGATATTTAAATGAAACTATGTAACAGTGGTTTTTGGAGTATCGTCTCAGGACTAGCAGCCTCAATGTCACCTGGAAACTTACTCAAAATGCAGATTCTCAAGCCCCACTCCCACCATTGTTGAATCAGAGACTCTGGGAGTGACAGCAATAGATAACTGAATTGACCTCTTATTTTTACTTTTCTGTTTGTTTGTTAAAATATTTGTACATTTATGTAGATTACTATAACATCAAGCATTAATACATTTATAACCTATAACCTGAGCAAGGCAAGATCTTTAACAAATGTATACTTAACCTCTTTGGTTCTCTGGCAATAATTTTGAGATTTTTATTATATCTTACATTATGTCTCAACTATTTAAGAACTATTTCATTAATAATGGCTTTGTATCCTATGCATATTACCAGTAATTATTTAGGTTCAGTTATAGGTTTTGTGGGGTTTTGTTGTTTATCTTACTACTATTCTAGGTGTTCCATGTCTTTTCTTTTGGATTTATTTTTTTCATTTCACTGGAATAATTTTTTAGAGAGGATATATGAATACTGAAAATCTTGATTCCCCTGCCTACCTGAAGCCTTAGTTTTGTCTTCATAGATAAATGATGGTTTGGCTGGGAATAGAAATCTCAATTCTCAATAATTTTCTTTCATAAATTTGAAAATGTGCTCCATTTTCTACTAATATACCTTGTTGATGAGAAATCAGATGCCAATTCAATATTTTTTCTTTGGTTTATAAGGTACTTTTTTACTTTGGAGACTTTTGGTTTGTCTTTTAATATAAATATTTTACTGGTTAGGACTTCTACATGTCACTTAAAGTTATTTCTGCTTATCCTTTGATGGACCATTTTAGCCTAATGTCAAGTCCTTTAGCTCAGCAATTTTTTTCTATTATTTCTTTTATTATCCCTCCTGTCCTCCATTCTTTTTCTTTAGTCTTTCTTGAATTCTTACCAGAAGAATGTTGGTATCTTGGAACTCTCTTCCATGTTTCTTAAATTGTATTTTTACATTTTCAGTCTAATTTCTTTCATTCCTTCCTTCCTTCCTTCCTTCCTTCCTTCCTTCCTTCCCTCCCTCCCTCCTTCCCTCCCTCCCTCCCTCCCTCCCTCCTTTCTTCCTTCCTTCCTTCCTTCCTTCCTTCCTTCCCTCCTCCCTTTTTTCTGTCTCTTTCTATCTCTCTTTTTGTGCTATAGTCTAAGAGATTTATCATCTGGAACACTATTTTGGGTATTTTTAGCCATATCCATTCTATTGTTCAGACCTTTTGTTTTAATGTATTATTTTGGAAATCATGTTCTTAATGTTAAAGAGCTCATTTTTGTTTTCCAAATGCCTTTTTCTTAGTAGCCTGCCCTTATTTTATGGGTCTACTATCTTCTTATAATTAGAGCTTTAAAAAATTCTCGTCTATGTCTTCTATTATTGATTTCTGCTTATATCACTTGTACTTTAGTATCTTCAAGTATCTTGTGATGGTGACTGCTCATAAAAGGTGGACTAGATTGGTTACTATAGGTATCATGCATGGGTACCATCTGGAAATCTTTTTCCATAGTAGGTACATTTCTTTTTAACTTGCATCAACAGAAAGCAGGGAGGAGAGACAAATCTAGATGAACCTGGGGTCTCATTTCCTTCTGATAGCTAAGCAAAGAAGTGACTCTGAATATCTGAGTTAGTTCAACAGGTTGACAGCAGGAATTCGTTCCTGAGATAACGTCTCCCAGTTTCTTCCAAAAAGGCCTCTTCCTTGGCCAGAAGATTCCATGTAACATAGTCTCAAAGCTGTTTCCTTTTCCTGACCCTATAAATATGTAGATCATTGTGGGGTCAAAGTCCATTATATTGGAAGGTTGGCCATGTAAATACTTTATATATACCTCACCTAAGCTGTAGGTTAGTGAGAGGTTCAGAGATTGTGTACATTCTACTACTTGTCTACTTATATATTTTTTACTTGATAAAATAGTATCTATACTGTCTTTGGTATCTGTACTACATGGTACTATGTTATGGATCTATGATCCATTTATATGATAAGCAGGCTTGGGGAACCCTATAGCTAAGCTTGGCTTCCCAAGCTAAGCTGGCTTCACTCTAATCTTGCAATGGTGTTTTAGTTTATCTACATTGCTGCCCTTTGCTTTTCTCTTCATGTTTATTATGGAGTTAGAGTTCTCTTTTTGGGCCTAATGTCTGCACTTTCTTTAGAAGACATTTATTGTTATTGCCCTAGAGGCAAAGCAACAGTCAACAGCTGTATACACAGGAGTCAGTACATGTGTGCATTGGTGTTTTTCATAACAACTGTTGAAGGAGGGAGGGAAGGAGGAGGGGGAGGAGGAGTAAGAGAGAGAGAGAGAGAGAGAGAGAGAGAGAGAGAGAGAGAGGAAGAGAGAGAGGAGGGTGCACTTCCAGTATTATAGTAATGAACCTCCCAGTCTATTCACTGGTGAAGAGCAAGAACAGGTATTGTGAATCTACTGTACCACTCAGGTGGAGCATCTATCTCTTCAGGCTGTGTGTGAGACTAATGTTTAAAGATATATATTATTTTCTGTACAATGTGTACAGTTAATGTAAATAACAAACTTTATCTGGTACTCAATGAAAAATTATGATCTCTTCCAGTGCTGGAGGAGAAACTGTTCGCTTTATCAAGAGGCAATCTATGTATAATCTTCTTGGTGATTGAAGGTATTTTCAAGGCCAATAATGAGCCCAGGCAGTTTTTGCTTTACATAATGACCTTAAAAGCAACCTCCTTGAGGGTCTGACCGACCCACATTGGCTGGCCTTTATTTAGGGTTCTGCAGGATTGCTCCATTACCTCTTTCCACTCCTGGTTTTTTAATTCAGACCTTGGAGATTCTTGGAGCTTTTTAGAGAAGTTGTTTTACATATATACATTCCTCTGCAGATTCTGTTTTAGGTGGGAGTTTGTTCTGTCTTCTACATTAACCTAATTCTGCCTGCTTATGTTAAAAAAAATCTTGTTTTGGAACCCAGGTGGCTCAGTCAGTTGTCAGTTAAATGTCCAACTTTTGATACTGGCTCAGGTCATGATCTCGCAGGTTGTGAGATTGAGTCCCCCCTAATCCCCAACTGAGCTGAGCATGAAGCCTGCTTGGGATTCTCTCTTTCCCTCCCTCTATGCCCCTCCTCCACTGCTGCTCTCTCTCTCAAAATAAATAAATAAACATTTTTTTAAAATCTTGTTTTTGAAATTATCCATTAATACATCATCATTGCAAAAGTTCCACACCATAGAAAAATTGTAAGAAAGGCCATCTTCGATGTTCAATCTAGAGTTTACCTGAATCTTCATCTTTCCCATCACTATATTAAATGTGTATTCAAATGTATATTTCAGATTCTAACCTTTCCTATCAGACATGTGTGGATGCATAATTTTTTTTTATGTGTTCCAGTTATCTAGTGATCTGTTTGCTCTATTTACAAACCACCCCAAACTCTGTGGCTTAAAAAAAAAAACAAAAACATGTATGTTATTGTATCTCATGATTCTGTGGCTTAACTGGGGCCTACCTAGCTGATCTGTTCTTCTACTGACCTTGCTTGGACTCTGTAGATAAAGATGTCCATAGTAATATTCTCCATTTTACATGCTGTTCCCAAATCTTACTACACTCTGATCAAATGGTGAAGTCTATGTCCCCTCTTCTTAAGCTAGGCATACCATTATGAACTGCTTAACTAATGGAGTATAGTAGAAGAGATGCCATGTGATTTCAAGGCTAGTTTGTTGAAGGTAATACAGCTTCCATGGCTCTCTCTTAAAACACTTGCCCTTGGAACCCAGCCACTGTTCCCTGAAGAAGCCCAGGTCATATGGAGCCTTGATCTTGGCTGAAATTACAGCTGACAGGCAGCACCAACTTACCAGCCACATAGTTGAACCAGCTTGGATGTGAATCCTCTAGCCCTCAGTCAGATTTACTCCAGTGGATGCCATTTTGAAGCATCATGTGGAAATGCCAACCTCTGCCCAAATTGAAGATGTATGACTAAGATAAATGTTATTGTTTTGAGCCTCTACGTTTTGGAGTACTCTGTTATGCAGAAGCAGGATAATTGGAATAGGCTCTCTTAGGAAGCTGTAGTCAGATGGTGGTGTGGAGTTGGATATGTGGTGCCTTGGTACTCATTAACGTAGCCTCTCTTTCCAGAATGAGAGTCTGCATTCCTTACATGGCAGCTCAGGGCTCAAAAAGGGAGAAGGAGGAAACTTCCAGGCCTTTTTAATGCCTGAGCTTGGACGTCCCAGAATGTCACTTCATCCACATTCAATTGGTCTAAGTAGTCACAAGCTCAGCTCAAATTCCAGGGGAGGAGACATAAACTCCACCTTCTGATGGGAGGAGGGAGGAACAACCTTGTGCATAAAAGAAGGGAAGGAACTGACAGTTGGCCATCTTTGGAAACCAGCTGTCACATTGTTCCTCATTAGAAGATTAGGTCCACAAGGGTTCCAACCTTGCCTGTCTTGTTTACCATTGGATCTTCAGCACCTACTGTGCTATCTGTGAAAATATTTATTGCAAAAGTGAATGGACATGTAGTGTAAAAGTGAAAGTGTGTGACTTTTGTAGGAGACTATTTCCTTTGACCAGAATGCATTTGACTTTCTCCTCTTTCCTTGTGCTGACTAATTCCCACTCCTCCTCAAATCTCACTTTAAGTGCCATTTCCTTTATGGCCCCAGGCAGAGCTAATTACTCCTCCTCTTGGCTTCCTTAGTCTATTGCTCATGTCTCATTGTTGTGTTGGGCATTTCTTGGTTTCCTTTTGGGAGGATCTCAAAGGGCAAAAATCATATCTTAGTCATATCTTTGAATGACTTCCAGTGTCTGGCAGGTAGTATGTTCAGAAATAGAGCCATGGCTTAGATCAGACGAACACTCAGAAATGGAATCAATTACTTCTAATTCTGGACTCCGCCACTCAACAGAGAAATAAAAAAAAATGAAATACATTTTTAAGGAAGGGTTATGACTAAAAGCATTGGAGTAGGGTTGGGATGAGCAAAGAGAGAGATCCTTGAGTCAAGAAAAAGAAAGTCATTTGACAAAGAAAAATAACGAATTGCTGAAATGTTAAAAATAATGATATGAACTTGCAACAGTAGGAATGTCTAACCTTCTAGACTTCATGGGGATAATAATAGTAAAAGGGGATAGTAATAGCCCTTATAATAATTTAAGGTTGGTGTGAAGAGTAAATGAAATAAGATATGCACAGTGCTTGAACCAATGCCTGGGACAGAGTACATATTCAGTAAGTGGTAACTATAATAATAAAACCTCCAAGAATATCTGCCACTTATTGACAGATCACTTTGTGCCAGGAGCTTCCCTCAAAAATAATATGGATGCCAAATAATGGGTGCTTCTCCACTAAAGTAATTCATCATGAAGAAAGGAAGGGTAGTCTTTCTGCGAACATCAACAAGATTGTTGTACTTCAAGGAGCTCTTTCCTCTGTTTTTCAGTGGCATTTTCAGTGGCTAGAAACCTCTCCACTGCAGGAGGGAAGAGCATTTGCTGATCCTGCAACTTGGTGAACAGGTGGATAGCCTTGTACGTACTCAGCAGCCACTTCGAAGAGCAGAAAATGCTACATCTGAAATGAAATCTCCAGTCTTAGGATTTCTAGCCCTTCGGATTTTAAGCTTATTTTAGGTGCATTTCCTTTCCCTTCAGTTACAGAGCTCCAAAAAGGCTGTTATATTAAAATTAGCCTTCCTATGAGAGTTATTCTGAATAGAGGGAACCACCCCCACCAACTGCTGTTGAGGTGCTGATGAAGGATCTGGCAGATGGGTCATGGGACAGTCTCTCACAAGTACTCCACAGCTAAACCCTCAAGATGCCTTGGAGAATCCATCATCAGCCGAAATTGCTTGGTTTGCTATCTTAGATGGTCTGTTCAAGGGCACATGGTCCAGGCAGGCCTCTTTGCTAGCTGCCAGCTAATTAATTTACCTCCAAAATGAAAAGTCATGCTTACTGCTCTCACTGTGTTTACTTCTTCCTTCTTTTCCACCACTGTTTTACAAAAAATTAACCTCATTTTTACCTTTTTCACTGATAACAGCTTAATGGCCATCTCACTTATATACAAGTGAATTATTTGGAATGCAGATAGTTAACTACGTATCTCTGAGTCATTCTTAGACACATGATATCATGGAGATTTACTGTCACCTTATATACAGTCCCAGACAATATTAGTAAATGTTCTGTTTTGATTGTTTTCAGTACAAATGCTGCTTTTGGAGCCCGGGTTTATAATACAGAAATGAAGGCAAAAGCCTTGCTGAAATAGGATGACTCATTATGCAAGTAGTCCTTGAATACTGATTGATCTGGATGCCACAGATATTTTGTATTTTGTACTTGGAGATGTGTTGGCTGAAGACACAATTAAGTATTTAAACCAGAACTGTTCAATTAATATCAATATGTAAGTAAAAGAAAGCTAATTATTTTCTGAGATCTCTAGGGCAGTGGTTCTTAACTGGGAGCAGTTTTGCCCTCCAGGAAATACTTGGCAATGTCTGGAAACAGCTTCAGTTGCTACAGTTGGGGCAGGGTGAATGGAGGTGCCAGTGGCATCTATTGGGTAGAGGCTAGGAATGCTGCTAAACATCCTACAATGCACAGCTCCTTACAACAAAGAATTATCTGGGTCAAAATATCAATCAAAAACTCCTGCTTGAGTGCTATACGTCCCATTGACAATTACTCTGGATTGCACCAGTTGGTTTAAATGTGTC
Source organism: Prionailurus viverrinus (assembly GCF_022837055.1). NCBI lineage: Eukaryota > Metazoa > Chordata > Mammalia > Carnivora > Felidae > Prionailurus > Prionailurus viverrinus. The sequence continues at coordinate 32,429,212 of NC_062563.1, forward strand.
ATTTATCTCCCTACCCTATACCTTTGCCATAGTATAGCCTTCTGTATTTCTCTAAGCTAGTGTCAAACACAAAGCTGGCACATATTTTGGACACTGAAATATTTCTTCCTTAGATAAATATGTGACTCTTGGTGCACATTTGCTCAATGAATTAAGGGGCTAAGCTTACCAGCTAATTACAGTGTTATGCTTCTTAAACATCATGAACTTTCTGGTTTTTTTGCCTTAGCCTTTGACAGTTTCCCTCCTTCTTCAGTGGGGCTCAGACTTACAATTACCAAGAAAGAGATTCTGCAGAGATATGGGAAGATAGTAATGAAGCTACAGGAAACAGGGAGGTAATCAGCTAACTATTGAGTGCCTTTTGTATACCAAGAACCATTTATTTCCCCAACTTTTGGTGACACCAAGACACTTATACAATTAGCTGGTGAGTTGTTCTGAAAGTGTTGGCCTATTCATGACTAGAGAGTTCCATCGCTTTTGTGGCCATGGCCAGATTTTATAAAATATAGCCTCTTATTTATTTATAATGGACTTTGAGATCCTTGGACGAGATGTATTACATATGTGTGAAGGATTAGAGGGCAGTTTTTAATAACAACAGGAATAATACTGCTTTGTACTGCTAAACTGTAGATCTTTTCTTCTAAAGATTTAAAGCCCATTATAGATATAATTTGATTGTTGCTCTATTGCAACAGTGTTTTTCCTTCTCTCCCTGTCCAGTCAGATTTTTTCTTTATTAAAGATGGCACGAATACTTTCTCATGTTATGACCTCTTTGATAAACAGCTCAGGATGTTATAAAAGCAAAGCAGGAGATGTCTCAAGTAATTAGCAGCAGAAGGCTTGCTGATGCTCGGGTGTTAATGTTGCCAGAAAGCTCAGCTATTTGTGGGTTGCTCAGTATGTTTTTGTACAGATGTGTGTGAGGTTGAGTTTCAGCCATATGCCTGTGAACGCATCAGGAAACATTTTGTCATGCTACTTCCTTGGGTGATCATTTATGACCAAAAGAAAAAAAAAGTCATATTTCTGTCTTGTGAAATTGAGCTCGAATTCTGGGTAGTTGAGCAGCAATCAGTATATGCCTGGACCACAGTTGCATGGGATGGTTTGTATTATATACCAATGGCAACTACGGCTCTAAATATGGAAATTAAATACTTTAGGTTCAGGCTGATTCGTATCTGTGGGTAGGAAAACGTCTGATGTTTTCTAAGATAAGTTTAAAAGTGTGTGGAGTTTTCTCTAGGGCTACAAATTCTATTCACATTCATATGTATTTCTTTGGGGATGGTCCCTTGAGGCTTCTTGGCAGCCACCTTCTTTAGTATGGGGGGAGACTGGGATCCATAGGAATGCCAAAAAAAAAAAAAAAAAAAAAAAACCCAAACCAAAATGTCCTCAGAAGATTACCAGAGTGTGGTTGATCTAGAGACCAAATCCGACAGTTCCAAGCCTCAAAAGATGAGTATCAAACAGTACTTGGCTTCTTTCCCTCTAGGCATGAGACATTCACATTTACCCAGAATCAGTTAGTAATTTGGAAGCTTCTTATGTTACTGACAGTCTCAGATCCTGCACCAAATTTCTCGTCCACTCTCCTAATCATAAGTAGTTATATATAGTATTGTGGTTGCAGTCTTGATGCTTCTATTATCAGCCCATCATTCTGGATATATTTCTCAGAGCCTCTGCAGCCGTGGAACAATACTCTAATGCATACAAGATGACTAGATGGAACTCACCTAGTAAGCTACAGGGCTTCTTAATGTGGCCCAATTAGCATATATTACAGCTCACTTAAAAATTTGTAAAGGGGTGAAATTCACGTCATATCTCAGAAGTGATTTACTATTGCCTTGCTAGATAATCTGAGTCTATGATCTACTAGTAACCTAGAAAATTGTGCTGTGCCGTCCTTGCTCTCCTCACCCACCTGAGAGGCCTTGTGCAACTTTGGGGGACACTTTCTGTAATGCCAATGGCTTCTTACCTCAAGCACTTCTGACTCTGCCTGACGGCTTGCTTATCCTGGCTTGGGGCAGGGCCCTAGTGCTAAGAAATCAGCACTCTCAGGATTGACCCTCAACTATTGAGGGGCGAAGAGTTGGTAGATATCAACCCAGGTTTACTCGCCTGCTGGGTCTGTTCTGAGGTATACTCTACATAGTGTCTGAGATGGTACCTGGTGGGATTGGACTGTAGTGCCCACAGTGGTGCACTGCACATAACACAACCTTTCCTCTTTCCTTCTCTCACCTGTCCCAGCCTCTCCTTGTGATTTCTTCTATCACTTCCCAAATAAGCTGCCTGCACCAAATTCTGGTTTCAGGATCTGTTGTTGGAGTAACCCAAACTAAGGCAGCATCTAATATAGTAGACACCCAGGGAGCCCTCCTCCTCTTCTCACCTTACATTCAGTGGGTTACTAAGTGCTTTGACTCTATTTCCTAAATAACCTTCATTTGTCTCCTTCTCTACTTGTAGAGCTTAGTTCAAATCCCTAGTATCTTATTTAGTTAATAACAATGGCATTCTAATGGGTCTCTCCATTTAATCGATTTCCCCCATAACCAGTCTTCCACAACACTGCCAGAGACATTTTTTCAAAAGACAGATCTGATCCTGTTACCTTCAGCTTTAAACCTTTAGTGGCTTAGGCCTTTCATCATCCAGCCCTTGCTTGCCCACCCCACACCCTTCTTGAGCACCATACTCTTCCATGGCTACAAGGTGGGGCTTCCACTCCACTTTGCCCACCCGTGAGCTTCACAATTTTAAAGACAAAATAAACCTCACCTTCTCTCTCCTTCACTGACCATACCCAGTGGTGACTTCTTTAGTCCTATCCCTTTGCCTGGGACACCTCTCCATGAGTGCCTTTATCTCTGTTTATTGTTGTGTAAATATATCGATATCTTTACTGCTCAACTGTGAGTTCCTTGAGAGCAGTAACCTCATATGATTCCCAGCTCCTGGCTCAGCACGGGCATGAAATCAACATTTCATCCTGACAAGGACCAATTGGCCATTCACTTTGTCCTTCAGAAGTTTTCTCTGGGGAATATGGTGGGACTGGGGTTTGGGAGGAGGCTCTGTGCTTTGCTAACATATAAGAACTGCTTAACGAAGAGAGACAAATTGGTGATGATGGTTACCCGATCAAGAGGTTTGGAGGGAGGATGTGATTCAAATAATCACTAAATATTTTATATCAAAAAAAGTGACTGGTGCTTCATTGTTAGACCTACTTATCCTGCCATGTTTTATTTCTTTTGAATGGATATATGTCTAAGCCCTTGCTGAACATGTAGGAGGGAACAGGGACAAATTTGCAGGAAATTCTGGTTCTTTGGGATTTATTTTGCCCCCTTTCCAGATTTGTTAAGACTCAGAGTCATTGAAGTCAAGTGAAGGAAAAATTATCAAGTAAAATAAAGCAATGTTCAGTTCTGTCTCATCTTGGATTGAAAGGTACCGGGATTTCTATTGTTTAGTTGTACCTCTATGGGGGAACATTATGTGAATCAGTCACCCTCCTTCTGAGGGTGGACTTGTAGGGAGGACAGTGTTTTCCTGGTGCTTTGGCATGGGCTTTCTCTCCCTTCCCTATGGAAATATCTCCATTGTGGAAGCTAGATTCCCATCTGCTATCCCATGGAAGGGGTGGGGCAGGCAAATTCACCATAGTTTATACATTGTCTAGAATGGGGTGTTGATTCTAGTTCTTTGAAGCTGCACTCTATAACTTCAGCCTCATCCCCTGCAACTTCCTAGTGTCAGGGTAATATGGTGGAAGGGAGAATGCATGGCACTTTATGGGTGTCTCCATGGAGATTCTGTGGGTGTCTTATGTGCTAAAAAAGGGCAGAGACATCAACCAGGGTTGAGGTCAATTGTGGTCACTACAGCCACCTCCTAGCTGCATCGGAACACAGCCACACTCGTGGTGGTGGTTGGGATATGTCTTCCTGGCAGGATGGGAAGCTAGGTGTTCCCAGCCTTGCAAGGGGCTGGGAACTTCTTTTTAATTGGGTAGAGCCCTGAGGCCTGTGTGATGGGATATAGGCGTACCCTGTAATACAAATAAAGCCACAGGTGTGGGTCTACCCCGAGGAATGGAGACAGGAGACACTGGCCAAGACCAGGCAGAGAGGAGGCTGGGAAGCCACTGCCTGTGAGGAGAGCACAGGGGTCCAGTTCCCACGCACAGTGAGTGGCCTGTCTCCCTGCCTACGTTCCCAGCAAAGCAGCCCTCACTGACCCAGCCCAGGGTTTCGCTTTCTGGTATTGGTTTCCTCACTCTTTCCATGGGATACCTGATGTGCCCTGTCCTCTTGTGTTCTTTCTTAGCCTGCCCAGGCCCATCTGAGCTTGGAAGGTAGTGAGTCCTGAGTTCCAGGCTGAAGCTTTGTCCTCGACCTCTACATTCCATCTCTGCTGTCAGATAAAGTCTACCTTTCAAAAACTGAAAGCAAGGATTTGGGGTGCCTGGGTGGCTCAGTCAGTTGAGCATTCAGCTCTTGATTTTGGCTCAAGTCACAATCCCAGAGTTGTGGGATTCAGCCCAGTGTCATGCTCAGTGTGGAGCCCGCTTAAGATTCTCTCCCTCTCTCCCTTTGCCCTTCCCCCCTGCTCACACACTCTCTCTTAAATAAATAAATAAATAAATAAATAAATAAATAAATAAAACAAGGATTTAAAACAAATTATTCCATCAATGATAACTATACTCCTGGTTATTTTGATCCATTTTGAAAAGTATCAAAGAGTTATGTATTTCTATTTTAGCAAAAACAATTGTAATAATTTACATTTTAAAAATGTTTTCTGGGGTGCCTGGGTGGCTCAGTTGGTTAAGCATCTGACTTTTGATTTCAGCTCAGGTCATGATCTCATAGTTCCTGAGTTCGAGCCCCACATTGGTCTCTGTGCTGACAGTGTGGAGCCCGCTTGGGATTCTCTCTCTCTCTCTCTCTCTCTCTCTCTCTCTCTCTCTCTCTGGCCTTACCCCTACCCCCTCAAAAATAAATAAACATTAAAAAAAATAAAAATGTTTTCTACGTGACTCGGTTCTATGTTAAGTACTTTGTTTCCATAACTTAGTTTAATCTTCATGGCAGTTCTTAAAGATGGTATTACTGTGAACTCCATTTTATAGACAAGGAAACAGAGGAACAGAGAAATTAAGAAACATGCTTATAGTAAGTGGAAAAGCTGGGCTGGCAACTCCACTGAGGTGTTGTAAATACTTCCCATCACTCACTCCTTGCTCAATACATGCAAACACTATAGACCCAGGCTCTTTGTAGTGTCCAGGAGACACTCATGGTGGATACAGTGGTGCTGCTGAGGCATGCTCTGCTTGTTGCAATGGACAGTGAGCGCAGGTGTCCATATTTTTATTGGCCTCTTACCTTCCCAGGGCATTCATCCCTCTTTCCGAGGTCCTCTTATGCTCATTCCCTCCCATCATAGGTTTCCAGGCAAATTGTTTTCATACCCCTTTGTCGTCCCAGAGAGTTTTTTTCTCCCTCGCTGCCATTGGTGCCCACTTCCTATTCCACAGAACGATAGCTAGAACAATGATACCAATACACATAACAAATCTTCAGTCTTTTGTTCCATGGGAGAGAACACATCTGTTTATTCAGGAAATCCCAGAGAAGCCATTACTGTCTTCTAAACCTGCACTGCCTGATCTGGAAGCCACCGGGCCCATGTGGCTACTGATCACATGAAATGGGGCAAGTTGCAACTGAGATGTGCTATGAGTGTAAACTGCATGCCAAATTTCAAAGACTCAGTACAGACGGAAAAAAAAAAAAGAATGTTAAGACTGCTTGTTAATAACTTGTAAAATGTTGACTACAGGTTGAAATGATGGCATAGATAAAATACATTATTAAAATTAATTTTACCTGTTTCCTTTTCCTTTTTCTTTATATATATATATATTTAACATTTATTTATTATTGAGAGACAGAGCATGAGTGGGGGTGGAGCAGAGCAAGAGAGGGACACAGAATCTGAAGCAGGCTCCAGGCTCTGAGCTGTCAGCACAGAGCCTGATGCGGGGCTCAAACTCACAAATGGTGAGATCATGATCTGAGCTGAAGTTGGACACTTAACTGACTGAGCCTCCCAGGCTCCCCTCCTTTTACTTTTTCTAATGAAGTTACTAGAAAATTTAAAATTGCATGTGTGGCTCACATTACATTTCAATTGGACAGCACTGCTCTAAATCCTGTGAGCGCTGTTTGGGACAAAGAAAAAGAGAGAGGCACAGGGGTGCCCTGACTGAATTCCCAAGTTTGTTGGCCTGTTTTGATTCTGGTGCTCACAGACCCTATGGATGTCCCTGTAGAGCACATCTGTATTTTAATGGAAGGCAGATGCTTTAATCTGGTGGTGGGAGTACAAACACCAGTGACCTGATGGATAGATCAATGTCAACTGTCAGGCACTGGATTGTGGACTCTGTGCCTGTCTGCAATTCCCTGGCACAGAACCTAGAGCAGAGTCCTGAGCAATCAGTAGCTGTTCAAATACACATATTTGGGTTCAAGAGGTTTCTTTCTGCTGTCCCTCATCACATGGGCAGTTGCCTCCTCTACTTGTTGCAGATGGATTCCTTCCTCCCTGTTGCCATGACTACCCCATCACCAACCCTACTGGGCCTCCCTCTTTAATTACTCTCCAAGCACCCCTTCTGTGTCCTGAGTCTTAACCAGAGCCTCCACCACCTCTCACTTAAATCCCACCAGTCCTTCCACCTCTATGCTAGCCCAGGGACTCTCACACTCTAGTATGAATCAGAGTCACCTGGTAGAACCATTCATGTACATACTGCTGGGCCCCACCCCCAGAGTTTCTGACTCACTAGGCCTGGGTTGGAGCCTGACTATGTGCGTTTCTAACAAGTTTCCAGGGAGGTAGATATTGCTGGTCCAGGGCCACACTTTGAGGATCGCTGACCTAGCCTAATGATCTTCCTAAAACACAAATATGATCATGATACTCTTTTCCTAAAACCCACTGGTAGCTGTTCAGAGCCTTCTAGATAAAGTCCAAATTTCTTAGAGCCCCATCCTAGGGCCTTCATGGTCTGTTCTTATGTACCGCCCCAGCTCCATGCATGAGGACTTTGGTTCCCCTATGGTGCCTACAGTTCTCTCGATGGACAAGGCTCTACCTCACCTCTGGGGGTCCTGACTATTGTACATGTTCCTTCTGTACTTACAGGCTGTCTTTTCCAGGCCCCTGTGACTGCCAGCTTCCTGCTGGGTTAGGCCAATGGGTAGGCCTACCAGTTAGGCCTACTGGAAGGAGATGGGAAGGCAGGAGCAGAGAAACCAGCTCTATTTCTCCTTTCTATGCTTTGAGCAACACCTCCAGCAGTAGCTGTGTCTTCTCTATGGCTTTAGTTTCTGGCAGACAGGTCTCGTATGTGTTCACCTTCTGACAGATTACTGTGGCCGTGGATCTCTGGAAACAAAACTTCTTGAGGTCCCTGCTGCCTTAGGGGTAGACGTGACTTCCTGCTGCCCCGAGTACCTAGGTGCTCCTCTACTCCTGTTTGGTTTCTTAACTCTTCTGTTATCAATATCCTGCAATATTCTGCCATAGTAAATGCATAAAGGTTATACCATTGATGTCCAGTAGAACTTTCTGCCGTGACGGAAATGTTCTTTCTACATCTGCTCTAATAGGGCAGCCATTAGCCACATGTGGCTCATTGAGCACTTGAGATATGCCTAGTGCAACTGAAGAACTAAAATTTTAATTTGGTTTAACTTAAAGTAGTCACATGTGACTTGTGGCTACTAGTGCACTATATTAGACAGTGCAGGGTCAGACCCTGTTTTATATATAGCCATTGAAATTTAGGAATAGATTCTGAAATTGGCATTGAAAAGAGAAGAGGTTTTCTGTGCTCTGTGCTGTACGGTATGGTCTTGATATTTGCACTTAAGCTTGCTCTATCTATCTATCTATCTATCTATCTATCTATCTATCTATCACCATGAGCATCTATCGCTTTTATAACAAAAGCAGCAAAGCAAAAAAATCTTAAAGAAAGGTTATCACATTTATATAAAATGGATTATAAACCTTCAGCTTTATCATTTAGATTCTGCTGAGCAAGATTTATGAATTCCATGTTATGCACTATGATATAATATGTTTTAAGAGTACTAGAATTTGTTTTAATCAAGTATGGTAAGATATGCAGAAACCGAAATGACTACCATAAAGGAGAAGGGATCCCATCTGCTATGGGCTGGCTTGCATCTGGCTTGTTTCTTCTTTCTCTTACGTTTGTGAGACCTATGTCAAATAAAAGTAGATAGGCTCTAACTGAGGGCCTAAGGTGTTTGCTCCTCTTTTAACCCTTATTAAGCATCTCTGGTGGGCTGTCAGTCACCACTGTAAGGATAGATTATTTCTAAGGACATGGAATCTCATCAGAAGTCAAGTGGTCACTTGATATAGGAGTTCATCCAGTGTAGCTGACCCTACTATCCTAAGCTATTGCTTCTCTCCATACCAAGCTTGGAGGTTTCTGCCACAGGCCAAGTGTATTGTCTTCAGGACCTAGTTCTTTAACAAATGGGGTCCATATTGCTGTCCAGGAAAATCTTGCTGTAAGTAAACTGTGCCCCAAATAGGACCTGATTATGTCATTCAGGACTTTACTGATGCTTGAGCCAACTTCAGGAGCGACAACACCACATCTCCATCCTGGGATCTCCAGTGTCTTGGAACAACATATCTACCTCCAGCTTTTCAGGATCCTGGAAAGCCCATGCACTGTGTGTTTTCTTTCTTCTCTTGTCTTAGCTATGTACTCGCTTCTAGATTAGTATAGCTGCTCTTTTATGGATCACCCATTTTTGCATGATTTAGTGCTAAGAATGACACAAAACAAGCCAAGAGACATAGCAGTAATTCTGGTGACTGTGTAACTTGGATAAGTTAACCTCTCTGTGCCTATTTCTTCATTTGGAAAATGGGGATAATAATAAAATGTAGATTACAAGGTAGCTATGAAGGTGAAATGACCTTCTGTTAAGTCAGTACATTTATAATTCAAGACAAATATGTGACACCCAATATGTGGAACTTGCTTAAAGGGGAATGAGTAAAGAGTGAGTTTAGGATAGGCTATATAGGGGTACCTGGGTGGCTCAGTCAGTTAAGCATCTGTCTCTTGGTTTTGGCTCAGGTCATGATCTTGCAGGTTTGTGAGTTTGAACCCTGCATCGGGCTCTGCACTGGTAGCATGTTGCCTGCTTGGGATTCTCTGTCTCTCCCTCTTGCTCTCTGCCCCTTCCCCACTCTTGGTCTCTCTCAGAATAAATAAATAAACTTAAAAAATTTTTTTAAATGATAGGCTATATAAAAACCTCATGTAAGATTGTGAAAATTTCCCTTATTGGCAAATAAACCCTTAAGTGGAGGCTGTCCCCTGGTCCTTATCAGATTTCATATTAAACTGAATATATATTTGAATCTATAACTCTACTGTGTACTGAATCTGATGTTCTCATGATTTCTAGAGGGAGGCCCAAGCTTTGATAATCTGTTCAGTGTAGGTAAATCAAACACAGATAGCTTTCAATCCCATGCTGGGATCAAGTACATGAGGACAATATTCAGTGGACTACGGGCCCTAAACATGAGGGGGCATTGTAATGGAATACCCACTCTGTGCCAATTTTCCAGACTCTGCTTTCCTGACTCATGGGTGTCTTCAAACTATCTGCTGAACTTGAGCCTAATCTCCCTCCCTTACTCAGTTTGCAGATTTATTACCTGACTGGTTCCCCCCGCCGCCCCACAATGGGAATGGGTTTATTGAATTCTAACTGCACAATGGGAAAGGAAAATCATTTGGACTTTCTAAGATAATTATAAACGTTTCTAATGTGGGATGTACAAGAAGTTGCTTAGCAGACTTATTTATAATTGCCAAATCCTGGAAACAACCCAAATGCCCATCAGTAGGAGAATGGATAAACAAATTGTGGTATATTTATCCAATGGAATATTGTTCAGCAATAAAACAGGACAAACTGACACACACAGCAAGATGGATGGAGATTAAAAAGATTTTGTTGAACAGAAATAACTAGACAGAAAGGAATATGTACTGTATGATTCCATTTATATGAAAACTTATTACAGTGACAAATCAGAACAGAAGTTGCCTCTGTTGGGGGATGGTTAAAGGCAAGAGGCACTGGGGAGCTTCTGGAGTACAATAAAAGTGCTATGTCTTGATCTGGATAGTGTTTGTGTGGATTAAATGGTTAAATTCATTGAACTGTAGTGTCGAGGTTTGCATGTGTTACTGTATGTAAATCATACCTCGATAAAGCACTATTAGCATTTTAACCTTTATAATGGGAAACTTATTAGGAAAGAAAGGAAAAAGAATATTTAAAAATACTTATCAAATGAGAAGCCTTTAATAGCGAGAATTCCTATATAATATGTCTTGCTGTATTGTTACCTAGGGTTTATTTTAGGGGCTAATTAGCTAAGGACCTTTTGTTCTTGTTTGCCTGTGGGCCTCTGATTTCAGTGCTTAGAGCACTGGAGCAGAAAGCAAAAGTACTGAAATTTGCAACTGGAAGACAATGTAGCATTCAGAAAAGGGCAGATTTTGAGGGAGTTTCTAAAAGCAGAGCTGGAATAGGGATTCTTGAGCAAGTGATCTGTTGAGGGAGAGGTCTCTGGTGAACGTGTGCGGGAGTGAGGGAAGCAGGATGGGGCACAGGAAGAAGCTGGGCAAAGACGTATGCTGGACTGGAGTCCAGCCTCAGCCTGATCCCACAGAGAACTCTGGAGTGTGAATGACACCACAGAGTTGTTTCATCTGGAGGCAAGAGGGTTGGGCTTTAGTACCCCTATGTCTATCAGTCCCTGGGGGCTGCCCTGTGTGCACATGGACTCTTGCATACACATATGTGGCAACCTCTAGGCATTTCTTGGCAAGGCAGATCCTGTCAGGTGAGGGCACTTTTCCTGACAGAGGAGCAGCTGTGCACTGTCAGCAGCGACAGCAGCTGGGAGATGGAGCATCTAGCTAGTAAAGGGGATCTGGGCCGGGTACCAACAGCTCCTGCAGTCACATGGCCAGTGCAGCAGGTGTTACAATAAATTGCGGTGCCATTTCAGCTGATCACAAGGCAAGGGGACTAGGGAACCCACATGGGAAGTCCACAGAGCCTCAGAGTGCTGTGAGAAGATGAGTGGGTCATGGACTTCCTTTGGAGAAAGTGGGATATGTTGGCACCTATTTGGAATTTGAAAAGCAACCCCTAAAGAGACAACCAAATTATGTATTCCAATTACAGATGTTCAAAATACTCCATATTTTTTCTTCACTATATTTATCACAACTGCAAATAAATTTTAATTATTTCTGCACTTAGTTAATTTCATCCCGTCCATAATACTATAAAAGCCACGAGGAGGCTCACAATACTACAAAAGTATGTCTGTCTGTGTCTCCAATGCCTGGCACCCAGTAGGTGCTTAATAAATAGTGATGAATGAATGAGTGAATGGGTTTAGGAAAATGGAAGGGAGGTGCTCATAGGGGTGACATCTTATATCAATTATTTTATTACCTGGAATACCTTCTCTGCTGCCCATACCAATCCTAGTTTGTTCTTTAGTGCCCAGCTCACTTCCTACCTTTGGTAGGCATCCTCTCTCCATCTCCTCATGCACAATATCATCTAAGACTAATGAATAGGTGAAGCCTGCAAACTTTGCTTTTTCAACTCTTTTTATGTATTTATCTGTAATCAAACTCATTATGGAAAGGGTATGGTTGGAATTTTTTGGTGATCAAGTTCATGTCTTACTTCTGGTTTCTAGGATGCTTCCTGTGCCATTTCTGTTATTTGCAAAGCACTTCTCCCAATAACCATTGTCTACAAAAGTCTTTTAAAGACCTGTTCACGAGTCATTCCTTTACTCTTTGACTCAGTTGGAAATCATCCATTTCCCTCTGAGTTCTACCACTCTAGGACACTTCCTTTTGCCTCCCTATGTGGGGGTCATTTCTGCATATGTCATAGTTCTTCTCCAGACCTGTTGACTCCTTTACAATAAGACAACATGTTGAACTTCTTACTGCTTGGTATACTATCTATGCACAGTAAATGTCTTTTGTACTGTTAGCAAAAATGTGTAGATGTCAGACAATCAGGATTATAGGTTGACTTACAATAATAAGGTTGGAAATTGGATAGGAGGAAAGATTAATTCTTTAATTTTTTTTGAAGTGACTTGAGTTCAGTATTAATACTTGAAGAAGAGATATGGCAATGGAAGAAGTATATCTGAGAATTGTCTTAATGCCAGTTAATTGGGATCAAGAGCACGCCAGCATGAGACGGAGTATGGTTTCTCCATGAATTTTCTTTTCTTTTTTCATATTTAGTTGGAGTGATATATGCCAAACTTGAGTGATAGAGACCTTCCTCTGTGACTGCACAAGTCCTACATTTTAGGGCAATTCTTCCCAGAATTGAGTCATGTGGTCTGTGGTCAGCATAGCCCAGCCTGTCTTACTAGATTTGGCACAGATGTTGATGATTGCTCCTTCAGCTTCGAAACAAGGGTTTATAGTGCCAGCAATTCATATTAAATGAAGCCTGTTTCCTCTATAATGTGAGAGCACTTTCCTGATCACTCTTTAATCGAAACAGATGTTTTTGAAGCAGCCTAGAACAGGATATGGAAAATCTGGCCAACAATCAAATATGGATTCAGAGGGAGATCTTTGATGGCCTCCTTTGAGCTGTGGGCACCATCTAAAAATAGCACACTGATATAGGACTTTTTAAATGCAACTAACTGCTAGAGATTCCTGCTGGATTCTAGAAAGCACCATGTGATTTCAGGAAGATACTCCATAGGTGAGGTGCTAGGAGGAGTGTGGTATGAGCTTCTTTCCCGTGGAAGTGAGTTATGTCAATGCTGTGCTGTGCAAAACTGTAATTTACCTCTCATAACTTCCTCATAAGTTAGGAAGCAGAGCTACTTTCTTCAGCATATAATTCTAGAAACACAGAGAACATATCCCTTACCCCAAACCTGGTTTATATTGGGGAAACTTAATCCAATGCTACAAATACTAATTAAGGCAGATAATCATGCTTACTACTATGATGGATCCAAAGATATACAAATAATGCAAAGTGGTGAAGCAGAGAATGTATAAGTAGAATTGTAGAATTAGAAGGGATTTTTAGGGTTTAGCTATTACAAATCCCTCATTATCATGATAGTGAGGTGGGAAGGGAGAGAAGAGAAAGTGAATGTTTATTATATGATGATTATGTGTCAGGCATGTATATTATATTATTTTCTCCTCCCAAAAGCTCTATGTGGGAAAAGGTGGGAAGGAATATGTGAATTTATGTAAATTGAGTACAATGGAGACACTGTGCCTTTAAGTAATTTGAATTATCACAAAATTCCTGTGAGACAGATGACATATTTTTCATTTTAGAGAAGAGGAAAGTGAAACTCAAAGACATTAAATGCCATTAAATGCAAGTGGTTGAGTTGGGATTTGAATTGTTCTGTCTACAAAGTCCTTGCTCCTTCTGATCCTCATATTTCAGATAAGGGCACAGAATGACAACATGCTTCAGCCAGTTGTCTCTCTCCTATTTCATACTGAATGTGTCCATGACTGGGGACTAGGAGAAAGCAAGCACCAGCTGACCAAAAAGCTCTGGCCTCAGTTAATTCTTCTTCCCAGATTTCATGCCCTCAATGAGTAGCTTTAATCCCAAATTTTCTGTGGGAATGAACTCCAGAGGCCAACAAACATCATTTTCTCTTCAGGTGTTTCCAAAATTGCCAATGAGACTACTTGAAATATTCTTCTGTTTGCTTAACCCTTTGTTGATTTATGAAATTTTAATACATTCTTTCCTAATGATTTTATGTTATCAGAAATCTGTTTTCAGCCTCCCGCTCTGTGTCCTATATCTCTCCTCTCCCCTGTGTCTACTTTGGGTCCCTCGGGCTGGAGTTGGAACAGTTTTCTCATTCTCTCTTCAGAGCTTCTGGAAAAGAGGCAATGATTATTCTCTGAATAACACCCATTGGATATTTGGATATAGATGTGGAATCCTCTTGCAGATTTTATTAATACAAACCTTTCCCTTAGAGCTGTTTTTTTAGAATGGAGAAATCAAATAAGTTCAGACATGCTCTTATAGATGGGTGTAGGGCATGTGGAGAAGACAGAAGACATGGAGAGTCCTCCACCATGTGTTTCAACAGGTGGAACCCAAGTGTGCTTGGATAGAACCTACACTTTTGTGGTGATAAAAGCTGAAAGACTTTATAGCACTGAATTTCATATAGTCCTCTGCTTGGCCCAAGGGAGAAGGAAATCAGCCCAATGACAGCTATTAGGGAGCCAATACACCTGTTTTCAGTGATCAAGCCTGTTAATACGAATTCTTGCCTCTAATGACAAGGCACTGTGGTCAGTGAGATTATCACTGGCCCAAGACTCAGTATATCTGGTACCTGATTGTGCAGCCCAGGGAGAGCATCTTTACCTATCTGGTCTCTCCTTTTGCTTGGGTGAAGTGAAGTAGAATAGCAATCTCTAAGAACTCATTCCAGTCTGGCAATTTATATCTTGGAAGGATTTCTAGGAGGGGCACAGCATATGCTGTTCCATATCTTGGATAAGCACAAAAAAGGTGAGTTATTTCATGCATTGGGGGGGGGGGCGGGGAATGACTGATACATCTCATTGGAAAACCCACCAGAAGAAGACAACATGGTATCCTGAACCAAGAATCAGGTGGCCTGAGATTGAATCCTGGCTATGCCATGAACTTAACTGGATGATTTTGCATGAATAACTAAAACACTTGGATCTAAATTCCTCATTACTTAAGAGAAATTTCAAAATGTGTTGCTAATCCAAGCTATAACAGATTATCTGAATCCTATTTTCATAAACACAAGACTCTAAGGAGCTGTTTTATTTGGGGGAGCTGGAATGCTTGTTTTTCTTTGATTTTGTTTTTGAATTCCAGTCTAATGCAACATAAATAAATCATTTATATATTTAAAAAAAAGAGACAATTCAAATTCAGTGATCCTCTGAATGTCTATCGTTGGTGCCTTCTACATGCTAGTCACTGAACTAGCACAGGTAGAAAAGGTGAACAGGATATGGTTTATGACTGGAAGCTCACTGTTTGGAGAGCAATAAATAAACCATTCTGGTGCTTATGTTAAGTGCTATAATAGAAGTGTTCATATGCTGCCCAAATGAGGAGTTTGGAATTTGTATGGAGTAGAAGAAAGAACAGGGAAGACTGTAGAGGTCACATTTGGTCCAGTACTCTCAAGATAAGAGGATTGAAGAGAAGGACATTCCAGGCAGAGGAAGAACAAAGATAGGACAATAAGAGGGAAGAACAAGGAAATCTGTGGCAGTGATTCTGGGATAGTAATACAGAGTGAGTGAAGGAGATAAGGGGAAAGGGTGGAGAGGTTGAATGGAGGTTGTGCTACCCTTGTAATGGACATTTATGCTGTGCTAAATAATTTGAACTTTTTCCTGCAGTGAGGATTCATTGAAAGGTTTTAGGGGTGTGGCATAATATGATCTGTGTATTCTGGAGGAGAAAATAGAGGCAAGGGAGAAAAAAGTGAGAAGAATAATTAGAAATTCTTTCAAATATTCAAAGAAGACGAGCTGAGAGCCTGAACAAAAACCTTAGCAGAGGAATGAAGGAGCAGGCTTTGTCTTGTAAGTGGAATCAGAATTAGCTATACAATTTGTGGGGCCCAGTTCAAAATAAAATCAAGGAACCTTTTCTTAAAACAATTGAAAGTTTTAAGATGGTGGCAACAGGGCTTTAAACTAGGCATAGTGTCCCTGTAAGCGTGGGACCCTGAAGTTGACCTTGAGTAGAATAATACTTTATTTACTTCCAAATTTGTTGTAACCTTAGAATTTGTAAGATTATATGTGTTGAGGGGGTCCATTTTGCAGGTAATTTCATCCTGTCTGCTCTGTCACTTGTTTAGATTTTTTTCTTATGTAATATTTTGTTGAGTTATCATGCTAGGAGATAAGTCCAAACAAATGTCAGGCTTTCTGGAATCTTCAATAGGTTTTATGGAGGAAAGATGTTCTTTACGTCACAAAAAAGAGCTGCAGTTTCTTACAGAGACAGTTAAGGAAAGAGAGAACGAGATAATGGAATGACTGAGGTTATTTAATTTGGAGACAGAAGTAGAGAAGGACTTCATTATGGTATTTGTATCAGTCAGCTATGCCATAGTAATACTGCATGACAAACCAAACCATCTGCAAACTCAGTGATACACAACATAACAGCCCTTTATTCTCATGGTCAGGGGTCCACAGAGGTGTTGTTGTTTAGCTGTCTAAAGTGGGCTCAGGTGGGTGACTCTGTTATGGTTTGAGGACTGTCTGGTCTTAGGTCCAGGCTGTGAGTTGGGTTCAGGTCCGCTCTAGGTGTATTTTTTTGTGGGGATTCAGGCTAAAGAGAAAGTATACAAGGAATGCTCTCTCTTTTTTTTTTTAATTCAGTATCCCTTAAAACTTTGTTCTGATTTTTTTTAATGTTTATTTATTTATTTTTGAGCAAGAAGGAGAGAGTGTGTGTGCAAGTGAGCATGAGCAGGGGAGGGGCAGAAAGAGAGGGAGACTGAGAATTCCGAATGGGCTCTGTGCTATCAGTGCAGAGCCCTGCATGAGGCTTGACCTCTTGAACTGTGAGGTCATGATCTAAGCTGAAATCAAGAGTCTGATGCTTAACCAACTGAGCCACCCTGGTGCCCCCACTCTGATTATCTTTTTAAACATTTATTTATTTTTGAGAGACAGAGAGAGATAGACTATGAGCAGGGGAGGGGCAGAGACAGAGAGGGAGACACAGAATTCAAAGCAGGCTGCAGGCTCTGAGCTGTCAGCACAGAGCCCGATGTGGGGCTTGAACTCACAAACTGCAAGATTATGACCTGAGCCAAAGTCGGACGCTTAACTGCTTAACCTACTGAGCCACCCAGGTGCCCCTCTGATTATCTTTGAATTGCAAACAGAATGAAATTTGCTTAGCCATTTATCAGAAATTATGCCCATCCTTGGGTTCCCTTGATAAACATGCTAACTTTAAGTGGGCTATTATCACATGGAGTCCGCAGATATCTCAAAAGAGAGTAGGTTTGTATATTGTCTTATTCAACTAAAAATCCAGTATGTCCACCTCAGGACTGAATAGAATGGTACCACATCTTTGCATTGTGTTGGTTTACTTTTATGCCTTTATTTTGTTGTTGTTTTATGATGAAGCATAATTATCCATCTGTCTCTACTTTAAGACTTCATTGTTTTCCAGAGGAGTCTTGGGACTTTGGCTTAGCCCTCCTGACACAATGCTGAATGGATAATGTTACTAAATATGGGAAATGACCTTTACTTGTCCATTGCCTTCATATTCTTTTTATTTACAAATTTAACTTTATCTAAGATTAGCTGTTTTGGGGTCACAACTTCAGAAGTATCCTGGGTAAAATCTGAAACTGACCCCATACATGGAGGGCAGGGAGAGACCTGAGAAAGAGGCAGATCACTCCAGATGCTAGCTGGCAGGTTTAAAAAGCAAAGAAACTTACAGACGAGGCTCATCCCCCCTCATCTGCAAGAGGAGTGGATGTCTGCCCAGGGCATGATGTTGTCACAGCTATTCCAAAAATGTAGGAGGCCAAGCCAAACTGTGGAAGCATACATAAGGCTTCTACTTGTATCCTATCTGTTGACATCCCATTGGCCAAGGCAACTTATATGACCAAGCCCAACATCAGTGGAGCAGAGAAGTTAACTTCATCCCCAAAAAAGGAGAAAGACAGTAAATAGTTGCTGAATAAAACAAACTCTCACAGGATTCAAGAAATCATATTTCTTTGCACCAGCTATTAAGGTAGTTGCTGTATAGTTATGCTAAGGATAATACTGAAAGGGAGGGTGTGCAAAGGGCCTTGGTTAGCTATACAGTCCTTTCTGACAGGAAGCATTGCTATAGAGGGTGGAGGTTTCTGCAGATCTTAAAGGGAGGTTCATTCTGCATCTGAGGAGACTGTTAGGTGAGGATCCACTGGGAGGAAGGGGCTGGGTTGAAGGTGAGTCACATGATCTGCCCAGATTCCTTCAAGCCACCAGACTATATGGATTGAACAGTGGCCTCCAGTAGCAATCTCAGGATGAATGGTTCTTTGATTCTCTGGGAGAAGACACTGTCTCCTGGCCCCTGTGAGACCACCTCTCAGGAGACTTGAATTTTACTGTCTTTTTTCTCTTTAATCAAAACTAAGGATCCATACTATATTTTATATTTGATGGTTCTTATTTTCCTCAATCAAATCATTCAGTGTTAATGTAGGTGCAGTTTTATTTTTGTTTTCATTTGGTAGCTGATAGTTGTTGGAAGAATTTGCTTAAAGGTTTGAAAGGTTTGGGGGGAATATTTAATATTTTTCTTTAGGATTTAATGCCCACAAACTTTTCAGAATTCTCATTCAGATCAAGAAGCAGCTTGGGTCTTTGTGAACAGGCTCTTGGTTTGCAATTGAAATTGCAAAATGGTAATATTGAAATAAGGTAGGTGAAAAATAGTGAATGTAGAAAGCATGACAGAATTAGAGAATCACAATTTTGCAACCATCATTAGTATTAATTAATTCAGGGAAAATGTACACTAATACTAGTAAGTGAGATGTGATGAGGAACAAGATATATTCATAGTCTCAAAGTGTGTCCCTACAAATTATTAATTAGTTATGGAGGGAAAAAAATTGATGAGCAGCATTTCAACCAATGCCAAAGTTAGCACTGCCAATATCACATCTCTCTTAATGTAATACACTGCCAACACATCATTTCTGTGATAGGAGAAGGTGAAAGAGGCATAGCCCCAAATGCGGAACACTGTACAAGAGCTGACCTGCACTCTTTTTTTTAAAAATTTTTTTCAACGTTTATTTATTTTTTTTGGGACAGAGAGAGACAGAGCATGAACGGGGGAGGGGCAGAGAGAGAGGGAGACACAGAATCAGAAACAGGCTCCAGGCTCTGAGCCATCAGCCCAGAGCCCGACGCGGGGCTCGAACTCACGGACCGCAAGATCGTGACCTGGCTGAAGTTGGATGCTTAACCGACTGCGCCACCCAGGCGCCCCTGACCTGCACTCTTTAAAAGTCTCAAGGTCATGACAGATTAAAAAAAGGCTGAAAAACTACTGCAAAATAAAGGAGACTAAAGATATAGAAGAATGAAGCAAAAGGTGTGAGTCAGGACTGGATCCTGGGCTGGAATAAAAAATACAGCTATAAACACATTCCTGGGATCATTGGCAAAATTTGAATATGGGCTGCGGATTAGATAGATAGTAGAATGACACCAAAGTTAAGTCTCCTAGATTTGGTAAGTGTACTGTGGTTATGTAAGAGAATGTCCTTCTTTTAGGAAGTACACATTAACTTATTTAGGAGTGAAGAGCACGATGTATGCAATTTATTCCCAAATGGGCAAGAAAAAACGATATGTGGAGAGAGTGATAAAACTAATGGATCAGAATTTTTACAGTTTTCCCCATTTGGATCTGGGTAAATGGTCCATGGGAGATACTGGTATGATTCTGGCAATTTCTCTGGAGGGTTAAAATGCTACCAAATTAAAAGTTGTCCAAACAAAACTCTACCCCAAAATGTACCTTTAGGTATAAAATGCAAATGTTATGGGTGCTATAATTATAAAATACTGTGTTAACATGAAACCAAAGTTGTATACACTTTTAAGCAGCTAAATCCATTTAATGAAAGCAGAAAAAAAGAAAAGAGAAAAAAAACCCCTCTAGATTTAGTAACAAAAAGGTTGTCTGCCTAGACACGACTGACATCATCATCCGTGTTCTCCACAGTTCATGTCCTAATTCAGCTACTCCTGTTTCAAATGGAAAATGGGAAACATGTATTTCTTTTTAGCTGTGGTAGAGAGAAACTGGATTTTACCTGAAAAGCATCTGAGACTCACAGGAAGAATGAAAGGGCAGAAAAGAAGAAAAAATGTTTCTTTGTTGGCACTTCTTAATCACATATTGAGAGAAGAATCACATAATCTATTGTGGTTGAGGTTCTAGAAATTAGACAAGAAAGTCTGCTGTAATGGGGAGGCGTTGATTTGGAGGGTTTGGTAGCAGTGGAAAGAGTCAAAACAAAAGAATTAATTCTATCGGAAATTGTTTCTTGGATCACATCTTGTGTGAGTGAGCCATGAGCAAAGACCGGGAAGGGGAGAGTTGGATCATTTTGAAAGGAACATTCATTTAAAGACTTGGATTCTCTCACTTCTCCCCTGCCTTCAACTCCTGTGTCACCATTTCCTTCAAATCCAGGCAAAACAAGATGCACCGATACCATCAGGCCTCATGTTTGTGAATATTTTGTCTATATTTTAGAGTCCATGTTTCCCCCCCAAAGTTGTCTGTTCTCTGAGGATTTCTCCCATCTGTCTCACTTTTCAGCAGATGTTGGCAACAACGTTGATAGATATTTCAAAACACTCAAACAATTCATTCCTTGCCTGCTTTTATTTCCCACTCTTTCACTTGTAATGCATAATGTATGGGCTATATATATTTGTTTTGCCAGTGGCGGAAACCTATTTGCTAACTGTTACCGAGAGCAGTTAAATAGATGAGCTTTGTATTGAAAATAGAGCTGTTTCGCTGGACCCCCGTCTTTAATTTTTAGTGCTGAAACCCCAGTTGTCATCTGTGAGGAAGCAGTAGGTGGAGCTACAGGCTTTTTATCACGAAAGAATTTTTTCAGTAGCTGCCCATTGCCAGAATAACCTGAACAAGCACATACTTCCAAAAATAACAGAGGCATTTCCAAGTATTCCAGAAATATATGCAAGACTGTTTAGTCATTCATAATCACCGCTTTGCAAGTACTAGAGAGATTCTGTAGAAAATACTTAAGAAGCAGAAAAAAGATTCATAGAATTCCTTGTATTTTTAGAAGAGAGATTCTTTAAAAAATGGAATTCAAGAGGGAGGTAGCAGTACTTACTCTACTCAGTCATGTACCACTGTTTTTTTCCAGGTGGTGAAAGGGCCCAGAGGGGTAACTGGGGGTGGAAAAAAGTCTTTTCCATTTGCGTCAGAACTCTGAGGAGCCCTTCATTTCCCCACTACATGAACTTTTTTGAGGCTCTAAACTGTGGTTTCGATTTTCTCTGAATTACGGAGGGTGGCCTAGGTTAAGTGATTCTGAGGAGGCCAGAAGGCACTTATAAACAGGTCACTCTCAAGGGTCATTCCTCTCGCTGGGTACCCTGATGTTCTTGACCATTCCCTGAGAGAGGATTAAAAAAAAACAACTTTTCATCATGATGGAAAAGGTAGATTCTCTGTGTGTAAAAATCCACAAGCTCTGAGAAATACTCTAATGGTTTTATATATATCCTATTATATATACTGTTGGTTCTCTCTCTCTCTTATTCTATATATATTCTCTCATATAAAATTTTGGAGAATATTACTCTGAGAATCTGATGAAAGTAATGGACCTTAACTCCAGAAAAAAATACACATAAATAAAATTTCACATGTAATGTGTATATATATTCATATTTAATATGTTTAATAAATACATATTTATAAATATAATATATAAATATACTTAGTGTATATATATTATATATACATGAGATAGATTTATTTTAAGGAATTGGCTCATGTGATTGTGGGGTCTGGCATGTCCAGGATTCATAGGGCAGACCAGCTGGCTGGAAAATCTGGTGCAATTCCTATGTTACAGTCTTGGGTCAGAATTCCTTCTCAGGGAAACCTCAGCCTTTATTCCTAAGGTCTTTAACTGATTGAATTAGACCCACCCACATTACGAAGACTAACCTGCTTTACTTAAAGTCTGTTGACTATGTCAGTCACATCTACAACACAACTTCACGGCAACATCTAAACTAGTGTTTGACTGAACAATTGGTTACCATAACCTGGCCATGTTGATGTCTAAAATTAACTATCACAGGTCTCATTGCTATGTTCCATTCTCAGAGGAGCCCCAAAAGGAAATGATGAAAGGTAACTGCAAGTGCACCCTTGCCCTGGATATCATGCAGAAGGCCACAGGGTGACTGTAGTGGACGCACTGAGCCTTTGAGTCCAGCCTGCTTGCCCCTGTCTGCTCCTAGGGACAGGAAATTATGACACAAAAGTAGTGATGAGATCAAAAGGGATTTGATGGATATAAGATTGCAAACCCCAGCCGGTTCTGCCTTCAGCCTTTCTAGATGCTGCTGTTGATGATGGCTTGTACCTGAGAAAAGAGTAACCAGGGAGCCGTATGACTGTAGAGCAGACTGGGACAGCCAGCCCCATCCTTTACATTGTGTTCTTCATAGCAAATGCAGCAAACCTCTCATTTATAGATGAGAAAAAAAATCTCTGGATTCAGAAAAGTTCATTGGCTCATCAAATACTGAGTGGTTGCCATATGCTGGGCAGTGCTATGGGTGCTGGGAATATACACAAGTAATTAAAACACCCATTTTCCCCCCTTCTGTCATGGATCTAATATTCTAATGGGGTGACAGAAAACAAAGCAAGTAAATAGACAAATATAAAAGTGCAAGTTGTGGTAAGTGATGGGAAGGAAACTAATAAGTGGGCTGAGATGGAATTTACTGAGGAGATGGTGAAAAAATCTACTTTAGGTGTTTCATAAGCCAGCCTTCTATGGGGTGGCGACATGTAAGCTGAGAAGTTAATGGACTTAATGGACTTGGCTAAACCCTCTGCTGATAAGTAAGGGCTGGCCCTGGCCAAGTTATTTTTGACTCCAATCTATTAATCTTTATCCTAGCTTAGAAGTTATAAGTTGTGTCAGACAAAGAAGGTCTGGTATTCCTTCTCAAAACTGAGGGAGAGGGACACCTGGGTGGCTCGGTTGAGGGTCTGACTTTGGCTCAGGTCATGATCTCATGGCTTATGGGTTCAAGCTCCACGTAGGGCTCTGTGCTGACAGCTCAGAGCCTGGAGCCTGCTTTGGATTTTGTGTCTCGCTCTCTCTGCCCCTCTTCTGCTCATACTCTGTCTCTCTCTGCCTCTCAAAAATAATAAATAAATGTTAAAAAATTAAAAATAAAAAAAAACTGAGGGGGAATTGTGCATGCATAAGCAAGGGCAGATATGCATAAGCAAATGAAAATGTTTCTGAATCCCAAGAAAGGAAATGCTTGATCATCTTAAGCAACTCTAGCCAGAGTATTTCTATCACTCCTATTAGGCAGTTCTTCCTCCCTGTGGCCTGAATTTTTCATGCTGTATCTGAAGCCTTCTTCCTTTTGCTTTGTCTCTGGTTCATATGGACAAATATGCTGGTTGATTGCTTGTCATGCTTCTCATTTGGGTTAATATATCATGTTTCTTTAATTAGCCTGCCCTCTTGGATCTTATTCTCTATTTAATGACCTTCCAGGCTATATAGGTTGTGTGGATTGTCCTTGGGACAACCCCAGAGGGTACCATTCACATGTAGACATTATAGACTGATATAATCACAATGACAACTTACTGGCAGGTGGTAGTAAAGAGTCTAGAGGGGTCTAAGGAGCACTTTCTCTGTTTTGTGCCAAGCAGCCTTACCAGCTAGAGGTGGCTACATTGTCTATATGTCTTACTCATCAATCTTCTTTCTTTCCAATCAAGACATTTAGGAAGGTAGAAAGTGAGCTCATGAATCTTTTTTTTCTCCCCTTGGCACTATGAAAGTACAGGGACTTTCTTATAGAAAATATTATAGAAGGGCATTGTCCATTTTCCTTCTTTTTTCTGATGACAACATTGGTTTTTCATTTCATGTCCAGTAACCTCCTGAGATTATATGTGAAATATTGTTTATGGTGGTTTAATAGTTATTTGTGTTACCCATTCCAGGCAATAAGATTACTTTTCTTACTGATAATATGAGCAAGTAACATTGAGAAACATTTCCCTCTTACCTGAGAGAAAGATTGGTACCTTAATCCAAAAGACAGATGTCCAGTGGGAGAGTCGGTCTGGAGAAGATAATGGACAGATAATGTAGGTGCTTCTTAAAACCTCAAACTTTGTGTACAGTTGAGTGATCCAGGCAGGGACTTTTCAGTTCTTTCCTTTATAGGTCAATGTCTTCATTGGCAGAAGTCATTCTATTTTATTTGTTCTCTAAAAGCCCAAGTTGAAATTTTTACCTGAGGATAGGATTTTAATCTGAAGATAGGATTATAAAGGACTTTTGATTCCTGGGATGGTGACTTGGTCCAATTGTAGCTGTACCACTTACTAGCTTTTTAACTATGGTCAGGTTATTTAAGTTCTTCAAGGCTCAGTTTCTTCACTTATAAAATGCAGATAATTTTAGTTTTTATCTCATAAGGTTGTCATGAAGATTAAATGACACTATCCATATAAAGCAATTGGTATATTACCTGGCACATAATTAATAGTAGCTATTAATGTTACATATTTCTGTAATGATTGAAGTTCCTAAAACAGGTGTTTATTAATTTTATAATCTTAAAAATTAAGTTTAGCGAATCAAAAAGCTTAAAGTCTAGATTGCTCAATTCAAGCTTGTTTTAAATTTGTGTTTCATATTTTTCACTCTTTAAGAGAGTATCTTGCATCTTAAAGTATTTCTCATATTGAGGAGGGAATAATTCTTAACAGTTATTTAAAGTATTAGAGGTAGTAATGTTAAAAAAAAGAGTTAAATTTTTTTCTATAAGTTGAATATAGATAAGTTTTGTGTTTGGTAAGTGACACTGGGAGAAAGGTTTTTGTGAAAACTTTACATGAAACAATGGAATTTCAGGATATGAAGCTCAAAGTATTTTTAGATGACTATAAATTTTTAGATGACTATAAATCATCATTTTGATTAGAGCAAAATGCTCTTTTGGGGAGTACTTTCAGATAAAGTTGGGAAGAGAAGCTGAGCTGGAAGGGCTTTGCTTGCTTAGGTGAGAGGTGTGGACTCATATTCAGCCAATGGGAAGCCAGCAAAGGATTGGGAGAAGGAGGGTGATTCAACCATAGCATGAGGACATGTGTGCTCACTGCATGTGTGACTTTGATGGGGAGATATTAAAGTAGGAGACAGTTACAAAAGATTAGGTAAGAGGAAAAGAGAATTTGAGTGCAGGAGCCTCTGAAGTTAAAGTTGTCATAAACACTTGGGAAAACCTTGGACAGGGTCAAAGGAGAGGGAAGCATGGACATTGATGCCATTAACTGAGAGTGAATATGAGACAGGTTGGGACTGGCCTTGGTGACAGTATGTCAGCTTGGACATGCTGATAGAACACCCAGGGAGAGGACTTTAAAGACCTTTGGGAAGGGGCACCTGGGTGGCTCAGTCAGTTAAGCGCCCGACTTCGGCTCAGGTCATGATCTTGCGGTCCCTGAGTTCGAGCCCTGTGTTAGGTTCTGTGCTGACAGCTCAGAGCCTGGAGCCTGGTTCAGATTCTGTGTCTCCCTCTCTCTGTTCCTCCCCCACTTGCATTCTGTCTCTTGCTCTCTCTTTCTGTTAAAAAATAAGCATTAAAAGAATTTAAAGACCATTGGGAAGTGCTTAGAAGGAACGTCAAGTCTGGTGATTTAGCCTGATATCTTCGGAGAGGTGACGTTTGAAATCATAGGATAGAATGGATTTCCTGGAAGGGGCGGGAAGAAAGTGCAAAACCTTGGGAAATACTACATTCAGGGAAGAAGGTGGTGGACAAGGAATAAGTGGAGACTGAGGATGAACAGTGAGAAAAATAGGGAACTAGGATGGGTAAGAGTCACAGAGGCCAAGGGAGAAGGGCATTTCCATAAGGAAGGGGTCATTAGTCATAGCCAAGAGCAGAGTTTCAATGCAGGGGTAAGGAAGAAGGCAGCTGAAATAAGTAGAGATATGAGTAGATGTGATGAAAAGCAGTCAGGAAACAAAACATTTGGTGGTGCAGGGCGTAAGAAAATTAAGCTCAAGATAGGGTTCAATCAAAGAAATCCTGGCACTAGAGGAAAGAAGATTGAAAATACCAAGAAGAAAGGATTATTAGACAACATTCCAGATTCTAAGGTGGTATCCTATAATTGGTAAACAATATTAACTTTATCAAGATTTTGAGATTTATGGGGCGCCTGGGTGGCTCAGTTCATGGCTGAGTGTCTGACTTCGGCTCAGATCATGATCTCGTGGTCAGTGAGTTAAAGCCTCACGTCGGGCTCTGTGCTGACAGCTCAGAGCCTGCAGCCTGCTTAGGATTCTGTCTCCCTTTCTCTCTGCCCCTCCCTGCTCATGCTGTCTTCTCTCTGTCTCTCAAAAATGAATAAATGTTAAAAAAAAATTGAAAAAAAGATTTTCAGATCTATTTCCTATCTCTCTTGCTATATTTTTCTGTCCCTCCTTATCTTAAATTTACTCTTTTTCAGTGACCTATTATCATGTCCTCAATGAAGCCTTCTGTCGCTATTTTTGGTATTTAATACCTCTCTTTCCTGCACATCTATTGCATAGTCTGGTTCTTCATTTGCCTTCTCTGTTTTGAGTATTTTAGTTGTGTTTTTCAACTTAAATTCTGCCTCCTTAAATATTAAAAATATGTTTCTAATAACTTGAAGTCATCCACATTCCTGGGCATATATCTATTGTGTTCATATTGAGTGACTAATTACTTGAATTTTTACATTGTGGCTGCTTCAAAATAGGTGGTGGTGGTGGGGATGGTCAGATATTCTAGTTTCATCTTATTCCTCTTTCTAGAACTGACAAGAAATTGGCTTCTCAATTACTTTTCCAATAAGCATGCTAATTCAGATGGTATATTGTGTTTGATGTTGACTTTCACATTCAGTTGGTGATCATTATATGTTTGTTGATTGGTTGAAATAGTCATTTTTGTTAAGATTAATGGGCTTGATTTTATAAATGTATCTTGTAATGGCTGACACTTATTACTAGAATTAATCACTTAAAATAATTTCGTCTAGTAAAAACACTGGGATTTATTCCTAAATCTTCATGACAAGTTATCAACTTCAATAATTTTCTTTTTCTTTTCTTTTTTCTTAAAAGTTTATTTATTTATTTATTTATTTATTTATTTATTTATTTTTTTAATTTTTTTTTTCAACGTTTATTTTTTATTTTTGGGACAGAGAGAGACAGAGCATGAGCGGGGGAGGGGCAGAGAGAGAGGGAGACACAGAAGCGGAAACAGGCTCCAGGCTCTGAGCCATCAGCCCAGAGCCCGACGCGGGGCTCAAACTCACGGAGCGCGAGATCGTGACCTGGCTGAAGTCGGACGCTTAACCGACTGCGCCACCCAGGCGCCCCAAAAGTTTATTTATTTATTTTGGGAGAGAGAGAGAGAAAGAATGAGAGAGAGAGAGAGAGAGAGAGAGAGAGAGAGAGAGAGAGAGAGAGAGAGAATGAATCTGAAGCAGGTTCTGCTGATGTGGGGCTTGATCCCATGAACTGTGAGATCATGACCTGAGGTGAAATCAAGAGTCAGACACTTAACTGACTAAGCCACCCTCATGCCCCTCTTTCTTCTTTTTTAAAGTAGGCATATGTGGTGGATGTTATTCAGGCTCACTGACATCTGGGTCTCTTTCCTTCCCTAGACATACAAGAGACTATGTTCACAGCTTGCCTGCAGTTAGGCAGGATCATGTAACTTAATCTGGCTAATGAACCATAAGCATAAGTGAAGTACATAGCTTCTAGCCCCTCTGCTATTCTCCTGTTTGTCTTTTCCTCTATCTGTCTGATCATGGATACATCTTCACATAATGATGACTTTGTCTCACAAATCAAAGCAGCATGGATAGCTGGGCACCATGTAGAGTAGAGGATGGTTGCTCTGGAGAGTCATTTGGCCTTGAAGTTTATTTTATTTATTTATTTTTGAGTGATAAAATAATTTTGTGGTGTGTAAAGCTACTGAGATTTGTTTTGTTTTGTTACTGCATCATAATCTATCTTATCCTGACTATTCCTATTAAAAGCTAATGGTGTTCACAGTAGCCTTCTAAGCAGTGGAGAACTACCCAGGAATTAGGAAGTTGTTAACCAGCAAGTGATGGTTGTGTGGGTACAATGTCTGATCTCAAAGAGCTTTATCTCTCTCAGGAGAGAAAAAAATAAATACTGTAACTAAATACAAATATGGAAGAATAAGATAAACTATATGCAGCCAACTCTAACAATGTAGAGATCTAGCTACCTGTTGAGGATGTTTGCTTATAAGTGCTGATTTAACATGAAGGTAAAGAAGTTAAGTTAAGGGGTGGGTATGTTTTTAGAGACATGTGAGCCAGATTATCTGGAAGGATTACCTAGAAAAATATCCTCTAAGTCGAAGGGAAGGGTTTGAATTTAGCACAGAGACTGCTTGGGATTCTCTCCCTCTCTCTGCCTTTCTCTCTCTCTCAAAATAAATAAATAAAATTAAAAAAAAAATAAAATGAATAACTGAAGATAACTGGAGTGAGGGAGGAAATAAAGGTAGAAAAATTGTCTAGCAGGAGTAGGAGAGATTAACAGGTAGCCTGGTGGCCAAGGCAAAGAGAGAAACACTATCAGTCATTAAGAATGACAATATCTATAATATAAGAAACAAGCCAGTTGTTAAGAAAAGCAGAGCCATTCCTGACCATGAGGTCTGATGGAAATTTCTAACATAGGTCTGAGAAATTAGGAGAGTATGATTTAGGGACTGTAAATAAGTAGAAAAAAAAAATCTTGGCAGTACAAGCCAACTAGGAGAAACTGAGAGCTTAAAAGCTGGAAAACCAGGCATATGCATTATTGTTTGACCTAAAAATCGCCTGTGAGGGAACCCATGTTTTAATATTTCTAATATATAAAGAAAAGTACAAGAAAATTCAGAAAATGGTTTGTAGATACTACATTGGCTATACAACACTTTGTGGTGTTTTATTTGGGAAAAGGTTTTGAGTTTTATTACTGTTTCAGTATGTGTTTGTGTGAATATATAGAGTAACTTGTGGTAACTGGGAAAGAGTTCTATTGCAATACCTGATATATTTGCTTTAAAAACTCCTCTCCAACCTTAAGAAAGATATGCCAGTAGTAATCAGTGTATTTATCATTAAGGACTA
This sequence comes from Prionailurus viverrinus, assembly GCF_022837055.1. Lineage (NCBI taxonomy): Eukaryota > Metazoa > Chordata > Mammalia > Carnivora > Felidae > Prionailurus > Prionailurus viverrinus. Next base: position 32,458,491 of record NC_062563.1, read on the forward strand.
ATAGGCAGCCATGGAGGATAGTCTCAAAGGATCGGCGGTTCACTGAGACAGTGAGATAATTTTATAGTTGGACCAAATGACCAGAGAGCTCTTTTACAGCTACTTAAATAAGTTAATATTGATTTTATGATGCTTTTTCTATTATTTTATAAGGGAAAGTAGTGAGAATATGAGGTGTTGGAGTCTGTTGCTGCCCACTTTTATGAACTGGCCTGGTTGCTTTTTTTTATTAACCATTTCCTGCTCTCCAAGGCAATTGAGCAGACTATTCATGGGCTGAACACTAGGTCAAAAAACAACATTTCTTTTTCTTTTTTTTTGTAGGAAAAAAAAAAGACAAATAATCGAATAGACTTGAGACCCTTACATCTATTTCTACATAATTTTGTCCCGAACTCGGATTATTTTACTTACCTGTCAACAGAACCAGGTCTCTTGTTGAAATGCTAATTGAAGTCTTTCAGTTAAGTCTCAAAACATTTTCTATAAAGCCCTTTTTGCCCTGTGTTGTATCCAGAACATTGTTATTGTTCTCCGAATGTTGCCTAAACATGTGACCGACAAAAAACCATTACTGTGGCCCCAGTTAATGCTGCTGTGGAATTCTTTTTTAATACATATCCTTGGGGGCCATACACAACCTGATTTAGCCATTGGCCTAACTATCCTTACCTCTGTAATTTTCTTAAGACTCTCTTTTTTAAAAAATGCTTCTGTTTTGGTTATAAATATCCTGAAATCAGATCCCAACTCTCTAAAAATGAGCCAATAGGTACTATTATGTGCTTAGATTTGTATGTTCCAGGTATTTAATTTCCTCCAAATTTCAGGATCTCAGGCCATAATGTCAGTTAATGTGTATTTATAATACAACCTCTCACATGGTTTCCCACAGATTGTCTTGGCCTGGCAGATCTTTGAGTGAGCTGAGGGCAGGCCTCTGAAACGGAGGGTGTGTCCTTGGACTGATAATCATAAAATTCTGAGGAACTGAGCTTCTGTGAGGCTAGATGGACCCAGGTGCTTTGTTGTCTAACATTGAGTCTTCCCAATGTGTTTTATTGTTTTCTCTTAGATCTTGTGAGTTCTTAAAAGTAATCAGCTCTGGTGGGAAATTTTAGCTGAAGAATTTTTATTTTTAGGCTTTGCATTCAACATGTCTTTTTTGGCAAAGCAAACAAAATATCATCGGGCAGGAGGGCACAGGGCTTATTTACCCTTAGATATATGGTGATTGCATTTCCAAATGTAAGGCTGATACTGGATGGGGTTATTTCAGATTGAGAAAATGGACTGTGGCATCTTGGTATGAATTCAACAACAGTCTCAACCTCTCCTAACCTCCTTTGTGTGACTGATGCCGGGAGATAGAAAGAGACCCATGTATTCCATGTTGGAATATTTAAAAGTTAGAAGTCCAGCTAACAAACCATTACAAAGAAACACTTTAGTCTCTTCTCTTGATAAATGTATCTTCATCTTTACCATCTTTACCTAGCAGGCAAGGTTCAAATTTAGAATTCTTAAAATCCTTGAATTCTCTGTTGAATTGTTCTGGTTGGAGAAAGCCGACCTCAGCCCCAGGCCTGCCACCTGCAGCCCTCTTCCCACTTCCAGCTTCTGCAGCAGCAGAGGCCTCTCCTGTGCAAGCTGGAATATATATGCTGCATGCACAGCCCCTCCTGTCTCGGGTCTAGAGGGGCGTAACTTGGTGGCACAGTCTTCATTAAGGAGGATGGGCCTCGGGAAGTGGGGCTCAGGAGATCCTGGGCCCTGAGAACTGGGGTGTATTCTAGAAGGAGGGTGTATTAGTTTGCTAAGACTGCTCTAACAACGTATCACAAACTGGGTGGCTTAAACAACAGAAATTTATTGTCTCACAGTTCTCCAGGCTAGAAATCTGAGATAAAGGCATCAGTAGGATTGATTGCTTTGGGGCTGTGAGGGAGAATCTCGTCCATGTACTCTCCCAGCTTCTGGTGGCTTGCTGGACACCTTTGGCATTTCTTAGCTTGTAGATCCATCTCCGGGATCTCTGCCTCCATCTTCACATGGCACTCTCCCTGTGTTTGTATAAATATCCCTTTTGTATAAATATCCTCTTTCCGTAGAACACTGGTCATATTGGATTAGGGCCCATCCTAATGACCCTATCTTAACTTGATTACATCTGCAAGGACCCTATTTCCAAATAAGATCACATTCTGAAGTCCTGGAGATAGGACTTCAACATGAATTTTTGGAGGACACTTTTCAACCTATAACACTGGTAAGTGTGGGCTCCCAGTGGGCATATCTCCTTGGCCTCATGGATTTCTCGTCCTATACGGAAGGTTGTGGCTAGATAAGATCCTAAGTGGGACTCTCTAAAGCTTGGAGTCTATGGCAGAGACCCCTCCCACCGCCCCGCCCCAACAAGGCAGGTGCTCAGCATAAATTCTTTCTTTATCACCAGTATCATTGCGGTCTTTGACATGGGAAGACCCAGCAATGTAAAAGGCAGTAGGAAGGGTATGAACTTTAACTTTCTCTGGATTTCCCCAGTTGGCTAAATTAATGAAGGCTCTTCCCCATCTTCTGAATAGTCCTTCCAATTTAGTCTGCCCTATCAATTCATTCTTTCTTCACAACTAATTCCCATGGCAACTTCTCACCCAGGTCATGTAATGGAGGATGAGTTTCTGCTTTTTAGAAGTACAAGTGTTGGTCTTTAGCATGACGTCAAAAGTATGGCAAGTCTTCAATAAAAATGTGTTGGTTCTCTAGGCTTCTGACTTTGGTTGATCACATTTTTAAGGTATTAGCTTTGATTTTGGATGGTATATTTCTAGTTTTAAGGGCAGTCAGGCCTTCAATGTTGTGTATGTGGGTTATTTCTGAGCCCGCATTTTAAAAATAATCCATGGCGGGAAGGAGGGGTATTCAATTCTGTGACTAAAAACAATCTCCTGGGAGCCAAAGAAACACACAGATAATGTTTATTCTCCATGCTAAAAATAGGTGGGCTGGTATTTTTAGTCATTGCCCAAAATACGGTGTCTGGACTCAAATTCAGCTGTGGGTGCCTGTCTTTATGGGATCGAATGAGACTGGTAGTGTGGGGAGGAGCCGCTGGGGTCAGATGTTAGGAAAAAAAATGTTTCTAGGAGAGAAGCTGGGCCTTGCTACCAATTTAAGGTTTCCAGCTAATGAGGGTGTAGTTCAATTTCAAACATTTTTAGAGTTAAAAAAAATAAAAACAAAAACAAAAACAAAGCAACCTCAAGGAATTATCCAGAGCATAAAGACCAGCAGTTGTTACATCCAAGGCTGTAAAAATGAGCTACTTCTTCCCCTCAGATGAGGGCAAAAAGTGGTCTGGAATCACAACAAAATTAATTTGTTTGCTTGGGTATAAATTTAAAACGACTTACCTGATTTTTTTTTCTTCTGTAATTTGCCAGAGTTAATTCAGTCCCAATGGATTTGTTTTTTACCACCTTACTATAAAATCTGATTTAGTTTCATACAGTTTCCCCCCCCCTCTAATCCCTAGACTAAATGTATACTTTAAGAAAATACCTGGGTTATGGCTTATGTTGTTGTTGTGTTCTTGTACAGACTTTCTGGGACTGTAGGTGTGGGAGAGGGATGGGGGTACTTCAAGGGCATTTAAGTAGTTTAAGAAATCTTTCCAAGTCAACATGGTGGGTTCTTCCACCTTCTCTGCAAGCTGCGTTCAAGGGATCATTTCTCTATCCAGTCTTACATCTACCAATTTACCACTAGGGTTGAGAACAGTTGTGAGGTTTCAAAAGGAGTGGAAAGAAACACGCTTATTGAGAAAGTGCTGAGGGTTGGATGTGTCAAACTTAAATATAAAAGCAGAATTTGAGTTATTCCTGTGTTGCATGACAAAGCCATCTTCCCTGCCTTGCCAGCCTAAGACCAGGAATGTGAAGGGCAGGGGGCTACCTCTAAATCATGAGGCTGTGTGAATGGGATTTACACTGAATGCATCCTGGAGCAGGAGCATTTGGAAGATGTTTGATGTCACTCTGAAAATAGTGGAGTGAACCACGTTGATTTCACTCAGTGCACAAAGTGTCTTCTTTGTGCCAGGCTGGGTGTGAGGACCTTGGGGGTGCAGCAGGAGATGTATTAGGATGGATTGATGGATCACTATGTCTTACTTTGAACAGCTTGAAGGCTTGTGTTATGACCATGAGTGAGTTCAATATCAGACTATATTCCTTATATAGGAATTAGAAAGTAAAGGGCTTGGTTACATAATCAGCCATCTGGTCACATGTTATATAGCTTGGTATCACTGGGGAAAAGCTCTACGGCCAAAGGATCAGGTGATGGAAAAAAGGGAAAGAAATGCCATATATGGCATGACCTCTATGCCATGTCATTTGCTAAGCAGATGTGAGTTTTTAAGTTGGGAATCTTCTAATTCCATCCGAAATTAGTTCCCTTGTCTATTAGTGGACCATTTCAGATTTCTTATGATGGAAAGTATGGGCACTTTGAAGGGCAGTGTTCTGTATTTTCCAGACTAATTTTTTTTCAAAGTACACTCTTTGTACTATAACCATTCTGAGATTAATGGCCATAATTTTAGAGCCATTATTTTCTCCTAAATCTTAATGCACAATTTCTTTTCTTTTTGGCTTCATGAAACTAAGTGTCTCAGAATCACCCACAATAGTGTAAAGGTGGAGATATTGAAGGCAGGTCACACAAATAGTGACAAAGGTGGGAACCCACATATTGTGGCCATTTTCCAAGCTCTTCCTTAGATGCTGACAACAGACTATCTAGCAACTGTTTTTCTATCTCTTGCAATTAAAACGTAGAGTTGACATTTTCCTCTGCTTGGTATTCTCCACACAATCTTTTGGGCGGAGCTTGAGGATTTTTCTGGACTCCTGGGGCTTGTCTGGCTACCTCTCCTGACAGACCTGGACACAGCCCTGTGTGTGTCTGTCGCACTCAGCAGGGCAGCAAATGGCAGGCCCTGCTGTGATTTCACAGTCCTGCCTTTCTTCTCAGGCATCCAGGCTGGGATATATATATACCATTACCACATCATTCACAGCTTGCTGTCAGCAAGCCAAGAATCACATCACCTTATCCCGCACTCACATTAGCACGAATAATTTAAATCAACATTTCTGTTGGGCTGCATCGGGGGGATACTGTTGTTTGGGAAGTTGGGTGCATCTGCGGGGCCAGCTGACAGTGGTGGGTTTTTCTTGCTCTTGGTGGGCTCAAGTGCTTGTCTAAATACAGCCCCTTAACACTACCTTGTTGTCTCGACCCAGCAGGCAGCGATTCTGGCTCACTACATCACAGCCTCTCGTGTCAACAAAGCCTTGTCTTTGCAGTTTTCCTGGTGTTAGCCTGAGGGGTGTGCGTCTCTGTGAGTGTGTTTGCTAGGAAAGTTTTCCTCCCTGATGGAGGAAAAAGAGAACAGAAATAAACCACAGAGTTCTTTAGAAATGCCAGGGGCACATTCAGATTTCATTGTGAGGTTACCTCCTCCTCTTCCTCTTCCAACCCCTTCAGGCTGTATCCTGGTGTATCCTGGTGTATCACAGACTTTACTGACTTCTAACTTGGACAGCCAACCAGAAGGCAATCCAAATCCAAATACTCTTCCAGTCTCCTTGGCGCCTTTCAGTAAGAAGAACAACAATGCACGCTCCCTGAGCCTCTTTCCTCTCCTGGGCAATGGGGACGGGATGTAGAGGGGAATAAGACCTTCAAGATGTTCCCTCTCCTGGTACTTACATCCTTACATTCTTTGAGAATTGAGATGTGACTGAAAATAATGCCGAGTGCAAAAGTAGGCATGTGGGTAATGTACGTGTGAGACAAAGAATGAACATTTTTAGGAAACTTACAGGGTAAAATAGGATAAACAGAGACTTCATGGTAGGAAAATAGCTCTTTGAAGATGCAAAAATAAATGATCATCTGACATCCCATTGACCAAACAAGTAAAATGGCCAAGTACAAAACCAAAGCATCATATAGTCAATCCATTCTTCCCTCCATGAGACCATGGCAAGGCTGTGATGTAAAGTATTACCACAGGGAAATAATCATAATAATCAACATAGGGGCAGGAGGCATAGTATATCAGTCAGTCAAATGTCAGATGATCATTTATGTTTGCATCTTCGAAGAGCTATTTTCCTACCATGAAGTCTCTGTTTATCCTATTTTACCCTGTAAGTTTCCTAAAAATGTTCATTCTTTGTCTCACACGTACATTACCCACATGCCTACTTTTGCACTCGGCATTATTTTCAGTCACATCTCAATTCTCAAAGAATGTAAGGATGTAAGTACCAGGAGAGGGAACATCTTGAAGGTCTTATTCCCCTCTACATCCCGTCCCCATTGCCCAGGAGAGGAAAGAGGCTCAGGGAGCGTGCATTGTTGTTCTTCTTACTGAAAGGCGCCAAGGAGACTGGAAGAGTATTTGGATTTGGATTGCCTTCTGGTTGGCTGTCCAAGTTAGAAGTCAGTGAAGTCTGTGATACACCAGGATACACCAGGATACAACCTGATATGAAGCCTGGGATGTGCTTGGGCTGATGGCCTTCCTTTTGCACTTCTGCCAGAGCTGTGAGAAGAACATCCCTATCTCTCCACCTCAAAATCTATTGGCTGCAGGAGGATGAGAAACATGGAGTAGACTGGAAACCAAATCTGGCTTGAAGCTGAGCCTATCTGAGTCCAGCTGGGATCAGCTGAACCTGAAGATGAATGAGCAAGTGATGAATACTTATTGTTGTGTGCCTCTGAGATTTTTGTGTTTGTTATGTAGCAATAGCTTACTTTTATATAATACTACTACCATTACTATCAATTTTCAGGGTATCAAAGCACTTGAGGAAAAATTATGAGAAAAAAAAGTGGAAGCAGCCCAAGAGTCCATCAATGGGTGAATGGATAAACAAAATGCGGTATGTATACATACAATGAAATATTATTCAACCTTAAAACAGAAGGAAATCCATGCTTCAACATGGATGAACCTTGAGGACATTAGGCTAAGTGAAATAGGCCAGTCACAAAAGACAGTGCACATAAGCAGATCTATACACTAGAGAATATATTTTGGGAGAATTAATTCTCCTATTGTGGCAATGACTGCTGCTTTCCTCCCATAACTATCTTCCTCTTCTTTGATAATGGAACCTCTAGAATTTTAGTTGGACACATGGATTACTAGAATAGATTACATTTCCTTGCTTCTCTTGTACCCAAACATAGTCTCTGGCTAAGATTTGGCCAATGGAGTAGAGAAATTGTGAACTTTCTAGGATGCTTCTTTGGATGGGATTTGTGCTTTATTTTTCTTTCTCCCTGGGAAACGGGCATGATGGTAGAAAGAAGAGCCATTTTGTACCACAAGATGGAAACCTAATTTTGAATGAGACACCAATAAAATAGAAGAAATATTCTTTAACATCGTTAAATCGCCAACAAAGGCTTCATCTACAAACAAGCTCTTAATTAAGTATACTTGTATTTACTTTAAGTCAGCATAGTTCTGTTGTTCTTTGTTACAACAACTTAACCTGCATTCAATGCCCATGCAGTTCTATGAACTAAAATGTTCTTCCCTATTCTGTTACCTAGAGAATTGCTACATAGCTCAAATGTTTACCCAGCACAAGGTCCATCTTGAAAAAACCCTGCCAACAAGCTCACCCCTGCCAGCACCTCAAAACTAATTTGCAGCCCTAGCATGAACCACATTTTATTGTTAGTTGATCATCACCCCCTTCTTTAAAAAAAAAGAGTGTTTTATTTCACTTATATGAAGTATCTAAAGTAGTCAAATTCATAGCAACAGAAAGAATGGAGGTTGCCAGGGGAACCTGGGAAGGGGAAAATGAGGGATTATTATTTCATGAGTATAGAGTATCAGCTTTGCAAGATGAAAAAGTTCTGCTGGTTGCACAAAAATATGAATATACATAATACTACTGAATTGTACACTTAGAAGTGGTTAAAATAGTAAATTTTATGTTGTGCGGTTGTTTCTGTTCCTGGTTTTTTTTGCCACAGTTGAAAAATAAAAAGTAAAAAAAAAAAAAGAAAGTTGCTGTTGTAGATCACTGGGAGAAGACCCACTGGTCCCTTCTCACTGCAGGGCTGGCCAATTATTAGCCACTTCGGCAGAGTCTGTGACTTTAATTTGATTTCAATTTGTCCTTCACCACCACCCCTTTCTTATGTTTAAACTCTCCTACAAATAGTTTGATGATCAGTATTCCCAATAAATACCAGGCTTAAGTTCCCTGTTAAAACCCATCTGAAGTTATATTCCCTCTCCCCCATTTCTCTATTTTGAAGTTTTGTTTATTGGCAATATATACATGTCATATACAGAATTAAATTTTCTTTTTGTTATTCTCTCTTCTTGTTCTGTTATTATATGATTTTCTGTTTTGGCTCACAGAGCACTTAATTTTTTCCCTGTAGAATCCCTGAATTTAATGAGGAAACTCTGGTTTTATTTCCATTTATTCAACAAGCATGTCTAGAAGGTCTATTTTGTGTACTGATAAATGGTAATACTATTGATGATTGCAAAATCACAAATGCTTATGGAATGAACAGCAACAACAATAATGGATTAAGTTATGTTCATTTTAGCTATGGTTAGTGTTATATATATTTAATCACAGACTATTTCTTAAAATAATTTAACCAGTTGTATAGTGATCTTACTGTAATCTGCGTATTTGACTAGAATACAATTCTCCGTTCATGCCAGAGGCACTTTACAAATCTTAGGGCAAAGGCAGCTATAGAAGAAGTGGGCAGTACCAATGCCAAACCCTATCCCCCCTTAGATTAAATACAAGTTATGAACATTTACACACATCAGTACAAGCTGTAACCCTCTCTTCCTAACCCTTAGATGCAGCTACTAGATAGTTTTGGGTTGATTCTGTCACCATAAGGTCCCCATACTTTATCCTCGTTATTTCTTTGTTGCTTTCATGGAGGTTATACCTGTGCTAAGATCTTCTTTTGCTGCATGTAAGTGTATGTGTGTGTTTCTGCTCATGCCTTAATTTTATTTCAGGCAGATTTTCTCATATCAGGCCAATACTCTCTTTAACCTCCTTCACTTTAAAGTCCTTTCAATCTTCACTTTCAACTCTTGTGTGGTAAGACCTAGAGCATTTCACGCAAACCTGTGTCTGTGTGTCTGTCTGTCTCTGTCTTTCTTTCTGGATGCGTTTAAAATAAGCATCCCAGGTGATTCTGAGCATCATTCCTAGAGAAAAGCGTGTATTTTTGGTACTAAACACATCTGGATTTTAGTCCTGCTTCTTCCACTTCATGGCTGCTGAGTTATGCTGAAGATCTAAACCTTAATATCCATATCCATAAAATGGGGTTAATGAGGTCAATTTATGTTTTTTTCTTGTCTCTGCCTTTGGGTTTTTTAGCCATCCCTGGTAGATGGGATGTAGTGAACAAAATGAGGGATTTGCTGAAGATAGGAGCATGAATAACTTATCAGTAGTAGCAACCAGAAAGCAAAATGACCTGGGCCGAAGTCGGATGCTTAACCGACTGAGCCACCCAGGCACTCCTAAATTTTCCCTTTTCATAAAGGTACCAGTCATATTAGATTATATCCCACCCCAATGACCTCACTGTAATTTGATTACCTCTGTAAAGACTGTTTCCAAATCATGTCACATTCTAGTTATGGGGGGTTAGAATTCAATGTAACCCATAAGAGGCATGCAGGAGAGTAGAAAATGAACCAGGTGTGCATAATTTGATTACAGATTGACAGTTGACATCTGTGGTCACAAATTTAAAATGAGACCAACTGGGGAGGTATACATTTTTTTCAGCCCTGTTCATCCATACAAAACCCCTTCAGATTCCATTTTTAAAAATTTTGTTTAATTATCGGTCATTTTGGGTAGATGCATTTGCAAATATCTACCGTTTTGATGACATTGCATTTAATTAGTGGGCTGTCATGTAATCACCATTTTTAACATTGATGATATAAGAAGGTGACTTAAAAATTAAGTATCTGGGGGGCGCCTGGGTGGCTCAGTCACTTAAGTGTCCGACTTTGGCTCAGGTCATAATCTCACAGTTTGTGGGTTCAAGCCCCACAACAGGCTCTGTGCTGACACTCAGAGCCTGGAGCCCACTTCAGATTCTGTGTCTCCCTCTCTCTGCCCCTCCTTCCCCTACTCACATACACATACTCTCTCTCTCCTTCTAAAATAAATAAATTTAAAAAATTTAGTATCTGGGTTTTTTGTACTGAAAACAGCAAAGAATTTGTTGGTGTCTTTGTAGTTTGGGGGAATGCAGCCCCTTGAGGAATTCATGCCTGGTCCTCACCCAGCAGCAAGACAATGAAACCTCACTAAAACCAATGAAACAATTTTTTAATGGGAAATTTGTAACATACACAAAAGTAGAAAGGATGTACAATGGACCTCTGTGTAACTGCCATCCTGCTTAAACAGTCATCAACTCATGGCTAATCGTTTTTTTTCCCTGAGATATAGTTGACATATAACACTGTATTAGTTTTAGATGTACAACATAATGACTTTATATATCTATATACTGTGAAATGATTACCCATTAAGTTTAGTGAACATCTGTCACCACACATAGTTACAAATTTTTCTTTCTTGTGTTGAGAACTTTTAAGATCTCTCTTAACTTTCGTATATGCAATTCAGTACTGAACTCAGAGCTAATCTTGTTTCATTTATATACTTACCCATTCCTCTCCTCCCCTACTATTTTGAAGCAAGCCCCATCATCAAATTTTTCATCTGTTGGTATTTCAGTATCTCTAAAGGATTAAAAAATCTACACACATAAAATTAACAAAACTTTCTTACTATCATTAAATATCCAATCCACAATATTCTTATAATTGTTTTTTTTTACAGTTTTTTGAGACAATTTAAATAAGAGCCCTGTGATTTGTGTATATATGTCATTAATTTCTTTTAATCTGTAAGTTCTTCCTTACAGATGTCTCTTTCTCTCTCTCCTTTTTCCTTTAAAATTTGTTTGTAGAAAAAAACAGATTGTCCTGTGGAGCTCCTGAATGGATTTTCTTCATTGCATTCTATGGTGTGGTTTAACAGTTTCCTATGTCCTTGAATTTCCTGAAATTAGAAGTTGTATCAGGGGGCTTAATCAGCTCTACTTTGGTGGTTTTGCCAAGACATTGCATGGGAAGTGATGGTTCATCTCTCAGTTGGCACAAACATCTGGTGGTCTCTTCTGTGATATTAGCGCCATTGATGCTTAATGACCAGACCCATTAATTTTTTGGGGCTTGCAAAACAATGATATTATATCGTTCATTCTTTACTTGTTAGGTGGAATAGTTCAATAGCTGCTATTTTGTTGTATGCTGTTACAATATATAGAAAAGACAGGGTAAGTGCTTGTTTCTTTTCCTTTATTTTTATTTGTCTTTTCTTTGATTTAGTGTTTTCCAGTGATGGCTAGTTAGTCTGTTAGGTATTTTTAAATCTCATTTATTTAAACACTTGTGTTTTAATCTGTTATATGTATTATGTATTATCTTTATTGGTATTCAAATTGTTCCATCTTTGGCCAGCAAGCACATCTTCAAGTTAGCTCCTGAGTGCTTTTGCTATGACTTTAATAGTTTTGATTGTGCTTTCTTACTTTCTGCAATGTTCTTCTTACCTCCAAGCAGAAAATCCTGAATGCTGAGGGGAGATGCCTAAGAGCAGAGAACACATTGAGTTTTTGAGAGAACAACCCTAAATGGAAACTTCAGATTCCACCAATACATGCTCCCATCTCCTCTCTTCATTATATTTGAACAAATTGTATGCCCAAATAGCTGTGAATCTATTCAGAGAGGAATAATCAATAAAACATGTCTTTATAATATGCCTATGACTTGGGCTCTGTACATAGACTATCAATAAAAAGGAAGACAGCAAAAAAAAAAAAAAAATACCATGAACAATCCCTAGTTCAACTGTCCTTGTCTCCAGGATCTTTCCTCCCATTCCTCCTGCTGGCCAAGTCAAGTGAGTCTTAGCATTTTCACGTCCTCCATGATGTGTCTTTTCCTAACTTATCATATTGTTCCAAATTTGGTTTACTTGGTCACTGCCTACTAAACTCTAAGATGCTGGAATGCTGGAGATGTGATTTTTCTTTCTACACCCTTAGTAACTAACAGAATACTGGGAGCATGTCAGGCACATATAAAAGTTTAAATGAAAGAGTTAAAAATTCAGTTGATGCCTGTTCAGACAATACAGGGTTAATTAAAAAAAGATGGAATCTTTTATTCGTTTTAATCGTTTATTCGTTGACTGGATTCCCATTCCAAAATGTAATTGTTGAACTAAGAGTATTCTGTAGTTCAAGGCTCCTATAGAAATATAATGAAAGCCACACATGTAAGTTAAAATTTTCAAACAACCACATTAAAAGAAGTAAAAATAAATGGGTAAATTAAATCTCAACCATATATTTTATTTAATTTAGTATGTCTCAAATATTATCATTTCAAAATGTAATAGATACTAAAAATTATTAATGCATTATTTTACATTCTTTTTGTCATACTGAAGTTTTTAAATTGGCATAAATTTTCCACTTAGAATATATTTCAATTTGGGCCCTAAATTTATACCAGAAATATGTGATTTGAATTTATAAAAATTTATGGTTGAGAAAGTAGATTCACACACAAACTTGTTCTAACATACTTAAAAGTTTTCCAATAATTGAGTCCATCATAAGTTAAAAAATTTTAATTTAAATAAAGTAAAATGAAGTTTAAAACTCAGTTTCTTAGTAGTACTAGCCATAGTTTAAGGCTTAATAGCTATATGTTATGCTGAATAGTGAATTTCTAGATAATGTGGACCTCAAATCATGAGGTGTGTGGACAAAGATGAGTTCTCCATCATAATATTAATCAACCAGTTTTCTTCTGTGTTTAGTATTCATGGAATTACATTAATCACATTTGCACATTAAACCTTCAGACATAGTCCTATTAAGGAGGAAAAGTGCTCCCCCCCCCCCTCAAAAAAATGGGTCAAATTCTTTGAGTTTTCCTCTGGGGCTGAATTTAGTCACTTTGCCTGCTACAAATGATGTACTTTTATATTTTTTTAAGCTGTCCTTTGGGGACCTGATTGTTTATTCAGCTTGCAGCTGCACTATTGATAGGTCAACAATTAGCCTAGTATTTTGAGTTGCATAACAAATGCACCACCTCCCAAGGAATGAATGGTGTCAAGACAAACTTACACCAGTTTAGGTGGACTCTCCTTTAATGTGTCATGTTTCTGTATATTTTAATAAAACAGGGCTATGAAATGATATGGCACTCTTAAATATCATAGTTTTCAAAAAAATTTTTCAAAGAGAAGAGTAAAGGAATTGGAATTCTTCTCTTTCTATCAACACCTACTGAGAAAAGGTCCAAACTTGAAAACTAGGAAGGAGTGTAACTGAAGTTAAGCATTAATCAAGCTCTACCATTCTTCATAATTCCAGATGTCCATAGGTAGGACAAAGCAGGGAAGTCATTGGAAATTTAAAATAAAAAGGTCAATATATGAAAAGCTCACAGCTAACTTTATATTCAGTAGTGGAAAACTGAAAGCTTTTCCTCTAAGATCAGGAGCAAGACAAGGATATCCACTCTTGCCATTTCTATTCAACACAGTACTAGAAGTACTAGCCAGAGCAATTAGGAAAGAAAAAGAAAAAAAATGCATCTGAACTGGAAAAAAAGAAAAAAATTATTTCTGTTCACAGATTATATGATCTTCTATGTAGAAAAACCTGAAGATTCTAAGGGAAAAAAAAATTTAATAAAGAAATTCAGCAAAGTTGCAGGATATAAAATCAACAGACAAAAATCAGTTGTATTTTTGTTACAACTAACAATTAGTCATCTGAAAAGGAAATTAAGAAAACAGTCCCATTTATAATAGCATCAAAAACAATAAAATATGTTGGAATTTACTTAACCAAGAAGGTGAAAGATGTGTACACTGAAAAGTATAAAGCAGTGCTTAAACAAACTAAAGAAGACACAAGTACATGAAAACACATCTCATGTTCACAGATTGGAAAACTTAATATTATTAAAATGACCATACTGCTCACAATTTTCTACAGATTTAAGGTAATCCCTATCAAGATCCCAATGAAATTTTAAAAAAAGAAATAGAAAAAATTTCTAAAACTCATATGGAATCAAAAGCTGGATGTTGCATACTTCCTGATTTCAAAACACATTACAAAGGTACAGTAATCGAAACAGTATGGCATTGGCATAATGCAACAAAGGTCCACCCATGTTCAAAGGAGGGTACAGACTCTCCACCTTTTGATGGAAATAAGAACCTCTTTATTCTGTAGACAAGGAACACCACAGACTTTCAAGATGCAAAGTTTGCTTTGCTCCCCAACACCACTCTTATTTTGAAGGGAATGGAGTGGAGGGATTTGTGAGGAGAGAAGACCACTGATTTCTCACTCTAATAAGCCTACAATTGTGAAAAAAGTTAATTTCTCCATTAAATTGTCTTCCCATTTCAACTAAATGACTTAAGGATATCTCTTGGTGGAAGTATAGCAATATGATTAAAGGTAAATGTTCCAGTTACTTTTTGCAGTGTAACAACCTACACCAAAACCTTTGTGGGGGAATTTGGGTGGGCTCAACAGAGTGATTCTTCTGCTCAATGTGGTGTTGAGCAGGATCACATGGTGAAATTCAGCTAGTGGCTGGGTTTTCCTGGAAGGTCCATGGTGGTTTCACTCACATGCCTGTGCATTGGCAGGGAGGTCTGGAAGGCTGGGCTCAGCTGTGTCCCTCTCTCTTTCGACATGGTCTCAGAGCCTCTTGATGGGGGTCTTTCCAGCAGACTATGTGAAGACATAGCAGCTCATCACTTCCTCAGTCTTTTGGCTAAAGCAGTCACAAGATGTGCCCAGATTCCAGGGGTGGAGTAATAGACTCTACCTCTAGATGGGGGAAGGGCAAGGTAACATTTCAGAAGAGGATATGGAATGGAAGACAGTGTTTCAGGCATTTTTGGAAAATGAAATCTGCCATTATAGGCAACAGAAAGGTCATGAGGTAGAACAGAAGAAAAACGGTGAGTTAAATACTAAGATTATTGACCCTAGACAAAGTATGATTGATTATCTCAAAGTGTTATGGTGATTTGCTAAATTAAAGAAAGAAGGGCTGCTTAGTTCCTTATTTTTAGTCTTATTGTGTAGTTTTAGCTTATTTATTGATTTGTATTTGTTATGTTTTGTCCAAAAAACTCACTTTGTTTTAGGGCCTTGGCCAAGGTGCAGAATTTAACTTAGTGATTTAACTAAAATTTTGTTCATTTTGACAATATCTTCATCCATCCATCCACCCCCCCACCCACCCATCTATTCATTTATCCATTCATCCATCCCTCATCTATTGCTTCAGGACCAATTTGGTGTCTACTATGCCCTGTACACTGTTTTACGTGGTGGAGTTATAGCACTGAGCAACACAAAGTCCCTGGACTTATGAAGTTTACATCCTCCATATTTCTTGCTTGGAAAGTAGCTCAGAACAAGGCAAAGGGACAGTTATGACTAATGAGAATTGGGAATAGAAAAAGAATGTCTGTAGGACTCTAATGGTATGAAAAGAAATACTTCCCTCTTAACCCGCACATAAACACATTGGGGGAAGCCCATTTCTTTTGTACATGTGGGGAAAATAAAATCTATTGGTGAATGTTGAGGAACTCTTCTGGAAGTCTGGAGTGACTTTAAATTTGCCAGGAGGCTGTAAATGAAATTAACTGTTGTGTTCCGTGGGTCAGAAAATAAAACTCAGCTCAGAAAGTTCCAAGAAGTGATTATTATCAGTCTAGGTGACCTTAGATCCTTCTCATTCTCCTGGCTGTTGGGAGGCTATGAAATGCAGAATGCTTCTGATTTTGTCATACTAATTTTAGAAACTTCAGAAAGATATCAAAGGGGAAGGTAAATATAACTATTAATTTCACTATCCAAAGATTAGCTCCACAAATATTTTGAAATATTTTCTTGGTTTCTTTTGTTATTAATACCACTGTAACAAACATCTGTGTGCATTGAGATATATACAAACATCAAGGCACACAGATGTTTGTATATACCTCTGAAATTTTCCCTTAGGATAAAATCCTAAAAGTGGAATTTCTTTGTCAAAAATATAAACATTAATAAAAGGAGAATGTGGATTTCCACTAATTAGCCCTGAAATGGCATCTGATGGTTGTGTAGGTAAACGTGTCATGTTTTGTTACCAGAGGTAGTATTGTAACAGCTGTCTTTCACAATTTCTTAATGAGGAGAATCCTCATAATAGCATTCTTGAAGCTGTTTGAGACTTGTTCAGGAACAAAATTCTTAATCAGTCAAACAAGAGTGGCTTTTTTTCTTTCTTTTTTAAATGATTTGCTTTTTAGTTCCCAAGTCAAAGCAAGACAAGCAGACACATAAGTTGGAGGTTGCATCCATCACTTACAGCTGCTCCTGATAAAAGAGCAGTTCCAAGTGCCTTTGTGCTGGCAGCTGCTTCCTTGCCAGCTATCATTCCTTCCCCTGTATCATCTCAAGTTCCTCATTTTGTCCAAAGTGCAGAGCCAAGAGGGCGTCTGTTCTCAAGCCTGGGACCCACTCACCTTATCACTCTGCATTGCATCCTAAGAAGAGAGGGCCTTTTCTGTTTCCTTCCCCCATCCTCCCCTGCCTCCACTCTTTTAGCAGTTTATAACAAGTTGCTGTCTTGTATACAGAAAAAGCAGGCCCTCAACAGGATCTGACTATGCTGTTTGGAACTGTTTACGACTTATTTTGGACTCTCCAGGCAGGGCCATAAATATACAGTTAATCTGCCTGATAGCAAGAACAGCCACCTTGGCCCCAAGAGATTAACCACATGTGGAAACACAGAGACCCCATCTTTCCTGCACCAGCCAGCTGTCCACAAGGCAGGCCCTCTGTGGATTGGATCCAGGACGGATGCTCTGGCTGCCCCCTCTGGCCATTTCCTTTCCCTGCACAGTCTTTCAAACACCTGGTGCCATCCTTGCTCCTTCCCAGTCCTTGGAAAAGATCTATCAGTTGCTTAAGCCATTGGTGGTCTCTTTTAACTTTAGTTTGGAATTTAATCCCTATCACTGTGACTTGGAAAGCCTTGTCACATCTTGTTGGGTTATTTAGGGCTGCACTGTCTAATAAGGTAGCTACTAGCCACACATGGCTATTGAAACAAATGAATTAAAATGCTCTAAAGTAAAATATTTAGTTTCTCAGTCACTCTAACCACATGTCAGATGTTCACTAGCCACCATGTGGCTCGTGTTACTGTACTGGATAATGCAGATATAGCACATTATTGTCATCACGTTATTGTCTTCTATTCGACAGAGCTGATTTATGACATTTGCACTGGGTAAGGAAGAGGTAGGAAAAACAGACTTCATATTTTGGACCTTTTGCAGGCCTGAACATAGAAAAAATTAGTAATAGTAGCGGCAATTTATTAAGCTTTATTTATTTATTAGATTGTATTATATTCCAGGTATTTGTGCATTGAACCTTACACATTCCACTTCATTGAAACCTCAAAATAAACCTATAAGGTAGGGTTCTTATTGTGCTCATTTGACAGATGGCAATAAGAAATATGAATAATCCTCCCAAGATAATACAGCTAGATTTTGAATCTGTTCTGCCTTCCAGCTCAATTGCCCTTAGCCACTGTAAGAAACCTCATGTCTGGGCTGCCACTCCTAGACTCCAGGACAGTTTGGGCATTTCTGAGACTCTGCAGCTCTCTGGAGTGAGGGTTTGAGGCTAGAAGTCTATTCTGACCGACAGCCAGCTGCCTCAGGTGTGCACTCCCACATCCAGCCAAACTTGGAAGACTTACTTTCTAGAAATCCATGTAATTTCAGTTTTCTGGCTGTTTGAACAGACATTGGGAGTTTATTGAGTATCATCTTGATGCCAGGTTGCAGAAGGTTCTCAAGTTTTTCCAACTTAAGACAAAAAGTGGCTTGGACACTAAAGGTCTTCAGATGGCACGATCTGACCTGTTCTAGCCACCCTAGATACCCTTAAGTATTAGGGACATGCTTTGGGTGGGTGGTCACACTGAGGGGTATGTGGGCAGTGAAAGGAAGGGAGGAGTTAAGGCGGTCCTAAGAGAGTCCTATAGAAGATTCTTTATTATGTCCCTAGGACATTTGCTTATAACCAGCCACTCTCTTACTCATGGTTCTGGTCATTGTTCCTGCTGTCCCACCTCCTGCCTCCTCCCTTTTGGACGCCTGTGGGCATCGAAGTTTTCTCTTCATACTGGATATGAGCCAGCACCCCAGCACTTTGTGAGTTGAGTGTCAGGACAAGGTGCGACTTGATTCTCCTAGAAATCTCCCTTGTTCTAGAGATAGCCTGTGGGGCCAGGAAGCTCTGAAGGGCCAAAGTTCAATTTTCTCTCCTCTCATCTCACTTGAATCTCAGAAGGTGTAAGTTCCACGTTTCATGGTGGTGACAGATCAGAGGGGGGCTAGACCTGACAACACAGCTGCTGCTGGAGGGAGTGAGGGGTGGGCTGATTAGGTGAGGCCTGCACAGCTGATGGCAGGCTGGATGGCAGGGTCTGGCCTCTTGGAGGAAGCACCCATTCCCATCTTCTCAAGCCATGAAGCTTCTGCTTAAAGCCTTGTTTGGTGGAAAACTCTTTGTAGACATTTCTTTGTTGTTTGTGTACACAAGTAACTCTTTAACCCAGTTGCGAGTTACTGGAGAGTAGAGGGTGCACCTTACTATTTAATATTAGTATTTATGAAGAACTGGGTTATACCTTTACTTTATGGCCATGATTTAAACAAAAAAGACTTTAGAGGGAGACCATGGCAATATAGTCACCATATTTTGTTCAATAAAAAAATGAACATATCAAATGGTTTATATTCAACAATATAACATAGAACATAGAACAGGTTCTCTATAGAACCTGTCTCTGGCCTTTCTCCCTTTTCACCTAACAGTTATCTCTCTCTCTCTCTCTCTTTCTCTCTCTCTCTCTCTCTCTCTCTCTCTCTCTCTTTTAATTCTTACAAAGAAGAAAGTCAGGATGTCACCCATAACATATTCACTGCTGGCTATCTCTAGGTGTTAGGATCGTGCTTAAGTCAACCAATAACTCCAGGGAACTTCAGTAAATATAGAGTGTCCTGGAAGCTGTGAAGCAGGTCACAGATTTGAGGGAAAGCCCAACACTTAGGCACTAGAAGGTCACTATCTAAGGGAGCTTCCATGGGATGCCTGGGTGATTCAGTCGGTGAGTGTTGGACTCTTGATTTCAGCTCAGGATGAAATCAGCTTGAAATTCAGCTTGATTTCTTTCAGCTCTTGATTTCATGGTTCGTGAGATTGAGCCCTGTGGCAGGATCTGTGCTGAGCATGGAACCTGCTTGTGATTCTCTCTCTCCCCCACCCCCCGCCTGTCTCTGCCCCTCCCCTGCTTTCATGCTCTATCAAAATAAATAAACTTAAAAAAAAAAAAGGAGCTTCTAGATATGGGGAGTGGGAAATAAAGGAGAGCCCCTTGTCCTGGAATTTATCTGCTCCAAGCATTTTTCAGTCCTTACATGCCTTCCTTCAAGAGTCAAAATCCTTGACCTAGATTGGTTCACATGACCATTCTTGGCTGGAGGAGGGTGGGACACTTTGACTGATGGGAAACTGGTGCTCTTAGCAAAGAAAGAGGGAGAGCAAAAGCAGCAGATGACTGTTAGGGATCATCGATACTTTTCTTTCTGTTCATCTGTGGTTTCTAAGTTTTTTACAGAAAATCTTAAAAAATTATTTTTATATATTTATGTATATTACATATATATTTTATAATATTTTTTAAATTTGTTATTTTAGTAGTAAAACAAGATATGGCAGAGAACCAACTCTGTAAGAGAGAGCTGATATAGTAGAAGAATTTCGGAGGTGAACATTTGGGGAAGTAAAGGGATAGGAAACCATGCAGGAGGGATTTCTGGGAGGAGCCTGGAACGTTTTAATCAGGGGTCAGGAAGACTTGGGTGCGTAGGAGAGCTCCTTACACCACTTTTGGAAACAGCATCTGGATTTGGTGGGGGTGTTCTTCAAGGCTCCAAGGGTGCCCCTGAAGGTTATTGCTGCCCCCAGACAGGAGTGGTAGCCACAAGAGCTCACATATGACCTCACCAGGGGTATGTGTGTAGGGGCTCAATGACTCATGCAGCAGTTGGCTTAATTGGGTAAGAGGATTCTGACATCCCTTCCAACTCTGATTTATAGGGTTCCATGACTCACTGCCAGTGTGCATACATTTGTAGGGGAAGCAGGCAGGCCAATTTGTTGAAAGTAAATTAAACCAAACCTGTAGATGCCTGGGAAGAAGTACAAAAACACAGTTTTGATAATTTTACATATTCAAATGTATGTATGTCCAAGAATGTACTAAAGATTCTTATCTTTGCCCCATCTTTGGTCCACAGTCTCTCCTTCTCTTTATCTTTTAGCCCCCAGCTGCACTAGTGGAAAGAAGAAGCAGAGACTTCCTTTAAAATGACAATATGAACACAAAATAAAATTTTGTCAAATATATATATATATTTGAGAAAATATATATATATTTGACCAAATATATATATATATATATTTGACTATATATATATATATATATATATATATATATATATATATATATAAATTGAACTAGAGAATTGCTCACTTGGTGGCTTGGTGTTCAGGGAATTTGCTTGTAATGAACCAAATTTCAATTTTCTGCAGGTAGTGGGATTTGAACAGAACTTTCCTGATTCTCTCAACCTGAGAGCTGATCTACACTGGATTGTCTGGGGACATACCAACTTTCAGAGTCATCTTTGAATATTCACTCCTGGGGTAGGTGAGGACTTTTCTGGGCACAGCAGACTTTAAAGTGACATGGATGTTCTGGATGGTTCTGAGGGGTCTCTCATTGCTGCTCCAGTTTGGAGATGACCAAGAAGGATTTTGGGGGCTAGCTCTATCCCAGTCAGGAGGACTCCTGAATCAGTCAGGGTTATTCTGAAATATTCATGGGGCTCATGTGTGGATGCTGTGTTGAGCCCATCAGATCCACTGACATGAATGAAGTACTTCTTCCTATAGCTGCTGGAAGTGCTGCCTTAAGATAGGCATCAATAATCAGAACTCTTTCAGAGCCTTGGTTGAAGAAAGCTGCCTTGTCCAAGGACACATCCCTTCCCAGGTGACCCATATCCAAAGACTGAAATGGAGGTAGAAAGGCTCTATCCCCTTGCTCCAACTTGACAACTTCAAGTCTTTGCTCATGAGCCCTGTGGTCCCTCTAGAACATCCTGGTGGCTCTGAAATTCTTCATGCCTTCTCATCTGCCTCACCCAGAATATATTGTAGTAAATTATTACACCTTGATGCATACATGACATTCTTTTTTAAGAATTTGTAAATTTCTCAAAGCTAGGAGGTATGTCCCATATTTATTTGAATATGTCAAAGTGGTTTTCACATTGTAAGTACTCAAAAAATATGAGCCAGCCATTCTATTATTATTACTGATGATGTTTGCTAGCATTTTTTGGTGATTACTATATACTACATACAGAACAAAGAGCTTTGTGTACGGTATTTCAGTTAGTCCCATGCTTAACCATGAGGTATATGGTATTATTTCAATTTTAGAGAGAAAAATCCAAGGCCTTAGACTAGTACAGTAACATGGCCAACATGATTAATGGCAATTGATGGCTTTGATATAATCATCATATTTTCCTTATGTATAATATACTTAGTTTTTTCAGAGCTCTTTAGTATTTACATTTTAATTTTGTTTTTCTTACACCTATGTGAGTAAACCATTTTACAGATTAGGAAATAAAGGTTTATACCATCTAAATCCAAGTAAAGTCATATAAGGATTAATAAAAGTCATGGTACGTGGCCTTTTCAATAGTTGTGTTGACAGTGAAGGTCTGGTATGACCTCAGGTCCCTATTGTCTGTTGACTTGGACTTGACACACACAGAGGAGATGTTTGTAGGCTTCCAAACTCCTGGATCATTTTATACTTTCTGGGAAAGCCCCAAATAATGCCAAAGTCCATTGGAGCATCATTTAATACAAAGTAGAGATGGGAAAAAAAGATGCATGGGAGAGGTATTAAATGATTCTGAAAAAAATAAATGATTTTCTTGGTTATGACCAAGAAAAGACTTTAAAAACCTTCCATTACAAAACTGGAGATGTGGTTAGTCAAAATTAACAAAAATATTCATGCTTTTATTCTGGTAATGTTGGACAAGGACCACCAATCTGTCACCAGAAACTAACACGCATTTTTCACAAACCAACAAAAATATGTCCCCTACCAAAAAAAAAAAAAGAATGCTCACACTGTGTCTGGAATGTCACATCAATACCCCTCTGAAGATTTGCAGAAATTGTGTCTGATTTCTTAGTAATTCTTCTAGAGGCTACATCACTACCTCCAAGTATGTTTACTGCTTAAAAATAAACAGTGTAGACAGGAAACTGATGTGGGATGGACATGATCCTTATGTTTTACTCCTGCATTTCAGAAGACTCAATATCTTCATGTGCCTTCATGCTGTACACTGTTGCTTTAGTTTGATTATTCTTTCCTCTGCTTCTCAAGGCAGAATGGAAATAGGATGAACAGAATATGTGTATTAAGTACCAGACTTTCGAACTTGATCAGTGAGTGGCTGGCCTGCCTTGATAAACAAGGTACATTTTTGTCATCAAGAGTGTGGATGATACAGATGAGCTTATCTTCACATTAGGGAAGTGTACACAACATAAGTAAAAGGCCAGATTTTAGCAGCTGCCGGATTTTGCTTTGAGTTCTGGTCAATCAAGAACTCATCTGGGACTTTCCTCCATTTCTTAATAGGGTAGGAGATGTCCGCATCACAGAAAGACCCATCAACTGAAAAGATCTTTCAAGGTTACGTCTTCCTCTCACCATGAACTAGGCATTCCTCAGTCATGCAGGATGCTGATGCTTATGATGGGTCAGGATGTCACATAAATAAATATGGCTGTTAAAGACTGTAGTTCCATTGGCCTGAAAATGAGGGCATCCTTAACTTTTATTGTTCATTTCTCTCTTCCCTCTATATCATCCTCCATCCCTGTGCTTCTTTATTTTCTTGGTGTGTCAGATTCTTTAGGTTTGGGGGGCAAAGTAATTCAAAGGCCACTCTTGTCCTTGAGAAGCTCAGATTCTGCAGGGAGCTGGATAGTTAATCTTTCAAGATTTTACCAGGAAACATCTTGAGTATCTAAAACAGAGAGACTTTAGTGATACAAGGAATAATAATAGCAGGAAATTGCTGGCACAGGTTATGGAAGAGCTGAGAAACCAAAAGGATCAGTGAAGACCCTAGAGATTAGCAACAGCAAGAATCCTTTACCATCACTTGGAGAGAGGGAGAGAGGTAGAGAGGATGGGGAGTTTGTTTTGAGGGATCAATTATTAGAAGCTGCAACCTGAGTTGGGTTTCTTCAGTGGAAGCAGCTGTCACTACAGGTTTTGGCTATCCTGGAGATGCTGTCCAAGGCAGAGAAGAAAGACCCTGGCTTCTCCTTTCTGTCTGCTTTTCAATCCCTTGCCACTGCCTCCCATTGAGCAAACCTAATGATTCTGTCGCATATATTGCTTACCTGTTGTGATAGCCCCAGGCCTATTTTCCCTTTGATATAGTTCTCAGCCCTCCTTTTCTCTGTTCTGAATCTCAGGGACTGACAGAACCTGGGAAATACAGTGTGCAAGGACCAGCCCCTGACCTTTAGTACAGAGAAGGGGTGGGTTGAGGACTGGATGAAATGACTATTCACATGTAATCAATATCCACAATAGAATCCTCACTGTTCTTTCTCTAATTCTTCATGCTCCTACTTCTGCTTGCCTTTAGAATCCAGTTCAGCATCACTTCTGGAAGGCTTTCTCTTTACCCTGCTAGTTTGAAATCTACCTTTGTTTTGTGATCTCATAATGTCCCAAGTACACTTTTATTAGGTTATGAGTTACATTAAATTGTAACTGACAATTTTTTGCTTTGTGTTTCTCCATAAGCCCCAAATCTTCTTGGTGGCAAGGACCCTGTCCTATCCTTCCATCTGTCTCCAGTACAGCACTCCTCTGTAGTCGGAGGTCAATACACAAATGAAGAAATGCCTGAATCTTATGAACTGAGATGGGTAAGACACCAACAGATATCTTCATATGCTAGTCATTTGCTTTATGAAATACAAAAATTGTGCATTTAAAAAATGGTCTGATTAGCTTTTGTCATTCTTTGAGAATTTACAAATAGTTTTATTTTTAGAGCCAAACCTAGACTCCGTAGGTTAGAAGCTGGATATCCTTTATCATTCCTTTTGGATGCTAAATGTGTGTCTTTGGCAGATAGAAACTGTTGACAGATTGCTGGAAAGGCAACCAGAGATGACAGAAGTGTGAAATAAATGGTCTTGGGAGCTGAAAATTGATCTTCTGAATGCTCCCTTCTTTTATACTGATGGTTATCTGCCAGGATAATCTGTCAATTAGTCTTTTTGTCTTTTACCCCTTTATTCCATCATAAACAGAGCATTGCTGCTATAGACAGGACAGAAGAAAAGAGTTTTTATTTAATCATTGGAATGAGACAGTGCATGATCTTCATGTTTGAGAAGAATGGACTTTATCCCATTGTCCTTTTCATTTCCAATAATCACTCCCCTTTTCTGCTGACTTTGATTTGATGACTTTTTTTTAAGTGAGGTGACACCCTCTATGGCCAAGGTAGCTTGGTTCCTGTCTTCCTCTTGGGTGCATGGGGAATGGGTTGAAATAATTTATCATAAAAATTCCTTTCAAACTTTGTAGAATTTGTCTATTCACAAAGTATCTGTTTATGCCATGAAATTTGTTGTTTAATTTAATTTAAAAATGTTAGAATATGTAATGCATTCAAAGGCATAGAAATTTTTAATTTTTAAATTTTAATTCCAGTATAGTTAACATATAGTATTATATTAGTTTTAGGTATACAGTATAGTGATTCAACAATTCTATACATTACTCAGTGCTCATCATAAGTGTACTCTTTAATTCCCATCACCTATTTCACTCATCCCCTTCTCCCCTCTGGTAACCATCAGTTTGTTCTCTATAGTTAAGAGACTGTTTCTTCATTTACCTCTCTCTCTTTTGTTCCCTTTGCTCATTTGTTTTATTTCTTAAATTCCACATATGAGTGAAATCATATGGTATTTCTCTTTCTCTGACTTATTTTACTTAACATTATACTCTCTGGTTCCATCCATGTAGTTGCAAATGGCAAGATTTCATTCTTTTCATGGCTGAATAATATTCCATTGTATATATTTACCACATCTTCTTTTTAAAAATATTTTCAAAGGAGTTGATTTAATTTGATTTGATTTGATTTAATTTAGAGTTGCAGTATAGTTAACATACAGTGTTATATTAGTTTCAGGTGTACAATATAGTGATTCAACAATTCCATACATCACCCAGTGCTCATCACAAGTACACTCCTTAATCCCTAATGCCTATTTTACCCATACCCCAGCCCACTTCCCCTCTGGTAACTATCAGTTTGTTCTCTATACCATATCTTCTTTATCCATTCATCTATAAATGTACCCTTGGGCTGCTTCCATAATTTGGCTATTGTAAATAATGCTGCAATAAACATAGGGATGCATGTATCCCTTTGAATTTGTGTTTTGTATTTGGGGTAAATGCCTAGTAGTGTGATTATTAGATCGTAGGGTAGTTCTATTTTTAACTTTTTGAGGAACCTCCATTCTGTTTTCCACAGTGGCTGCACATGATTGCATTCCCACCAACAGTGCATGAAAGTTCCTTTTTCTCCACATCCTTGTCAACACTTGTTGTTTCTTGTGTTTTTCATTTTAGCCATTCTGACAGGCGGAGGTGATATCTCATTGCAGTTTTGATTTGCATTTCCCTGATGATGAGTGATGTTGAGCATCTTTGCATATGTCTGTTGGCCATCTGTATGTATTCTTTGGAGAAATGTCTGTTCATGTCTTCCCATTTTTATTAGAGTATTTGTTTATAGGGTATTGGGTTGTGTCAGTTCTTTATATACTTTGAATACTAACCCTTTATCTGATTTGTAATTTGCAAATATCTTCTCCCATTAAGTAGGTTGCCTTTTAGTTTTGATTTTTTCCTTTTGCTGTGCAGAAGCTTTTTATTTTGATGTAGTCCCAATTGTTTATTTATATTTATTTTTTTTAAGAGTGAGAGAGCACATGAGTGTGGGAGAGGGTCAGAGGGAAAGAGAGAGAGAGAGAGAGAGAGAGAGAGAGAGAGAGAGAGAGAGAATATTAAGCAGGTTCCACACTCAATGTGGAGCCTGATGCAGGGCTCGATTCCATGACCATGGGATCATGACCTGAGCCATAATCAAGAGTTAGACGCTCAACTGACTGAGCCACCCAGGTGCCCCTATTTTTGCTTTTATTACCCTTGCAAAGGCATAGAATATTTAAGGCAAGAAATGTTTTATATTTCATCTCAACATATAATGAAATATATAAATATATAAATGTATTTCATTACATTTCAGATTTCAGGGGTATCTTTTGCTTATTCTTATCTACCAGTCACCTAGTTTCCTTCTCCAAAATCAACTATTACTTGTTTCTTGTGCATCTTTACAGAGTTATTTTATCTTTATAAGAGCAAAGTTCATAACCATATACTCCCACACACTTTTCCCCCAACATTTGGCACAAATGGAGAATATTGTACCTGCTGTTTTACACTTGCCTCTTGCATTTTTTTTTACTTAATGCTACACAATCTATAGATTTGAGCATATCAGGGAAGGATCTCTTTTGCCTAAATTTCCTAAATAGGCCTATTTCTGATGCTTGGAAGTCACATTTCTATTGGATAATAGATTTTTTCATGTATAATATTTGCACCACTGAAGAGACAACACATTATACTTCCTTAGGCATTTCAAACTTACTGTGAATTATTTAACAATCTAAATTTCTAATATGCTAAGGGGAGGGGTTGATGAGAACATTAAAGATTTGAGATTTGGGGGGAGAAATAATGCTGTGACTAGGAAGAGAGGTGCTGAGAGGAAACTTTTCCTGCTCCTCCGATTTGCAGAGTGCCCTTCTGAAATGTAAACAACTCAGAGGAGGTTAAGTCATGAAAGGCAGAGGGCCAAGGAGAGCAATAGTTGAATCAATATTGCAACACCAAAGTGATTGTCAATGACAAATGTAATCTAACCCTGGGAGATAAGGATTGTTTTATAAATGCTGTTAAGACTAGCTGGAAAAATCTATTATTAGGGATTACTTCAAGGAATTTATTCAAAGGATCATAGATGTGCTCAACAACTCAGCTATACAGATGTTTGATCATCACAGCACTGTGATTAAATAGTGAAAAAATTTAAATGACTTCAGTGTTCAACAATAGGAAATTGGTTGTATAGTGATGATATGTCCATATAGTGAATGATCTTGTCAGACCATTTTAATGACACAGAAAGGGTTTTCAGTATAATGTTAAGTGGGAAAATGAACATTTAGAATATTAGTCAATTTTGGTGAAATAATTCACTAGCAATATATTTATGAGAGTATGTATCTTGAAAAAGTATAGATTTATATAAAATGAATCTATATGGTGGGACTATGGGTGATTTTTAATTTCTCTTTTTGCTTGCCTGTATTTTCTAAATTTTCTACAATCAACATGCATTCATTTTTTTAGCAATTAATTTTGAAAAATGTAAGAACAATTAGCTGAGTGACATGAAAAGTAGTTTATGTTATCGGTTTCAACCCTACTTCTACTTCCGTTTTGCTGTATGTCCTACTTAAAATTATTCATGGAAATATAATGTGCAATATGTATGATTATCAAAATGATAGGCATAGTAGGTATTTGTGGAACAACACTGAAGTAAATCCAATCTTCATTCTTGCTTTAACTTCTATTCTGAAAATTCTATTCAGAACAAGTGTTTCCCCCACCGCCCTTTTCCAACTTGGAAAATACTATTTACTCCATAGAGGGTTAGTGACATCTAAATTTGTGGCCCGTGTTTGTTATGAAATAGAGAATCACGTGATGCTCACTAATGTTTGAAAATCATACAGGAGATCAGTGAGCTTGCTTTCATTCCCACTGTATTTTTTTTTTTTTTTTTGAGATTGAGCTCCCTGTGAGAGCTTGGATGATGATATATGTGTTCTTTCTAGAGATATGAGTGTTTTCAAAAGAGGCTGCTTTTTTGCTGGTCCAAGGCATGTTTGTGGTGGGTGTGGCTAGGTCCCTAAGTTTATGTTGGACTCTGTTGATCCACATAACAAGGAGGGCAGCTATATTTGCCTTTGTGGCCATCAGATGTCTGAGAACATAAATGATAGAGATGATTATCCTGTAACCACAGTCCTTCAACTTAAGTCTTCACGTAACACCTGTTAGAAAAGTAGGAAGAAAAATTATTTCCACTGTCACATAAACAAACTAAATACAAATGCATAGACCTGTTGATTTCACTCATATGTGGCATTTAAAAAACAAACAGATAAACATATGGGAAGTAGGGGGAAAAAGAGAAGAGAGGGAAACAAATCACAAGAGACTCAATGATAGAGAACAAACTGAGGATTGATGGAGCGGAGGTGGGTGGGAGATGGGCTAGATGGCTGCTGGGCATTAAGGAGGGCACTTGTGATGATCACTGGATATTGTATGTAAGAGATGAATCACTGAATTCTACTTCTCAAACCAATATTGCACTATATATTAGCTAACTAAAATGTAAAAAATTAAAGAATAAAATTAAAAAATGGAAGTGAGTATACCAAAAAAATATGCATAAAACTGTCAATAAGGATCTTACTCAACAAAACAGAAACAAAAGTTGATGTTAAAAACAAATATATAAATGAGTTTCATGAAAAGTGACTTTACACTCAGCACAATAAATGTTTTGAAAAGCTTTCCCAGTTAATTATTGTCATGATAATGCTACAGAAGAAAACTTCAGTGCCATACAACAACAAACATTGATTTTTCTCTTGAGTCTATGGGACAGCTGGGTAGTTGACTTGGGTGATTTTGTCTGTGTGTGCATGCACCTGCAGTCAGCTGGCAGTTCAGTTCTGCTCCGTGTTTCTCAGCCTCCAGTAGGTTAATCAAGGCTTATTCTCATGGTGGAAGCAGGGGTCCAAGAGATAATGGAAGTATGCAAGGCCTCTTGAGGCCTAGGCTTGGAACCAACACAATATAATTTCTGGCATATTCTATTGGCCACAGCAAATCACAAGGCAAATTCAAATCCAAGGGGTAGGGAGTTGAGAGGAACTGGTGCAAAAACATATTGGAAAGAACGTGGATCAGGGAAGGGTAGAGAATTGATGCCTGTTTTAGCAACCAATATGCACAGGGATTTTACATTATGAAAATGAAAGGTTGGTATTTGATAACACTGATGAGTTCTGTTCTTTAATAGATTGGCCACCTGGAAATAGGATTTTAATAGTTTTTCAGTTCATGTTTCACTAAGCTAAAGTTTACATGAGTGAGGTGTACTCATGATATGTACTTGTAATTTCTCCAAAGGACAAGAGTAAGTGAGAGGAAGCAATGCTTTAGTTTCCCAACTTGAATTTTGTGCTTTGGTTAGAAATTGTGATGGTGTTTGAAGCTAAATGGTTTTAGCTTCTCTGTGTGTCTACTTTTAGTAAAATGAACAAAACGTGTACAATCATAGAATAAATGCATAAAAAGGATCTGAGATTGTAAATTGCCCAATTTTGTCAATAGAGACACTGGTACCCAGAGATATAAGTGATCACATTTATGACTTTATTTTTCAAAAATATGACATCCAAAAGCATAAAATAAAAGCACCTAAAATACAAGAAGAAAGATACTTAAAGCAGGATTATGGTGATATATTTACAGGTAAAAATAAGATGACAAGTGAAAAGGGCATAGAAATATTTGAAGATTATAATCAGAAGCTCAATTTAATAGATGCAGACATATGTACAAAATATTGTGTCCTACCTTGCAAACAAACTACATTTTCTTTGGTCCAGGAAATATTTTATTAGTTAAAAAAATTTAGCATTTGGTTATGTCAATGATCACTGAGTATTCTTTGTATTCTACTTCATTATTTTCTTTTTATTATTTCCTTCCTTTTATTTTATGTTTACTCTGTTGTGTTTTGGATTATTGTTTTGTTTTTGTCTAGATTCTTTAACAAAAATTTCAGCTTTTTAATTCCCAATCTTTCTTGTTTTCTAAAAAGCAGATCTCAAGGTCTCACCCACCTGCCCTCAGTCAGTTAAGCATCCAGCTTAGGCTCAGGTTGTGATCTCCCCATTCATGAGTTTGAACCCCACGTTAGGCTCTGTGCTGACAAGATGGGGCCTGCTTCAGATTCTCTCTCTCTTTCTCTCTCTCTCTGCCTTTCCCCCACTCACTCTCTCTCTCTCTCTAAAAAAATAAACATTAAAAAAATTTAAAAGGTAGCACATGTAAAAATCATGCAGTTTGATTGAAATATAATGCATTATAATGCAGTACTGGAGGTTGCCAGTAGATGGAACCATAGATTTTAGAAATTCAGATTGAGATTTCCTTCTTAGTAAACAGTGGTAATGTAACAGCTTTAAGACAGCATAATTAAAAAAAATAATAATTACACTTTCCTGGACACATATCAACCAGACTAAAGAGTAAGCAACCAAAGTAAACTTGTAACTATGATATTCAATCTTTGAGGTTATTTCTTTAAGGTTAAGTCTTGGAAAAAACATTTAAAAATGTGATATCTATAATATGATCAAATGTTAAGATCTAGAAAATAATCCTTTATGTATCTATCAAATAATGGGAGTGATTAGGTAGTGAAGTAGGAAGGCATGGGTCACATTGCTTGTTTAAAAACATTTAAATCTTTCCTTGCTTGGTTGGAGAGGAGGCCTATGGCTTATGCATCTCATATAGTTTTCCTGCCTCATTTTGTGTTATCTCCAGCATTACCTAATTAATACAGCCAGGGTTTAAGAGAAGTGAGTTATAGAAGAGGCAGTAGTTTGGTATTCAGTGGAGATTGCATCTTTTAAGTGGCTGAGTTTTTGAAAGATGATGTGTGTAGAGGCTGGTTACAACCAAGTTAAGTTCATAAAGAGCTGGTCAAGATTTGAGGGGAGCCTACTAAACGCTATGTTGCTTACTGAGTGTTTCTAACTACAACATTGCCAGTTGGGTCACACGTTTTCTAACTAGTTTCTGAGGTATCCCTGCTTATTTAAAAGCATGACTTTCTACTAGCCCTGTTATTCTTCCTTTCTTTTCTTCCTTCCTCCTTCCCTCCCTTCCTCCCTGTCTGCCTTTCCCTCCTTCCTTCCCTCTCTCTTCCTTTTCTTCTTCTTTTTCTCTATTACCCGAGTATGATTCCTAGACTTCTGCCCCTCAAAGGCAGGTGAAGACATGTTATCTCCTACATTCTCTTTGCCTAAACGATGCTATGAAAATCCACCTCAAATCTGGTTCTTTCAGTTTCAAGGGAGACCACACCCTTGAAAAATAACTGAATTAATAATAACTATACCAGTGGTAAATGTTTAGAAGACAGCTGTGTTTCGACAAGAAAATTAAAAGTCCTTTTCTACTTCTCCACGGTGATCTCCATATTCTTTCTCTAATTTTCTTCCCATAAAGCACAATTAATTTTTATTCTTGGTATTTATGTTCTATAAAAGTCTCCATGAACACCGAATTAACAAATACAGAACAACTACTCTGAAAAGAAATACAAGGTTAGGTTATTGGGAGCCTCTGGTCACATATTCATCAACTTATCAATACATAACCTTGTTTTATGTGTGTTTAAAGGTACTTATTTAATGACGTTTTTGATCCATTAACAATGAATTCATAATCAATAGCACTACAACTTGTGCTGAAATAAAGCTCGTCTAGCATACACATTTTCTCCAGAAGGCACATCACAGCCTTCTTGCAATCAGGAATAGGAAACAACACTGCAGCACTGTGCTGGGGGACCATCTTAAACAGAAAATCTTGGGGTGCCTGGGTGGCTCTGTTGGTTAAGCGTCTGGCTCTTGATTTCCGCTCAGGTCATGATCTCAGGGTCGTGAGATCAAGCCCTGAGTTGGACTCCATGCTGGGCGTGGAGCCTACTTAAAATTCTTTCTCTCTCCCTCTGCCCCCCACCCCCCACACATATTCTTTCAAAAACAAAACAAAACAAAACAAAACAAAACAAAACAAAACAAAACAAAACAGAGAATCTCCCACCAAAAGCACAAAAATATGAAAAATGTGGCACTCAGTTGACCATGAAAAGGACACCTGTTTACAATGTAAGAGCTGAAATAAGAAGGTAGAGCATTGCCTTTTTCTACTTCAGCTGGGAATGTGGGGATGGAAGGATTACAATATGTGGTTGGTCTGCACATGTCCATGAATGATGGTGAAACCATTATGAGTATTGATTTTGGGGCCACAAACAAATTCTTGTGAGTAGGTGAATTTACAAGTATGGAATCCATGAATAATGAGGATTCACTGTATTGTTATCATTGGCAAATAACTGCCAAATGTCTCAAATGAGGGCATTGAGACTGTAAATACGTTTTTCAGCTTGTCTATGACAAAGCCAGGACTAAAATCCAGATTCCTGGATGTGTGGTCCAGTGGTTTTTCAAGCTTCCAAGCATGTGGGAGTTTCTTCTCTATCAGGGCTTTGTACTGAGCCTAATTTTTCATAGCCTAGGTACTCTGGTAGGGGAAAAGGAAACTAGTAATTTGGGGATTGCCTAAGCATACCCCTTGCCCACCAGCCTTCATGTTCTAACTTCAGTTCATGAATCCATTTGAATTAAAACATAGATTTCTCCTTTTAAAAATTAACATGGATATGACATTGAGCAAAATTAACTATTAATTAAACATATAAAAATTATTAATACATCATATGAGTTAGCTCTGAGGTAACTAAATACAAGCCAGGTGAAATTGATTGAGAAGTGGTCCTCAGTAAGACAGACAGGAGGTGGGAGAACCCTCTAGGAGACTAATAACCTGGAAGAGAAATTGCTCAACATGATAACTCCTAGACACTTGGCTTCCCTGGCTGTTAACTTACTAAGACAAAAGTGGAAGCCACTGGAAAAAATTGTTATCTTATCAAAGCTCAGGAATTCTGTCTTGTAGCTTAACATCTTTTCGAATAAATAACCTGCTCTGGGATTTCCTTTCCAGTTTGACAGTGTTTGCTTGCATGATATTGCTGTTTGATTCTTATCCCTTTCTCTTGTTATGGGGATCTCCCTCTTTTGCCCTTGGGTATGGGCTTCTCAGTTTGAGATGTGCTCCCTGTTTCATCTTGTTTAGATATTGGTATTTCTCTTTTGCTTTTAGGAAAAAAGAAACACCTCATCTCATCTGTGGAAGCAAATTTTTTGTAATTAGAATGTTATTATATCTCTTAGTCTTCTCAAAAGCCAGTCTCCTACTGAGATTCAAGAAAAGTATGTGTGGCATACATTTAGAAACTATGCTTCCTAATTTCTCTAAAAGGAAATATTGAACATTACCAGTAAGATGCAGTCTGTGTCCTAAAAGATATTGTTGATAATTAGGGTGACCATATGCATTGGTTTGCCTGAGATAGCCCAGGTTTATGCCTGTTATCCCAATATTATTATTGATAGTGCTCCCTTTCACTTATAGCTGACAAATTATACAGTTATGCTATAGATAATACCAATGTAAGAAATTTTAAAAAGTAAATACCAATAGAGTTGGCATTTCCAAACCCTCCTAGACCAGGTTTACATGTAATATCAATTAGTGTTTAATTTGCTGGCATTTGTGTCATCCTAAAAATATAAAAATTATTATAGAACTTCTCTGATTTCAAAGACTAATAGAGGTTCTTCCTTCTAGAATGTGGTGCCTTATTCAATGCTTTAAATGTATTTCTAAAATTCAAAAGTAATATAGATTTATTGTAGACATCTTAGATGTCTAGTACTTTATATTTATTGTATACTTGAAATACATTTCTTAAAAATTTTTTGATGTTTATTTATTTTTGAGAGAGAGAGAGACAGAGTACGAGCAGGGTAGGAGAGAGAGAGGGAGATACAGATCAGAGGCAGGTTCCAGGCTGTGGGCTGTAAACATAGAGCCCGATGCAAGTCTCCAACCTACAAACCGTGAGATCATGACCTGAACCGAAGTCGGATGTTTAATGGAGTGAGCCACCCAGATGCCCCTATTTCTTAAATTTCAAAAATAACATGATTATTGGAGAAGTTTTAGAAAATGCTTACAAGCTAAAAAGAGAAAATACAAGCTATCTGTAATCTTTTCACTCAGATAATCACTGTTAGCATTTATCTATATTTTCAATGATATTTTCCCCTTATAAATCATATATCAGGCATACTATATCACCCATACATATATATTTTATAATTAGAAAACATAATTTTTTGAGGCTGCTGATTTGTAACATGCTTTCCCACTAACATTATGATTGCTTTTCCATGATGTATCAATTTCCACATTTTCTGTGATAGTAAATTGAATGTATTATTGAATAGTATTAATTATTTGAATTTACCATCATTTATTTATCTAAGAAAATTCTCAGGCCATTGAGAGCCTTCCCAAGAGAAGGTAGAACAATGGCACAGGGGCTTAAGTTAAAGCTGGGTGGATTTGGGGTAGACATAAGGAAGAGCTTGTATGCTGCAATTGCACTGGGGTGACAGAATGAATGTCCCATCCTGGATGGTTGCATTGTTTGCTTGCCTGAAGGTCAGGGACCTAATGAAATGATTTCTTGAGATTCATTTTTCCCTGACTCATTTGATAGTTCTGTGATGGCTTAATACTTATAGGAAGGAAAGCAATGACCAGTTATTTTTATTTAAGATAGACTCTATTATTGTGCTTCCTAACAGCAGCAGCACATGTTTTGTGCATCCTCAATGATATAGTGCAAATTTAAACACATGCTTCCCTTATTAGCTATATAATCTCAACTTGTGAAATTGTTGGAAGTCACTAAGTTGCATATTATATAGATTTCAGAGTTAATGATTTTAGGTAATGAAAAGATTGTTTCATTGTCATCATTTTTGTTTAGCTCCTAATTATTTTATTATATTTTATTATTTTAACATTATTTAAATATTACTAAAAGAGTGAATTTTTAAATTCATTATAAATAGTAAATAGTGTACCCCATATATTCAAATCCAGCTCCAAAAAACTATCAAATTTCCATACTACTTGTTTCATCTAGCCTTTTTTTGCCATGAATATTTGCACTAACAATGTTTTTTTATTTTTAGTTTTAAAAATTAAAAAAAAAATTTAACATTTACTTATTTTCTGAGAGAGAGACAGAACGCAAGCAAGGGAGGGCAGAGAGAGGGAGACACAGAATCTGAAGCAGGATCCAGGCTCTGAGCTGTCAGCACAGAGCCTGACACAGGGCTCAAACTCATGAACCACGAGATCATGACCTGAGCTAAAGTCGGATGCTTAACTGAGCCACCCAGGTGCCCCTTGTGTTAACAATATTTTACTGAGGCCCAATTTACAGATAGTAAAATACACAAATCTTGGTGTATGTAATTCAGTAAATTTTGACAGATGTAGCCACCACGACAATCAAGATTGAGAACATTTCCGTAAGCCCAGAAAGTTCCTTGGTGCTCTTTCTCAGTTAATTTCTGTCCTGGTGTCACTCCACCCCCACCCCCCAGCCCAAGGCAATCATTTTTCTTATTTTTATTTCAAAGGATTAGTTTTGGTTATTTTAAAACGTGATATCAATAGAATTGCGTAATGTGTGCTCATTTGTGTCTTGCTTTTTTGCTTAGTGTAAGTTTGTTTCTTGAAGATTTGCTGGTTATGTCAATAATATGTGTATGTGCCACAATCTGTTGGTTCATTCCTTAGTTGATGGCTACTTGAGTTGTTTCCAGTAAAGGGCTGTTACGAATAAGCTGCTCTGAACATTCTTGCACAGTGTGTTTTGCGGACTTAAGCTTTGCATCTCTTGGGTGTCATCTCCTCTCTTGGCACTATTTTTTTTTTTTTCTTATAGGACTTCTTTCAGTTGTGATGAAAGAGATTCTACGGAGTATTTGGAGGATAAACTTTTTTGCAGGCAGGCATTTACCAGAACAATTTACTTAAGAGTTACTTTTTAAATCAGAAAACATTTTACATTGAAATGATATGTTACTCTGAAATTATTCTAAGGTCAAAATTTAAGATTTGGGGCTAGCAAATTACTTTTTGAGCTTCATGAAAAAAACTCATCTTTTCAGTTGAGTTACTTTAAGAGAATTATCAAACAAGCCCAAACATTAAACATGAGCACTGCTTAAAAAAAAATGCAGCCCTATCATAGTAATTTCTTGGTTGTTTTTCTTCTCAGTGGTGTGGAACTTATAATTTTGAAAGTTTGGGGAAAATACTATAATAGGTCAATCATGGGGCCAATACACATTCTTCTCAGGATTTCCTTTGCCAGCATTTGGTCTTGGTTTCATTTAGCTAAAGATCTATCATATCAACATTCTATAAATTTTTGCATTGAAGATAAATGAATCTATTTCAAGGAAATGGGAAGCAATTCAAGTTTAAAAAGGATCTGAGCTTTCTCTTTTGAAGTTTAACAGGAATTATGTGCACTTCATCTTTTTCCTATTTCTACACTTTGCTGGATATGGAAACAAGGCCACCACAGGAGGGTCAATAGTGACATTTCTAGTTATGACTAAAATTGCATAGTAATTTTTAATCAATTAGTGGTTAAAGTGTTATTTTTTTAAAAAAGCAGATTCCCAAAATTCATTAAAGGATGAGAAATTCTATTTAAGCACATAGAGCATTTATTTGTGGATCACTATTCCAAGCACCAAAAAAAGGTTGGCATCAGTTTATATACAGAAATCAGTTTTTCTTATCCATGAATTTTTCTTTTAGCTTGTGAAATTTCAGAAAAAAGATGGTCATTTTAAAGATTAAAAATGGCCTCCTCATTTTATTTTATTTTTTAATCAGGAAGCAACTTAGTTGGTTCTTAAAGACATGTTATTATCTGTTAGAACACCTGAAAGTTAGAGTTTCAAAATGGTTTATGACTGTGCAAACTTAAAAAGATCTAATCATTTTATAGCTGTCCCTTGGCTTCTTTTCAAGGATCTCTTGGATTTTGCTTTTGTGATTTAAGATCTAAAATTCTTCCTTTGGCATTTATTTGTGTCTTTGATTAGCAACTAATGGGAACCAATTCTTTCAGCCATTTCTTGTCTTTGTTGCCAACAGTAACAGCACCTGTTATGCTTCCATGATATCTATGAATATGAGCACCATCTATCTGTGGACATGTGTAGTCTGTTCTTCCTAAAGTTATATTTTGAGAAATGTGTTCAATAACCACAATTTCAGGGGCCTCAGGAGGTACGTCTCCTGGAATAATGGATCCACTATAAAAATTGAAAATCACCTTCATTATTGTTTTGTGTTTCTTTTATGTAGCAAAAGCTTTTTGGTAGCCATTGGGAATGTTAAAGCTACTATCCTATGCCAAGAGAGAGAGAAATAGGATGTATTTCATGTTCTTTCATGGACAAGACTTTGCCCAAGAGTTTACAGTTTCTAGTGAAAGTTAGACAGCAGATGTTGAGGAAAGTATTAGTTGAGAACTAATTTCTTCCCAAAGTTGATTAGATTATGAGTAATGAGCTCTGAATCATGGCATCTGAGCATGTGTCATGGACATGCTTAGTTCTTTGCAGGAACCACAGTGCTATTGGCTTAATCAACATTGTATTACACCGTGTTAAAAGAAATATGTCAATAGAACATAGCAGATTCTGGACAAGTCGTGATTCTAGCAGTTTATCTTTATTTTCTACTTTTATTGTTTTTTGTTCATGAGGGTTTCCTTCTCCATATACTATTCTCAAATATTCCCTCCTTCCATTCTTTGCTAGGATCCTTTGTTAAAATTGGAAGTTTAGGGGCGCCTGGGTGGCTCAGTTGGTTGAGCGGCCGATTACAGCTCAGGTCATGATCTTGTAGTCTGTGAGTTTGAGCCCCGCGTTGGGCTCTGTGCTGACAGCTCAGAGCCTGGAGCCTGCTTCCGATTCTGTCTCCCTCTCTCTCTGCCCCTTCCCTGCTTGCTCTCTGTCTCTCTCTCTCTCAAAAATAATAAAGATTAAAAAAATTTAAAAAAATGGAAGTTTAAAGGTCTATCTCAGTAAGAAATATTTCTATTTCATCAGGGGTCAATATTTTCAGCTAAAGGAAGCCCAGGAATGGAGACTTCAGGATGAAGATGTTCTGTGTAGCAGTTTCTGGTAGACACTTAGCTGGTTTTAGTTAATGTGTGGGGGTGGCATTGTCTTGTTCTGCTTTTTAAATCACACAAGTAGATAAGAGATTCAGCTCCTTTTATTTTAAAATTTCTCAGCAATGTGGTCTCTTGTGTATTGGCCATATTTTCAGGCTGAATTCTTTGTGCTAGCAAAATAGTTTCAGTGGTTTTAAGGCTTATATCTGGAAACCATGCCATTTAGAGGAAGGGAGATTGTCTGTGTCCTAGAATTCCCTGAGAACGTCTTGAAATTCACTCCACTTAGACTAAGTTGGGCCATATGTCAATCTGTCAACTAAGTACTGTAACTGGGAAGATGGAATATTCTGAAAGGCTTAAGTTAGGATGAGCCCTCCACACTTGGCTCTGTGTACAGAATGAACTTTTCCTGAATCCCATGAAAGCTTCAAGAAAAGAGAAAGGTAAGGATTTGGCTAGGAAACCAAGAGGTCTTCACTGTAGTTTACCCCTTTGGTTCATAAAATGAATTCAACCCATTCCTGCAGGAAAATAATACAAAATCTATTCCAGTGACTCTATCAGGATCTTTAACTGATGTGCAGTGTTTTACATTAGGCCCATGTGCAGCTTCTCATGGTTTGGAGACCTATAGTTAATGATGAGACATCCATCCCAATGCAACTAGTATAGAGACAACAATATGGGGAGAACATTATAATTATGGTAAAAGCTCCCACTGAGAAAATGAAAGGATGGGAACCAATGAAGTAGCCTCTGGCATATTGCATATATTGTTACCTGCTTTTCAGGAATAGTATGGATTCCTGCTCTGGCACTGGAGTGACTTCCTTGGTCAGCCAATAAGGCAGGCCATGATTCTTTCTGAAAAAATTCTACTTGTCCCTGTCTTCCAGGCTGTGAAGTTCTGTCCTCTGGGAGCATCCCTCTTAGCTGTTATTATCCTTAACCGTATTGCATGTGAACTAAGCAGATTTTGGTAGCTTATTTCTGCTTGCTGGCATTGGTGTAGGGGCTAAAAATGCTTCAAGATAGAAGTGGAGGCAGGCACCAAACCCTCAGCATGAATCTAGAGGAGTTGTGAGGCTTCTTGAAGTGAATAAAAAAGCTTAAATATAAAATTACAACAGACCACTCCCAGGGTGATTTTTCATGGTAGCCCTAGGAAACTAATATAGGCATCATACTTTTATGTAATGCAATAAATAATAGCACTTTATTGATGTGATATCCTTACTGAACATAACATTTTTCTAAGATTTCCGCAAATTCACTTAAGACCAAAATTTACTGCTAAAAATTTAATTTTTCATTGATATAATTTAAAGGAACATTGGTTACTCTTAGCAAATTCAAAATTGCAAATGATTTTTAATAACTTTTCATCTCGAGACAGATATTTTGTTGGACCTGTTAAGAGTATTTTAATGCTGTGACAACATTGGGATAACTTATGACAAAGTATTTTGAAATATAAATATCTGTACGTCTTTAGCTGATGATTCTTAAAGAATAATTTTTCTTAATAGATCTATTTGTACCAATCGGTTTTAACTTTAAATGAAAATTTATACAATGGCATTTTAGTGTTCCTCTGGTATTTCCTGAGCTTGAGGCTGTACAAGAAAGCAGCTTAGTGATATGTTTATAATTCGGAATGCCTTTTTATGTATCCTATCAGTGCATCTACAATTTCTTTTTTTCCCCAAAGTTCTTAGGTTATTAATCCTCTCATTAAAAAATTTGCACAATCACCACAGATAAAGTCACTGCAGAATCTTTACTCCTTCTGTTGTCCAATCTCCAGCTCACTTTTGCCAGCACCAACACTGGTTTTTACAGTCACTCTGACTTTTTTTTTTTTTTTTTAAGTAGGATTCACACCCAGCACAGGGCCCAATGCCTGGCTTGAATTCACAACGCTTGAGATAAGACCTGAGCTGATATTAAGAGTCAGATGCTGGGGGCACCTGGGTGGCTCAGTCGGTTGAGCATCCGACTTTGGCTCAGGTCATGATCTCGCAGTTTGTGAGTTCAAACCCTGCTTGCTCTGGGCTCTGTGCTGACAGCCTGGAGTCTGGAGCCTGCTTTGGATTCTGTGTCTCCCTCTCTCTCTGCCCCTAACCCACTCACATTCTGTCTCTGTCTCTCTCAAAAATAAATAAACATTAAAAAAAATTTAAAAGAGTCAGATGCGGAACAGACTGAGCCACTCAGGTGCGCCTCTCTGACTTTCTTTTTTCTGTTCTTGCATTCCTTTTACTATTTTCCTAAGGTCTTTTTCTTCTCTTACAGGCCACCATGTCTTGAAGTCTATGTTTGGGTTTATTTTTCTTTGCATAATCCAAGGACTCACAAGTCATGCCAAAGCCAGTTGTCTTGCCACCACCAAAATGGGTTCTGAATCCAAATACAAAGATGACATCTGGTGTGGTCTTGTACATCTTGGCTAGTTTTTTCCAAATCTCTGTCTTATGTACTGTTGCCTTTCTGGAGCAAAGAACATTAGTGACTATTTGTTTCCATTGAAGTAGTTGGTTGGCCATGAAATCCTTGGTCCAGATAGTTACTGTATTGTTCATGATGGAGATTGACCTTCAAGCATCCAGGGAGGATGCATCTACAATTTCATGGAAAAATTAGAAAATTGTCTTCCTTGTTTAAAATTTGTTGTCTGAAGCTTCATATGAAAATAGCATTCCATTAAATGAGGCAATCTTTATATTTGATTTCTATTTCTAAGGCTGTAGATATTTGTTTTGCAGTGTTGGAGCAATTTTCAAAATTAGCGGTATCTACTGAAGTTACAACTTCCTGATGCACTTTATTATATAATGTCCCTGTGTAGTTTTTAATAATTGTTTATTGACCAAGTTTACTGTCAGATAACTAGCCATTCTGTCCTAGGCTTCAGGCTGGAGAGGTGGTATTTGGACCAATACCTCAGGGTTGGGCTCTGAGGGTGAACCATGAGCTTGCCTCCACTAAGGGTCCCAGTGCTGCTCCACGTGGAGTGCCTCCTCTCTCTCCGGATCGTACCTCTGCCACCACTGCTTCTGCTGCTGCTGCCATCACCAATCCAGATCCTGTTTTCAGCCCAGCTGCCCCCTCACAGCTTTGCAGAATCACAGACTGCCCTGGGCATATACATGTGTGTACCAGGAGGCCAGGCCACTAACACAGCACACTCTGGCCTCCTGTCCCCATGGGCTTGGCCTTGTGTGTGCATGCACTGCTGCCTGGCCTATTTCCTCTTCTCACATGCATGCTCCATTGTATTACCAGATTTCACTTACAAAATACAAGTTCAAAGACAAAGATGAATTTCCTGATGGTGGTAGACATTAAATCAAGTGCAGGGCCCTTCTGAATGTGGGACCTTATGTGACTGCA
The DNA here is from genome assembly GCF_022837055.1 of Prionailurus viverrinus. Taxonomy (NCBI): domain Eukaryota; kingdom Metazoa; phylum Chordata; class Mammalia; order Carnivora; family Felidae; genus Prionailurus; species Prionailurus viverrinus. Next base: position 32,500,502 of record NC_062563.1, read on the forward strand.
CGTGTCATGTCTACAAAGCTGGCTCTGAGGGAGGCCTCAGTGATACTCCACTTGCCATCTTGGATCTCTTGAGGACAGCCATCATTGCATTACATGTGCATCTGAATAGGCTGATTTAGTCTGTGTGTTTTATAACTGGACACAGGCAATGTTCACTGGCTTTAGCTTTGAGGAAATAATCTAGTACAGTGTTGCCTTGATTCTATGGCTGGGACCAAAAGAGATTTTTAAATCTCTTCCTGATATTCAAAAGTCTCCTACCATAGCTGCCTTTCTAACTTGGAATGTAAAGTTTACATTATTCAGGAAATGCTAATGAATGTGCCTAAATAAAACTTTCCCTCTATTTCTAATCATCTGGTCTTTAAAAATATAAACCACCTTCAACTTTCCAATTATACCTCCTGGATCAGTTTTTCCTGTGGTCTATGTCATCTCTTGGTGACTTTTTCCCCCTTATTTTCTGCATCTATGTATCTGTGTTTAGGCATCAGGAAGCCATATCTTATTTGAGTATCTGGATATATTGACAGGCTCATCAAAATGATTGAAATTGTTAAGTTCAGAGATTCAGATCTAGATTCTTATCTGAGAACTTATCCAAACCTATCTAATACTATTTGGCTTAATTTTGGAAGATATAGGAAACAATAAGGACAGCTTGTTGGGGTGGTTTTTTTTTTTTTTTAACATTATAGCTTTTTTAATGATAAAAGAAGTCTGTGCCATCTTTATTATTTATCTTTCAAACTCTCTCTCTCTCTCTTTATTTTTAAAGATTTTAAGTTATCTCTACATTCAATGTGGGACTTGAGCTCACTACCCCCAGATCAAGAGTCGCATGCTCCACTGATTGAGCCAGCCTGGCACCCCCTATCTTCCAAACTCTTAACATTGCATGATGTGGTGTAATATTTACATGTATAGTTATAAAATGTATATCACCTAAAATCTGTATTATAACTGGAGGACTAAATATCAACTAGTTAACAAATTGCCCATATATTCTCATAGACCTTTATTAGATTGCCTAGTTATACCTTTTGTAGGATTTGAGATGGTTCTATATAAAAATATTTGGTACACTTGACTTTCTGCCAAACCCAAGAGATTCAAACTTACTTGAGAAATAAAAGCAACTTTCATTTATTAAGTGTCTGTGATTAAGGCAGAACCCCCTGCTTAAATCATAGCTTTGGGATGGGAATATAAACAGAAATATAACTCATGCTTGTGCCCATTGTTTCTCTCAGCTCTGGACATTAGCCAAACTTCAGTTTAGTGTTATCAGAAATACAGAGCACATTGTCATTAAAAACCCACTTAAAATAGGGCTTATGTTAGATTAAGATTTATTATCCTTTTTAGAAAACTTCTGATTTAGTTGCTATTATTGGTGAACATTTGGGAAAATGGAGTTAACTTTTTTGAGGTAAGAAAGGAGGCAAAATCCATTATGTTGAAAACTCTGATGGGGAAGATCCACTTTTCTACTGGGTTGGTACTTTTGTACTTCTTGTTGAAATGATTGTTTTGGACAAAAAAAGTGCCTCCTTCTTTATGTACATTTCTCACATTGCTCACAATTTAAAATTATTTCCTTTTAAATGTTGCTTTTATGTTAAAAAATGATTAAACATATATTGGTCTTTGAAACTGAACAAGGCATTGAGGCATTAGCCTTTCATCTTTGGGAACTTTGGTTTAAACCTGACTGAGTCTAAGTGAAAACAAGTTTGATCTTGTCACCTGCACCTCTCCAAACTCTTAGGGTGAGCAATAATTATAACGAACTGAAACCATTCCAAAATATTTTAGCATTTCATTCTACTACATGAAGAACAGGAACAAAATACTTCATTGTGCAGCCAGGGAAGATTAGTATTATCACTGAATATCATTACTTTGTAGCCTTAATCAGAAGAAAAATAATGAACTATTGTGGCTTCAGTCACAAGTTATTTTGGAAAATGGAATCAGAGTGTTAAGTACGATGCTTTTCACAACATTGTGAAGGGGAGACTGGTGTCTGGTAATTTTAGAGGCCACTCTCTACTCCTCCTTGAGAGAGAAATTCCCTTTCCCTCAGGTCTTCAGCTGACAGGAAGTCTTTTTTTTTTTTTTTTAATCACTTAAATTCTGCTCTAGGAGGCTGTTGCCCTTCATTTCCGTAGAGTTCCAAATTGAAGATACTAATTTAAAGTTTGAATTCAGCCTTAGGACATTGACATTGTAAGAAGATTCATAGACTTAAAGAACAAATCCTGAGAGTGCGAAGTTTTTGTAGATAGAAGGAGTGAGTTCCATGGTCTTCAGGGGAGCCTTTAAATCTCACTGAGTTCACACTGGAACTTAGTATTTGGAGTGTGGACAAAGAAGGCGTGAGGACAGCAAAGTGGTATTTTCACCAGCTCAACTCATTCTACTGTCTTTCTCCTCAAAGAGCACAGAGTATCCTGTGTGGCCTGGGGCAGTGTTGTTGCTTCTTAGGTGTATAAACTTGCAGAATGATTGCTGTCTTTGTCTTAGGTTCAGGTCTCTATATACCCATGGAGTGTCCTTGACCTATTCCTAACAAGAAGGTCCTCAGCATTGACTTGACACTTAGGGTAGTCTAGTTGCTGTGCAGTTTGCTGTGCTCCTCATTTCCTCCATGTAATGGTGGCAACTCTCCCTGAGGGTCTCCACAGCCAAAAGACATCTAGCTTCTTGTGGGAACTGCAGCATGTGGATGGAGCCCTGAGTTGCTCCCAGTGAGTCAGGTATGAACTTTACTTTTGAGTATGGGAGAACCTACTGATACTCTCAGTGCCAGTATATATTGGTAGTTCACAAAACTCGAAAACCTAAAATTTATTCATGAATTCAATTTTATTCTTCCACCATGTAACTAGAAGAGAGACTATCTCATATGTGATTTAAAAAATGCTCCAATTTTAATGCTGGAGGTCTCTTAAAATCCCCTGATTCTGGTCCTGTTTGTGTCTTCTCAAGAAGAAGTTCATTTCTTCATTGCCAATCAGTCTCCATGTGCGTTTATATGTGTTGATATTAGATGAGAGAAATTGAAGTGAGGTCAGATGCTTCCAAAGGAAGGCTGCCTAAACCTCTGAATGACCTGGTATCCTATCCCTTCAGAGAACATCAGGCTTCAAGACACTGACTCTTCATTACTAAAATCTTGTGAAGGTAAGAGTGGTAATTTATTTATCCACAGTGAGAAATAGAGCTGTTACATGGACCAAGACAATGGAGATCTACGACCAGCTCACTTTTTCTCTATCATCAAGCTATGAGTTTCCTGGCTTTGTTAATTTCCTATAGGAAATCACTGCAGTGACCAGAAATGCTCACATTCACAGGGTCAGTTTCCTCTCTTTCTCTGTAAGTGACTGGCTTGGGAATGGGAAGGTTTTCTGAGGAGTAGGTCATCAGAACAAGGGAAACTAAAAGAATAAATGATTGATAGCAGTGGTCTGAGGTGCTCTGATGCCTCCAGTATATAACACAATTAGTCTTGTCAAATAGGGCCAGATATAACCAAGTCTGTTGGCTTCATGCTGGGTCCATTTCTACCCCAGGAGTAACTTGACCATTGGCATTAGAAACACACCAAACTCCAGTGGTTAGACCTTCTTTCTTGGACTGTGCTTTGCTAGGAGCTGTTAACAAACTTTCCTGTCTAATCAGTCCCTACTTTGATGGACACATTCATTCACTCTTTGAATGTATTAATGTGTCACCTGGTTGTAGTCAAGCCTATTGACTAGAAAAGCCAATCAGGTAACCTGATATATATATGAACTGTCTTCTAGTAGGCTGTTCTTATATTTGTCTCCAAAGAAGACTGGTTACTTCTTAGTTCTTGGAGACACCTTACTTTAGCCCCTATGTATTAACAGAAAACACATGGAAGCCAAAATAAGGCAGATTTTTAATCATCAGTAAACATTTCTTAACTATCATGTTTGATGCAGATGCAGTACATAAGATGTGATTTTCACCATAATTATTTTATACTAAGTACTTTTAGCTTTTATTTTTCTGAATAAAATAACTCTTATATTAATTCCTTTGGTGAATTAAACTAGAATATTTCCTGGTAGGTTTCCCAAGTTTGGATTTCTTGGTCACCAGAAGATATGCTTTCAAGCATCATCTTAAATAGAAAAGTAAATTTAAAATCTGAAAGTTTGCTTACATGACTTGGCAGTGATTTGAAATGAGGCTATTTATGAGCCATTTACTGGTGTGCAGTCTATTAAATTTGTGGTCAATTATGATTATGAAAAAATATCAAAATACTCTTCCATATATATATATTTTAATATTTACTTATTTTTGAGAGAGAGAGTGTGTGCAAATGCGCTTATGCAAGCATGAGTGGGGGAGAGGGAGGGGCAGAGAGAAAGAGGGGGGACAGAGTATCCAAAGTGGGCTCTGTGCTGACAGCAGAGAGTTCCATGTAGGCCTCAAACTCATGAACCATGAGATCATGACCTGAGCCAAAGTCAGAATCTCAACCGACTGAGCCACCCAGGCGCCCCTCTTCCAGATATATTTTTATGGCATTTTAATTTTGCTTTTTAGGTAGCTTGTCAAATTATGCTTACCAGAGAATGATCAAAGGGCATTTGAGATCAGATTTTGTTTTCCATATTCTATTGAATATAAAGTTCCTGGCTTGGTCTTTAAAATCCTTTAAATATATTGAAAATATGCATAATATATTATTATATGAAAAAGGCATCTTTCAAAACAATATGTGATAATGTGGTTCCAATTTTATAATAGATCCATGTATGTGTATATATCTATGAGAAAATTAAATAAAATATGAATCAGTAATTTTATTTATTTTCAGGGTAGTGGGAAATAATGAGTGACTATTTTAGTTCCCTCCACCCTGAATTTTGTGTCTAAAAATTTATTTAAAAATATAACTAGAGTGTTCTATTTACTCTAGGAAGGCAATAAGTTAAAAAGTACTCTAGGAGATTTGCTCTTTATTTTAAAACAGCAGATGGGGTGCCTGGGTGGCTCAGTCAGTTAAGCCTCCGACTTTGGCTCAGATCATGGTCTTGCTGTCCGTGAGTTCGAGCCCCGCGTCAGGCTCTGTGCTGACAGCTCAGAGCCTGGAGCCTGTTTCAGATTCTGTGTCTCCCTCTCTCTCGAACTCTCCTCTGTTCATACTCTGTCTCTCTCTGTCTCAAAAATAATTAAATTTAAAAAAAAATAGAGTATTCAGCAATTACCTCACCATAAAGCTGGTATCATTCTTTTTTTTTTTTTAATTAATTTAGTGTACTTACTTTTTTCCACTGGCTTTTCATCTTTGTGATTTGACTAATTTAAAACTATTAATTCAAAAGCCACTTTTCTTCTCCAATCTTGATCTAGTCACCAAGATCCTTGATTTTTTCCTAATACAGAAGAGAAAGATAGTTCTATTTTTTTCTCCCACTTCACTTATCTAGTGACATCACTGAGTAAAATCTCCATTCTTTAAAGGAAAAATTTTGAACTGCTACTAACAAGAATATTCATCTGCTGGAGAAATTGTTGAGGGGCCAATCTCCCTTTTAGATGATAGCTAGCTTGCAAGATAAAGTTGTCATTACACTTAACTTGGTCTTTAATTATAAGCAGATGGATGAATTATTTTAATCACTGCTCTATATCTTAACAGTAGTTCGTACATTGACACAAAGTGAAAAACATCAAACAGAAATTAAATACTAGGGCAGGAAAGCAGCCAGCCTTCAAGGGAAGCGATTGATCACAACTTGTCATCTTTAAAGGCCAGAAGAATGCAAAATAAACACTTGGGATTAGTGTACTAAATATGGTTCATCAATCTTCAGCCCTGCTCTCTGATAATTTATCTATCTCATTTATTTTAATGCTTTATCATGTATATATCCAGCTCTGTAATTAGCCTTTCAGGTATTCCCTTTTTCTTCCTGCCTTTGAAATTGTGTGTGGTGAGATTCTGCTCAGAGAGGATATTATTACCACCCAATACAAAAGAAGCAACTCTTGAAATGATTCTGTTTCATAGCTTACATGCTGGAATTCTTGTTAAAACTCAGAGTGTGTGTTAGATTTGGTTTAAAGAGAAGGTCTTAGCCAATTTACTCTGTTTTTTAAACAAAGAATTTGCTTTGGCTGCAGGTAAACTGTTCAATTTTATAGGAGGAGTCTGTATTTAGTTTCATTAAACCCAAAATGGTGGTTTGATTTTTTTAAAAATAAAAATGGTAGTTTGATTTTTTTTAAAAATAAAAAGTACCAAAGATAGCTTCTGAATTCAAGTCATTAAGTGCTAGCATGCTGTTGATTTGCTTCTGAGTAAAGAGTTTGTTTTTCCTCGACTCAAAAGAATATCACTAATAGTATGTTTTCTCCCATGGTGATGAATATACTGAGATTATATAGTAAATTACATTTGGGATTTATACTCAACTATAAATTTTCCTGTACAACAAAAAACATTCTCACAGATCTATTACAGGATGTAGTCTTAGAATATTAACATTGGTGAATCATTTTGATTATTTATTATTAAGCATTGAAAACCTGAAACAATGTGCACAGTCCTAATAGGTGCACTGTTTTCACCTTGACGTTGTGAATATGAGATGGCTTCTGGTACTTTGAGTGTGGACACAAAGTCAAAATGTTGAATTATCATATGCTTCTGTACAAACCCAAATGTATGAGATTTTCAATTTTTAGCTTCACTTTAAACTGTACATGTTTCATTCACTTGGTAGGTTATCTAAGCTTTCATCCTCTTTGACTTCCTGTTGTAATGTCTCTACGTTACTTCCCTTTATTGGGTGTTAGAGACTTCCTGTGGGTCTTATCAGACCTTTATTGGAATGAACCGAAGACCAACATGATTTGGAATTTCCAGTGACAAATCCATGTTCCAAAGTTAGAATGGATTTTTGTTTTAAATGTTCTCTGATGTGTTAGTGTATTGGCCAGCATTATATACAGTTGTATTAAAAGAAAACATTGACTTTAACATTTGAGGGGCACACAAGTGTATTATATGGACTGGAAACTCACTTTTTACTGCCGTGTCCTGTTTTGTGGGATCATTATTGTCCTCCACTTTTCCTGCTTCTAGATCTTCTTTTAGCTTCCAGCAGACCATACAATTTACTGATTATGAATATGGACTTCAAAATTACAGTTGTTTCCCGGCTTCTCATAGCTATGTAATCTTGTGGACCTTATCCATAAATAGGACTGTTATGGGGACTCAATGAGATTGTGTCTGTAATATACTTAGCATGGTGTCTGATGCATGTAACTGTACACTATTATTAGCCATTATATATTAAAAATAAGTGGTTGATGCTCTCTGCCCCTCCCCCACATTCTCTCTCTCTCTTTCTCTTTCTCTGTCTCCCTCTCAAAATAAATAAATAAACATTAAAAAAATAATTGGTTGATTTACTACCACCCTGGGGTCATATTGAGCTGTGTTGTTTAGAAGTTCCTTTGAATTTTTTTGCATTATATATGGCCTCTTAAAATCCTCATTCTAAAAGTATCTTTCCAAAGTGCTCAATCTGAGAACAGGTGGTGAAAGAAGAAAGGGGCAGGTGATGGTGATAACCACCGTCACCAGAGTATCACCAGAGTAATCCCACCATGCCCCAAGAAACTCCAATCTATGATCAGGGAATGTTCTGGGGAGGGAAGCTTCTCTCCTGCAGGGATTGGGGTTGTCCTAATGGGAAAGGGGCAGAGTTCTCTCTTTATGGAGACATGAGGATGGAGAATCAGCTTCTTATCAACTTACCTGTAATTATTGTCCCTGTGTCCTCTCTTGGTTTCTCATAAATACCATTAAAACCAAGACCCATCAAGCCAAGGACTGCAGGATTTTTGTCTTGGTTGGAACTTTCCCTTCACCTGCTTGGATGGGGAGGAGAAGTTTATTCTGGACTATGACAGTCTTTTTGGTTTAGGTGACACGCCCGTCACCCAAGCCCCCTTGGACTTCAGTGCTAGTCATGGAACCATGTGCCACCAATTATCCTAATTGCCCTCTCCTTTGCTCCCCTGACTGACTCTGAGTCAGATCAAACATGGATTTGAACTCAGCTCTACTCCTTACCTTGGATAAATCACTCAACTTCTCAAAGCTTCTGTTTTTTAATCTGTAAAATGATAAATTATGATGATCAGATGTTTTTTTATGTATGTAAAAATGATAAGAATGGTTTTACTTCTCAGGGTTGTCACAAAGATCAAATGACATGTAAGGTTGCTTAATAAAACCTGATATTTTCATAGATTAATCACACATTTGTAGGAAGCACTCTTCAACATGGATTTTTCTATTTCAGTTATTCCCTCTTCATTTCACCAATCAAGTTTTCAGTTTCTTCCCACTTCTTCTAACTTATTTCTTTTCTTGAAAATATAGGTTACAAGTAACTCAATCGATTCCACTGTTGCCTGGAATATTCAACTTAATCCTAGAACCTTGAGCAGTGCCAAAAGCCAGCTGAATGTATTTTTTCAAATTTGTGACTACAGGGGACAGCAGTGTTGTATCTCACATTAGGCTGAAGGAAGAGAGAGATGGAGAGAGACCGAGAGAGAGAGAGAGAGAGAGAGAGAGAGAGAGAGAAAGGAAAGCAAGCAAGCAAGCAAACAAGTACCATTCATGCTCCAGAAGGTAATGAAAGACAGAGGAACATGGTGACACAAAGCTGACCATGGTGGCACATGTCTTCTGATGATGCCAGAACTGACAAAGCTGACTGGACAAGAGAGACACTTACTTACAGGCTACCCCATCAGCTACGTGAATGTCTTGTTTCTTATCTGTCTCCTTGGAGGGGAAACTCAGATAAAGCCTTTGGCAATCTGATGCCTGGACTCAAATTCAACTTTGTCATGTTGGTGCCACATCACAGCACCACTCACCCTTGACTCTCCCTACCTCCTGCCCCCATTTCATCCTAAAGATGCAATTATTTCCACTGAATTTATTACCTCCTTCCCCTACATATACCTTGATGAATCAATCAGTTGATGGCTATAGATATCAATCAAGCTTGCTAACTAATTGGAAACCTTCCAGAGACATATCAGCAATGACGATTTGAAAAGCAATATGCCATAGAGTGTTGTCATAAGGATATATTTTTTTCCATATAGGAGTTTGGTTTCTCTTCCCCTGGATAGCTTTTTCTTTTCTTTTCTTTTCTTTTCTTTTCTTTTCTTTTCTTTTCTTTTCTTTTCTTTTCTTTTCTTACCATCTGAGATATCTCTGTTATTATGAAGGATGTTAAGCCTTATTAATTGTTTACCATGTAACAAGTAATTTTATTGAGCATCTATGTAGTTCTGGGTTAGAACTATCATCAGAGTGGGGATAAGTGTAGAGAAGGTACAATCCCTGTTGTCATGGAGCTCACAAGAGGGCCGACTAGTAAACAGACTGGTTTAATATTGCATGCTGATAAATCTGATAAATCTTTCCATTAAGTACGGTGGAGCTACATGGAGCAGGAGAGTAAGACACTGCTTCTGAGAGTGGCTGATTCACATGCCGGGCTTTGAAGAGTTGTGTGTGGTTATTACACATTCCTCCTTCCACTGCTCCCAGCTCCATTCTCTTCCCTTCTTTGCTGAGGAAGCTGACCCCTGCCATGATGGATACTATGATATGCCACCCAGATTCCCGTTTCAAGAGTGAAAGACTCATTCGCTCAGCTGCTGGATGACAAATCTCAGTTATTAGCCCTCTTTGGGAATTATATCTCCTGAAGAAAACTGCCTCCCCTAAGGTCATACCTCCTTCTAGGAGCAGCCTGTGCCCAAACATTCATCATTACCAGGATATAAAGACCTCTCCTCCACCCGACCCTTGCTTCAAATTGAGAGAGGCTTGAAGGATCATCTTAAATCTAGAACCTCACTGGTGAACCTAACCCATGTTACCTGTGGACTGCAGTGCCAAGGCTTCTGAGCTGGGTGGATTCTTCATGGTTCAATTGGTGACATATTGGTGGAGAGGGAGGTGTTTACTCCATGTATCCTCTCTGCTTCCATGCTGTTCTCTGGAAGTAGCTGGTCCCTCCAGGACTATAGCTTCTTTCCAGGCAGACCCTCCTCCCTGGTAATTGCTCTCACTATTCCCTCCCTTTGCTCCTTCAGGCCTAAGTGTGGTAATGTTTCTTTCTACTAGTGTCCAGAGGCCTCAACATCCTTGTTGGTTTCCTTAACCCAAACAGATCCTTTGGTTCAAACTTCAGTTGAAGCAGTGCTAGCCTGGTAAATGTTTCACAATTAGGTCTCTGGAAAAACAGAAAAGCTTAGACTTATAGCATTTTCCAATTTCTGTAGGGTATATATGCCCACCATGGTCTAACATGATGCCATTGAACACAGAATTGGAAAAAGATGTTAAATAGTTCCACCATATTGATGCAATAGATGTAAATAATTTTAAGATTGTACATTATAGTAAAATGTAATAAAATAACAAGGAAGGAATGCATTTTGAATATTTATTGCCTTTGTTTTTACTATAATTCAAGAAATTATAAATTAATTTAATTTTTAATAATGAATGACTGTGAAATTCCAGAGAATTAACAATTAAATCTTGTGAGCCAGTGTAAGTGGGCTCCAACATACTATTGAGTTGAACTGTCTGAGTAATTATGCTTTAAGGTGAGACCTCCTTGGGGCACCTGGGTGGCTCAGTTGTTTAAGTGTCCGACTTTAGCTCAGGTCATGATCTCATGGTTCGTGGGTTCAAGCCCTGCACTGGGCTCTGTGCTGACAGGTTGGAGCCTGGAGCCTGCTTCGGATTCTGTGTCTCCCTCTCTCTCTTCCCCTCCCCTGCTCACAGTCTTTCTCTCAAAAAATAAAATAAATAAACATTAAGGTGAGACCTCCTGATACAGGTAAGTAGCAGTTAACTCGGCAAGTTATAGGTGAAGCTGAGAAATTGAGTGGTAGGGGGCAAGGGTAGACCTGAAGTGTGAGTGAGGAAAGGTGGTTAGTAAGTATCCTAGACCAGCATATGTATATGGATCAAGGTGTGGCACTTACCAGATTATAAGTTTCCCAAACATTGGATAACGCAGGTGTCATGTGCCTCCTGCTTTTTTTTTTTTAAAACAGCTCTGTCACACCATGATTTTTGACTACTTAGCTACCTGTTGAATATCAGAATGGAAAAGAAATCTGGAGGTAGTGTCTCAGAGAGGGGATTTGATTTTTCAAATGATAATTGCCAATTTTCCCAGAATATGTGGCCAAACACTCAAGTTTGAGTTCTGTGTCTCAGGAGGGTTGTGTGGTTGTTGGGGAAGGAGGTGATGGAGGGAGGGAAATTGAGTTGGGAAGAAGAGACGGAATGGTTGGAAATGTCAAAAGACATTGAGAGAAATTGAAAAGACATTGAGTGGACAGGAGTGAGTTTGCAAATAAGGATTTTTTTTCTTCTCCTTTTAAAGCAAGGTTTCTTCTAAATTTTTATTGAAAATTGGGGAAGAATAATCAGTGTTTTGGCAAATCTGTGAACAGCAGGACCAGACCAAAGAATGTAGAAGTGGGGAGAGCATTGATTTTTCAAAGTTATTCCTGCCACATTTTCTAGTAGGGTTGAGATCACATTTTCAACACACTTATATCCTGGCTATGTGTTGTCCCTCAGAAGATATATTAATAGAGTGTCCATAACTGTGTTCTAGATAATGATGAAGAGCCTCTTAAGATTGCATGTTCCAAGTCTGATGTCAACCATGCCAATATTCCAACAGAAAACAAAACTTCCATCCCCCTCCTGTGCTGTAGAAGTTTCATAGGTCATTCTTAATCCATGAAATGTGTGCTACATAGTTGAGAAGGAAATGTGTTTTTCTTTACTTGATCAGGGAAGCTATAATTTCAGAACTTGTAAATGGACAGAGCATTGGTCCTTTCCCTAGACATTCTGGGAACAAGAATCTTGGGATGAGTGAATTCAGCGGTAGCTCATTCTTAGGAACCAACTAGGAACTTTTCAACTAACTAGGAACTAACTAGTGAGTGGTTGGGTCCTAATTAATGATGGGTATGCCTTCGGATCACATAAAAAACTTGCACAAAAAAACAGAGACACTGCTTCTATAGTGCCCTTTGAATGAAACCTGAATATTATTTTATTACCTGGAAAAAATGTCTACACAATTTTAAAAAGTTCTACTTTTTGAATCAGTTAAAATTATTTTTAGGAAAGATTTTCTCATATACATCTGGCTCTGGGGTAGTTTTGCACTTTCAAGCCTTCTTCCCACCTAGAGAAGGAAAGATGGGATGACAGTGATTGGAATTTCATGTGCTTTTTCTGATGCATTGTGTTTATAATCAAGAACATCTGATTACATTTTATATTGTCTATGGCACTTCATAGTACGTAGGATCTTCTTTAACTTCCCTCCTCAATTTCCAATCCAATCTCTTATTATTATAAATAGCAGCAACTACTATTATTTGGGTGGATTTTTACAATTTGTGTAGTCTTATACTTACATTATTTCAGTTAATTCTCACCATAAGCCGGCAAGGTGTTTCTGTTGGTCATCATATTTTATGCCAAGGAACCCGTGTCAGACAGTTTCAGCAACTTGCCCAAGGTTGAGCATGTCGGAAGTGACATAAATGAGAGTCAACCTCTGTCTGCCTCCATATTCCTCACATTCCTACTTATATATGCTATCAGACACAGAGGTATAGGCTGTCCCCTCCAACTCTTTCAATGGGATTGGCTGACCACATCTGTTGGCCATTTTAATAAAGAGGAAGCTCTGTATCTTGTTTCTGGCTACATTTTCCTGATGAGGACGTTGGTGCATTGTGACCAATAAAGGCACTCCAGATGCCATAAGGAGAGAGACCCCTCTACACAAGTGAAATGCCATTTCAGGTCTCTGTCTCTTTCCAAGCTACAGCAGGGGAAATCTGAATTTCTGGGAAGGTGTCTCCATAAACCATATTTGACAACCCTGTGTTCATTTCCTCCCAGTCTCTGCAGTGTTATAGGTAAGAGTTCATCTCAGGTTTAACAATAGTCCTGGCACATACCCCCATGGCTGCTATGTAGTTACAGGTGCTGGGGAGACATCAGGCTCTCCAGAGTGCTGAGAAGGAAAAGGTTGAGATGGTAAATTACCCACTGAGAAAAGCTTAGGGATCAGGAGGATATGGAGCAAGCAGCAAGTAGGAGGAAGAAGAGCACTGTCTGTATACCAAGCTGTTTTACTTAATCATTTCATTTAATACTCAAAACTAGTTTATGAGAGAATTGCTATAATTATCTTAATTTTGCAGGTGAGGAAACAAAGTGGAAATATTAATAAACTCACCCAGAACCATGTGTCATAAGCAGCTATGGAGTGGTGAAGCAGGGATTTGACCTAATGCTTTCATAACAGTACTACACTCTTATATTCCTTAGATTACAATCCAGTTCTGAATAGTAGTGTAGAGAGATACAATCTGAATCCTTAACAGGCTCTCCAGGGCCTTTACAATGGACTTATCTCAAGCCTGTCCACAACATTGCCATATTTCCTACTCCCTTCAATGCTTGGCTCCAGCCATAGTGAATGCCATACAGACATCCTCTGTGGTCAGAATCCTGTGTACAGAATCCTCTGTGATCCGTCTTCCTCAGAGCCTGCATCTTGCCAAGTCTTTACTCCATTCTCATGCTTTGTGTCTCAGCTGTATACAGGAAGCCTTCCATGTCCTCCCAAGTCTGGATTAAGAGCTTTCGGCATCCCAGAACATCCATATATTCCCCCAGTGGAGCACACACTATAATTTTTACTTGCCTCTTTCCTCTTCTAAAGGATAAACTTCATAAAAGCAAGGACCATCTGCCTTATTTGTTGTTATATCTATAACACCATGGGTCAAAGCATGTTCAATAAATGTTTGCTGCAAAGTGAATGAGGACACATTTTCCTCCTGGCCTTTGTATTGTGGTGTTCTCTCTGCCTCACCTTTCTCTCTTTTTCTAGTTAATTCTTATTTTGCTTTGTGTCTGTCAGATGCCCCTTCCTCCTGAAGTCCAAGCTGGTTTAGGTGCTCCTCTTAGGTGTTTTATGGCATCTGGATCTTTTCTCAAGCTCCTCAATCATCACACACTATCATCAGTACTTCTCACTAACTCTGTACTGAAAAATCCTTGAGGACAGAATTTCTATTCTAATTATCACAGTGTTCCCATTAAGCAATACAGTGCCTAGTACAGTGTAAGTATAATTTATGGAATGAATGGATACATTATTTTGGACTAATTAAGGGACTGTGATACCAGTAATACTCATTCATCTAACAAATATTAATTATGTGTCAACTCTGTGCCAGGCATATGCCAGGTGAAGGTACAACAATGAGCAAGACAGACATGTTCCCCGTTCTCATAGTTCTTAGAGCCCAATGGTGGGGATAGTAGGGTGGTGGTGGTAGGAGAAAGGAGGTCTGGTTAAAGTTGGTTGCTGACTAGTCTCCTTGTAACAATAGACAGCCTTTATAAAGAATTATGTAGTGTATTATCCTTAACTTCTTGCGGTACTATTGAAGTTATGGAGGTGCCCATATTTTGTATCCTACAGCTTCTGCAGATCTCCTAGTTTTAATGCATCCTTTACTATTGTGGTATAGTCCTCCCTAAATTGCAGATAATCACTGCCTAAGCTGAAGTGCATCATGTAGCTTATTTTCTCTTCTGTATTGCTTACTTTCAAAGCAGCCTCCTTCTGGCGTGGTTTGGGTTCATATTGCCTGAGGCAGGGGGATCCATGTCATGACCTCTTGAAGTTCCCATCTACTCAGTACCTTTCTCTGATTACTTTAATTAAATGTAAAGTTTGCCCTGTTTAAAGAACTAAGCAGGATGTGATGATGAAAAGCATGAGCAGACTTATTTTGATTGAAGTTCTCACTAGAAAAGATGGGATTAGTGCATATTTTTAGTGTAGAGGAGGCACCGTTTGAATAATTAGGATTATGTGCAGAGCACAGGTGAGCTTGACACAGGGCAAAGAAAGAATGAGCAAAAGAGATGCATTCAAGAGGACCTGAAAAACTAATGTGGCATTTTTGATGAGTGAGAGCAAGAAAAGTGTTGGGGATGACAAGAGGCAGGGAAACCTTTGTATAAAGAGTAAATAGATGACACAGAACAGGAGGCTTAGAAGTGGCATGTCGTTGGGGAGAAAGAGTGAAGAGCTGCGGTTATGGGAGCTTGAGTGTGGTCCTGGCTTTAGAACATAAACTCTCTGAGCTTCCTTTGCCTTATCTGTTAAAGGCCCCAGAATTCTAGGCACTTTCTACTGCTGGGTCTGCTTTATGTAGGGAAGAGATGATTCAGGAAAACCATAAAGTAGAACATTTGGGAAGGTCTAGCCCTAGGATGGCAAATAGGTGTACATTCACGTGCTGACCTTTATCACTTGGTGGTTGGCCATGCTGAAAAGGATGTTGATGCCATGCTTAGGCTGGACAGGAAAAAGTTCCATGTTTGATTAGTGAGGTCTGTGATGGGCATAAAATTAGGGAGTAGTGGCATGTGAGTCCAGTATTTGGAATACCTACTTTAAACAAAATGTCTATGTTTGTTTAAGGTATATCTCTGTGTCAAAATGAAAGAATCAAGGGTTTAGGCCTTTGCTTTCTTGGAGCTACATAGCTTCTCTGCAGAGATTCCTTGTCTGTCAGTGATTTCCAGCATGTACAACAGTGATTGTCATCACAAACAACAAAAATTAAAAATAAAAATCTTGAAATTATAAAGTGTTTTGAATAATCTTCCTATTTGGGATGCTCAAGATACACCTCCATTAATGTATACCATCTGATATTTATTGCAGAATAGCTCTGTGTAGCGCCACATTTCCCAGATTCAAGGAATCTGAATGCAATGAAGCATCATTAAGTGATTTTAAATGTGATTGAAATAGGTCTACATGGAACAAGTTAAACTGGGCAACCATTGCCCAATGGAAATGTCAGCTTGAGTTTCTAAAAATTATCAGTGTCTTGAGTTCTTACACTTTGGAACAGTACTACCACCAGTGCCCTCGTATTCAGAAGGGTCTCTTGATCTACCTGTTATTTTGAGAGGATAAGGAAGATGGAAAGAGAACAGACCATGCCTGTATACTGGGCTTCACTTCTCAGGTGACATGTTTTTAGCAAACCCTTAAATGTATACCTACCTGGATTTAATGACTGGTATGGCTTATTTCCCCACTTCCTTCTCATGGCTAACAAATGGTGAAGAAATTTAAAAATTGTGTATTATTGGGGCGCCTGGGTGGCTCAGTCGGATGGGCATCTGACTTCAGCTCAGGTCATGATCTTATGGTTCATGGGTTCATGAGTTCGAGTCCCATATCGGGCTCTGTGCTGGCAGCTCAGAGCCTGGAGCCTGCTTCAGATACTGTTTCTCCCTCTCTCTCTACCCCTCTCCCACTTGTGTTCTCTCTCACTCTCTCTCTCCTTTTCCCTCAAAACTAAATAAACATAAAAATTGTCTATTATTGTGAAAATACTATGTCTGAGCCCCTTCTAAAATTAGAGTGAGAATCCTTAAATCTACCTGTGTCACTTATAGAAATTCTTGTCTATCTGTATAAATACATGTTGAAAAAGTCTGGATGGGGACTTTGGCCAATGTCTGTGTCTACTCTACTTCTTTCTTCCTCCACTCCCCCCTTCCCCCAAATCTCCTTCTCCCAGCATACATTTATGTCCTCTCCCTTTAGGACTTAATGTCCCCTCTCCCCATTGTTTACATACATTTAATGGAAAGGAAGAAAAGTCTATTCTGTTTTTCATACCCCAGAAGGATTGTTTTGAGTTCCTTTTCATACCAAACTTGAGATCAATCTCTCTTGACATATTTTATTTATTTATTTATTTATTTATTTATTTATTTATTTTTAATTTTTTTTTTCAACCTTTATTTATTTTTGGGACAGAGAGAGACAGAGCATGAACGGGCGAGGGGCAGAGAGAGAGGGAGACACAGAATCGGAAACAGGCTCCAGGCTCTGAGCCATCAGCCCAGAGCCCGACGCGGGGCTCGAACTCACGGACTGCGAGATCGTGACCTGGCTGAAGCCGGACACTTAACCGACTGCGCCACCCAGGCGCCCCATCTCTTGACATATTTTAGATGGGCAGTGGAAAAACTATATGAAGAGAACCTGAAACCTACTTCTGCCTGTGAATTCAGGATGAAACACAAATAACATACTATCTGAGACACTGACCAGTGGTAGGAGGGAATTTTTGTCAGTGAGCACCATTTTTCTCCTTTAGTTCAGGGTTTGCTGGATATGTGGACACAAAACGGTCAGAGTATATGAAGCCAAAGAAGAAACCAGAGAGAAAAGCCAAAGTGGACAATCCATTATTATTTTTTTTTATTGAGGTAAAATTTACATACAGGGAAACAAAAAGATGGTAAGTGTACAATTTGACAAATTGTGGCAAACATAACATCCATGTAACCAACACCCAATCACAATATAGAAACTTTCCATGACCCAGAAAGTTCCTTGGTGTCCCTTTCTAAATAATTCCCAATCCCCATGGGCAACCACTGTTCTGATTTCTATCATCATGAATTCATTTTTCTTGTTCTTAAATTTCATATTAATGGAATCATACAGAATGTACTCTTGTTTCTGGCTTCTTTCACTCAACATAGTGTTTTTGAGATTCATTCATGTTGTTGCATTTTTCAGTAGTTTTGTTTGTCCATTTTCCTGTTGAGGGACATTTGGACTGCTTCCAGTTTGTGGTGATTATGAATAAAGCTGTTATGGATACGTTTTTTTGAGACATATGTTTTCCTTTACATTGGATAAATATCTAGGAGTGGAATTGTGAGATTATAGGGCAGGTCTATGTTTAACCTTATAAGAAACTACAGTTTTTCAAAGTTCTTGTCTTGCTCTACACTCCCATTGGCAAGGTAGGCAGTTATACCATTCTATTCACCCACCAAACAATGGTATTGTCCTTCTTTTTAAATTTAGCCTTTCTAACATGTGTATCTCATGGTGACTTTAATTACAATTTCCTAGATATGTTTAGAACTTTCTCATGTGCTTATTGGCCATTCATATATCATCTTTCATGCAGTGTCTATTCAAGCATTTTGCTCATTTTAAAAATCAGATAGTTTGCCAATTTATTATTGTTTTGTAGGAGTTTGTTATATATTCCTGGTGCAAGTTCTTTGCCAGAATATATGTATCGTGATTATTTTCTCCCAGTCTGTGGCTTACCTTTTAATTTTCTTAATGGTGTCATTAGATAAGTTATTAACTTTGAAATCCAGTTATCACAGTTTTATGATTAATGATTTCTGTGTCCTAAGATATCTTTATCTGCATGCAGTTTAAGATATTCTCTGACATTTTCTGTACAGGAGATATCACCATTGTAACTTTTATGTTTAGACTGATGACACATCTTGAATTAATTTTTGTGTATGGTATGAGGTAGGGATTGAGGTTTATAATTTTTCCACCTATTTATCCATTTGTTAAGCACCATTAGTTGAAAGGCAGTTCATTTCCTTTATTGAATTGCTAACCTGGTCATTTATTATTCATACCTTGGACAACCAATTTTGCACTTGTCAGTGGTTTTTTTAAGGAAGAACAACTCAATTTATTATCTCGCATTTTCCAGATATTTGACAATCATCATATGCCACCATTTTTACATTTACATGGTAATCAGGTGTATGAAGTAATGAAGAAGTCAGTTGAGGCCATCTTGTTTTTTGACGTTCAAATGAAATTGGCTTAAGCCTCAATTCCCAAGAGATAATTAGAACTTCCACATCCCACCACATCTGTCTCCCTACATACTAGCTTTTACATTAATTTATTTCTGTACGCTTTTGTACTTACTATCCATGGTCCTATCTGGAGCCAAATTCCACTTGAAACACCAAATCCCACTCCGTGGCTCTTGAAAGTTTCCCAGCTCTTTCCTTACATATCATTTTACTGAATCATTTTATTTTTTTTTTATTTTTTTTTAAATTTTTTTTTCAACGTTTATTTATTTTTGGGACAGAGAGAGACAGAGCATGAACGGGGGAGGGGCAGAGAGAGAGGGAGACACAGAATTGGAAACAGGCTCCAGGCTCTGAGCCATCAGCCCAGAGCCTGACGCGGGGCTCAAACTCACGGACCGCGAGATCGTGACCTGGCTGAAGTCGGACGCTTAACCGACTGCGCCACCCAGGCGCCCCTGAATCATTTTAATCAACATATAATTACACTATTATTTTTTCCATTCTAAGAAAAACCATTCTCTTTGTTTCCTCTTCCCACACTGAATACTTTCTTTGGTCTTTGAAGAAAATTCTCGTAAGTGTTGTCTACATTTGAAGTCTCCAATTCCTCCATGTTCTTTCTTAAATATACTCCAATCCAGTTGTCATCTTTACTATTCCCCAGAACCACTCTTGCCAGAGTCATAAATGACAAGCAAAGTCACCAGTCACAACAGTTGCTAAAAAACAATGGTCAAATTTTAAGTCTTCATCTTATTAGACCTATCAGCATCATTTGACACCATTCGTCACTTGATTGTCAGGACATTATGCTCTGATGTTTTATCTCCTACTTAGTTGTTGCTCCTTCTCAGTTTCCCTTGCTGGTTCTTCTGCATCTCCTTTACCTCTTAGAGCTGTAGTATCCTGGGCTCAGTCCTCATTTGTCTTCTCTATTTGCATCCACTTTCTTGTAGATTATATAGTTAGTCACATGACTTTATTTATTTTTTTAAATGTTTATTTTTGAGACAGAGACAGAGCATGAACGGGGGAGGAGCAGAGAGAGAGAGGGAGACACAGAATCCAAAGCAGGCTCCAGGCTCTGAGCCATCAGCCCAGAGCCCGACGCGGGGCTCGAACTCACGGACCGTGAGATGGTGACCTGGGCCGAAGTCGGACGCTTAACCGACTGAGCCACCCAGGCGCCCCTCACATGACTTTAAATACCACTACATGGTGAAGACTTATCAGTGCCTCTTTCAGTGATACCTCTGACCTCTCTCCCCCTAAAATGAAAAACTTCCCTCATATAGCTATGTTTCTTTGTTTTCCTGGGATTCATAACCCACCTTGGAATTTGTCCCCCTCCCCCATTCATATGTTAAAGTCCTAACCTCCAATGTGACTTTATTCAGAGGTGGTGCCTTTGGGAGGTAATAGGTTTAGAAGTCATTAGGGTAGGGTCCTTATGATGGGATTACTTTCCTTACAAGGAAAGGAGGATCCAGAGCTCCCTCTTTCCCAGCCACGTGAGGACACAGTGAGAAGGTGCTCCTCTGCAACCCAGGAAGATAGCCTTCACCAAGAACCAAATCTGCCAGTACCTGGAAATTAGACTTCCTAGCTTCCAGAAATGTGAGAAATAAATATCTGTTATTTAAGACACCCAGTCTAAGGTATTTTGTTATAGCAACCTGAGCTGACAAACCAGAATTTCAATTCTGTCTTTATTTGGAAAGAAAATTAGCTTTCTACTTATTGCTCAGCACTGCCCACTCTACATTCAGATGACACATAAAAAGATGCTCAACATCACTCATCATCAGAGAAATACAAATCAAAACCACAGTGTGTGAGATACCACCTCACACCTGTCAGAATGGCTAAAATTAACAACACAAGAAACAACAAGTATTGGTGAGGATGTGGAGAAAGGGAAACTTTCTCTTGCACTGTTGGTGGGAATGCAAACTGGTGCAGCCACTCTGGAGAATAGTATGGAGGTTTCTCAAAAAGTTAAAAACAGAACTATGCTATGATCCAGCAATTGCACTACTAGGTATTTGCCCAAAGGATACAAAAATACAGATTCGAAGGGGTACATACACCCTGATGTTTCAGCAGCATTATCGACAATAGCCAAACCATGGAGAGAGGTCAAATGTTCATTGACTGATGAACTGATAAAAAAGATGTGGTATATATATATATATATATATATATATATATATACACACACACATATATATTCATATATGTGTACATATATGTACATATATGTATTTATATACATATATACATATTCATACATGTACATATATGTATGAATGAATATGGAATTCATTCAATGGAATATTACTCAGCAATAAAAAAATGAAATCTTGCTATTTGCAACAACATGAATGGAAGTACATTGTATTACGCTAAGTAAAATAAGACAGAGAAAGACAAATATCATACATCATATGATTTCACTTATATGTGGAATTTAAGAAACACAACAGATGAACATAGGGAAAGGGAAGGAAAAATAAGATAAAAACAGAGACAGGCAAACCATAAGAATCTCTTAAGTACAGAGAACAAACTGAGGGTTGATGGAGGGAGGTGTGTAGGGGGATGGGTTAGATGGGTGATGGGTACTAATGAGGGCACTTGTTATGATGAACACTGGGTGTTGTAAGGAAGCAATGAATCACTGAATTCGACTCCTGAAACCAATATTTCATTGTATGTTAGCTAACTAGAATTTAAATAAAATTTAAAGCCACCTACTAAATAGTTTTAATAGTTCAAAGCCATGCATGTGCCACTTTTGAGATGTATGATCTTAAACAAATTGCTCAATCACTTTAAACCTCAATTTTCTCCTCTTTAGAATGGGATGAATAATAGTTACTTTGCAGGGTTGATGAAAAAATGAAATGAAGTAGCTGATTAAGCACCTACTAGAGTGCTTAGAACATAATAGAATTTAAGTCAATTGTATCTAATATTATTATTACTATTATCATTATTACTTTTATTCCATATTCATTCATCAATTCAGTAAATGTTGATTTGAAAACCTACTATGCATCAGGCACTATTGTAGGTAATTAGGAAACATCAATGACTCAGACAAGATCTGTGCTGTCATGGAATTTATGTTCAAGTGGGTTTATTGCTACTGAATGGGATTGTGTATAATAAGATACTTTACAGGCTGTTGTGTCGATAACAAACCACTTAAAACCTGTGGACCTGAGTGAGACACATTCAGTCTGCAGATTGGCTGGGTGATTTTTTGGTCTTGGCTTGACTTGCCCACTGGTTGGAAGATTTGTGGGGTGTCTGATCTAGGACGGCCCCAGTAGTGATAGCAACTCAGATCCTTTCTGTATCTTACCCTCCATCTTAGCCCAGGAGTATTTTAATAGCAGTGGCAGAGGAGTAGGAGTGGGAGTGGACATACACAAGTACTTTTTCAAGCCTTTGAACATGTCTGCCAACATCCTATTGGCCACATCAAGGAACTTGGCCAGTCAGAGTGGGAGGGCTTTCAAGGTTACAGAGGACATGGACACAGGGAAGAGTGAGATTAAGACCATCACTGCAACGAGTCTTTCCCATCTCTAAAACATAATTTGGTACTCACTGCAAGTGTGGGTGCATACGTAAGAAATTACTTCCCAAGACTATTACATGAAGTCTTAAAGGGGTAGTATGTGACACTTACTCCTACATTCATGGCTATTCTTCTGTAAGCCCAGTTTTGGAAACAAAATGTAAAAGATACGTTAACCCAATGTTAGTCAATTTCATGCAGCATGGCTGGGTACCAAAAATACTGGATTAATGAAAAATGCTTAATTCAAAGGGCCTAGAAAACTTGATAACAGATAGAGCTTATGGGCTACACAAATATTTGATAACCAGTCTGTGTTGTTGCAAGAACATAGTGTGGCAGATCAAAGGGCATAGGTTAGCTCAGGCAGCAGTAGGTTGGGCAGGCAAGTGGGAGCAGGGTGAGCACTGTTTCCAGAGGTCAGGGCCAAGTGATGGGTCAGGAAGTTCAAGAAAGGCAAGAGGAGCTAGTAGGTGACCTGATTGCCAGGAGCCCATGACATCACCTTGATAATGAAGCAAGTCTCTGGCCCAGACAGCAGCGTGGGATGTTCAGAACCTAACCTTGGGGTCAGGAGAAACATTTTGGCTGGAGAGAGGGACCATGCAAAGGCTGCTAAAAGACACAGACATCTTTTAGTCGTGGGAGTGTGGAGGGGGTGTCACTTCATCTCTTTACTCATCCACGTACCTTCTCAGCTCATTCCTTTAATGACTGTCATGTGCACACATTATCTTCTGCCTCCTTGTTTATCTGCTAGTGACTCATTCAAAGTCTGCTGCTCTTGTCCCTAAGGGTTTAGTTGATCTTGTGTCTCTTTAGAATTTCTATCCAGAATGGAACTTTTAATGGTGTACCTCTGTACAGGTGTGCTTCCAGTGACTTCATTTGACCTTTTGATTAGTAGCCAGGAACAATTATGATTCATGTCTATACTCCTTTTCTCTTGATACTCAACATATTGGAATCAAAACCTTTCAAAATTCAGAATTTCCCTTAATAACCATTATATGTACCTCATAGTGAATGTTAAAAAACATTTTGTCCATTAAGTGTTGCAGATGGCTCATTGCCTCTGCCTCACCTCTTCCAGTAATGTAATCTTCTTTATCTACATGGAGGTGGTTTTTCTGCTTTATGGTTTAACTAGACAGCAGCCAAACCAAGGCAGAAGTTACAAATGAGAGGAATCAATGCATTGTGTCCATACTGCCATTACACAGAAGAGGGACTGGTTTGGGCCCTCACTTGTAATTGCCATGGCTAAATTAATTATAATTAAAGTAAAATATAGGGTTAGAATAAAATAATGGGTCACACAAGACTGTGTTGTAGTAACAAGACCAGAGGGAGTAAGTAGTATGATATAGTTGGAGCAGCCCCAGACTAGAAGCCCAAACTCTTAGATGAAAATACTAACCTCCAGTACCTCATACCATGACTTTATTTAGAAATAGAGTTGTTGAGGATATAATTAGTTACAATGAGATCATACTGAAGTAGGGTGGGCCCCTAATCCAATTCGACTGCTGTCCTACTAAAAGAGGGAAATTTAGAGACAGACATGTACATAGGGAACATGCCATGTGAAGACTGGAGTTACATTGTCTCCAATGGAACATTGGCAAGGAATACCTGGGGCTACCAGGAGCTGGAAGAGGCAAGGAAGGATTCTTCCCCCTATAGGTTTCAGAGGGAGCATGACCCTGCTGATACCTTAATCTGGGACATCCAGCCTCCAGGAATGTGAGACAATACATTTCTCTTGTTTAAGTTGCTCTGTTTTGGTACTCTGTTATAGCAAGCCCCAGGAAACAACTATGTTGCCCTAAAGCTGCTAACGTTTGGGTAATGCATGTTCTGGCATTAACCAAACACAAGAATGTTTGTTACTTGGTGGGCAAATACTGTGGATGGTGGATCCATGGCTTTCCCTTAGAAATTCATTGTAGTCAGAGCAGCTGTCCTCTGTTCTTCAGAAGCTCACCAGGCATGCAAAAAAGTGGATACTATTAAGTTCTGCCTAATCATCTTTGCCGAGCTGGAATTTATTTCCCAGCTGCTGCGTGTTGTTTGCTTTTCCAGAGGATTGCCCCCAGCCAAATAGGAGCCCCTTTATCAGGGAAGCTATGCCTTCTTTCTCCCCTTTTAGTTTGCAGCCATAAGGCGGTCTGACTCTGTGATATCATTAGTGCTTCAGAGCTTCCCATGGGATCAGAATGAGGCCAGACTCCATCTGAGCACACATTCTTTGTCAGCTCCTTCCTCTGACTGTCCTGCTTCCTCCACTCCCCTTCTGAGAGCACACCCTCACTGAATTCTGTCTCTAAATTTCCCTGCCCCTTGGGAACTTGAGTTTAGACCTTCTGCCTTACAGCTCTATTTCTTGGATACATTGGAAAGAGCAGGGCCACCCCATTTAATACAAGAGATTAAGGGGTAGGGCCATGTTTGAACGAGGCCAGGTGCTAAGGTGTGGCAACCCGAATCTCAGGCAGTAGAGTTGACATGTGCCCTAGCTCTCAGGTGCTGCCCTTATGGTATCATCAGCCAGCAAGCATGTCTGACTCTGTGGTCATTATGGGTGTATTGACCTTGTTCCCATAGACATCTTCTCACTGATTCCATCCCGAACTTTCCAAACCAAGGCCAGGTATGTGAAGACTTGTGAAAGACACCCTTTCCCAATCAAGTGAGCGATAGGAGCTGGTCTGACCGGGGTTCGCTCCTCAGAGTGTCCTTGTGTGCCCTCCTCTTTTGGCACTGGTGCTCACCAGCAAGACCCACTCAACTTCACAAAGGCGCCCTTGGTGACCACCTTGCCTCAGGTGAACCCTCAGCTGAGAGAGCGGAGGAGGTAGGGTTAGATGACTCAGGCACACTGCAGACATAGGTTAAAAGAGAGGTGGAACATTCGGATTTACAAAGGCAGTAAGAAGTCCTAAAGAAAGGTGATAAAAGAACAATAGAATTCTGAGGAAAAAAAGTTCTGGGCAGGAACAATCTGGAATATGTGTTTCTTGGGCACATTTTCTCTTGAGAGACTCCCTTTTACCTCCTGTCTTGCCTACCTACTGTTAAGTGGGCCTCATTGAGTGAAAACTCATACATTTAACTGTAATTTTTATATAAGTGATATAAGAACATGGCTCAACATTCTGAGTTCGAAATATTCATGCTAGGAAAAGTTAGTCTCAGTTTTACCCTATCCCCAGTCATTCACTTCCTCTTCTTAGATAGAGGCTTTCTTATAGTTTCATGAGTATCCTTCCAATGATAAGATAGTGCATGCATTTATAAATGTATATGTGTACATGCCTGCCCCAATGATAGCGTCTTTTGTGTCCTGTCCTGAGTCTTGCTTTCTTCCCCTTAACATTATACCTTGAAATCTATTAGTAAATGGGACTTCCCTATTGTTTTTAGGGAAGTTAACTATTATTCCACAGTATAGATGCCTTTAAATTGTCTCCAGTTCTTGGGGTGCCTGGGTGGCTCAGTCAGTTAAGCGTCCAACTTTGACTCAGGTCATGATCTCACAGCTCGTGAATTCGAGTCCTGCGTCAGGATCTGTGCTGACAGCCCAGAACCTGGAGCCTGCTTCAGATTTTGTGTCTCCCTCTCTCTCTGCCCCTCCCCTGCTCGTGCTGTCTCTGTCTCTTTCTCTCAAAAATAAATAAACATAAATAAATAAATAAATAAATAAATAAATAGTCTCCTGTTCTTGGTTGCAGAGAATATCCTTGCTGTCATATCCTTTCACATATGTGTGAGTATACCTACAAGCTACAGGCCTACAATTAGAATTGCTGGATCAAAATATATGTGCACTTTCACTGGTGACATATAATGCCAGACTGCCCTCCATGAAGGTGGTACACACTTACAGTCCCATCGGTACTGTAGGTGAATGCTGGTTTGTCTACACCAGCAGTGGACAAACTATGGCTACCTGCTTTTGTAAATACAATTTTGTTGGAGCACCACCATGTCCATTGTCTGTGGCTGCTTTCAGAGTCCAGAGTGCTAACCATTCGCGTGTTATGCTGCTTTCAAACAGCAAAGTTAGGTAGATGTGACAGAAAACATATGGTCAACAAAGCTGAAAAGATTTACTATCTGGTTCTTTAGAGAAAAAGTTTGCTGACCCTTGCTCCACACCCTGTCAATACAGAAGGAGATCAAGCTTTTTGATCCTTGCCAAACTGATGTAGGAAAAAAGATGTGTCATTAAGATTTATATTTCTCATTTTATAAGAGAGGTTGGAAAATTTTTTCTGTATTCTTTTCTGCAAATGTTTTTTGTTTGTTTGCCTATTTTTCTCTTGAGGACATTAGCTCTTTAGTGACATGAGTAGCAACTATAGTCTCCTGTTTGTTGCGTTTCTTTAGATTTTGATTATGGTGTTTATTTTTAGCATACAGAAATGTTTGATTTTTATGTAACTGAATATATCAATATTTTCTTTTGTGGCTTTAGATTTTCTATCCTAGTTATAAAATCATACCCACTGTTC
Source organism: Prionailurus viverrinus (assembly GCF_022837055.1). Classification (NCBI taxonomy): domain Eukaryota; kingdom Metazoa; phylum Chordata; class Mammalia; order Carnivora; family Felidae; genus Prionailurus; species Prionailurus viverrinus. Next base: position 32,527,467 of record NC_062563.1, read on the forward strand.
TTTTATTCTTTTTACCTTTTAGTGTTTATACATTTGATCTATTTTGAATTTTATCTCAAGGTATGATACAGTGATGTACCCTTATTGTTTTGTTTTGTTTTCCCAAAGCCTCGTCAGTTGCCTAAAGTCCATTTATTGAATAATTCATCTCGGGAAAAATGATTCAAAATACCATCTTTATTATGAATGAAATTCCACTTTTTGGGGCTCTATTTCTGCATGTTTTATTTTATTAAATTGATATTCACTATTTTAATGATTCTAGCTTTACAATACGTTTATTTTCTTAGAGATCTTGTTTCCCCTTAGGGAATGAATGAAGGAATATTTTTTAGAATGAATTTTGCCAGCTATCCTTGCTTTAAAATTTTTTCCATATGATTGTTAGAATTAGCTTATATGGTTTTTTTAAATGAAGTGTTTTTTGTTTTTTTACTTTTTTGGGGGGGGTAGGGCAGAGAGAGAGAGGGAGAGAGAGAACTCCAAGCAAGCTTTGCACTGTCAGCACAGAATCCGATGTGGGGCTCGAACTCATGAACTGTGAGACCATGACCTGAGCTGAAACCAAGTGCCAGATGCTCAACTGACTGAGCCACCCAGGTGGCCCAGCTTGTATAGTATTAAAACAGGCTTTGGTGCTTCCTCTTTCTCAAACCCCTGCCTGTGTTGTGACAATACACTTAAGCCTTAGTCTGTTAGAGCACAATGCTGAGACCACCCTAGACCAGCTGGCCCCCAGCTAAGCCACAGCATAGGAATAAGTCCATCAGATTTTAGCTAAACCTGTATTGTATTGGTAGAAATTCCCAGACAACATAGAGATTTGTTAGCAAAAGGATATATTTATTGTTGTATGCCATTGAGATTTCATTGTAGTTGTTAAGAGTAGTACTGTAGTAATGATAACTGCTAAAAGAATAGATGAGATCACCTAGTTTTAGGGAGACCATACAGACAGAGACAAAAAGATGGCTGAAACTGGAATCCTAGGGCACACCCATATTTAGAAGCTGAGCAGTGGAACTCAGAATATGGTGTTACCTTCTGTTATCCTCTTGCTTCTAAATAACAATACCTACATAACAATGTCTTATTTAGAACAAGTAACAATATTTAAAACACATGGACAATAACTCTGGAGAATGACAAAATGCTTTAATTCATTTATTCTTAAACATTTGTTAAGTGTTACTTCATGCTAGGTTATATTTTCAAAAATGGAAATAATATAGTACATGTCACTGAAGAGTTCACAGTCAAGTGGGATAGACACATACAGACCAGCACACGGTGTGAAAAGTATTTTAACAGGTTTTTAACAAGGTCCATGTAATCCTTCATGCTGCGGAAATCTGGAGAGGCTTAATTCCAGTCTCAGAGAGTTGCATTCAGATTAAGCAAAGCCAAGCACACAAAGAAAATATATACCGAAATCTGGCAAAAAGTCAGAAAACTGCTTTCTAATACTGGTTGTGGCTGAGAATGACCACAACCTATTGTTAAGCAAACCCATATTTTCTACATTTCTTAGCCTTCTTTGTAGTTTGGTGTGGCTATGTGACTGAATTCTAGGTCCATAAATACCTCCTTCATGTGACCTTCTTGGATTCTTTTGCCTTCAACCTGCTTGATATGGAGGAGCCCAGTGACCTTGGAAATCACATGTTAAAGATGACAAAGCAACACAATAGAAGTAACGTGGTTCCCTGATTGGTTAGAACTCAGCATGCCTTGGAATTATACTACCTACAAATCAGGGACACCCATTTGTCCTTAATATGAGCAAGAAATGAACTTTTGTCATGTTTGAGCCATTATATGTGTTGGCATTTGTTTGTTATACACTAATAAACTAGTGTGAGGAAATTGTACTGAAATCTGCTATGTTGGCTAACATTGCTGTAATAAGCTTTTATCACAGGTAGTTGTTTTAGAGGACATATTTGGCCTCCCTAAATTCAAACCAAGTAATAACAACTCATGTTATTTAAATAAACTATGACATATAGACAGCAGATGCAGAGATGATAAAGGAGAGTGGTTGTTCTGCGTGAACTTAGGTTGAAAAGGCTCCTTGTAAAATGTGGATCATGAACAGCATATTGAAGGAGGAAGGAGACTGCTAGGGAGGTAGAGGGGCATTTGCAGAGAGAGGATTCGTTTTTGCTTTTATTTTGACATCAAGGATCCAGTGACCTTTGATTGTTATCCATGGAATAGCTACGTTGTTGATAAAGTTTTATAGTAAAGGTATCACAGGACACCACCTGTGGTGCCTTCATCACATCCTTTCAGGTTACTTTGAAATTTTAGCTGCAGCTGTGGGTGACACGGTTCCTCCAGCAATCAGCATCTCCCTTCCAGCGTCTCCTTGTGTGTTACTGATTTCTATCCCAGGACTTCCTCCCACACTTAATAATTTACAAGTGAAGCCCAAGCCTGTAGAATTGCTGAGTTTAGGGTCAAATCTTAGCCAGTGGGGAAGGCAGGGAAGGATTAAAGCCCCAGGTGTTTATCTTTTAGATGGACAATCCTAGGAAGCATTCTGAGTGCTTCTCAGGAGGGCCTAGTGGAATCTTTTACACTCACTGTGGCGGCATTGATAATGCCTCCTTCTGTGGGCCGTTGCTGGCTCCTCCTTGTCTCATTCTCCCCACCTCCTCACTCCCACTTCCTGGGGGCACCTCCCAAAACTGAATCCAAGTCTTTGTCTCCGGGTGTACTTTCAGGCAAAGCCAAACTAAGGTAGTATGAGTAAGAATTTCTGCAAGTCTTTTCTACCTCTGGAGCAAATAAATCCAAGCGTCAATTTTTGTCTTTGGAATGTTCTTTTTATTTTATTTTGTTGGAAGACTAGATACCATTCCAAAGGCCAGCCATTATCTCCCTTTGAAGCCCGAGATTTTACCACAACGTATCTAATCGTTGTAAGCTAAATCTTACTTAACATTTAACACACAAACACACATGTAAATTATTTATACCAGGTTTCAGCAAAGATTTTTTTTGAGTAACTATTGGATTCCAGGTACTGTACTTGGCACTGGAATTTCCTTTTTGCTGCTTTTTGCAGCATTGTGACAATATTGCATTACTTGTGCTGTTTGAGAACTGGACATATTCTTTGCAAGAAAGCATATCATGCTCTAGAAAATATACACTGTGTGTGTGTGTGTGTGTGTGTGTGTGCACGTGTGTTTTTAACCCTTGCAAACTTATTTTATTTCTTCATCACTTAGCTATTTCTCTTACTCTTTGTTATCATTAACACTTTCTTTTTAAATTTCTGAATCCGTCTCTTTACCCTTTGACCTCACTCATGATCTGCTTATTACTGACCCAGGATATATCTTGTGTCTTTTAAAGATAAACTAGAAAACTATCTTGTAGATGTTTGTTAGGTGCTCAAATTTTTGTTGAGAGGAGCTGTATCATAAAAGTGTTCACATGGTTACTTAAGAATCAAATATCTTTGGATGTGGTGCATGACTTATCTAAATTCTGACCTGAAACAAATAAGCTGAAATAAAGTTGAGAGCCCTTGGGTTCATAGTGAGAGCCCACTTTTCCTTTATTTTCTGACAATGAATTATAAAAGCTTCAACAGTTCTGCTGTTCTTTGATTATGTTTTTGATTATGGTGACTTCCCCTAAGACAAGCTTTCATTGTCTTAGGATGCTGCCCTGGCTGAGGCCCTCACCAAGCCCCATTATACAGATGGGTAGATAAAGTACAGAGAGGTTGGTGGTTTGCTCAGTGTCACAGGCCTAGTCAGTGGTGGAGCTGGGCTTTGAATTCAAAGTCTGCCTCCAGAACCCACGGTCTCTAGCAATATACTGTATCTCATGCTGACTCCTTCCACATCTTGGAAACCTTTCTTGTTGTCAGTCCCATTCTGTTCTTTCAGAGCCAGGTCCCAGTGAAATTCTGGCTAATCTGTCTGTAATCTATGTGGATGCAAGGATGTTATTTTAACCTAGTCCAGTGTCCTCAGTGGTGGGAATTTCAGGCACCATGGTGGTCCAGTGGATTATATATTTTAGGGGGAAAAACAGTTCTTTCAGTGTTTTTAAGTCTCAACTGGTCCTGGGCCAACTGCTCATGAAGTGTTTGGACTAGTGGGAGGGATTGCTTGAGATGTCTAAGATTTTATGAATGGCAAAGATGCTCGAATCTTCCAATTGGTCTGACATAGCATCTATTAGTCATTAACAGATCTATGACTTATTTAGAAATCCAACGGATAAAGAGAGAGCATAAATCTAATCCATAAAAAATTGAAAATTCTCTTGGCTCTCACAGTGGACTTCTATCTGCCTTTTCATGTCCAAAAATACCTAGAGTTGTGCCTTTGTCCATGACATTTTTGGGTCAGTCAGAAACAGATATTCGTAGCTTTGGCAGATGCGATGAGGTATGGGCATTAATCACAAATGATAATTTCTTGCTACTTATTCATTGGCTGAATAAATATTTATTGGACACCATCTGATGGAAGGCACCACGACATACACTGTAGGGCATAGAAAGATATAAAGTCTCTGCTTGCATATTTTTGGGTATCTGTTTTGCAGATTCCAGTTCTACAAATTCCTCCTTGGGATTCTGAACTAATTGAGAAATAGATACAGAATCAGTTTAGGATAAAATATATCATGATGTCTTATTGCCAGGCACTGGGGAACATGGCTCCAGCTAGCTGCAGTCTAGCTTCCTAATTTGCTCACTTTGTTACCCAGTAGACACATGCCCTTCATACAGCTGCAGCCACATGCCCCATTTTAGTGAACTTACTCTCCACCAGGGAACATATTTACTGCAATTAGTTGCTTCCAGAAGGAATATCTCAGAAAGGTTCAAAAGTGGTTTAATCTCATTGACAAGTTGGGTCACTCCATTTCCTCTGGGAGAGGAATAGAGGTGGGGGTTTAAGAGGAAAGGAAAAACACCTAATTTCCCAACACCGTCCCAAACCAGAAGTTCCCATTTTATTAGTCAATGTAAAAATGCAGAGATGGGGAGAGAATGTTTTCTTCTAACCTATCCATGAAAAACATAATTACCAGTATCTTTTACAATATAAGTTAGTATGCAATTATGTGATTATCCTTTGAGAGGCTGCCCTTACATAACAACATCACCCAGAATTCTCAGTATTTTCACAGTTAGAAGAATTTAAATTTTTCTTTAGATTTCACTTTGTTCTAACACCCTCTTTATCCTGCTAGATTTTTCAGTAAATCAAAGGCCATTTTTCAAATTTCTGGTAAATGTGTTTGTTAGTGTAGATTTTTTTAGAGGGATGAGTTGCAAATGCATTTCTGTGAAAAAACATTCTCCAAAGATGGTTTTATAGAGTAACTCCCATGACAGTAATGAGTAATGTGTATGTTAGTGTGTGAAAAAGAAACAGAGTAGGGAAAAGCAGAAAAGATTGCCTTGCTGCAGGACTTCTCAGAGCCTTTAATGGCCAACTGAATTGTGACTTTCTTTTTTTTTTTTTTAATTTTTTTTAACGTTTTTTTTTTTTTAATTTATTTTTGAGACAGAGAGAGACAGAGCATGAACGGGGGAGGGGCAGAGAGAGAGGGAGACACAGAATCGGAAACAGGCTCCAGGCTCTGAGCCATCAGCCCAGAGCCCGATGCGGGGCTCGACCTCCCGGACCGCGAGACCGTGACCTGGCTGAAGTCGGACGCTTAACCGACTGCGCCACCCAGGCGCCCCTGAATTGTGACTTTCTAAAGGATGGATATAACAAGGAGCATTTCTCAAACTGATTTGTTCATAGAATGCTTCTGGAGAATTAAACTAAAAAATTAAACTGGAGAATTAATGTGCTGTGGAACATACTTTGGGAAATGTGGTGGTAAGAATTCAGAGATGGACCATAACACTCCAGGCTGAACAGTCAGCAAAAGCTTCATGTTGAGTGTGGAACTTCATTGGGCATTGACAGATGGGAGAATCTAACAACAGAGAAGGAAGTGGGCATTCCACATGGGGAAACAACACTAGCCCAGAGTTATTGGAGAGAAAATGAAAAAACAAATCTAAAACAAAGGGGATAAATATCACTGATTATAAGATTGGTGTTTTAAAAAATAATGTTTTCATTCATTATAAAAGTAATATGTAGAAATTTGAAAAGTGTAGAAAAGGAGAAGGAAGGAAATGCATTCAGTATGGAGGTTCCTCAAAAAATTAAAAATAGAAATGTCATATGATCCAGTGATTTCACTACTGGGGATTTGCCCTGAGAAAGCAAAAACACTATTTTGAAAAGATCTGTGCACCCCTGTGTTTATTGTGGCATTATATACAATAGCCAAGATATGGAAGCAGCCAGTGTCCATTAATAGATTGAATGGATAAGGGAGATGTGAGCTATAAATACATGTGTACATGTATATGTATGATAGAATATTAGTCATTAAAAAGATGATATCTTGCCATTTGTTACAACATGGATATAACTAGAAGGTATTATGTGAAGGGAAATAAGTCAGAGAAAGGCTAACATCATATGATTTCACTTACATATGAAATCTAATAAAACAAATGAACAAACAACAAAAAAAGCGGAAAACAGACCCATAAATACAGAGAACAAGTTGATGGTTACGAGGGGCTGTAGGGGGTGGGGATATGGGGGATAGGCAAAATGGATGAAGGGGAGTGAGAGGTACAGGCTTCCAGTTATGGAATGAGTAAGTCACAGGGAAGAAAGGTACAGCATAGGGAATATAGTCAGTGGAATTGTAGTAGTGTTGTATGGTGTCAGTAGCTTGTCGTGAGCCCAGCACAACATACAGAGTTGTCAATCACTCTGGTGACCTGAAGCTAATGTCACATTGTGTGTCAACTATACTTTCAAAAGAGGGAAATATACAAAAGTTATCTCAGCACCTAAAAAAGTAATTTTTGATATTTTTAGCAATTTTAAGGTCTTTGATATTTTGGCCATTTAAATAAAAGAAAGGAGCAGATACAGTAAAAGTTCATGCAGAGAAGACAGACTTCGATGAGCCAAGTAGCATTTGCTGGGACTGCTGCAGCCATGCCAGCCTCTGGCTCTGAGGAATGATGTTTGCATTCTTTAAATATTCCCCAAACACTGGCTGCCGCTTGTATTTTCCTACTATTGCGTTTCGGTTCTCATTAGGCTGCCTTCAGCCCCATTTCTATTAGATTTAGTGGGTGTTTGCATCTCTCCTGGCCATGACTTGGGTCAATGTGGCTTTGGATGCTTGGAGACGATTTGGAGAGGACCTTGGAGAGGACTGCTCAGTTTTGTTCGCATTCCAGAAAATATTTTCAGGAAAATACTAGGAACTCATGACCAAAGCCATGATTTGTTGACTTTGTCTGTAGAATGGAGCTCTCTCATCAGTTTTGGATTTTAATTATTTAGGGGGTGATGGGTGCATTCAAATTACCTGCCTCTTCCATGAGCTCATCCTGGCAATACAAAGTGATCCATCCCAAAGAGATAATCACAGATAATTGCCATGGGAACCTGATGGCAACAAATGTGCTCTCGTGTTATTGGGCTTTGTATTGACTTGGCACTGGACTGTGTTCACTCGTTGTGGATGCCCCGGCTCAGGTAGGTGCAAAGTCACCGCTGCTCTGGTTTTGACATTGTTCTTTTGGGTTTGGAAGAAAATGTCTGTAAAATAATACTTGGAGTACTGACTAGGCTCCCCCTTAAAAAATTTTTTTTTCAACATTTATTCATTTTTTGAGAGACAGAGTATGAGTGGGGTAGGGGCAGAGAGAGAGGGAAACACAGAATCTGAAGTGGGCTCCAGGTTCTGAGCTGTCAGCACGGAACCTGATGCAGGGCTTGAACCCACGGACTGGGGGATCATGACCTGAGCCAAAGTTGGTGCTTAACTGACTGAGCCACCCAGATGCCACTCTCCCCCTCACCCCCCATTTTTTTTTCAGTATCTATGGTTGAGGGTGATAAAATATTCATGTTGTAATGTGAGTTTAGGTAATGGGTGCTGATTGTTTTTTCTCTTTTCAGGATTTTGAAAATTTCAGAAATGATATATCTAGTATTTTGCTTCCAGATTTTCATACTTGGATTCAGATAACATTTATTATGCCCCCACTACATATCAAGCTCTGCCCTAAATGTGTTGTGTTTGCTTTCTCATTTAAACTTCACAAAATCTTTGTATTAAGATGTTGCTCCCATTTCGCTGATGAGGAAACAGAGAAGTTCAGTAACTTGCTCACGGCCAAACAGTCTGAGCTTGGTGGAGGAGGGACTAAAAACCAGGTCTTCTCAAGATTTTCCCTACCCTTCCCACTATGCAGCAGGCAATGCTCAGAGGCTAATCAAAGCTCATCCAAAGTTTCCTAATTTCCTTTTTGGATTTTTACAAAGAAAATTAATGCTCTTTTGGTGGTTTGTATTAACTTGAGGCCATGATGGAGTTACTCACGTAAGTATTGAATGAATTTTTAGGGGAATACTCAGGGTTCAGGATTCCCAAGCAGAACGTCCTGCAATCTCTTGGTGAGATTTCTTCAGCATCATGGCATCCTCACAACTCCTCAGGGATTATTAAATGATGAGACCTGCCTGCCATTTCACCTGTCCACTCAGACATTTGTCCTGGATCCTCCAATGGAATCAAATCTGGACCCTTCCATCTAGAGTTGAAGATCCTCCAAAACATGGTCTCACTATTTCTTCAACTTTGGGTCACTTTCCAGTGGTTGTTTTCCATTCAGAACAGGTGTAACCCATAGTTCCCCTGCAGATCTTCCTCCTTCCAGCTTCCCTTATTCAGTGCCCAATGCTCCTCTCTGCCTATCTGTATCCTTCCCATCTTTCCAGCCTCCCCCAGAGATGTTCCTTTTTCTGATACTTGGTTTTCCAACAGTGCCCCTGGGGTTGAGACCTCCCAGAAGCTGTGAATGGGAGACACAGAGAGTGCTTGCTCTTCACACTAGCTACCACTAGAGCAGTCCTACTTTTTTCTGTTTGATATACAGGAATTCTGCTTCAAAAGAGCTTCCTGTTCTCCATTTTGGCAGTGCTTGAGCATCAGGCGGTGGTGTCGTCAATGGGGCTTAGCATCGGGTATTAGACTGGGGTGCTGGCTCAGGTCAAAAACACCATACAGGTGACTGATTTATACAAATCAGAATGGTAGCATGTTAATTTAGCTTGGGAAGTACAGCACCAAGAGGACTGGAATGTCTTAGTCAGCTGGCTACGCACTTGCTCTCTGAGAGCAAGATAGCTACCTGGGAAGCCAAATTATCCACTGGGTGTTTAGAGACCATGGAACAGAACCAAAAATCATTTTATGCTAGCAGTGCTTCTGAGCCAAGGTAAATCCACACACTAAACCAGTGTGGTTCAAACTTTACTCTGTATCAGAATTGCCTTGATCTGGGTTTCGTCTTCCCTAGTATTTCCTTTGTGTGTGTGTGTGTGTGTGTGTGTGTGTGTGTATAAGAATTTGCATTTCTTTTTTAAAAATTTTAATTCCAGTATAGTTAACATACAATGTTATATTAGTTTCAAGTGTACTATATAGTGACTCAACAATTCCATACATCACCCAGTGCTCATCACAAGCGTACTCCTTGATCCTCATTACCTGTTTCACCCATCCCCCACCCAGCCCTATTTCTTTTTTTTTTTTTAATTTTTTTTCAACGTTTATTTATTTTTGGGACAGAGAGAGACAGAGCATGAACGGGGGAGGGGCAGAGAGAGAGGGAGACACAGAATCGGAAACAGGCTCCAGGCTCTGAGCCATCAGCCCAGAGCCCGACGCGGGGCTCGAACTCATGGACCGCGAGATCGTGACCTGGCTGAAGTCGGACACTTAACCGACTGCGCCACCCAGGCGCCCCCACCCAGCCCTATTTCTAATAAGTGCCCAGATGATGCTGACGCCACTGGTCTGGGGTCACACTTTGAGAACTACTGTTTTCAATCATTATAGGAAACAACAGTGCTGTATGTACAAAGCCAATGTCATCTCCCCGCCCTGTGGGTCTTCCTTGTGGATCCTGCCAGTTTTGCCCTATTTTTTTCAGGTGATCTAAGACTTACTAACTTGTAATTCCATTGCCTTTCTCCAAACTTGCATGAAAGAGTCAATGTAATTGCTAGTCTCTCCTGACTTTGTTACATTGGCACCTCAGACCTGCATTGCTGAAATTACTCTCAGTCCACCCGTTTTCCTAAGAGTTTTGGACATTCTCAAACCCTTTTGTCACACACGTTTAGACCCTGTCTTGTTCTCTGACACTCTCTCCACATAGTTACATATATCCAGGGGGCTAAATCACACACGGTGTGCAGAGTTTCCTAGTTTTTGAGGGAAGCCATATTTCTCTGGGAGGAGAGAACTCCATGTGTATTTCCCTTCACATTTCTTTGATTCCATTTTTCCACCATACCCAGTAAATGTGAACAACAGTGCTCTTCTTCTGCCTACTTTTGTCATGAGGTAATAAAGTGAAAGACACTTGGTTGTAATTTACCACCAATAGAGATTTCCTGCCTGAAATCTCAATGAGAGCATGAGTCACAGTGTCACGGACACATGAAAATAAGCTGTGACCCATGTCCTGAGAGTAATTGGACCCAGGCTAATGAGGACCAAGTGGTTGGTGTCCACAGCCTAAATGTAATCATTGATGCTTTCTGCTTTCTCTCCATTCTCTTTTGGGCTTCCTGGGGGACTTGCTCAGATGCCCCAGGGAATCTAGGAGGCCTTGAACTATGGAATCCACTAAGGGGGTGATATACTTAGGTGACTGGAATAGATACAGCTGGTAACTATACTTGAAAATGAGGTCAAATACTCAGAATATTAGAGAAGGTTTTTGTTTTTTAGTTTAATGATTTTGGAAGTCTTCATTAAGCCCAGGATAAAATATTTATCATATGCTCACCTGGTATGTGGTTTTGGATGGCATTACTAGAACTTCAGTCTCAGTAGATATGCCAAGTCAGGTAATGAGGACCTCCAGACCCTCTGTTTTCCACCGGATAACCTTAGTTTAATAGGCATTGCTGTAGATTAGAGGGTGAAGGTCAGTAGGTATCACAGCAGCCTTTTATTTAAGATGTTCCAGTGTACTGAAGTTTGTTCCAAGCCTGGATAGTTAATTAGCTATGTTATCTATCACTTCTTTGTGTCACAAGAAGCCAAGAGGCTCTTCCTCTTTCTTCTAGTTTTGTTCATTCTGGATAGTGCACCTTGCCTTCTCTTTCTTGATTCTCTCTCTCCTTACTTCCCCTGCTCTCTTACTCTCTCCCTTGCCTGTCATATAGTAGAAAAGACAGTCAAGTGAAGCCAGCTTGGTGGGTGACAGGGAGGTGCTAGAAAACCAACCAAGTTGGGGTAGGTTTGTATTGTTAAGCTAACTTGGCTGGAATTACACTTTCCACGTTTCCCTTCCTTGCATAGTTATGGGTTAAAATAGCCACAAGAGACATTTTATGAAAGATGTAGGAGGCAGAAATGAAGCAACAGCCATCTTATTTTTATGCTTGAAAGGTCTGTACATGGCATATGCCGCTCACATATGCCAGTAGTTATCCTCAGGCTCGCCCAGATAGCTGGTCTGCTGTTCCTGCTGGATCCTTCTTCAGCTGTTCTACCTTCTGGGAGGCGGTGGGACTCTAGTTCTGTGATGAATGATCATCTTGTCCTGCAGAACACTCTGTCACTGAAGGTGGAAACTTTGAGGAAGTGAGAGAATACAGGTTCTAATATGTTCTTGAGGATTCCGGCCCATCCTTGCAGGTTCCAGTTTGTCTTTGTTTTCCCCACTTGATATCTACATTTCCTTTCCGACAGCCCTGCTGACTTTAGGCTTCGGCAACAAACACAGAAGGTAGAGCTTGATGTAGGCTGTTTAACCAACTCCCACCATTGTGTTATGTCAAATCCCTGTAATAAACCCCTTATTAGCTTTCTCCTGGTGGTTCTGCTTCTTTGATCTAATCCTGGCTGATATATACTTCAAGTCATGATTCTTAGGGAGAGTGATCGCTTGTAGGATCTCTGGTTGGAATCAATTCACAGGGAATTTGGTCAATGGATTTTGAGATTGTTAAGTAACCAGTGGCACCTCATTTAGGACACCCAAGTGTTTGGCTCTGAATTAGCAGCTAGACGGGAGTAGATATTTCCACTGGGAAGCACTGTACAAACCAACCCTGGAAGGAAGATTCTGAGGTCCTGAGGAGCCAGTCTACAAACTGGCCTTAAAAGTCAGGAATTTTAAAGCAATGTAAGACTACAGCCTCTTCACTGGATTGTTTCTTGTGTCTGGAAACCTACAAAAGTAGATGCTGTCTGTAAAGTTGTTTTGTGTTTTTCTTTCTGTGCCTTCCCCTCTCCTTTTTTTGTTTTGTTGATATAAAGGAAGGTACATAGGAAGAGAAAAGGAGGAAATTTTCTTGTTAACTTTCTTCCTCTTTCCTTTTACATTCCCATCAATTCACGGTCCCAAACCATAGGCATGTGACCATCAGATGGTGATATTGTTTCAGTGTTAAGAAACTTGACAGCCTTGGAAAAAAGAATGTAACTCAATGTTCATGGAATTCTGTCTTGCACTTGGGCAGTGGCTTAGGACAGCAATATCTCTGACTTCCCCTTGGCCCTCCTCTTTCTGCCTGGTCTCATGCTTCTAGCTCTTTCAAAAGAAGCAACTAGGAAAAGAAAGTCTTATTTTAAAGCCAGTTTTCCCCCTAAATTCCATCTTTGGGGAGAAAAGTGTTTTTTGAGCCATGGTTTAGGATTAAATTATATGTCTTTAACTCACCTTTCATTATTCAGAAAAGCCCAATACAAAAAAGCTCTTCAGATTATTCTATTCTAAGAGGGAAATTTGACTCTTCACAGAAGCTTCTTTTTAAATTTAGGTTATGACAAGCCACTGTAAATCATTGGAAATGGCATGAAGCAACAAGGTTGAAACCTATGGTGATATCGTCCTTCTTCATTGCCTTATTTATTTCCACAGAACTACCATTTCTGGTTATCACCGTTTCTGGACCCCACTTTAGGCAAGGGACCTTGTTGCCTTGGCCTTTTTTCATACCTTTTTTGTATGGCTCAGTTAACCCTTAATTCACACTAAAGAAAGTTTGACCACTACCTCTCTTGGCAAGGAGGTGAGGGGGAGGAGGGATTTCAATTTAAGAGTTTAAACTAAGAAGAGCCCTGCAGCCTTCACCTGAATGTTTGGGGAAGTATCTTTCTGGAGTTTCAGGTTCTTTTTCCTACCACTAAAATCACTTGCATTAAATAAATAACAGTGCCACTGATTACAAAATCTCTTCTGCCCTTTTCCCTTAATTTTTCATCTGCAAAGACAAAGAGTCTTAATGGCAGAAGTAGGAGAATCACCAACCTGATAATCTTAGACTGTGGGACTAGGATATAGGATAGCTTATCTGAGTGAACCGTACATCCCAAATATGGTCCACAAGACACTTTTTCTTCCCTCCATGCAACAGTGTTGTTTGCAAGGTCTTTGACATTTTTCACATTAAGAAGTGCAATCTGTTTCCCTTCCCCTTGAATCTGGGTAGGCGTGTGACTTCTTTGATCAAAACAGTACAGCAGAAGTAATGATATGTTTCTTCTAAGGCAAGATCACAAAAGGCTATAAAACTTCAATTTTGGTTGTTGGGAACACTCTCTAGGAGCCCTGATATCCTGAGGCCACAATACTGTGGGAAGCCCAAGCCACATGGATGTGTATATGGTGTTTTTTCCACCTCATCTGGGATGATGGAGGTGGGCCTATGTCTCCTTCTAGAGTATGGGCTAAAAACCCCATTGAGTGAATTTCTTCTCTTGGGTTGCTCAGAAATTGAAGGCCAAAATAAAAAAACATTTTTTTTTCTGTTAAAGAGAAACATTTTTTTCTCCATTAAAGAGAAGCATTTTGGAATTACTAGAGCAGAATGGAATTAATTAGATGCAAGAGAATATCTGGACAGTATGGTGATAATGGGTTTGGGCTGCTTCTAATTTGAATATGGGGAAAGAGGATCAGAAGCAGATTTGGGAGCATTGGCTGCATATCTTTTGGCCTTACAATATTACTTAGGCAACAAAAGCATCAGCTCAGTTTTGGCTGACTTATTGAAACTAAAGATTTACAATAGAATTTCCTTGGTTGTTGCAATTAAAGACAAATCCATGGAATAAATCACTTTCCAAAAGTCACTTTTTCATTATACAATTGGAAAGATAAGGGTAGGTTCTACACTGTTTGCCTGAATACCCTCAACCAAGTACCTGACCGGCGGATGTGTTACGATTCTTGTGAGAAGGAAGTTGAGGTATAGCTTTAACTCAGAGAAATAAAATAACTCAGACTTATCTTATCTGAGGGTGGCCCTACCCTATAATCTGAGAAGGTTCTCATTCAAGTGCCTATTGGTATGTAATAGAGTTTGAGAACTCTATATGAGTTCTATGAACTACCCTTGCTTGCAGTGCATTTTGGTCTTCTTGATTACTGTCATATTGCACAGTATAGATGTTTTACATCTACTTAAATAGGCTGAAAAGGAGAAAGAAATATGCATCATGTTCACTAATACCTTTGTTTCCAACAGTAACCAAAACTCTGACTTCCTTCACCAAAGATTAGTTTTGCCTAGTTATGAACTTAATATAAACAGAACCTTTTAGTATGTGCTTTTGTTTCTGGCATTTTCTGTGCAACATAATATCTCTGAGATGTATGTATGGCATTATGTATTTTAGTAGTCTATCATTCAGTATATAACTTAATTTGAAATTGAATATGAGTTCTGAAATCAAATAAGAGTTCCTTGAAAGCAGGGATCTTGTACCATATTTTGTGGTTTACCCTCAGAGTTTAAAATAAATATTGGTTGGGGTCGCCTGGGTGGCTCAGTTGGTTGAGCGTCTGACTTCAGCTCAGATCATCTCATGGCTTGTGAGTTCAAGCCCCATGTCAGGCTCTGTGCTGATAGCCCAGAGCCTGGAGCCTGCTTCAGATTCTTCTCCGTCTCTGTCTATGCCCTCCCCTGCTGGTGCACTGTCTCTCTTTAAAATATAAATAAACATTAAAAAATTAAAAAAATAAATATTGGATGAATTAACTAACGTAGTATTTCTCTTCTAGTCTTTCTTCTTAACCTATCTCCATGCCAGTCACACAAAATAGAGCACCATTCTGCCTTCCTGTACCACCCAAGGTAGTAACTTATTGAGCTGGTTGCTAAAAGACAATGTAAATAGGTTCTAGCAGCTAAATACTTTTTAGTAGCTAAGTAAGAAGCTTGCTGACTTTAGACTTATCTTTTTTTTCTTTTAACAACAGTAAAATCATCTGAATCATCTGGTATCTAAATAGATCAAGGCACCATACTTTGATCTAAGTACAAGTTATGTTAATAGTAAAATACTATTTGAATTCTGAAAGTCTGATTTAGAAGAATATCAGGTCTACATTTACTTCTAGACCTAGTTCACAGAGAAAGCCTTTTTCTACTCGTTTATACTATTTTGTTTGCTATTTAATGCTGTTTGTTTATTTTTTGTTTTATTGAAATATAATTGGCATATAACATTGTATTAGTTTAAGACATGCAATATAATGATTTTGTATATGTGTATACTGTGAAATGAGTACCACAATAAGTTTAGTTAACATCCATCGCCTCACATGGTTGCATTTTGTGTGTGTGATGAGATCTTTTAAGATTTACTCTCTTAGCAACTTTTAAATATATAGTACAGTGTTGTTAACTATAGTCATCATGCTGTGCATTAGATCCCCAGAACTCATTTATCTTTTAACTGGAAATTGTACTTTTGACCATGTTCACTCATTTTCACCATCCCCATCCCCCACTTTTGGCAACTATCAATCTGTTCTCTGCTTCTGTGAATTGGTTTTCTTTTAGATTACCTATATACGTGAAATCATATAGTAATTGTCTTTCTCTGACTTATTTCACTTAGCATAATGACCTCAAGATCCATCTTTGTTATTGCAAATGGCAGGATTTCCTTCCTGTTAATAGTTAATAGTCCTGTGTGTGTGTGTGTGTGTGTGTGTATGTGTGTGTGTGTGTGTGTGTGTGTGTGTGTGTGCGCATCTATAAATCTACATCACAACTTCTTTATCCATTCATCTGTTGATGGACATTGTTTCCATGTCTTGGCTATTGTAAATAATGCTGCAATGAACATGAAGGTACAGATACCTCTTTGAAATAGTGACTTCTTTTCCTTTGATTGTATATCCAAATGTGGAATTGCTGGATCATATGGTGGCTCTATTTTTATTTTTTTGAGGAATCTTCAGAGTGGCTGCAGCAATCTACATTCCTACCAACAGTGCAAAAGTTTTCCTTTTCTCCATATTTTCACAAGCATTTATTATCCCTTGTCTTTTTGGTTGTAGCCATTCTAACAGGTGTGAGGTGATATCTCACTGCAGTTTTGATTTGCATTTCTCTGATGATTAGTGATGTTGAGCACCTTTTCATATACCTTTTGGCCACTTGTATGTCTTTGGAAAAATGTCTATTCAGTTCTTCTTCTCATTTTTAATCTTTTCTTTTTATATATATATACTATTAATGATACTAAACCCTTATTAGACATATGATTTGCAAATATTTTCTCCCACTCTGTAGTTTGCCTTTTCATTTTGTTGATGGTTTCTAATGCTGTATTTTAATATTACATAGTCATACTGCTAATTCTGAATCTTTTAATTTTAAGCTGTTTCTATTAACTGCTTGTTTCAGAGGCTCAGGATTTTTCTTTTCAACCCCATCATCTCTATTATACTGGCCAAGATACTTCTAGTGTAGTAGTATAACAATTGTTATTAAATCTGTTGAATCAATATTTAATGTGTTAATATTATTTACTGCTGAAGTAATAAATGTAAGCTGTTTATATTTCCTGTCTTTTTTTTATGGACAGTAATGTTCACCAAAGTGTTAAGTATATATTTTTTCTTTTTTTTTCCTCTATCTTTACTGAGATATGATTGACGTGTTGTGTAAGTTTAAGGTATAGAATATGATGATTTGACAGTCATATATACTGTGAAATGATTACCACAAAAACATTAGTTAACACCTCCAGTTATCATTTTGTGTTTGTGTATGGTGGGAGAATCTTTAAGATCTATTGTCTTAGCAACATTCAAGCAGACAGTACAGTGTTGGTAAGTATAGTTGTCATGCTATACTTATACTTATGTAAAACTTTTCTCCATGGAATTAATAATGGTCTCTCTTCCTCCTTTTTCATTTGTTTAGTAGTGATAGCTACTCTTGTCAAATGCCTCAACAGCAGTTACTGCTGTGGTGATTTTCTCTCTTTCTTGATTTGTTTTTTCATTTTCATGAAGAACACCTGTTATTTTCCTCAAAAAGGTGTTTGGGGAGATAATATTATGAATTCTTGAATGTTTGAAAGTGGCTTTATCTGATTCTTGATTGGTAGTTTGGCTGGATATAGAATAATAGGATAACAATTACCCCTATGATTAAACCCAAGGAATACTTCAAGTGTGTTAATCATATCCTTTGAATAAATCATGTTATTTGACTGTGATTTTTCCTTTGAATTCTGAAGGTATCCCCCCACTCTCTTCTAAAATGTATTGAACTGTTGAGAAATCCAATGCTGTTCTGACTCCCGTTCCTGTGAATGAGATCTACATTTTTTTTCTCTGAAGCTTTTAGATATTCTCATTATTTTTGGTTTTCTGAAAATCCATGAGAGTTCTTTGAATGGGTCTTTGATTAGTTATTTTGCTGGCTACCCAATAGTCCCTTTTTTGCTTGTAGGTATATGCTTTTAAGTTCTAGGAAATTTTCGTGTAGTATTTATTTGATCAAATCTTTCTTTTTTTTTTTTTTTCTGTTCTTTCCTTCTGGAACTTCTGTTGGTCTGAAATTGAATGTAGTGGATATTGAAATTCATTCACAACATGTATTTCACCCCATAAATTCAGTCTTAACTGATCATAGTCAGCTTACCCTTTGTCTAAGTTAAGTTTCAGGAATGAGCAGCCAAAGCTAGTTTGGGATAATAATAAATGAAGAGAAGCTTCCACAGTATTCTGGGAGAGATAAGACAGGCTCTCCCTGTGGCTTGCTATGAACAAAGAAAGCCTTTGTTTTAGTTGCTGCTTGTAGCAAACTTACAGCACCAGAGGAACCAGAATGAGATCGAGGTAGAGCTGTGGATAAAAGAATCAGGCCCTAATAATAGGGGAAAAACTGGAGCCTACCCTGTCTCTCTCTTAAATAAAACTTATCCTTGTTTTTTAAAGTTTATTTATTCATTTCTGAGAGAGAGAGAGAGAGAGAGAGAGAGAGAGAGAGAGAGAGAGAGAGAAAGAGCTCACATGCATGCAAGTGGGGGAGGGGCAGAGAGAGAGGAGAGAGAGAGAATCCCAAGCAGGCTCCACACTGTTAGCACAGAGCCCAACATGGGGCTCAATCTCATGAACTGTGAGATCATGGCCTGAGCTGAAATCAAGAGACCAACACTTAACTGACTGAGCTACTCAGGTGCCCCTACGATTGTCCTTATTTTTAACTGATTTGAGATGGGTTTTTCTTACTTGAAACCCAAAGCATCCTAACTAATATATTGATCTCCTCTATAAGTTTCTCAAACTTTAGTGGATTTTATAAGAATATGGATTCTGACTTAATAGATCTGGGATAGGGCCTGAAAATTGTATTTTTGACAATTTCCCAAGAAATGCCAATACAGACCAAAGTATGGTTCTAAAGACCATACTTTGAGTATCAAGGTTCTAGACTGATCTTATTTCCTTATATATTCTCTCTTTTCTCATCTTTGATTTTTAAAAATTGTTTTCTGGGAGATTTCCTAGTTATAATATTTTTATTGTATTTATTCAATTATTAAAAATTAAGATATGTTTTTTAATTTTCTGATTATTTCTTATTTTTATAACATCCACATTGTTTCATAGATACAATATTTTCCCTATCCCTCTGAAAATAGTAGTGTGATGTTTTTTGGAGAGCTTTCTTTTATATCCTGTACTGTTTCTGGTTTTTGTTTTGTTTTGTTTTTTCAGTTTATTTTTTAGAATTCTTCTTTCACATTAGATTTTCTCCATTTCTGGTGACACTTGAATGCTTAGTCATATTTAAATGAAACTCTAATAAGCTGATTGGTAGCTTTGTAAGTGAAGGGTGGAGGCAGCTTTGTTGGATAGTGAAATTCTCATTAAGATGAGCTAGATTTTCCACCAGGGTGTATCCAAGTATCTCTATGTAAAATATTTTTCAAGGGGGCAGCTTCTCTAGATAAGAATTTCAGTCTTCTGCACTATCATATTGACACAAAAACAGACACATAGACCAATGGAATAGAACAGAGAACCCAGAATTGGGCCCACAAATGTATGGGCAACTAATCTTTGACAAAGCAGGAAAGAGTATCCAATGGAAAAAAGACAGTCTCCTTAGCAAATGGTGCTGGGAGAACTGGAGAGCGACATGCAGAAGAATGAAACTGGACCACTTTCTTACACCATTCACAAAAATAAACTGAGAATGGATGAAAGACCTAAATGTGAGACAAGAAACCATCAAAACCCTAGAGGAGAAGACCAGCAGCAACCTCTTTGACCTCAGCCACAGCAATTTCTTGCTCAACACATCTCTCAAGGCAAGGGAAATAAAAGCAAAAATGAACTATTGGGACCTCATCAAATAAAAAGCTTCTGTACAGCAAAGGAAACAATCAGCAAAACTAAAAGGCAACCGATGGAATGGGAAGATATTTGCAAATGACATATTGTATAAAGGGTTAGTATCCAAAATCTATAAAGAACTTACCAAACTCAACACCCGAAAAACCATCCAGTGAAGAAATGGGAAGAAGACATTCCCTTTCCCAAAGGAGACATCCAGATGGCCAAGAGACACATAAAAAGATGCTCCACATCACTCATCATCAGGGAAATACAAATCAAAACCACATGGAGATACCACCTCACACCTGTCAGAGTGGCTAAAATTAACAACTCAGGCAACGACAGATGTTGGCGAGGGTGTGGAGAAATGGGAATCCTCTTGCACTGTTGGTGGGAATGAAACTGGTACAGCTACTCTGGAAAAGAGTATGGAGGTTCCTCAAAAAATTAAAAATATAACTACCCTATGACCCAGCAATAGCACTACTAGGAATTTATCCAAAGGATACAGGAGTGCTGATTCATAGGGGCACATGTACTCTAATGTTTATAGCAGTGCTTTCAACAATAGCCAAATTATGGAAAGAACCCAAATGTCCATCAACTGATGAATGGATAAAGAAGATATGGTTTATATATACAATGGAATACTACTTGGCAATGAGAAAGAATGAAATCTTGCTGTTTGCAACAACCATGGATGGAACAGGAAGGTATTATGGTTAAGTGAGATAGTCAGAGAAAGACAGATATCTATGTTTTCACTCATATGTGGAATTTGAAAACCTTAACAGAAAACCATGGGGGAAGGAAGGGGAAAAAATAGTTTCAAACAGAGAGGAGGCAAACCACAAGAGACTCTTAAATACAGAGAAGAAACTGAGGGTTGAGGGGGGATGGGCAGGGGAGAAGGGAAGATGGGTGATGGGCATTGAGAGGGGCACTCAATGGGATGAGCACTGGGTGTTATATGTAAGAGATGAATAATGGGAATCTACTCCCGAAGCCAAGAGCACACTGTATACACTGTATGTTAGCTAACTTGACAATAAATTATCTTAAAAAAAAAAAAAAAGAAGAAAAGCCCTCCCGCTGCCCCCAAAATAAAATATATGGAAATGGTCAAAAAAAAAAAAAAAGAATTTCAGTCTTCTGTACTGAGGCTGGGAGTAGTGTTGTTGGTGTAAGCATGTGGCTCCTGGTTTTCTGTGAACAGAGTGGAGGAATGAGGCTAAGGGGTACACAGCTCAGCATGTAAATATTTGCTTTCTATGCCTTTATATTAAAGCCCAACTCCTCTCAGGCTTCTATTTATCCAGAACATTGCACTTTGTTCCTCTATGAGATATAGGAGGAAGGTAGATCCCTGCTGTGTTGAATGAAGGAGTTGATCAGGTATGTGGGAAATGTCCCACTTTCTGTAAACAACCCATACCTTTTGTGTTTGGACCTACATCTAAGTCCAGACTTCCATGTCACCAAGTGCTATGCCTCTTAGGGTTCAGCAGGAGCAAATTACCTCACTTGTCTCTGGTATCCCTTTCTGAAGACATTTAGGTTGTGATTTACTTAGCTTTGTGATGTCAGTTACTACCTTTCATCTGTTTGTATATTTCTCTTCCTCAGTTACTTAGTCAAACTTTGTAACCTTTGGAAACAAACGCCTAAGGCCAAGTAGGGAAATGCTTATTTATCTAGTATATGAGGGTAATAATGGGTTCCACCAAGATCACTTAAAAATCGTTGAGCTCTAGGAAACAAATTAAGCTGTGTTCCATTCAATATGAAAATAGATGTCAGCATTTTCAAATTTATGGCATTTGAACTTGAAGCATTTCATAAAGCACAGTACTTTCTAAGCATTATGAAGTGGAATACTCAAATTATGAAGCCTGACACATTGAGAATAGGAAGTTAATATAGTAGGGGTCATCTTGAATTTCTAAATGAGGAATCAATATGATCAGAAATGTTTTTAGATAGATTTGGCAGCACTGTGGAGGAGAGAGTCAAGGTAAAGATAGCAGTCAGATGGTTGTAATTGCATTTATAACGAGAGTCTGAATGAAGTGGTGATGGAGAAAAAGAGACAAACCGAATAATATTTAAGAGGCTGAAGTATTAGGATTTGGAAACTGGATGTGGGGACAAAGGAGGGTGGTGGAGGTGTACATGCCTCTTATAATATTTCTTTGCTTCAGTTCTGATTTCACCTGTAGCGGCGTTAGATGTTTCCTATGCAACTCTGGAAGCACAGGGAACACCCAACCCGTGTTCTCTCCTCACAGCCCTTAACTACAGGGAAATGGGGATTTGTGAAAATGCCATAGCCTCTCATCCTTCAGTGGGAAAATCTGGAAACTTATTCTGAGGAACATCCCATATCGAAATGCACTGCCATTGTCCATAGCAAGAACCTGCTCAGTAACACTATCTTTACTGGCTCTTTCGCCTTCCTTCCCTCATGTTTCCTGATTTCTCACTCCTGCTTCCTAGGTTTACCTTCCAAATAAACTCTTTGTACTCATGTCGTGGTCTCAGGTTCTGCTTTTGGAGGGATCTAGTGGAAGACAGGGAGGATTAAAGGACAACTGTAATGCATGACTGGATGAATAGGGAGGCAAGGACCTACCTAGGAAATGCTGGAAGAACATAGTGGCAACTGAATTTGGTTTAGGATGCATTGAACTGGAAGTCCCTTTGGAATATTCAGCTGAAGAGGTATGGTGGGAAGAAGCAGGGTCTTTGTGAATTATCAGTATAAGGGTTGAGGAAGAGAATGAAACCACACAAGTAAAGAGATGGTTCAGGGAGAGGATAAAAAATAAGGGAGGTGACAAAACCTTGGAGAACACCAACATTTTAGGAGTAGACAGGGGTGGTAAAAATTTGTGTTTACTGTAATTTTGCTGGGCTCTAGGGAGTGCCTGGCACATAGTAATACTCAGTAAATATTTGTCCAGTGACTGAAGGAGACTGGTATGGAGCAGACAGAAGCCTGGAGAACCTGGAAAACCAGGGATGTATGCAGGAGAGAGAGTGTAAAGGAGAAAATGTCAAATGTCACAGTAGGTTTACCTAGAGTATTGGCTGAGGTCAGTCACTGGGGGACTTCGCTCTCTTTGGGGAGAGAAGGAAGAGGGGCAAGTTCAAAGAACAGATGTCAAGGGCTGTGGAATCAATATGCTCTCATAGTAGAGATGGTGATTCTGACCAGTTTTTTTTAATTACGATTTTTTTTTTTTTAGCGTGCACAAAGCAGTTTATTGAAACGGAAATACACTTTCTTTTTCTTTTTTTTTTTTTTGGTATGTTTTTATTTTTTTTTATTATTTTTTTTTTCTGAAATTTATTGACAAATTGGTTTCCATACAACACCCAGTGCTCATCCCAAAAGGTGCCCTCCTCAATACCCATCACCCACCCTCTCCTCCCTCCCACCCCCCATCAACCCTCAGTTTGTTCTCAGTTTTTAACAGTCTCTTATGCTTTGGCTCTCTCCCATTCTAACCTCTTTTTTTTTTTTTTTCCTTCCCCTCCCCCATGGGTCCCTGTTAATTTTCTCAGGATCCACATAAGAGTGAAACCATATGGTATCTGTCTTTCTCTGTATGGCTTATTTCACTTAGCATCACACTCTCCAGTTCCATCCACGTTGCTACAAAAGGCCATATTTCATTTTTTCTCATTGCCACGTAATATTCCATTGTGTATATAAACCACAATTTCTTTATCCATTCATCAGTTGATGGACATTTAGGCTCTTTCCATAATTTGGCTATTGTTGAGAGTGCTGCTATGAACATTGGGGTACAAGTGGCCCTATGCATCAGTGCTCCTGTATCCCTTGGATAAATTCCTAGCAGTGCTATTGCTGGGTCATAGGGTAGGTCTATTTTTAATTTTCTGAGGAACCTCCACACTGCTTTCCAGAGCGGCTGCACCAATTTGCATTCCCACCAACAGTGCAAGAGGGTTCCCGTTTCTCCACATCCTCTCCAGCATCTATAGTCTCCTGATTTGTTCATTTTGGCCACTCTGACTGGCGTGAGGTGATACCTGAGTGTGGTTTTGATTTGTATTTCCCTGATAAGGAGCGACGCTGAACATCTTTTCATGTGCCTGTTGGCCATCCGGATGTCTTCTTTAGAGAAGTGTCTATTCATGTTTTCTGCCCATTTCTTCACTGGGTTATTTGTTTTTTGGGTGTGGAGTTTGGTGAGCTCTTTATAGATTTTGGATACTAGCCCTTTGTCCGATATGTCATTTGCGAATATCTTTTCCCATTCCGTTGGTTGCCTTTTAGTTTTGTTGGTTGTTTCCTTTGCTGTGCAGAAGCTTTTTATCTTCATAAGGTCCCAGTAATTCACTTTTGCTTTTAATTCCCTTGCCTTTGGGGATGTGTCGAGTAAGAGATTGCTACGGCTGAGGTCAGAGAGGTCTTTTCCTGCTTTCTCCTCTAAGGTTTTGATGGTTTCCTGTCTCACATTTAGGTCCTTTATCCATTTTGAGTTTATTTTTGTGAATGGTGTGAGAAAGTGGTCTAGTTTCAACCTTCTGCATGTTGCTGTCCAGTTCTCCCAGCACCATTTGTTAAAGAGGCTGTCTTTTTTCCATTGGATGTTCTTTTCTGCTTTGTCAAAGATGAGTTGGCCATACGTTTGTGGGTCTAGTTCTGGGGTTTCTATTCTATTCCATTGGTCTATGTGTCTGTTTTGGTGCCAATACCATGCTGTCTTGATGATGACAGCTTTGTAGTAGAGGCTAAAGTCTGGGATTGTGATGCCTCCTGCTTTGGTCTTCTTCTTCAAAATTCCTTTGGCTATTTGGGGCCTTTTGTGGTTCCATATGAATTTTAGGATTGCTTGTTCTAGTTTTGAGAAGAATGCTGGTGCAATTTTGATTGGGATTGCGTTGAATGTGTAGATAGCTTTGGGTAGTATTGACATTTTGACAATATTTATTTTTCCAATCCATGAGCAGGGAATGTCTTTCCATTTCTTTAAATCTTCTTCAATTTCCTTCATAAGCTTTCTATAGTTTTCAGCATACAGATCCTTTACATTTTTGGTTAGATTTATTCCTAGGTATTTTATGCTTCTTGGTGCAATTGTGAATGGGATCAGTTTCTTTATTTGTCTTTCTGTTGCTTCATTGTTAGTGTATAAGAATGCAACTGATTTCTGTACATTGATTTTGTATCCTGCAACTTTGCTGAATTCCTGTATCAGTTCTAGCAGACTTTTGGTGGAGTCTATCGGATTTTCCATGTATAATATCATGTCATCTGCAAAAAGCAAAAGCTTGACTTCATCTTTGCCAATTTTGATGCCTTTGATTTCCTTTTGTTGTCTGATTGCTGATGCTTAATTACGATTTTGAAACTAACATAAGTTAGTTGAAGAAATTTGGAAAGTATATATGAGCACAAAGTAGAAACTAATGACCAATCCAGATCCCCCCATTCTTCCATTATTCCCTCCATAATAAACATTGTTAACATATTGAGGGTATTAGGTTGAATCACATGGGAGATTTTGTAGGTCAAAAACAGTGGAGTATTGACAATTTTCTAAGGTTTGAAGTCTATTTCTTTGCAGAGAGGACCACTCTTTTAAGAGGTGGAGAAGGAAGGAAGAACATTTTGGAATAACTTATGGGGTCTGCAGAATTTAGGCTAAGGTTTAAAGTTTTAAATTTTAATAACATGTCTTAGGGTGGGAGCATCTTGAAGTATTTTTGTAAGGTAAGAGGTAGAAGAAAGGTCACAGGGAGTTGTTCATTGGGGTTGGAAACATGAGAATTGCCTTCTACTTCTTGATGTGGTGTGTGCTTTTCTTTAGCAGTTCTGGGCAATCGGGGGCTACTGGATGGGGATTGCAAGGTGGCAGCTCCTGGAAAAACAGGCCCAACTTCTTCACTGTGGTTGCAGAAGCCCAGTGAGCTTCCCCATTCTGGGCCTTGCCCTGTACTTGAACCCAAACAGCTTGGGACAGAACATGCGGAGGTTCTTATCAGGGAAGGGATCACAGTTCAGGCCACACTCTGGGCTGTTATGTAAACAGGCTGTTTGAAATGATTGGAGTTTCAACCTCAAGGTAGGAAGCAAGATGCTCTTGTTTATTTTTGGAGTGGAATTTTGCGGCACAATCTGCAGAGAGTTTGCTTCATCATCCGGAATACCACTGGAGCACTGAGAAGCCAGAAGTGGGTTCTGCTTCAAGATGTCTCTAGGGAGCCAACCAGGTTTCAGACATTTAAGCTCAGCCACCATAGAATTCCTGCAGTACAAAGGTAAGCAGCAGAAGGACATATAACATGCTTATAACATGTGGACCCTTCAGTCACCAACTTCAGCCTTTCTTCTCAGAAGCTGGAAGCTAACAAGCAACTGAGCTTCCTCTTTGCTCTGGATCCACCAGCTGAACCCTGGGAGGAATCCTCTCCCACAGGAGATAAGAAAATAATTATCCCAGGGGATCAATGACGCTGGAATCTTGCCTTGTATCTACCCTGGGGGTGCACCTTATAATGGAATCTTCTTAAGGAGGTCCTTTTGATACTGTATTTAATTAAGACTTTGATAGAAATCTTTTCATGCATTTGTTTGAAAGTAACTAGGGTTAGAGAGCTTGAGTTGTTTCTGTACTTTTAATCAAGGTTAAGCCAAACTACTGTTGAATGCCTTCTCAATTTTAGGCATTGGTTCCCTCTCCCTCAGTTTGTGCCTCAAATCGGTACTGACGACAACATGAACTAATGTGGACCTAGCTTTACTGCATTCCAGGCATGGGTTAATTATTTTACACACCCGATTGCCTTTTATCTTCAGCAACATTGTAAGCCAATGTGGTTATTATTCCCACTTCACTGATGAGGACACCACATTTTAGAAAGGGCAAATGACTTGCTTACAGCCACACAATTTCAGAACCACTTTAAACGCAGGCAATATGGTAGCATTGCTGAGCTGCTCTTGCTACCATGACCAGTTTCTGTATGAACAGAGGGAGAAGGGAACACCCAGGACAGGTGTCTGACAGATCTCCTAGAAGGGCATTTCCATGAGAACTAGCAGGTTGTTACTTCATTGTGGTATATCAATGACAGACATTTCCAACAGTTTGGGGAGTGAGCATCTCCAATATCTTGTTAGAAATAGAAAGATAATGATGCTTAAGATTGCAAGGAATGCATAGTGAGTAGTCTGACTGCCTGAGATAATCAAATAAATAAAATAGGCTCTTACTCTCTGTTTATATTAGACTTTGGAATAAATAATTGCGACTCTCTTCTCCCATGTATCACTGGATACACTGGAAGGAAAACACTAATGGAACGCCTATTCCTTGGAATTTATGTTTCCAGTCACCTGATCACCTAGTTTTAAAGCTAGTCCAGAAAAGAAAAAGAAAGACAACTAACTTAGACTCCAAATGGAAAATCTGTCTTTTATATTGAAGACCATTTCTCCCCACAACTTCCTAACCAATAGGTGTTTCAAGCAAGTCCAACCTGCCCCAGAATAACCATGTTTTCTTTTTTCTTTTTTTTCCTCTCTCTCTTTTTTCATTTAGAATTTTTCCTTACTCTGGAGCTGGACTGTGGGTAGTAGACTGTTACCCAGGATGCTATGTTCTAGCCCGTGTTCAGCTCTCATTATTCTGTCCCTTTAGGTAAGCTACTTAGTCTTTCTAGACCTCCTATTCCTGCTTGAATTAAATCAGAGGTTTTTAATGAGGACCCCATGGACTTTGAGTGGATTCATGGGTGAAATTCATAGGCTCACCTACTAACCATCTCTGATGTGACAGACACTCCATCAAATGTTTACTAAGCACATGCTACCCATCCCGGGTGGATTGGGAAACAAATATGGTATATATATATATATATATATATATATATATATATATGCACACACACAAATGGTATATGGTACAAATATATATATATATTTTTAAAAATTCTTTAAAGTTCTATGCAAGATTGTAAATGCAATTTGGTGGCCAAAGAGTTGATACCTTTCCATGGATTTCCTTTCCATTCAAAGGTTACATGATCCCAAAGAAATTAGGAGCTTTTGACTTCAGTGATCTCAACATATCCTTCCATGGCCAAAATTTTTTCTAATAGTAGCTTTTTAGTGAATTATGTTTATAAAGTATGCATTTTGATTCTTTAGAGATTGCCACAGTCCCTTTAAGAATTGATTTTTAAAAAAAAATTTTTTTTAACATTTATTTATTTTTGAGACAGAGAGAGAGCATGAACGGGGGAGGAGCAGAGACAGAGGGAGACACAGAATCGGAAGCAGGCTCCAGGCTCTGAGCCATCAGCCCAGAGCCTGACGCGGAGCTCGAACTCATGGACCGCGAGACCGCGAGATCGCGAGATCGTGACCTGAGCTGAAGTTGGACGCTTAACCGACTGAGCCACCCAGGCGCCCCATAAGAATTGATTTTGTAAACTATAGAAACAAGTGTGAACCACTGTGGGGTTCACTTTTTGTACTGTCCTGGGTCCAGATGGATGAATCTTTTGAGTGGGACATCCAGAGGCTCAGCCTAGGGAGCTGGTTTTGAGAGGTGTTGCTTATTTGTTTAGTGTTAGATGCACATCCCTGATCTATAAGAAGGTACTTTTGGAAGTGAGACATAAGTCAATCTTCTATAATGACCAAACACCCAAAAGTCAAAGAGAATAACAAACATAAAAACTAACTAGCCAGATTAAAACAAAACAAATAAACAAACAAGAATAATAGTCATCCTATATCTTAGCTTCTTACACTATTGTTTGCTGTTTTGTTTCTTCTATTCCTTTACTGGTATTCCAGTCAGTTCTTCCCATAGTTTTTATACCCACAAAGATATGTAGATATAGTGTATATACTTGGTGACTTGGTGTGAAGAAACACTCAGAAATTGGAGGTGGGACTCATGTATGTAATGCCTGTAATAACTCTAACAGGGAATCCTGGATTAAGAGGTGGTGAAGATGAAAACTAGCTCAGTGGCTATGAAAATACCTTGTACCAAAGAATCCCTGCCAGGAGCTCCAGAGTAATTTATGTGCACCAAGGATAAGAGAGGAGGCCTGGTGCTAAAATGTGCCTGAGTTTTATCTACCTGATCTGTTAGGTCTGTCAGCCAGCTGCAGCTATTACAACTGATAAGATGGGACTTCAACCTGGGCTTATCTGTAGTCATGGAATCTCCAGGGAGAAGTTATGATCCATGACAATCCAGAAATTAGACATCAGAGACCCAGCAATACACTTGTAGAGCTTATGTTTTATCTGTTGCCAAGTTTATACTGGGGTTTTGTAAGGTGCTGAAGTATAAGTTTGCATTCTTCATTCTTGTAAGGTGCTGAAGTATAAGTTTGCATTCTTCATTCAAGTAGACTCCACTCTTTATGCCATATTTACAAAGAACTCTTGTACCATATTTGTTTCCCAGTCCATCCAGGATGGGTGGCATGTGCTTAGGAAACATTTGGTGGAGGAAGAGTCCCTCACATCAGAGATGGTTGGTAGATGAGCCTTAATTGTTTCATGTTCTTGTGATGGCATTATTTCATTCAATACATAAAGTATTCCAAGATATTGCTAAATGAATCTCTTCTTGGCTCTCTCAATTCTCAATGTCTCTTTATGATCAACCCAATAACATCTATGTATTTTTATTTTTCCTAGTTGAAACACTTCAAGAAATGTCAGGCAATGATGTGTTATGTGTATTATCCCACTTACCACAAGTTACATATATATGTATACATATACACACACATATATATGTATGCATATATATATATGTATACATATATGTGTGTATATGTGTATATATATATGCATGTGTGTGTGTGTGTGTGTGTGTGTGTGTGTGTGTGTGTGTGTGTCTGTTTGCAAATGTATGATTCTGGTAAATGTGAGAAACAGGAAGAAGAAGCCTGTGGTTTCTCCTTAAAATTTTTTTAATATTTATTTATTTTTGAGAGAGAGAGACAGAGCGTGAGCAGGGGAGGGGCAGAGAGAGAGGGAGACAGAATCTGAAGCAGGATCCAGGCTCTGCGCTGTCAGCACAGAACCTGATGCGGGGCTCGAACTCACAGACTGTGAGATCATGACCTGAGCCAAAGTCGGATGCTTAACTGACTGAGCCACCCAGGCACCCCTGTGGTTTTTCTTTTAGTAAAGTAAAAAGGAGGTAGAATTTCTGTCTAGTTGGAAGTAATGGTAAACTCTAGAAATCATGAAACTTAGATCTCCCATTGGCTTCGGAATGATCTGTATTGTAAACAAGGATCTTTGATCAGTGAATTTGTCTGCTGGTCAAAATATTCTGGGATGAATTTCTTGGCTGCAGAATGATGGAATCCAACAGACGGAGAAAAGCAGTCAGTGTTGTGAGACTTCTGCTATCTCAAAATGACAACCCTTTAGCCTTTTCAATAGTGTCATGTGATGGAAGATCATGTAGACACACATCAAAGGAAAATTGTAGGTGATTTAATATATGAACACAAACTTTGCAATTCCTGGAGTTTGTGTAATCTCTAAGAAACAGAGCAGAAGGAAGGACTAGCTATGAAGATCCTGTATTATACAAGTGGGGACTGTCTCTTCACTTGCACGTCTCTCCTGCTTAGGAATTCTGGTAAACTGGGCGGGAACATTGTGTAGACAGAAAAAGAAGCAAGTTTGAAAAATCTGTGAAGTAGACTTCAGGAACTACCAGCAAACTATTATTCTACTGGTGGGGATTTCTCTGATAAAATAAACATCTCTTCAAAAGTTTTAATCCCTTTGTGAAATAACACTGTGTAAAGTAATATTAATTAAAGTACTTCACCATGTGAGCACACAGTCTCTGACGTTGACACACACAAATACGTATGTAGGGAAAAGGATTTCCCTTACCAAAAAAAATGTTGCTCTGATAAGTATCATATTTGGAACCTCAGCTGTGTCCCTTTAGTAGGAAACTGTTTTGGCCAGTGGTAATTCCTCATAGACTTTAGTTTATCTTTAGGAAACCCATAGTATTTGCTTTCCAGGTAAACTTTTGTTATATTGAAATATAAGATACATACAGAAAAGATTACAGATCATAAGCATACATGTTCATAAATTTCCACGAAGTGAGCACTCCTCTGAAAACACACCCATTATCAAGATAAAAAGCATTGTTATATACCTATTAGCCTTCCTGTGCACCACCCCACTATTCTGACATCCATCCACATGGATTAATTTTGCCTCATTTTGAACTTTGCATAAGTGAAACCACACAGTAATTTTGTTTGGATTCCTATCATGTTCATGAAATTCATCCATGATGTTACATGTATCAATAGTTCATACTTTTCATTGCTGTATACTGTTCCACTGTATCAATACAACACAATTGGTCCATTTTACTGCTGGTAAATGGCTGAGTTGTTTCCAGTTTGGGGCTATTAACATTCTTATATATATCTTTTGTTAACAAAAGAGTTTTCCAAAGTGATCATTCCAATTTACAATTTATCTTACAGTGTGTTCCTGTTGTTCCACATTCTCACCAACACTAGGTAATTTTAGTTATGCTGGTGGTTGTTCAATAATATCTTGCTGTGGCTTTAATTTGCACTTCTCTGGTCGGTGATGCCTGCAAATATTTATATGAATATTGGTCGTTTGGATATTCACTTTTATAAAATGTCTGTTCAAGTATATTACCCATTTTAGAAATGGTATTGTCTCTATTTTCTTTGTTAATTGGTAGGAGCTCTTTATATGTTATCGAGGAGTCCTTTCTCATGTATATGTATTAAAAATATCTTTTACTCAGTGTCTTTCCTTTTCCTGTTTTAATGTTATCTTTTGGTGATGCAAGTTTTTACTTTAAATGAAGTCCTATTTATCAGTATTTAACCTTATTCCTCGATCTGCTTGGGCCCATGCCAAGGGAATAAAGATATTCTCAACACCACCTGTTGAGACACCCACCTACTAGCTTCCAGAAACTTTACTGTTTTATCTTTCATGTTTAGGTCGATGATCTACATGATATCTGGTGTAAGTCCTCCAACTTTGTTTTTCTTTCGGATTTCTTTTCCAAAGAAGAAATTCTGAAGAATTTCCAAGAAAATCTTGATCTTTTGCATTTGCATCTCCAGTGTAGAATCAGCACATCAATTTCCATAAAAAAAACCTGCTGAGAATTATGATTGGAATTGTACTGACTATAGATCATTTGGAGAGAATTTATATCTTATGATATTGAGTCTTCCCATCTGTGAACAAGGTCTGTCCTTTCCTTTATTTGGGCATTTAATTTCTTTCACTAATATATTATAGTTATCTGAGAGTTTGCAATATATATCCATGATTTATCACTGTTTAATATAAACTTTATATAAGTTATATGTAATATGAATTCATAGTTTTACTACTTCCCAGAGCATTTATCACTCCCACGTTTTATATCATGGTTTTCTTTTTAATGCCACATTTACTGGAATATACTTCACATGCAGTAAAATTCACCCTTTTTATGTATACAGTTCTATGAGTTTGACAAAGACAGGCATTTAATACCCACAATCAAGATACAGAATATTGCCATCACCACAAATACCCTAAATATTTCCTTATGTGTCTTTATGATCAATATTCTCACCCCAGCCCTTGGCAACCAAGTGGTATGGTTTTTGCTTTTAATAGTTTTATGTGTTTCAGAACGTCATCTAGATGGAATCATACAGTTAAACAAGTAGAGCATTTTGTGAGTGGCTTCTTTCACATGGCGTAATGCTTTGGATGTTTATGCATGTTGTTGCATGTATCAATAGTTCATTCCTTTTTATGACTGAGGAGTATTCCATTGTGTGGATCCATCACAATTTATTTACCTATTCATGGGTTGATGGACGTTATTTAAAGTTTTTGGTGATTATGAGTAAAGCTGCTATGAACATTGTGTAGAGGCTTTTGTATAGACATATGTTTTTATTTCTCTTGCAAAATACATATCTGATAAAGATCTTGTGCCCAGAATAAATAAAGCACTCTCACCACTCAACAATAAAAAAATAAACAGCTCAATTTAAAAATGGAAAAATGTTTTGAACAGACACTTCTCAGAAAATACATGGATGGAAATAAGCACATGAAAAGATACTCTATTATTAGTCATTAGAAAAATATGAATTAAAACCTGAATGAAATATTGCCTCACACTATTTGAAAGGCTAAAAATAAAAAATATAAATGACAAAACCAAATTCTTATGAGGACTCTGAAGGAATTATAACTCTTACATTGCTGGTGGGAATACAACGTAACCAGTTTGGTTTTATTCATTCCAACGAAATGATGCCACAAAATATTATTGTTTTGTATATAATATTAACAGTATTAACAAAATTAGTATTAATTATATTTACTCACCATTTATAATTTCCATTGTTCCTCATTTTCTCCTTTTTTTCCTCCTTATTTCTGTCTAGAATTATTTTTCTTCTACTTAAACAACTGTAGTACTTCTCTTAGTGGAAGGCTGCTGGTGACAAATACTCTGTTTTTAGTTATCTGGAAATATATTTATTTTGCCTTCACTTTTATAAGGTATTTTCTCTGCATGTATAAATTGAGGCTTGTAGTTTTCTTTTAGCACTTCAAATAATTTACTCAACTGTTTCCTGGCTCCCATCGTTTCTGTTAGGAAGTCAGTCATAAATCTCATTGTTTTTGTGGCTTTTTTGAATCCAGATTTCTGAGCTTTATGGAAAAAAAATATTTTATTTAAACCTTAAATGATCCTCATATTTTTTCTATAAAAAGGAGGCATATGCTCAATATGTGTTTCAAATTTATAAGAGAATATTTGGTGGATTCATTCATCCATGAATATGTGCCTAGCTTCCTAAACACTTTAATCTTGCTTAGTTTCACAAAATTCCTTGGAGTTAGATAGGGAGTAGCTGATCTTCTAAATGAAGAAGATGTGGAGTATAAGGCTTGCCTGAGCTCCTCCCCAACCCCCCACCCCCCACCCCTCCACGCCACAATCCAGTGAGAAGGGCTAGATAGCTGAAAGTGGAACCCTGCAATGGAACGTTAGTTTTCAGATGCTAGAGCTTTCGCTCTTCTAAAATACGATCATGACCAGGCCTCTCTTACTGGAATAGGGTTACAGAAATTACTCCTTCACTTTTACGTGTTTTGAGGCTCACAATGAGAACCTAATGGATTGTGGACAGGCTCCCTTCGTGAACACCCAAGAACCAGGAGAAAGAGGATACAAAGCCATTGACTAAATGATGCAGCTGCTGATAACCTCTGTCTAGTTTGTACTCTCGAGTCCTGGCATTAATTATATAAACTAAATAAAATGAACTGGTGTTTCTTGTTCTATATTTTTTTAAAGGAAAAATATGAAAAGATGATATAGAAATAGGATGACAGAAAATAAATCAAACTTAGCTTGGTTTGCTTAAGAAAGCATGTTATTTGTGGTGATGGCCCAGAATGTCCTATATGCAAAGCTGGGGACCCCTTACTCTGAATGCTGTCTGTCTTATATACCGCCACAAAAGTTTGATCATTTATGAAGTGAAATTAAATTTTTATAAGTGAAAAGGCCCTTATTTCCTTGTCTTGTCATGTTGGTGTGTTTAATGGAATGGCAGGGAGAGGTGAATTAACAGGATATTCTATGTAAGTTTTGTTTCACTGGTTTCAGCCAACATTGTATTGTCATCTCCACTTCTATTTCAGTTCTTCTTCTTTTTTTAATTGCCAGTGATCAGTAAGCAGTTGTCACTCTTTTTTTTTCTTTTGTAATATTTATTATTTTTGAGACAGAGTGAGAGCAGGGAAGAGGCAGGGGGCGGGGGGCAGAGGATCCAAAGCAGGCCTTGCACTGACAGCACAGAGCCTGATGCAGGGCTGGAACTCACGAACTGTAAGATCATGACCTGAGCCGAAGTCAGACGCTTAACTGACTGAGCCACCCAGGCGCCCCTCTATGTCCATTCTTTCTGTTGGCATATTCATGGGTTACCATTCTTTTTTTTAGTAGTACTTTCTTTAGATGGGGATCAGAACTCAATGTCACCCAGAAACCCCCTTTGGGAAAGAACCAACGAAATCTTTTGCCAAGTGCATGTACTCCTGGCATTCCTTCCTGGATCCAACTTGTTTAGTGCAGTTGAGCATCATTATTTCAAAGAGGTTCTTCTTCTTCTCCTTTTTTTTTTTTCTTAAAAGAAACTTCTTTTTTTCCTCTTTCCCCTGTTTGCTTTTGTTGTTGATTGAAATTCTTGCTATCAGTTGCTTCAAAGAATGTGACTATGGTGCTTGGGCTGGATCCACTTATAGGGAAGTTGAGTCATGTCTGTGCCTTAAATACTTTCTGATCTTTCTTACACCTTCTCAGAGTTCACAGTTATTGCACAGGCAGGCTGGAGGGCACGATGCTTGTATATCAGAGAGAGATTTTGTTTCTAAGAAGTAGATTTAATAGGGGTTCAAAAAAGTACTTAGTTTGAAGGAACATCCCATTAAATTATGAATTTCTCACAGAGAAACATAAAATTTCATATCCAAAATAGAGAAAGTTTTTCAACAAAAAGTAAGCTATATTTTATAGTTTTATGGTCATTAGGTTTAAGAGATACAGAGATATATTTTGAGATATACTGGTGAAGAATTTCAACTAATTTAAGGATTGCTTTAGTTAGCTATTAGTCCTTGTGGTTGATCAAAGTGAATGTTACACCCAGCACTTTATCCAGGGTTTCTGTAAATAGATGTTGCTATGTATACCTTTGGGATCAAGTTTAGGCTCAGTATTTTATTTTTGTAGAGGATCTCTCCAATTAGTTCAACTTGGACAATTAAAATATCCTAAAGAGAGTTGGGAATATTCCAGGCAAACCAGTCAAAGGGGGGAGAGTTGTGGGTATGTGTGTGTTAGGAAGAGAAGTGTATTGCATGAATGCCTAAAGTAAGCTAAGCCAAGTTAGAAAGGTGAAGAGAACAAAGTGAGGTGCTTGTTCCTTTAAAAGCATTCTTTTTTAAAAAATTTTTTAAATGTTTATTTATTTTTGAGACAGAGAGAGACAGAGCATGAATGGGGGAGGGTCAGAGAGAGAGGGAGACACAGAATCAGAAGCAGGCTCCAGGCTCTGAGCTGTCGGCACGGAGCCTGACGCGGGGCTTGAACTCGGGGACCATGAGATCATGACCTGAGCCGAAGTCGGATGCTTAACCGACCGAGCCACCCAGGCGCCCCCCCTTTAAAAGCATTCTTATATAAAAGATTATAGATTTCAGAATCAGAGATACCTGGGTTGGAAGGGACCCTCCCCCCTTTAAGATGCAGGATTCTAGACAAGTTGTTTCACTTCTCTGAGTACCAAAGCCTTGGTTTTGATATCAGGAAACTATTGATCATAATAACTACAGGAAAAAGTTGAGGGCAAAAGAGAAATATGGTAAATCTACGGAAAAGGAGGAAGAAGGAGTAAGAAAGATAAAAACTGGAAGGTGGAGAAGATGAGGAGAAGAAAAGGTTATGACAATTAGGGATACTGTCTGAAAAGCATGATGCCTGACACGGAGCATATACTTAATAAATTGACATTGCTGTTACTGTAATTGTAATTGTCCTGATATTGTAATTATGTTTCTATATGTAGTCATAGATTAAAACGCATAATTTGAGCTGACACATGACTGCAACTATGGGATATTTTGGCACTAAACTATTTAACTGTTTTCAAATTATTCTTTCAAGGGCAGGAGTATTTAAACATTGGCTTTTAAAGAAAAATTGCTTAGATTTCTTACCTACATTTAAAATAATTCCAAGGTTAACACCTAAATAAGTAAATAAAACAAAAGCTATCTATAAGGACAAGAGGGGTGTCACAGAAAATCAAAGTCAAGGTCCTCCTTTATCTTTACTTTATGTGTTTTCTAAAAAAATGTTTCCTGGGTAGCTCAGTCAGTTAAGCATCTGACTTTGGCTCAGGTCATGATCTCAACCACTTGTGAGTTCGAGCCCGGTTTCGGGCTCTTGGCTGACAGCTCAGGGCCTGGAGCCTGCTTCGGATTCTGTGTCTCCCTCCCTCTCTCGCTCTCTCTCTCTCTCTCTCTGTCCCTCCCACTCCCTCAAAAATAAACAATTAAAAAAACTTTTTTAGATATTTTCTGAATTTTTTGACATGATGGGAATCTTCTAGAGGTTATTTCATCCTCTGATTTTTAAACAGTATTCTTTAAATAGAAGATCCTTTCCTTGTTAAGATTTCTGAGATTGTAAATTGTGAGGGCATGGTATAATTAAGTTTGTAAGAGTACGTCAACAATTAGGAGGGAATTTGGCTTGTGTTTAAGAAAAAAATCAGTCTATTATTGAGTAAAAGACATTCGTGAGGAAGAAAACAATTAAATAAGTGACTGAAGTGCCCTGGGGAAATATTAGCTTACAATGACTTCTTGTGCAGCCAGTCAAAACAGGCGATTGATGCAGTGACAGGCTTTACAGGAAACATTAAAAAGCCCAGATGGCTCAAGTTTACATTTACAGAGTAGCTGGGAAAGGCAGTTAAATCCTACAAGTGCCAGTCAGTTAACCAGAAGATTTTTAGTACTGAGGACAAGAACAAAGTTGAAAAGAGGTGGGACAGGAAGGAAAAGAAGAGCAAGAAAAGGGCAAATAAGATGAAAAGGTGATGAGGTTGAAAAGGATAATGGGGAAGATGAAGAAGTGAAATGAATGTAGGAAAGAGAAGAAGGAAGATGAAAATGGGATATAGAGGGCACCTGGGTGGCTCAGTCGGTTAAGCATACGACTTGAGGTCAGGTCATGATCTCGCGGTTCGTGGGGTCGAGCCCCGCGTGGGGTTCTGTGCTGACAGCTCAGAGCCTGGAGCCTGCTTCAGGTTCTGTGTCTCCTTCCCTCTCTGCCCCTCCCCCACTTGCACTCTGTCTTTCTCTCTCTGTCTCTCGAAAATAAATAAATGTTAAAAAAAAAAAAAGAAAAAGAAAATGGGATATGGAAAGAACAAGGAAAACCGAGACCTGTAAACACACTCTCGTGTTCTGGTAACTAATGTCTCAGTTTTAATTTTTGTTGTATTATATTAGAATTAAGTGGTTTGGGGACAAAAGGAAAGGACATATTTTAAGCAGGTTCAGCTCTGCACTGTTCTACTGGGTAAGGCAGAAACTGGTTTTGATGGTGAATTGGTCTCTGTTTACAATACAACAGTGGCTTTTATGATATTCAAGATTCACCTGCAATGGGGTTTATTTGGTTCTTTGACAAAAACATTAACAAATTCCACCAAAACAATGTGTCTATGAAGAGTGACATTAGATTGTTTGCATAATGGCTTCTCCAGCCAATGGTTGGAGTAAAATTAATTCCCAGAGAATGAAGTGAGTATTCATGAACTTTGAGGAGGTAGAAAAATAATTGTGCTGTTTGCAAACCAAATAATGACATAAATTCGTTTAATCTTCTGACTTAAGAGCAAGGTTTTCCAACAGTGGCACTATTGACATTTAGCCTGAATAATTCCCGTGAGAGGACGTCCTCTGCATTTTAGGATGTGTAGCATCCTTGACTCTACCTAGTAAATGCCAGTAGCACCCTTGTCCACAGACTTGTGACAATCAAAAGTGTCTTCAGACATTTCCAAATGTCCTCAATGGGCAAAGTTGCCTCCAGTGGAGAACTACTGATCTAGAGGCATTGACTGTAAAGTTTACCAATTCACTATATCAAGAAAAGAAACTGGCTAGATTTAAATGAAGATATCATACATCTGTGTGCCCTTGTTTAAGATTTTTTCAAAATATTTTCACAAGTGTTATTTCTTTCTTATTCACATATGTTCCTTGGGAGAAAATTAAGGGAGATGCTATTAAACCTCTTTTCCCAAGGAAACTGAGATACAGAGGAAAAGTAGAGTCCAAAGTACATAATGCCTTAGTTTGGGTTCTTCCAGAAGAAGACTCTGGGACAGGATCTTAGTGCAAGCAGTTTATTTGGGAGATGGTCCCAGGAAATGTCAGTTGGGGAACCAAAAAAAGAAAAGAGACAACCAATATGTTAAACAATTCACCACATTGAAGTTTAATCTAGCTGGGGAATTCTGAGAGCCAGGGCAAGATATGCACCTCAAAATTATCCCACTGGGGGGCAAGGAAATGGAGTATTTATGTACCGATTCAAGCCAGTAATTGATTAGGAGCTGATCCCAGGATGAGGATGTGTTAGAATAATGGCCTCCTTCCCCAAAGATGTCCACATCTTAATCCCTGGAACCTGTGAAGATTTACCTTCCATGGAAAAATTGGCTTTGCAGAGGTGATTCAGTTGTGGACCTTGACGTGGGAAGATAATCCTGGATTATCCAGGTGGGCCCAATGTAATCACAAGGTTCTTTATAAGTGAAAGAAGGAGGCTGAGAATTAGAGAAGGGGAAGTGACAATGGTGTCAGGATCAGAGATGTGATGTGAGAAGGACTCACCGAGGGCCATGGGCCAAGGAATGTGGGAAACCTCTAGAAGGTAGGAAGAGCAAGAAAATGAGTTCTTGGTTAGACCCTCCAGAAAGCAGTGCAGCCCTGCTAACACCTTGTTTTTAGCCCAATGAGACCCATTTCAGACTTCTGTCCTGCAGAATTATATGATATTAAGCATGCATTTGCTTAAGCCACTACATTTGTGGTAATTTATTACAGAAAAATAGGAAACTAATAACGATTTTGGCACCAGAAGCTGCTGTAACAAATAAGTAGACATGGCTTTGAAACTGAACAGGGGACAGAGGCTGGGGGAATTTTGAGTAGCATAACAGAATTTATAGTTTTTGACTCTGAGTTCAGTGTCTAAACTATTATACCATCAGTGTTAAAGGAAGTCACAGAATCACTAATCTATGAAAAAAAGCTTAGTTTTTAAAATTACATTTCAGTCAGTGTCCAGTGAAAACATTCTATACCTGCTTGTTCAATGGAGAAATTGAATATGGAAACTAATTACAAAGGTGTTAGAAGAACTAAAAATGCTGATAGAAGAAGTTGAAACAGTTCACAGGTTAGCAATGTTTGGAAGCGGCTGCCACCAATCGGTGTGCAGCCACAAAGGCAGGAGGTGGTATTCTCAGAACCCAAGGGTCGTACAACAGGACCTAGGACACTACCTGAACACCTCTACACATTTCTGAATTGTGTCAAATAATTTACCCTTAATGACCCATGCTGATGGAGGATAACAACATAATTCATCTAAATATATTAAAAATAGGTTGACGTGTGATTAATATTTTTTGTAATCATTTTACCTTCTTAATTAGGTTGAAGAGCATTGGAAACATGGAAAGAAACACCCATCATGGTGAAAATTTTTCATTGTTCAACACACAACGGACATGATTCTCCTTCACTCACTGATTCAATTCATTTATTGGTAAATTAACGAATAGAGCACCACCTTTTGCTAGTTTTTGATGAAGCAGTAAATGAAAACGATGAGGTCCTTGAACTTTATGAGGAAAGCGCAAAAGCCCTGAGTCAGGAACGTGCATGGCAGATTCCAGGAAAAGTGAAAGATGTGTTGCATTCTGGGATGGGCCATGGGGAAGGAGAGGGCACTGGAGATGCTGTAGGGTCCTGTTACTCCTCTGCTTAAAGCCTCCAGAATGATTTTGTAGAAAAATAACATCTCTAGAGATCAATTGAAGAGGGACAGGAAGTAAAATCACTGGTGCCTGGTTTCTCTTGATTCCTGACTGTCTGAGAGTAAGGCACAGAGCTTCTTTGCATTCTTGGAAATCTGTTGGGCACCTTGGGTAGTTACTGTCTATTTAACTTGAACTTGTGAGCTTCTTTAAGGAATCTGACGCCTGAGGTTGGCTTTCTTTTCATTCAAGACTAGTTGCTCACTTTAGTTACACTCCCATAGGGTCAGATGGATCTTGGAGAAAGACATCATTAGTAGGGCTTGTTTCCATCAGCATCTCAACAGGAAGCAGATGGCACCCTTAAATGGGGAATTGAGGAGAGTTTAATAAGACTATTTATAAAGTTACAGGAGGTTGAGGAAAACCAATAGGGAATGTTGAAGCACTTGGGGCTATTAACATCAGGGAGTTGTTACCACTCCTAAGCAAGGGAAAGAGAAGTTACCAGAAGAGGAAGGGTCCATAGCTGTAGCTGTGTTGTGGGAGAAGGGCCACCCAATCAAAGGCATGACCTTTCTTAGAGGAATGCAGCCACTGCCCGCATGGGACATTTTTACTATAAGCATCTTTGCTGTAAGCATTTTCACTACAGACATTTTTGCTGCATAATTAATTAACCATAAAGCAATTTTGCTGTAAAAGATAAAATCACCAAAACCAAAGACAGACATTCATTAAAAAACATAATGAAATATAAAATTTGAATAACAAAATTAAAAAGACTATTAGGAAATACAAAATATATTTGGATACATTTAAAATATGTGTAGATTCATGGCAATACTGTGCAAATAACTGGTTTGATGGTGTGGATTGTACCTAAGCACTTGTTTTGAAAGTCTGCCATTCATTGTATTCCACATTTTTTTTTTGCTTGTTGACTTGTCTCCTTATTCAGCATGACACTTTTTCTTTATTTGCTAAAATTTCTCCCTTCATTAAGAGAGGTATCAGTTTCCAGATACTAGGATGTGTATTTGTAACTGAGCTTTGTACTGTGTTGTGAAAGCCTACTATACTGTTGTTTGCTCTTGGCATATTGTCACATGTCTATTGATAGACATTCCAAAATTGTGTGTGAAATGTGGGTTCAAAATGTACACCAGTGGGACACCTGCATGGCTCAGACGGTTAAGTGTCTGACTCTTGATCTCAGCTCAGGTCTTAATCTCAGGGTCGTGAGTTTGGCCCCATATTGGGCCCCATATTGGGCTCCACACTGGGCATGAAGTCTACTTAAACCAAAACAGAACAAAGCAAAACAAAAATTGCACCACTACATTGGCCACTCTGAGGGCTAAGATTTGCATAATATAAAAATGGGAGTATTGTGTCAATGGAGAAATGAAACCAAACTGTCAACCAGGTGATGACATCAACACATTGTCAAACCAAACTGTCATCCAGCTTTTTTTTTCTTTATAGTTTATGGCAAATTGCCTTATAGCCAATTAGTTATACAGCAAAAATGAGAGTCATGCAGTGAAAAAATGCTTATGGCAAAGGTGCTAACAGTGAAATTACCTAGAACCACCACTGCCAACCTAATTCTGAAGAGTGAGAGCTGGGGGAAAGTCCCCTATTTCCACTCTGTCTTTTCCCTTCCTTCCTCTCTCCCTCTTTCCTCCCCCCAGGCATCTCCTGTGTGTTCAGTGCTCTCTTTGACCAAACCCAACTGGAAACCAGAGGGCAAAGGAGCCCATTCTTGCAGATCACAGAAGTCAGCATCAGGGGCACTGAGCAAGGAGGAAAAGGATGCACAATGGATCTGAAGGGGCAAAAGGAGAAAATCCAGGTCATAATTACCTTGAACAATACTAACTTTATATTAACAATAATTTTTCCAACAGTCAAAATAATTTTGAGTTTGTGATTCTTTAGAAACAGACCAGAATTACACTAAACTTTGTGGGAGAAGAGGGAAAGATTGGCTATGTAATTGACTAGTATAAATAAAATTGCTATGAGGTGGGATGTCTATATGTAAATAATTGATTTGGTAGTTTAAATAACTATTATTGATTTTTTAAATTGCTTTTGAAAATTTACTCTTTAAGTATTTATTTTGAGAGAGAGAAAGAGGCCACATGCGTAAGTGGGGGGAGGGGCAGAGAGAGGGGAGACAGAGGATCCCAAGTGGGCTCTATGCTGTCAGCAGAGATCTTGATGCGGAACTCAAACTCATGAACCATGAATCAAGACCTGAGCAAAAATCAAGAGCCAGACACTTAACTAACTGAGCCACCTAGGTGCCCCTACTTTAAAAAAAAATTTTAAACATGCCTCAAAAAGCCAGTCAATCCTTCTTTGCCCAGAGATGACTATAATTCACTTTGCTTCAAAAAATATTCTTGGAGGGGCATCTGGATGGCTCAGTAGGTTGAGCGTCTGACTTTGGCTCAGGTCATGATCTCACAGTTGATGAGTTCGAGCCTCACATCGGGCTCTGTGATGACAGCTCAGAGCCCAGAGCCTGTTTCAGGTTCTGTGTCTCCCTCTCTCTCTGCCCCTCCCCACCTCACGCTCTGTCTCTCTCTCTCAAAAATAAACATTAAAAAATTAAAAAATATATTTTTGAATGCACTTTTTACTATCCATTTGGCTTTCCAAACCCAATCTGACTGGCAGGGATTTTCTGTAGTCACATGTTTGTCTTCAGTATGTCCATTATGGACATGACAACAGCCATTACATAAGTAAACCATAGAGGGTCTGATTTCTCACTTGATCTTGTATATTATTTCTTTTCCTTTGTGTTAGCTCTTCTGCACCTGTGTTTGAGTTAACTCTTGGCTCTGAGGATATTTGGGGGATGATTAGAATATTTAAAAAGCAGCAAGTAAACAGATCTTATAATTAGTTGATTGCCTGTGTAGCCAGACAGAAGAGATTGTTGTATTGTTATAGGAGCTCAGAGAAGCACCCCTTTGAGAACCTAATAAACTTCCACCTTTTTTCAGGCCTGACCTGATCATTTGACATCAGAGACCATGGGGTCATGCACAGGACAAAAAGCTTCCTCTAGAACCTTTGTTGGAAGTAATTTGTTTTGAATGAGCAAATGTTAAGCTGGTGGATTTAGTCATTGAGAAGACTTGAGAAATGGATTGGACAGGATTGAGGAGGTGGCATTTTATTTTGTCTGTTGGGATTGAACTTCATGCTTCCGCCACCAGACTAACAAGGCGGAAGAAGGATGAGAAGAGGCAGAATAAAGGGAGAAGGCTGTAGAGACAGTCAGAAGTTCTAATATAGATGCAGTTAATGGAATAAACATTTCTGCTTATTCCTTGACACAGCCCTATCACTGTCTTTAACTCTTTTTTGGTGCACCTGTTGTTGCTTAAACTTCCCCATCACAGTACTAATACCATGAACTGTGATCATGTAATTTCCTATCTC
The DNA here is from genome assembly GCF_022837055.1 of Prionailurus viverrinus. Lineage (NCBI taxonomy): Eukaryota > Metazoa > Chordata > Mammalia > Carnivora > Felidae > Prionailurus > Prionailurus viverrinus. The sequence continues at coordinate 32,571,376 of NC_062563.1, forward strand.
CTCCTCCTAATTCAGCTTTTCTAACATAACTTTTAGCAATGATGGAAATGTTCTATATCTTCACTCTGGCTATTGAGTATTAGAAATGTGGCTAGTGTGACCGAGGGACTGAACATTTAATTTTACTTAATTTTCATTAATTTAAATTACAAAGCCACGTGAGGCTAGGTGCTAGCATATTGGACCCAAGAGTTTAAGACGACATGCTCTGTGAAGATAGGGACTATACAGGGCATCATTGTGTACCTGAATAATAGTAGGGCAATCAAGAAATATTTGTTGTATGTAGCATGGAAGGAGGGAAGAAAGGGAGGAAGGATAGTGCAATCTCACAAGTGGGTGAATGTATGGCTGGGAATATGGAAAGATGGTGAAGGCTGGGATTAAGTACCTCTTGGGCTGGAGAAGTTACTTTCTGCTCTATAACAATAACTTAAAAATGCTAACTCAGGTCAGAGATTTGGAGGACAGAATCTCAGTTTAAAAATTTGTCAACCTTCTTTCTCCAGGATCTGCGTTTTATATTCCCCGAGCTTTTGCACATGATACAGTTGAGTGCTTTTTTGGGAAACATTATCATCTAGAACTCTGGGGGGATATGAAAAGTCTCTCCCAGCAGTTTGGTGGCTTAGACAGGTGTCCCATGAGAAGATCACACACCCAGGATGTGTGTGATAAACAATCTATTTGCATGTCCGTTCTACCTTAAGACTATAGGGTTAAATGAGATAATTCCCAAGCTGCCTTCTAGTGTTGACATAAATATGTACCGGGATACTTGTTAGCCTCTAAAAAACAGAGCCATTTAATATTTATTTATAAAGTGCATGTTCTCAGTTGTTCATTGGTCAGTATGAAGGCTTTTCCAGTCTGATATAGCCTCAACTTGGGTATTACTTACAAACTGACAGGCTAAGGAGCAATGCAATGACTTGAAAAAAAAAAAAGAAAAGAATGTGTGATGACCAAAACTTGCAGTAACATTTCTTTTTTAACTGGCAGCTAAAACTATTTTAGAAGTGGTGGCTTGACTGTGTAAATAAACACTGACTCATTTAAGTTAATTGTAACTACTGAATTCAATATTTACAATGCTAAATTTAAAGGCATTCGTTACTAATGTGTAGTCTCAAAAGCGGTATGAGTCATTTATCTGTTTGAAAAGACAAAATTTCATCTTTAAAAGATAAGCAAGTCTACTACTTGAATTTTATAGTAAATTGATACGTGTTTAAAACTTAGAAGTAATATATGCACAATAAAAAAAAAGGGGCAAGCGAGACAAGAGGAGAAAAGTTAATCATTTCACCTCACTGATAGCACTATGGTATACACCATTTTGGTATATATTTTCTGTGCATGTTCCTTTTTATACATTATAATTTTAATTATGCAGTATATACAATATGTATGTATTGCTCAGATTTTTAATGATAAAGTATTAAATGTTTTAGACCTCCTGAAAAATATAGAAAATAATACAACACACATCATATATTTGCCACCCGAATTTCAGAGGTAAGTTTTGACACATTTGGTTTAGATTTCTTTCTTGCTTCAGGTCTTTTTGTTTTTAAATAACAAAACAATATGGATACAGTACCAAATTCATCCTATAGCTTCCTTCTCTTTCCTTCCTGAAGTTCTCTGCTTTCATCCATGCTTTCCTATTTTTTCATGCAAATGTGTGGTCCACAATGTATCGTATTGCCTCATGTGTTTAAAATATGCAAAATGCTATCATCTACAACTTGCACTGTTCATTCATTACAAAGGTTTTGAAATACAGCCATGTATTTCAGTGTACATCTACATGAACATGTACATCTAGTTCATCCATTTTCATTGTTATAGAGCATTCCATTTCTAAATAGTCCACAGTTACTTAACCTATTTGCCTGTGATATGTTAGCCACTTCCATAATTTTTATGATTATGACAACTCTGTAACAAACACCCTTTATATCTATATCTATATCTATCTATCTATCTATCTATCTATCTATCTTTTATGAGTACATCTGAGGATTTTTTTAGGTAGGTATCTAGAGTGCTATATTGTATGGTAGGCATGTCGTCAAATGTACTAGGTAATGCCAAATTAGTCTTCCAAGTAACTGAAGTCATTTACATCCCAGTCTAAATCTACCTTATTTTTGCCAAACAATGGTTACTTTAAGACTTTTTAAGTCGGTTGATTGGATGGGAACAATGTGGTATCTCATCACTATTTTAATTTCTGTGTCACTATTTCACTGATTTCTGGTGAGGTTGATAAATTTTTGTATTGATCATTTGGATCTCTCCTTCTTTTCCAAATTCTTCCCCAATTCCTTTGTGCTTGGTTATTTTTATTTTCCTTATTGATCTGAAGAGTTCTTTGGACCATTTTATTGAACTTTTACAAATATATGTACTTAAATCTTATTTAACCAAATGGGCTATATTCATGTTTTAAAAAAAAATTTTTTTTAATGGTTGTTTTTGAGAGAGACAGAGACAGAATGCGAGTGAGTTAGGGGCAGAGAGAGAGAGAGGGAGACACAGAATCCGGAGCAGGCTCCAGGCTCCAAGCTGTCAGCACAGAGCCTGACATGGGGCTTGAACTCACTAACCGTGAGATCCTGACCTGAGCCGAAGTCGGATGCTCAACCGACTGAGCCATCCAGGTGCCCTGGCTATATTCATGTTTAGTGACAGTTTATTAACATGAGTATGATGAAAATTTTATAAAATACTTAAGATTCTAAGGTGACTTGAGTATCATCTTTCATAGGTATGAAATCTAAACTGTGAACAGCACCTTTTTTGTTTTGTTTTGTTTTTAAGAATTCGGAGAAGAACCCACATAGCTTTTAGAGTCTTAGGAAGAGTTCTGTAGGTGATTGTCAAAAGCCACTATGTCACCATTTTACCTGCCTAGAATATCTTTTTTCCCACCTGGAAATAGGACAGACAATTAACAAAAAAAATTTCCACTAATATTTTTACTTTAGCTTGTGGTTCTCCTTGGGCCCACAGACTACAAAATATGGCTTATAGAGATGTACAGAAGGTGATGGAAAATTCTTACATGAAAAACAAAATCATCTAAACAAAATCAAAATTAGACAGTTTTATAGTGTATAGAATTATTGAATCAGTATGTTGTGTACCTGAAACAAATATAACATTGTATGTCAATTACATTTCAGTTAAAACTTTAGGCAGTTTACAAAGGTATGAGTGTTTGTGATTCAGGTCCTTCTATATTTTCCAGATGTTTGAAAATCAAAGCTTATGTACCTATGGTGATAACTGTCAGTCTTTTCTGCTGTCTCTTCTCCCACTCTGTTCATGCTTGCTTTTCCTCTCAGCAGCCCAAAGTAAACACTCTTTTGGATACCTCCAGGAAGGCAGAGCTGGGTGATGGACACAAGCAATGCTATGTTGAGACAAAGATGCGTGGAATTCTTAGAATCATTCAGACTCGGAATAAATTCTCATCCTGTCACTTCTAAGTGGACTTGTTACTGACCTCCCAGGTGCTGTCTCCACCCATGAAATGATGGTATGAGAATTCTCATAATAATCCTCTAGCTCATGTTCAGGATCTATCATAAGCCAGCCACCATAGGGTGTCTCGTTTAATTAGGGCTCTCAGAGCAATCAGTGAGGAACAGAAAAAAGATTGGACAGGAGTTAAGTGGTAGTAGCCAGGAGGCAGGAGACATGAAAATCAACAAGGTTGCTGAGCTGAGATGGGCAAACAACCCAGAAGAAGTTTCATGATGGGAAGTGAAACCAAACACTTTTGCAGAGGCAAAAATTTCCATTTTTGTAATCTTTAAGGCACAGTCATGGTTCTGAGAGGTGTAGGAGGGCCAAAAGTTACATAGAGCTCAAATACCACCAAGGGTAGAGTTGTAGTTTGCTTGAAGGAGTTAAACTCTTATTAATGGGAAGAAAATGCTTTTCTGGAACTGGTCATTCCTAATAATGGTGGGTAACAGATTTCATGCAGAATGATTTCAACTGTTTTCAACTTTCAAGGAGGGTATTGTTCATAGCAGCTGAGTGTTCCAAACAGTTTAGGATTTAATACCTTCAAACATAAACACCTCTTTAAAAAATTTACCCATTGTATATGGCAGTCATTATAAAATATACATTTTGTTACTTTGTCTTTTTAGGCAAAACATACTTATGTAATTTGATCTTTTCTTTCTGAATCAAGAGAATCATTACACATTTTGGTTTTTATATCATGTCATAATATAGTGATGCTCTTGGGATCTATTAATATATAAACGTCTGTTTGTGCTAGGCTGCTTGAATCCCAGGTCTGCCTTTAAAGTTTTACTCTGTTTTCTCTCTTGCTTTTATTTACCTTGTGATGTGCTGCCAAACATGTTACAAATATTTATAAAGCAAAAGTAATTAGGCTTCAAGTAAAGACCTAAGAAGCTCTCCTTTTGGTTCAAACAACTTCACTCAAAACGTGTTGAGTGCCTAATATGTGACAGGCACCGTGCTAAGTGCTCAGGGTATAAAGAAGAATAAAACCTCTACTCCCGAGCATCCTACATGTGGGTGCATTTTAAACTTTGCTGTGACTAACAGGCTTGTAATTTCTTCTGTAAGCTTTGAGACACCTGTCTTCATTACTTGCCAAACATTCTTTCTAAATTTCGGGTGCATTTGTGCTACTAGAATGTGGTGAATATCTAAGCTTTCAAGAGTTAATAAATTCCTCTTACATATGAATGAATGGTCATTGCATATTAGGAGGAACAGAGAAAATGCTAAGAGGAGTTGCAGGGTATGGAAGACCCTACAAGGCTTTCTACTAGCATGGCGTTTAAATGTTTCACATTTATGATAGAGGGGCGCCTGGGTGACTCAGTTGGTTGAGCGTCCAGCTCTGATTTCAGCTCAGGTCACAATCCCAGGGTTGTGGGATCAAGGTCGATATCAGGCTCAGTGCTGAGCATGGAGCCTACTTGAGATTCTTTCTTTCTTTCTTTCTTTCTTTCTTTCTTTCTTTCTTTCTCTCTCTCTCTCTCTCTCTCTCTCCCTCTCTCACTCTCCCCCACACACACTGCCTCTCTTCCCAACTTCTGGGAATATGTTGTGTGATATGCCCCACTCTTTAGAATACTTTTTAAAAATTAAAAAAATATATATATGTTCCACATTTATGAAAGAGATTTTTGGACAAAATAGTTTCATGCAATTGGATTTTAAACTCTATCCTGTATTCCAGAAAAATATATAATAGACAATATTATTTATGATTTAAAAAGATGCAGGCACACTCTGAAACAGAGGGAAAACAGGGGAACTGGCAAGATCAGACTGAAGGGGTGGGATCATTGTGTACCTGGTCTAGGGCAGGAGTGGCCAGGAGTTTGACTTCTGAGAGTAGGTGGTTGTAGTACCAACTTATGTTTGGGAACCAAGTTTGTCTCATATGAAATTGGAGGGGACATTGGAATGTCCCTCTGTCATAAAAAAGGGGAAAAAAAGGCCCAAAAGAGCCAGGATCAGTGCTTATGTCTCAGGTTTTTTTGCAAAGCTGCTGGAAAGAGACATCTCTGCAAACAGGGCTGGGTTAAGTCTTTTGCTGGTTCAGAAAGTGTATTATTTTGTAGGATAATAGTCCTCAGCTGCCAAAGAAAGCCTTAGCTCTGGATGTATTGGTCCTGGGGGATTGGAGAGAGGCAAAGTCAAAACCATTAACCAGAGAGAGAGAAGCAAATCTACCCTAAGATCACCAACTCCTCTAAGTTTTCCCAGAGGTTTTGCAGTTTTAGTACTAAAATTCCTATGGCCCAGACACATTATCAGTCCTGGTCAAATCAGGATGACTAGTAACCCTGCCCACCCCCAACCTTAAAATAAACCTGAAAGCTGAAATGCTAAAGCACATGAGAAAACCAGCACCAAGAAAGATAGCTGGCAAGATCAATAATAAGAACAGAAATTAACTCCTGATAAAATACAGAATGACTTTATAATAAATACATTTAAGGAAAGTAACAAATACTATGAAAAAACAGTCATATATCAAGGCAGGTGTATACGGAGAAAAATATGTTAGAAACCCTGTATATGAAAGAAATATATAGTCATTGAATATTAAAAACACTACCTGGTTATTCACAGTAAAAGTAGAATTTGTGAATTGGATTGTTGCTGAATTCACTCATCATGCTGCACAGACTGACACAGTGAGTAAAATCTTGGAAGAGAAATTAAGGTAATTGACAATAGATTGAGATACCCTTAATATGTATAGTTTTTCTAAGGAGAGAAGAGTGGATGGTTGAAAGGATATATTGAAATGGATTGTGGCTAATGCTTTTAATACTTCCCGAGGGACATGAGTCTTTGGATTGAAAATGCACTTTGGATTGAAAGTGCTAATCAGATTAAATGAAATAAATTCAGAAATATTAATGGAAATGCAGTTGCAGAACATCAAGAATAAATTGGAAATTTTTAATTAATTTATTTTTTTTTAAGTTTATTTTGAGAGAGAGAAAGCACAAATGGGGGAGGGGAAGAGAGAGAAGAGAGAGCAAGAATCCCAAACAGGCTCCATGCTGACAGTGCAGAACCCATGCAGGGCTTGAATTTATGAACCATGAGATCATGACCTGAGCCAAAGTCAGTTGCTTAACCAACTGAGCCACCCAGGCACCCCATAAATTGAAAAGTGTTAACTGAAAAATGTTAATGTTACCAGATAGAAAAAAGATTACATGCAATAGAATGGCAATTAGACTGATAGCAGTTATCTCAGCTTCAAAAATAGATGCTTAATGAGTGCCTGGGTGGCTTAGTAAGTTAATCACCCAACTCTTGATTTCGACTCAGGTCATGATTTTGTGGTTCATGAGATTGAGCCCTGCATCAGACTTTGCACTGTCAGTGTAGAGCCTGCTTGAGATTCTCTCTTTCCTTCTCTCTGCCTCTCTCCCATTGGCACATGGTCTCTCTCTCTCAAAATAAATAAATAAACTTAAAATAGATGCTTAAAAACAGTGGAGTAATAGTATCAAAATACAAAGTGAAAGAAGCTAGAATTCTATATCAAACTAAACTGTCATTTGAAAGTGGGTATTAAATAGGCGCATTTCCACATGTGGAAAAACCAAAGGTATATCCATCACATTCCTTCAATGAAGTTACTACTTAGGAATTCTATACAAAGCTAACTTATCACTTGAAAGTGAACGTTAAATCAGTACATTTCTAGATATGCAAAAACTAAGAGAGTTTATCAATTACAACCCTTCAATTAAAAAAAACTATCTAAAAAGAAGTATTTAAGAAAAACAGCTGTGAATAAGGAACTTTGTAAACTGTATTGGTAAATATTATTGTCTTAAGAAAACTAGTCACTAATTTTTTTTTAAGTGAAACTAAAATTCCGGATAAAGAAAGGGGAAGGAGAGTCACAGAAGAGAGCTACTTGGGTGATAGAACATGATATGCTCAAATATAGTATTATTGGCATCTCAAATATCTGTTTACTTTTACTCCCTGGAACTTAAATGTTTGGCCATTTCCACTTTCTCCTAAGCAAGGGACATTTGGGAGATGGCAGATATTTTATCAGTTTATTTCCAGTCAGGGTGGGTTGCTGGGAGCAATGGTGGAGAGAGGAGAGTGGGTAGTAGGTTGGGGGAAAGGATGGGAAAATGGAAAGTATGGAACATTCTGGATAACATTTAAATTCACTCAGGTCTTCACAATGTGATGTCAGAGCTTTTTAGCATAGAGTTCTTAGGAAGCTTGGCAAAATATATAGTAAAATGTTAGAACATATTTTGGTATCAAGTTTAAATAATTTTATCTTATGCATAATTTGAAGTTATCCAGACTTCTTATTTTTTTTATTAATATGAATACTTGAGAATTGACTGTGGTGTTTTTCTCTAAAGAACTTAAGAATGGAAAGTTTAGTAGAGGGGTGTCAACACTGTGACTGAAGGGATTCATTTATGCTCAAGGGCGGCCTCAATGTGACTTCATGTATTTAGATGTCAATTCCATTTTTAAACTGTCTAAAAGCTTGTGTTTGAATTCGGTGAATGTAGGGCTTAAATTTTTCTTTTTCCACCATACAGTTGAATATAACTATATATATATAATATTATATTATATTTTATATTATATTATTATATTATATTTTATATTAATATATTATATATATAATATATAATATATTATATATATATTATATATTATATATATATATATAAATACATTTCAGGCCATAGAGAATGGGTTTTAAGATTTTGATGAGGAGAAAGCAGTAAGTCTGAAAAACTACTCAGGAAAAAGGAAGAGACCAAACAAGACAACATTTTAAAGGAAGTAATTGCCTCTGCATGGCAGTTTTGAACTCCATTGTTAAGTGGTTTCTGCTATTCCTATATATCCTGAATATTTACCAGAATATTCTGATTTTCCTATATATCCTGAATATTTACCAGAAAAATTAAAGATGTGCTAAAAAGTCAAGGTGAATCTATTTGTATGCAGTAGAGCTTATTATTTTTTCATTCATTCACATATACATGTATCTATACATATATTCATCAAATATATGTAATATATATATATACTCCTCCCCCTGAATAGTACTTTGTTGGCCTTGGTGTGCTTGGGAGAAGGTGAGTAGATGAATCTGGCTGCAGTAGTTGGGCATGGTAGAGAATATTATTAGAAAGATAGGTTGAGCACAGAATGCCAAAGATATTAAATGCTGGCTAACAAGTATCTTTGAAAGTTACTTGAGCAGGAACATGACACAATGTTATATTAAATTGGCAACCCATCATTGAATGAAATAGTAGGGGAGTGTCTAGAAGCATGATCAAATGCAAATCATCTAAACAAGTTGCAAATGTTAGTGGAGAATAGTGTTTTGAAACTTAAGGTTATCCGGTTCAATTATAAATACCTCTTAAGGAGTTGTATGGGAAACAAGTGTGCTTTGGGTATGTTGCATCAGAATATCAGGGTTTTTAACCTGGTCTTTAGAAACCAGACAATTTGGGAAGCTGCACACTGTTTTATTAGAGTATCTTAACAGATAAAAATTTGGTTATGATTTGAATGTTTCTTCCAAAGCATCTCTATCCCATAGAACTTTTTGCAATAATGGAGATGTTCCTTATCTGTGTTGTTTAATATGGCCTCCACTAATCCTATGTGGTTTAAAAAATATTTATTTTATTGTGGTAAGATGTGTTTATTGTGTTTAACAGGAGATCTACTCTCTTAGCAAATTTTTAAGTGTACAATACAGTATGGTTACCTATAGGTACGATGTTGTACAGCAGATCTTTAGAATTTACTAATTTTGCATAACTTTGAGCCTGTTGATTAGCAACATTTTGTTGTACTCTTCCCTCAACTCCTGGAAACCACCATTCCACTCTTGGATTTTTTGAGTTTGACTATTTTAGTTGCCGCACATAAGTGGAATCATGCAATATTTGTCCTCTGTAACTGACTTATTCCACTTGGCATAATGTCCTCAAGGTTCATCCATGTTGTCACATATTGTAGAATTTCCTTTTCTTAAAGGCTAAATAATATTCCATTGTATGTATACATTTTTTAATCCATTTATCTGCTGATCGACATTTAGGTCGTTTCCATGTTTTTAGAATTGTGAGTGGTGCTGTGGTGAGTGAACATACTAGTGATAATATTGTCAATGATTTAATGGATATGACATCAAAAATATAGCCAACAAAGGCAAAAATAGACAACTGAAACTACATCAAACTAAAAAGCTTCTGACAGCAAAGGAAATAATTTGCAGAATGAAAAGGCAGCCTACTGGACAGGAGAAAATAATGCAAGCCATGTGTCAGATAAGGGTCATTTCCAAAATATATAAGAAACTCCTATAAGTCAATTGCAAAAAAAATTAACCCTGTTTAAAAATAGGCAAAGGACAGGGTGCCTGGGTGTCTCAGTCGGTTAAGTGTCCGACTTCAGCTCAGGTCATGATGTCACGGTCAGTGAGTTTGAGCCCCATGTCGGGCTCTGTGCTGACTGCTCAGAGCCTGGAGCCTGCTTCGGATTCTGTGTCTCGCTTTCTCTCTGCCCCTCCCCTGCTCATGCTCTGTCTCTCTCTGTCTCAAAAATAAATAAAAACATTAAGAATTAAAAAAAATAGGCAAAGGACTTGAATAGTGACATTTCTCCAAAGAAGAGATACAAATGGCCAAGAGGTATATGAAAAGATACACAACATCACTAATCATCAGGGAAATGTGATCCAAAACCACAGTGAGATATCAACACATATCTGCTAGGGCAGCTATTGTATAAAAAACAAAACAAAACAAGAGCCAACAAGTATTGGTGAGGATGTAAATAAGTTGGAACTCTTGTGCACTGTTAGCAGAAATAGTGTACCTGTTATGGGAAATAGTACAGGGGTTCCTCAAAAAAATTAAAAATAGAATTACCAAATGAGCCAGCAGTAATTCTGGACAATTTCTCATGGCTTTAGTCCAACTAAGAAGTTGGATTTTAATTTTAATTAATATAAATTAATTTAAACTTAAATTTAAATAGTCTCACATAACTGGTGGCTACCATATTGAACAATGCAATGCCAAAAGATCTCTAAGTCAGCGTACTTGACAATATGTGGCCAATTAGTTTAGGGAAAACATTCACTTTAGCATATGTGATTGGAATCTGAACTGTCTTTGTTAACAAAAATTGTCCTTTGGGGGAAAATTTTCCATTAATTGAGTCAACAAATATTTATTGATTGCCTATTCTCTTCTAGGGCAAGTGTTAGCCACCAAGGTGGAGACAGTCATGGTCCTTCTCTCCTGTGACTCATGGCTCACAGTGAGGGATGTAATTGAAACAAAGTCACACAGTTGCAAATTGAGATGAGCACACAACCAAATAGGGTGAAGCTTCTGCAAAAGATTTTAATGTTGTTCTGACTCAGGTTGGGATCCTGGGGAGGTGGTGGAAAAAGACCTCCTGAAAAGGCAGTACTTCAGCTGAAACCTGAACCGTGAATAGGAATGAGCTAAGGAAGGAGTAAAGGTGGGAGGGTTTTAGCAGGATTCAGTCTTATGTCCAAAACCTTCCTTTGCTAAGGAACTGGAAGAAGGGCTCTCAGACATATACAACTTGCATTTGTATTTTTTTTTTTTTTTAGCTTACACTAAGCTGTGGTGTGTGTGAGCTATGTCTTCGAAATTTGCAGCTTCACACTGGTTGAAGGTAACCACCTGTAGTCATAGAGCTCCCTCTTGTTCTCTTCTTGCTATTAAAACATGGAAGTTTTGAGTGATACATTGGATAACTGCGCCCAATGCTTCACTGCCTCTCTGTTATGGAATTATATATCCAAATCCTTTGCCATAGAACCTTGTAGTATTTCTCCCTGGATTAGATAGAGTACTGTTCCACCCGTTTGGTATGGGACATGGCTCTGTGGGTTGTTTTTGCTAAAGGAATGGGACTCAGTGTGATGTGAGCAGGCAGTAGAAATGTGCTTTCATTATTTGGCTTTATCGCTTACACCTCTGCCATCCTCCTTGAAGATAGCCTGTCCCATATAGCTGCTGGTTTACCATGAGGTGGAGACTTAAACCCAAGTGGCAACCAATGATGGAATTAGACCAGCACCAGCCATACTACAGAAATTAGAGTGAAATAAAAGAAATATCTTTTTTATAAGCCACTGAGCTTATTGAGTTCTTGTCATGCAGCATAGTTGCAGTGGAAGCCTGACTAATACAGAAGGATGTTCTTTATTCTTACGGATTGATTGGCTAATTACATACCAAAATATTCTCAACCAGTCCTTGAATTACATATTTCTTTTTCTTTGTTAAAAGAATTTCAGGCATGGTGAACACATGCAGAACTTGAGGCTGGGTGTGTTTGGGAGGGTTGTATGAAGCAATGAAGGTGTCACACCAGGTTTGTTTAGGTGGCTTTAATGGTTCTTCTGATTTAATTATTTTAGAAGGACCTGAGTATAATCACAAGGGGGCAGAACATTGGTGACACATCTTTCCTACCCATGCCCGTGCACACACAAAATAACAAAGCCAGGGAAACACGGGGGGACATGTGAAGAATACAGCTCTTCTCACAACCTAGCAGGTGCATGGGCAATTAAAAACAAATTATTAAGATAAAGAATTACAGATATTATAATAGTGTAGGGGACTCTGGGCTTCACTCAGAAGTCATTTATTCCACATATTTTCTTCCCTTAAATAAGTTCATGTAATCGAACAGTAGTACATCATAAATGTTTGCTATTATTTTTTGCTAATTCTTATCTTCTTGAACATAATTTGGCCTCTTCCTTCAGTTCTCAGAAGCTTTAGTCTTGGTTCCCATTTCCCTACTTTTGCATGCATGTGCATGCACGCGCGTGCACACGCACACACACATTTTTAAGTTGGATGAAATATTTGATGTAAGTTTAGTTTGAGTTTAATAATTTAATACTATAATTAATACCATAATTGTCTTTAACTCAAGTCCCATTGTGAGGTTTTAAGTTTTCTACCTCTAGTTATCATTTCTGAGAAGGAAATGTGGAACATATCTTCTTCATTTAAAAAGGCATTAGTATGATTATATTCTAAGAATGGATAATTCTTTGTTTGTGAGATAATTGATCAAGAGTTTGCCTCTCTGTCTTTCACATGAAGCTTGTGAATCTTTGTTGACTTCCTTCTCTTGTATCAGCTATTTATTATAGATTATTCTTAAGGTTTAGTGTTTCAGCAGAGTTGTTTTTTAAGTCTTCTCTTCATAAATTTTGACTTAAATTCTGCTGAAAGGAAATGAAATAAATACCTAGTAATATCCTACTAGATTTTTTTTCAACATTTATTTATTTTTGGGACAGAGAGAGACAGAGCATGAACGGGGGAGGGGCAGAGAGAGAGGGAGACACAGAATCGGAAACAGGCTCCAGGCTCTGAGCCATCAGCCCAGAGCCTGACGCGGGGCTCGAACTCACGGACCGCGAGATCGTGACCTGGCTGAAGTCGGACGCTTAGCCGACTGCGCCACCCAGGCGCCCCATATCCTACTAGATTTTAAACTAATTATGGAAGAGAGGAATTATGTGAATCAAAATATTTTCTTAACTATTTTTAGTTTTTTGACAAGATCCCCTTAGGGAATCTTTGTTGTCTTGTTACCTTCAGAATTGGGCAAAACATGGAGGTCTGTAGAAGTCAGGAAGAAATACCAAAGGTTTAGATCAACTTCTTATGCAAAATCATCTGCTTTCTCTGTCTTCTTTAATCATTATGGTGGTGGCTCTTATAAAGGATTGGTGTAGGGAGTCTAGAGCGCATGAGTCCCTTTATTCCTGTAAGTAGTATATAGTTGCATCTTGCTTTTGTATTTATTTTGACAATCTTAGTCTTTTAAGTGATTATCAATGTAATTAAATTAAAATCTACTATCTTGTTTTTTAATTTCTCATTTTTTCCTTTATTTTGTGTTAATTGAGCATTTTTAATGATTCCACTTTGTTTCCTATGTTAACTTATGCATAACTCCTTTTACATGTTTTAGTGGTTGTCATGGGTTTAAAAAGTACATTTTAAATTAATCTGAGTCTATTTTCGAAGAGTGTTACGCCACTTTGCATGTACTATGAAGACCTGAAAACAGAATACTCCCAATTTCTTCCTCTCATTCTTCATGCTATCACTGCCATATATTTTCCTTTTATATATGTGAGAAACACATACTACATTGTTACCAATTTTTCATTAAGAAGTTTTCTTTTATAGTAATTACAAATAGGAAGAAATTATTTTACTTTTATTTATTCCATGTCCAGTCATTTTCCTTTCTTTGTTTAGATTCTGGCTTTTGATTGATATCATATTCCTTCTGCCTGAAGAACTTCCTGCAATATGTCTTATAGAGTAGGTCTGATACAGTGAATTCTTTTAGTTTTTGTTTGTCTGAAAAAGTTTTTCTCTGTTAGTTTTTGAAAGATGGTGTGGAATTCTGACTTGATAGATTTTTTTCTTTTAGAACTTTAAAGGTGTTAAAGTTTCTTTCTTGCATGGTTTCTGATGAGAAATCTTATCCTTATTCCTCTGTAGGTAATGTGTCTTATTTCTCTGGATGCCTTCAAGATTTTCTATTTATATTTGTGTTTTAAAAGTTTGAATATGATTTTCCTAGCTCTGTATGTATGTATCAGTGTGTTGGTATTAACTTGCTGGATGTACTTTGAGCTCCTTGGATTTGTTGTTTGGTGTCTTATAATAGTTTTGGAAAATCTCAGGCACTGATTACTCAAATATTTGTTTTAAAAAACCTTAAAGTTTATAGTGGGCTCAGATTGATATTGCTCTCAAATAACTGGTGAAAGAAAAATCAAATATTTTCTGGAAAAAGCCATTTTACCAGATGTACCAGCTAAATATTTCCTAATATGAAATTCCAAGGGGCATGAATTTTGCATCAAAAATAACCAAACACATGAAAGAAAAAGGCACCACAAGGGAGGTCAGAAGAGCAACTATAGAATCAGATGTATAAATACTATAAACATGACAATAATCAGATGTGGCATATAACACAGATACTTAATATATTTGCTGAACTCTGAATGTCTGTGTCCCCTTTTCATTCTCTGAAAATTCATATGTTGGACCTAATCCCCAAGGTGATGGTACTAGGAGATGGGGACATTGGGAGGTGATTAAGTCATGAGGGAGAAGCCCTTATGAATGAGATTAGTATCTTTATAGAAGAGACCCCAGAACGATAGCTTGTCTCTTGTGCTATGTAAAGATTTTAGTGAAAAGCCAGCTGTCTAATAAGCAGATCTTTACCAGACACTGAATCTGTTGATGCCATGATCGTGGACTTCACGGCATCTAGAAATGTGAGTAATAAATGTTTTAAGCCACCAAGTTTATGGTGTTTTTGTTATAGCAGCCTGAACAGATTAAGGCAATGCTTAAATAAATAAGAGAGCGTTGTTAAATATATAATTATAGAATAAGAACAAGAGCAAGAGACTATCAAAATGACCAGGCAAATATTCCAACTGAATTCAACTGAAAAATATAATAATTAAAAATGGAAAAGGAATGGATTGTTAAACAAGTCATGCATTGTTGTAAATAAAAAATTAACAAACTATAATGTAAAACTGAATAAATTACACACGCAGAAAAAATATATATCACATATAATATATATAAAATATATATGTATTTACATCTTTTACATATGTATTTATATATTTATATATGTAAAAGATTAGAAAAAAGGAGAAAAGGAAGAAAATATCTTACATACTTATATATGGAGTTCTGGAGGGAAAAAACACAAAGAATGAAGGAAAGGCAATATTTAAAGAAATAATGGGTAAGTACTTTCCAAAATTCATGATGTAAAGCATGAATCTTCAATTTCAGAAAGCCTAGTGAATCTCAATCAGGATAAATAAAAAGTAAGATATGTTTAGACAAGTCATTGTGGAATTGTAGGACCAAAGACAAACCCTTTATTTAAAATTTTTTTTTCAATGTTTTTATTTATTTTTTTGGGACAGAGAGAGACAGAGCATGAACGGGGGAGGGGCAGAGAGAGAGGGAGACACAGAATCGGAAACAGGCTCCAGGCTCCGAGCCATCAGCCCAGAGCCTGACGCGGGGCTCGAACTCACAGACCGCGAGATCGTGACCTGGCTGAAGTCGGACGCTCAACCGACTGCGCCACCCAGGCGCCCCACAAACCCTTTATTTTAAAAGCAGCTGAAGAAAAAGAGAAATTGCTTATAAATAGCAAAAATAAGATTAAAAACTGACTTCTTTTTTTTTTGAGAAAAAAATTTTTTAAAAATTTTTCTTTATTTTTTAAAATTTACATCCAAATTAGTTAGTATATAGTGCAACAATGATTTCAAGAGTAGATTCCTTAATGCCCCTTACCCATTTAGCCCATCTCCCCTCCCACAGCCCTTCCAGTAACCCTAAGTCTGTTCTCCATATTTATGAGTCTCTTCTGTTTTGCTCCACTCCCTGTTTTTATATTATTTTTGTTTCCCTTCCCTTATCTTCATCTGTTTTGTCTCTTAAATTCCTCATATGAGTGAAGTCATATGATTTGTGTCTTTCTCTGACTGACTAATTTCACTCAGCATGATACCCTCCAGTTCCATCCACGTAGTTGCAAATGGCAAGATTTCATTCTTTTTGATTGCCGAGTAATACTCTATTGTATATATATACCACATTTTCTTTATCCATTCATCCATCGAGGGACATTAGGGCTCTTTCCATACTTTGGCTATTGTTGATAGTGCTGCTATAAACATGGGGGTGCATGTGTCCCTTCGAAACAGCACACATGTATCCCGTGGATAAATGCCTAGTAGTGCAATTGCTGGGTCTTAGGGTAGTTCTATTTTTAGTTTTTTGAGGAACCTCCATACTGAAAAACTGACTTCTTGATAGAGCAATATAAAATAGAAAACAATTGGACAATAGCTTCAACTTTGTCAGAGAAAATCACTGTCAACTTAAAATTAATTATCCTATAAATCTACCTCTTAAAGACAAAGGAAAAATAAACATAAAAAATATGTTAACTTACTATTGGGACTATATAAAAATAAAAGGCTTCTACATAGCAAACAAAATCATCAAAAAACTAAAAAGCAACCTATGGAATGGGAGAAGATATTTTAAAATGACATACCTTATAAAAGGTTAGTATTCAAAATACATAAAGAATTTACCCAACTCAATACCAAAAAAACAAATAATCCAGTTATAAATGGGTAGAAGACATAAACAGGCATTTCTCCAAAGAAGACATCCAGATGACTAACAGACACATGGAAAGATGCTCAATGTCACTCATCATCAGGGAAATGCAAATCAAAACCACAGTGAGATATGACCTCACACCTATCAGAATGGCTAAAATAAAACACACAAGAAACAAATGTTGACAAGGATGTGGAGAAAAAGGAACCCTCTTGCACTGTTGGTGGGAATGCAAACTGGTGCAGCCACTGTGAAAAAGGGTAAGCAGGTTCCTCAAAAATTTAAAAATAAAATTACCATATGATCAAGTAATTCTACTGTATTTACCCCCCAAAATATGGAAAGACTAATTTGAAAAGATACATGCACCTATATTTATTGCAGCATTGTTTACAATAACCAAATTATGGAAGCACCCCAACTGTCCATTGATAAAGAAGATGTATACACACACACACACACACACACATACATATACATATACATATATATACATACACAATACATACACAATGGAGTATTACTCAACCATTAAAAATAATGAGATCTTGCCACTTACAATAACATGGATGGAGCTAGAAAGTATAATGCTGGGCAAAATAAGTCAGTCTGGGAAAGACAATTACCATATGATTTCACTCATGTGGAAATGAAGAAACGAAACAAGGGCACTTGGTTGGCTCAGTTGGTTAAGTGTCCAACTCTTGAATTCAGCTCAGGTCATGATCTCACAGTTTGTGAGATCAAGTCCCATGTCTGGCTCTGAGCTGAGAGTGTGGAGCCTGCTTGGGATTCTCTCTCTCCCTCTCTCTCTGCCCCTCCCCTGCTATCACTCTCTCTCTCTGTCTCTCCCTCTCTCAAAATAAATAAATAAACTTAAAAAAAAAGAAACAAAACAAAGAAAAAAAGAGACAAACCGAGAAACAGACTCTTAACTATAGAGAAAAAATGTGTTTACCAGAGAGGAGGTGGGTGGGGGATGGGTGAAATAGGTGAAAGTGATTAAGAGTACACTTATCATGATGAGCACTAAGTAATGTATAGAATTGTTGAGTCACTGTATTGTACACCTGAACCTAATATAACACTGTGTGTTAAATATACTGGAATTTAAAAAATATAGGTTAACTTATAAATTCTCACTTAAAGAGTTTTTAGGATATGTTTTCAGGAAAAAGAAAAAATAATCTTAAATGGAAGCTCCTGAAATATAAGGAGTTATAAGCCAAAAATATACTATGTGTGTTTATCTAACATTTAGTATAAAAACAAAAATAATATCTAATTTATATGTTAGAAAAATAAGACAAAAGTAAAATATTGAATAAGAAACATAATCAAGGGGCATCCAGGTGGCTCAGTCAGTTGAATGTCCAACTCTTGATTTTGGGTCAGTCATGATCTCATGGTTAGTGAGTTTGAGCCCCAGATTGGGCTCTGTGCTGTCAGTATGGAACCTGCTTGGGATTCTCTGTCTCTCTCCCTCTCTCTGCCCTCTCCCACTTGCACTATCTGTCTCTCTCTCAAAATAAATAAATTTAAAAAAAGGAAACATATTCAAGAGAGAAATGTTCAGTTGTAGAGTTTTGTTTTTATATTGATTTAACTTTACTCTGTATTGCATTAAATTCTCTTATCCAAGCTTTTTAGGGCAACCACTAAAAAAAGAGAAAAAGTAAGGGGAAAAATATAATGAGGAAAAATTAATAATGAAGGTAAGAAAACAGAGAGGTCTAAAAAAAACCATGAAGCACAAAATAAGATAGTAGTAATAAATCTCAAATTAATCAATAACCATTTCAAAAATAATAGACTGTATATGGGGTGCCTGGATGGCTCAGTTGGTTAAGTGTCCAACTTCAGCTCAGGTCATGATCTCACGGCTCATGGGCTTGAGCCCCATGTTGGGCTCTGTGCTAACACCTCAGAGCCTGGAGCCTGCTTCAGATTCTGTGTCTCCCTTTCTCTCTGACCCTCCCCCGATCTTTCTCTGTCTCTCTTTGTCTCAAAAATCAATAAAACATTAAAAATTTTTAAAAATAATAGACTGTATAGAAAAACAGAATTCAGCAATATATTGCTCACATATGACATAATTAAACTGTAAGGGCATTTGGGTGGGAAAAAAAATCCATATTTAGGCAAATACTAAGCAAAATCAGCTGGGCAAACATAGTTACAGAAGATTGGTATAAGTATAGAGATTGGAAAGGTAGAACTAAATCTATCATTATCCATAGATGAATGTCTATAAGAAAATACAAAATAAACAGTTGGGGAATGGTTAGAATTGATAAGAGCTTAACACAGATGTTGGATATCAAATTAATATATAAAAGTGATTTGCATTTCTACATATTTGCAGAAAATAAAAAATGAAATTTAAAAGGTGATTTTTTAAATCTAAGTTATTCTGTTTATCTTTTTTCTAGTCTATTATCTCTCTACTTAACTCTATCATCTATCTGTAATATCTAGAATTAAATCTAAATTTAATGTTCGAAGACAATTATAAAATTTTGTTGAGAGTCATTAAAAAGGAATGAAATAAGTGGAAAAATATTGTGTTTTGGGGAGGGAATATTTAATATTTTTAAGATGTCAAGTCTCCCCCAAGTTTTCTTCAGATCCTGTACACTTCCAGTAAAAACACAGAAAGATATTTTATAGAATTTTACAAGATGTTTCTAAACTTTGTATGGAAGAGCAAAGGACTCTTTGGAAGACCAATAGCCAAGGGACTCCCGAAGAATATAAGTAAGGTGGTGCGTGTGGAGTGGGATTGGGGGAATAGCCCTTTAATATATCAGGATTTATGATAGAACTACATAGTTTAGATAGAGTGGCATGGTACAAGGATAAACATGAGGAAAAAAAGTGAAGACAATGGAGGAAAATTTATATAAAGTCCTAATTATAACATAGATGGGGATGGAGATCAGTGGGAAAAGGATGAATTATTCCCTGAATGATGCTGGCGTAATTGGTTAACCATAAGGAAATGAAAATGGGATTGTATCCTTACCTCACACCATTTACAACTTGCTTGTCTTATAGCCCAAGTTGTTTCTGAGGGGCTTTGTCCTGTCACAATGAGCACTGGGACAGTGGCAAATATCATTAGTTTTATTATACAGGACAAGAAGTTTCTCTAAATATTCATGGTGGAAAGCCCTAAATAGAGGAACTTCTAGGTGCTACCAATGTGTGGTAAGCTGATTCAGCTCTTCAGCAATTCAGCAGTTGGTTGTCACATAAACAACATATACAAATAAATACTGGATTTATTTCTCTGGTGATTATAAGCAACACTTTAGAGCCCTAACACTTCTAAGTACATTTCATTTCCTTTAAGGAAAAGTTAATTGCTAATGTTGTTACCAGTTTGCCAAGTGAAATCTGGCAGATCTTCCAAGTATATATGTAAACTGTAATTAAATTCTTAATGTAAAGCTATACAATTCACTGCTTTGAGAATAATACTTAGCTACAAAGCCAACCTACATTCTCTTACTAATAAGTATTGACTGGAGCAGTGTTTTCTGACTTGGTTGATGAATTCAAGTGACAAGTTTTATGTTTTACTGGAGACTGACATTTGCTCAGAGGAGGTAAGAAATATTAACCTAAGTTATGAGGCAGAACTCAGAAGCTACTCTTGAATATAGAGCATGCCATTTATGGTGTGGGGAGGAGATAATTTCACAGATAGTGAAAACACTCACAGAGGGAAGCCATATCCCTGACCTTGGCAAATATTGAACAAACCCTGTCCTTTTGTGTTCCATCTAGCTAAGGTTAGGGGATTTTAATAAGTAAGCTAGACAAGAGTTAAGTAATGTGCAGATTGTGCCTTGTCTTTCCAAGAAGTAAAAAGCATTTGTACAAATAAAATATACCATGGATATCATAAAAATTCTATGGAATTTTTCATATAAGCCTAGTAGACATGATAGACAAATAGATTTTCTCAGCCACATGTATGCATGATGTCTTTCTGTATCACATCTGAGGACAACCTGTAAAAGAATCATCTGGGTGTTTTTATTGCATATAGATTTTAGTGATAATCGGAAAACATTTTCCTATAGGTAGGTTATAGAGGAATTCACCAACGCAAATTTCCAGAACTTGGACGATTTCATTTTTTATAATAGATCTTTCATCTGATAGTAACTGTGTAGTTTATTCTTATGCATAGTATGAGGTCGGGATTTAATTTTTTATCTTTTCTCAAGTGGCTAAACCAGTTATCCCAGAACCATTTATTAAAAGTTCATCTTTTAGTGATTTAAGATGCCATCTTCATCATGTATTAAAGTTCTATGGTTATTTTGATCTATTTCTGGAATGCTTCTTCTATTCCATTCATTGTCCTTTTCCATTACCTATGGTGCTCCTTTAAAAAAACACATACAAAAATGCCCCATTTAGAATCTTTGCTAATGGGTATGGAAATCTGCATTTGAGGTAAGTTCCCCAGGTGATTTTCATGTGCGCATGGTTGTTCCTTTCCAACTCCTTCAGGAATTTTAACCAACTTTCTCATCTTTCCAGGAAAGTAGGTTGTTGGCAAATACAGAAGGACAGATTGTGATCAACAACCATGGCATGGGGGAGAACGGTGGTCCTCCCCACTCCCCAGCAGTTGATTCTCAAGCTTCATTTAGAAAAATGTTCATTATTTCAAACAAAATAGTCTGAGGTCTGGTACAAGATGGGAGACTGCATGCAAATATTCTGATCTCTTCCCCAAACCTATCAAAATGGCTGTGAAATACTAAAGGAATAAATTCATAAAGTTCCTGAAAGTAGATGGGGAAGGATATAGGAAGACATAAACAAACCAAAGTTTATGGTTAATTTCTGGAATACAGAAGACCATCTGATTTCTATTTTCCATCTATTGCTGCATAACAAATTACCCCAAACTTAGGTGGTTTAAAAAATAATACACACTTTTATTATCTCACATTTTTTTCTGTGGGTCAGGAATTTGAGTGCAGCTTAGCTAGGTGGCTCTGGCTCAGGGAAGCTATGGTCAAGATGTCAACTGGGGATTAACCAGGGCTGCAAGATCTGGCTCCAAGATGGAACGTTCATGTGACTGGCAAACTGGTTCTAGTTACTGGCAGTCCTCAGTTCCTCTCCAAAATATCTGGAAAAGAATCAACTTACTTGACATCGTATTCTAGGAGTGATAACACTGATAAATAATGAAGAAAAAACTGAGAGGAAGAGTTAGCAGCAGTAGTAGAAATAAAAACGTTAAAAATAAATATTTTTAATCAAAAAATAATAACTGGAAGGTGAATGGATGAACAAAATGTTACATAGTCATACAATGGAATATTATTTATCAATGAAAAGGAATGGGCTGTCGATACACGCTACATTTAAGATGAACTTCAAAAACGTTATGTGGAATGAGAGGAGAGCAGGTAAAATGGCAGAGAAGGAAGGGGAACCTGGGCTTTCCTTGTGCCTCATATACAATTGTATCCGGGTCAGATCACTTGGAACACCCAGGAAATTGATCTATGGACTGGCAGAAGGATCGCCACAGTTGGAGAGGACAGCTTGGCAGGTGCGAGGTGTGTGGAAGTGCATTGGGGGAGAGAAAAAATGGCCTGCCTCAGTGGGGAGGGAACCCTTTCTGTGGAGAGATTAAAGGCGGGGGGGGGGGAGTTGAGAAATTGCGGCATCGAGTTTGTACAAGAAGAAAACCTCTCTGGACCACGGACTGGAGAGCAAGAAGTACTGAGCGGCTTTTCAGCAAACAGCATTTGGAGCTCAAACTCTGAAGTTTTGAAAGTGTGTGACTTTCTCCGAGTGGAGCCTTGGTGCAGGCTCCTGGAGAGAAGGCAGCTGGCCCTGGGGTGCATCGTGTGATATAGCAATTTATGGGGCGCCCTGGGAGAGAACAGTCCCCTTCCTGGAATACTTTCGGAAGATGGTTTATTGCCTCCCCAAGGACAAAACACCCTGCAGGTGCCGGCCAAAGGCCTTTCATCAGCAAGATGGAGAGCCTCTACTCCGGAGGGTGGAGGGTGGGGAGCAGATCCTTATGGTTCTGGGTCCTTTAAGACTTTGGGTTTTGAAACCCAGCTGCGCACCCAGGAAAAAACACAGTAGAGTTGCAGCACCCGGCAAGCCAACTGCCCTCACTGTTCTGTGATGGCTAACTGAACAGTGGGGATCATGGCACACCCAGTCCAGGGATGAGAGATTGGAGTGGTGCCATTTTCCCCCCAGTGCCAACAGGTGGGACTTCAGAGAGCAACACAGCTGCCCCCAGTGGAGGTGGGACCTACTTTCACCAACCCCCGCCCCCGATGCCTGGCAACTGCTTATTTCCTGGGGTAAGACCTTCTCTGAGCCAAGGCAGGGGATCTCTTCCAGACCAGCATAGCCAGCACTTCTCCATGCTCCCAATGCAACAAGATAGTTCTTGTTTTCTTTTTCTTCCTTCATACTGTTTTTTTCTTTTAGAATCAGGCTCATAGATTCTTGGTTTTTTTTTTTTTTTTCATTTCCTTTTCTCTTTTTTTTTTTGGATCAGGCTTTTTAATTTTTTTTCCTTCTCTTCTTTTTTCCTTTTTTTTTCTTTCTTTTTCTTTGGAATCAGACTTACAGTTTTTTGGTTCTCTGTTTGGGTTTTTTTTTTTTTGTTCCCTTTCCTTTTCTCTTTTTTTGGGATCATCTCTCCCCCCCCCCGCCCCCTTTTTTCCATGGTTACTTCAACAAACAAACCAAAGCACATTTAGTTAAAGGTCCAGGAACTCCACCACTGACAGCAAGGAGGAGGTCTGCAGAGGACTGACCAGTAGGAAAGAACATCCAAAATGCAGCAGGTGAGTGCACACAACATACACCAGAAACACTTCCTGAAGTGCCAGGTCCTAGACAGTGTATGACCCCTTTTTAATATAGCAGTGTACTCAGGTGCGGAAATGTAAGCTTTTAAAACAGTGCAAGTGACAGAAACTTAGCCAAAATGACAAGACAGAGGAATTCTCCCCAAAAGAAAGGTCAAGAATGAATCACAGCCAGGGACTTGCTCAAACCAGAGGTAAGCAATATATCTGAACAAAAATTTAGGAAAACAGTCATAAGACTACTATCTGGGCTTGAAAAAAAAGCATAGAAGACATCAGAGAAAACCTTGCTGCAGAGATCAAAGACCCAAGAACTAGTCAGGATGAAAGAAAGCATGCTATAGCTGAGATGCAAAACAAACTGGATAAAGTGACAATCAGGACTGAAGAAGCAGAGGAGAGAATATGTGAAATAGAAGATAAAATTATGGAGAATAATGAAGCTGAAATGAAGACAGAAAGGAAATTACTAGATCACGAGGGGAGACTTAGAGAACTAAGTGATTCCATGAAATGAAACAATATCCATATCATAGGCATCTCAGAAGAAAAGTGGGAAGAAGGGGCAGAAGGTTTATTGGAACAAATTATAGCTGAGAACTTCCCCAGTCTGGGGAAGGAAATAGGCATTCAAGTCTAACATGCACAGAGAACTCCCTTCAAAATCAACAAAAACGTGTAATGAAAGAAACCAGAAACAGTCGTCATACTATATAATTCCATTTATATAAAATGTCCAGAAAAGTCAAATTGATAGGGACAACAAGTAGATTAATGGTTGCTTGAAGCTGTGATGTGTTTAGGGAACAGGTATTAATTGTAAATGGGCATGAGGGTCTTACTGGGGAGATGAAGTGTTCCAAAACTGACTTATGGTAAACGTTGTACCATTCGGTAAAGTTACAAAAAATCATTACATTGTACACTTGAAATGGATGAATTTTATAATATATAAAATATTTCTCAATAAAATTAAAAACAAATATATTTAAGGTAAAAAAATAACTGCACATCATACTTTTGTAGTGCTAATTCATATTAACAGTAGTATGGATAAATACAAAATACCAACTGCTCTAAGAAGACAGAATTTGAGTGACGGTGAGATTTGTGGCACTCCTTTTTTTCAATAATTTTTTTTAAATTTGAGTATAGTTGACACACAATGTTACATTAGTTTCAGGTGTACAACATAGTTATTTGTTTATACATTATGCTATGCTCTCCCCAAGTGTAACTACCATCTGTCACCATGCAATGCTATTAAAATATTATTGACTATATTCCTTATACTCTGGCACTTATTCCATAATTGGAAGCATGTATCTCCCACTCCCCTTCGCCCATTTTGACCATCCCCCACCCCCATCCTCTCTGGCAATCATCAGTTTGTTCTCTGTATTTATGGGAGTGAGTCTGCTTTTTGTTTGTTTATTTATTTGTGTTTTTTTTAAGATTTATTTGTGACACTCTTAAAACAGACTTTTAAAACATGCTACTTATTTTATCTTTTTAAGGTTTATTTTTAGAGAGCACGCATGTGCACATGCATGAGTGGGGAACAGGAAGAGAGAGAGGAAGAGAGAGAGAATCCCCAACAGGCTCCACACTGTCAGTGCAGAGCCTGATGTGAGGCTCGAACCTACAAACCATGAGATCATGACCTGAGCTGAAACCAAGAGTCAGATGCTTAACTGACTGAGCCACACAGGTACCCCTACTTATTTTTTGTTGATTCCAAATGTAAAACATGTTCAGTGTGAAAGTTTTAGAACATTAAGATATGTACAATTAAGGCCATAAAAATTGCCATACTTTTCTTACCCAGGATAACCATTCTTAGCATGTAGTGTATATATTTCAAGTTTTTTTTCTATTTTAAAGCAGATTTAAATGTGAAGAAAATTTTGTCTCCATGAAGTGATGGGGAAGCTTTCATTTTATTTGGTGTCTTTAGGAAATCATTATGAATTATATGATTCTATGCATCCTAGTTTTAATTAAATACAAATGATGGTTGAACTTGAACTTTGAAAGAATGGGAAGTGTGAACTCAATAGAGTTGTCTTAGAAAATTTAATTGTCAAAAAAAAAAGAAAGAAAAAAAGAAAATTTAATTGGCAACCATGAGTTGGATAATTTTATTTCCCTTCCAAATTGTAACACTAGAATGCACTTTAGAATCTTTAATCCAATGCAATCATTTTATAGATGGGGAAACTGAGGCCCAGAAGGGTTGTGAGTTTTCAAAGTTCACACATCAATGGGATCAATGTGAGAATACACATCTCACTCCCTGCCCATGTTCTTAACTTTGAATTTGTGGTAAGTCCAGGGTTTTAGGAAGTACATGAAGGTCACTCAGTGGAATATTCTGCTGTTTTTGCACAGGCTGCTCCATTGTGGGAATGTCCAATATTTGAGATATTGCTACTTGTGTAAGGTAAAGTTAGACCTTCACCAAGATAGGGTCACTTTAACTTATGGTGTCTTTTCCTGTTATTGTAGATTGTCTTTCTGGGTAAACCAACCTATCTTCCTTGCCTTTCTATGTTGGCCTCAATTTAGAATCAGTGTGACTATGATCAGATCAGTGAGAGCTGTTAATAATTCTTTAGAGGTCATGGAAATGACATAAGAACTTTTCTTCATGGGTGAGATATCCTGAGATTGCTATTTGAGAAAATAATGATACTTGTCATTTATTTCCTCTAAATAAATCTGGCTTTAATACCAAAAATCCCTGTTTTCTTCACTTCTGTTTATTTTCAGTCACTCAAACTGACGCTTGCTGTCAATATCTCCTCACTGTAAGTGTAAGCAGAAGTATTTAAAGAAAGCGGTATTGTTTTATTTTGGGGTTAGCAATTTTCCAGGGCCCACTGGCAGAAGTGCTTAGCTCTAAAGAATCACATGTGTTTGCTTTGTTCTAAATATAGGCTAAACAGAATGCAGTAGAGCCTGAAGGCTTCAGACTGAAGCATTTGGAATATTAAAAAAAAATTCCCAGGAAATAATATCTCTTGCCCAGAACTAAACAAATAAACAGGTTTCTACTAGATGCAGGAAACAAACTGATGTATATCAGATTTTATTCTCAAATCTTTTGGTGGCTTTTTAAAACATTTTTTTTCTTTAAGACTGTAAAACCAAAGTCAGCCTCCAATGGAACAATAACTCATTGCTATATTGGTAAATGGCAACCAGTGTGGTCTTGCCGGACCATGGGGAAGGGCTACAGTATAATGGATGTGACCGCCTTGAAAAAGCACATCATTAGAATTTTTTTCTCTGAACTTTATCCTTCAGAATATTTTGTGCATGGATGTGGCATAATGCCAAAGAGCTTCTAATGCAAGTCTTTTGCCTTTGGCTTATGTTGCCAATGAGATGGGGAGGTGCATATGTAACATATGGTATTAATATTATTAAGTTCTGTTTTACATTGTTTCTCAAACTGGAAACTGTAGATCCTTGTGGCCTATGGACATATTTTCAGAGATATACCAGTTCTTTTTTTTTTTTATGTTTATTTTTGAGAGCAAGAGAGCCAGAGCATGAGTGGGGGAGGGGCAGATAGAGAGGGAGACACAGAATCCAAAGCAGGCTCCAGGCTCTGAGCTGTCAGCACAGAGCCCGATGTGGGGTTCGAACCCATGGACTGTGAGATCATGGCCTGAGCTGAAGTTAGACACTTAACCAACTGAGCCACCCAGGCGCCCCTACCAGTTCTTGATTATGTTTTTTTTTTTTTCAAATTTTAAGGATGGTATAAGAAAAATTAGCATAACGATATTAAAGATCCGTATAAGTGGTCACCTTCTGTACTAGTTTTCTAGCATTGCTGTACAAAGTCCCACAAACTGGGTGGTGTAAGCAACAGAAACTTATTGTCTCCCAGTTATGGAGGCTGGAGTCCAAGGTGAAAGTGCTGGCAGGGTTGGTGCCTTCTGAAGGATGAGAGAGGATTTGTTTCATGCCTCTTTCCAAGCTTCTGGTGGTTTGCTGGCAATCTTTGGCTTTTTTTTTTTTTTTTTTTTTTTTTGCCTACAGATGCCAATGATCTCTGCAACCATCTTCACATGGCATTCTCCTTATTCATGTGTCTGTTTCTGTTTCCAAATTCTCCTTTTTATAAGGACACAGTCATATCAAATTAGAGTTCATTCTAATGACCTTATCTTAACTTGATCATCTGAAAAGAACCTATTTCCAAATATAGTCACATTCATGGCTGCTGAGGGTTAGGACTACATGTTTTTGGGGGGCACAATTTACAATTTTGGGTGACAACATCTGCTAAATAACTTTTTCCAGTTTAAGTTCACAATTGGGCTAAAGGAAAGTTAGTACTATTATAATTGTTCCATCCTCAAGAAAAAAAATGCAGATTATGACTTAATTTGTGTATAATATATTGATGCCAAGAGAAGGGCAGACACTGTCATGTGAAGTCATGCTACAGGAAAGTTTTCACACAAGTTGTCATGAAGGACAGTAATGGGATACGGTAGAACAGACATAATGAGCCCTAAACTATCTGTATCATAAAAATCATATGTGTGAAACCTCTTAAAGTAGCAATTTATATGCATTTCTACATAAAATAGGAGTTAAGACTCAGTGTTAAATATATGTAACTAGCAGCTTAGTTTGACACAAGTTTATAAGAGGAATAAGCCTATGTTTTTTTAAAGGATAAGTTAGGTTCAGAGAAAATGTTCAAATTTACATGTTAATAATTGTAGTAACAATGATAATAGTTATCATTTATTAAAGACCATGTTTATACCAGACATTACATAAAATGCTAACTGTTCCCATCATCTACTCAAGGTATTATAATTCCCAGTTGGAAAAATGAAAAATCCACTGGGATTGGTATTTTACTCATTTCTATCTAAACTCAAAGTTTGTGTTCTTTTCACCACACTTTTGCATTTTTCTGATTTTACTTAAAGCTTGTGTAAGTAAGATGAACATTTCTTAGTGAGCATATCCTAGACTTTGTCTTTGGATATCAGACAGCTCTTTTTCTCTTTAAATCATATGTCACTTTTCCTACACATATAAAGTCAAAAGACAATGAATTGTATAAGGTGATTCTGGGTCCATGAATCTAGTTGGAAACATAAACCTGATATTTGGCTTCTGGGCCAGTGAGGTCTACAGGTCTTAATAGGGAACCCTGTTCCCTAAGGGTTGGCCCCACTGAGAAGCCTGAGGGAGCAGTGGCTCACCCTAATGAGATTAAGGCACATAAGACTTCATGAATTTAACAAAAACCCAGTAATGTTCATATTGGCATCTCCCACCCTAGAAAAGAAAGATCTAGGGCAGTCTCTGGTCTCTAACCCTGACATTATTAGCTGAGAGTTTATTTTCAGATATGTAGTGGAAAGTTGCATTTCCTTTAAAAGTTTGCAAGGTTTTCCACTGTGACAGCATGTTCCTTGGGCACATGGGTGAACTTCTATAATGAAAGGTGGCCTTGGGACTTATTTAGCTCAAATTGTCTCCTGGGAGACTTAAGAAGATGAAATCTGACAGAAAAACTGGTCATTTTAAAAGAAGCTAATTTCTTTGAGGATTAGATACTTATTATTGTTTATTGAACCAATCAGTTCCTTCTTCCCTCATTTCAAACTTGTGCCATAAAAGATTTCAAACTTTAAGGCAGGCTAGATATAAATCCAGAGTGAAATTGTAGTTAAGTGGTATAGCCAGCTTGTTTCCATTTGGGGATAGTCCCTGATTGAAAAATGGGCTTTGCAGTGTCATTTCAAAGATTTTGTTTCATTTTTACTTTGACCAGTAAGTGCAAAAATCAGAAATTGCATATGCAATACAGTATTTCAATTGCACCACCTGGCAAATATACCAAAGCCGTTTCACATTGCTGCTGGTGGTGTCTAGGAACAAGCATCTTGAAGGAAATAATTGATTGTAACTAAATAATTGCCTTATTCTATCAATGTCCTGAGGATAGGAAATCTAGGATGAAGGCTTGATCATGTCAAAAATATGCTTGCCTCAAATACAGGTTTCATACAATATATCTAAAGAATGGAATGTTGAATTGTAATTCTCCCTTTCTCCCTCTCTTCCTCCCCTTGCACTCTTCCATCCCCTCCCCTGCTTGCTCTCTTCTACTTTGCTTGCTATTTTAGAACTGAATACAGGTACTTATTTTATGATAATTTGGTAATATCTTGGATTTTTTTTTTATGGAATATCTTGATGAGTTTGAAATTTCAACCAAGGAAGAAACTGTTCCTTGGTTTTGTCTTTGAAAAGTTCTTTTTGCTGGCTGTGTATATGAGATTATATACACATTTGACACACAACCCTTTACAAACCATGATGGGAGACTTGGCTACTCAGACAATGAAAGTAGGTTTGACTGAAGATCTAACATCCCCAAATGGCTTGACAAGTTTAAGTCAAGACAATGCAAGTTTTCATTATTCTTTGCTTGCTAACAAAAAATGTAAATTTTGCTACTATAATAGTAGAGGTAGTTGAGACCTAGAAAATAAATTTGTGATGTTGAGTATGTTTGAGTGTGAATGTGTGCATTAATGCACACACATGCACTGTGATAAAGAGGAAGAAACACTAGAAGTCCTTACATGAGTAGTGATTGATGATCTCAAGACAGAGTGCAGACTCCCATCATTTTTGCCATTCTCATCTTAACCCACTGAGGGCTGGATTCAACAATTTAATAAGAGTGGAGTTTTTTTCTGTATCCAGCATGGTGCTGAAAGTTTGAGCTTGTACAGGAAAGGCTCCCTTTGGCTCTCTCCTCTGCTATGGATGTGGAGAAAGATTTGCAAGTGATACTTACCTCCATTGTGGATATCTACAGTGCTCTGAGCACTGAACACATTTTTCCTAGGCTTTCTGATTTTTATCATTGGCTGGTTTGATCTCTGCTATCTGGTCCCGAGTTATCATCAATGTAGGGCAGATGAGGGAATGCCCCTGCATCTTTGACAAAGGCCTTCATATTCCATAGGCTAAGAAAATTCATATTCCATAGGCTAAGAAAATTCCATAGGCTAAGAAAAAGCAGTAGAAACAGCAGGGCAAAGGTTGAACTCAGAAGCCAAGGAAAGGGGAGCCCTCAGCTAAGGCCAGAAAAAATATGAAGGCTAGACACCCAATAGGCAACTTAGATCACATTCCCGTAGAAGGGAGGGAGAGAGGAGGGAAGAAACCAAAAGCCCGAGTGGATATTTACTCCAAAGGGACCAACTAATTTTATTTTATGACTATTTTTAAAATTTAAATCCAAATTAGTTAACATATAGTGTAATAATGATTTCAGGAATAGAATCTAGTGATTCATCACTTACATTTAACACCCAGTGCTCATCCCAACAAGTGCCCTCCTTAATGCCTATCACCCATATAGCCCATCCCCTCCCCCCAAACCCCTCTAGCAACCCTCACTTTGTTTTCTGTATTTAAGAGTGTCTTATGGTTTATCTCCCTATCCATTTTATATTATTTTTGTTTCCCTTCCCTTGTGTTCATCTGTTTTGTATCTTAAATTCCACATATGAGTGAAATCATATTTGTCTTTCTCTGACTTATTTCGCTTAGCATAATATACTCTAGTTCCATCCATGTTGTTGCAAATGGCAAGATTTCATTCTTTTTAAAAAATTTTTAAATTTAAAAAATTTTTAAATTAATTGATTTTTAAATATAGTTTATTGTCAAGTTAACTAGCATACGGTGTATACAGTGTGCTCTTGGCTTCAGGAGTAGATTTCCATGATTCTTCGCTTACATATAACACCCAGTGCTCATCCCAACAAGTGCCCTCTTCAATGCCCATCACCCATTTTCCCTTCTCCTTCACACCCCCCCCCACAACCCTCATTTTGTTCTCTGTATTTAAGAGTCTGTATTTAAGAGTACTGTATTTTGTCAAATGCTTTTTTTGCATATATTGCCAGGATCATATGGCTCTTATCCTTTCTTCTATTATTGTGATGTATCACATTGATTGATTTGCAAATATTGAACCAGCCTGTACCCCAGGAATGAATCCCACTTGATCATGGTGAATAATTCTTTTAATATACTGTTGAATTCGATTTGCCAGTATCTTGTTGAGAATTTTTGCATCCATGTGCATCAGGGATATTGGCCTTTAATTCTCCTTTTTATTGGGGTCTCTAGTTTGGGAATCAAGGTAATGCTGGCTTCATAGAATAAGTCTGGAAGCTTTCCTTCTGTTTCTATTTTTTGGAACAGCTTGAGAAGGATAGATATTAACTCTGCTTTAAATGTGTGGTACAATTCCCCTGGGAAGCCAGCTGGCCCAGGACTCTTATTTGTTGGGAGATTTTTGATAATTGATTCAATTTCTTCACTGGTTATGGGTCTGTTCAAATTTTCTATTTCTT
This sequence comes from Prionailurus viverrinus, assembly GCF_022837055.1. Taxonomy (NCBI): domain Eukaryota; kingdom Metazoa; phylum Chordata; class Mammalia; order Carnivora; family Felidae; genus Prionailurus; species Prionailurus viverrinus. The sequence goes on from NC_062563.1 coordinate 32,603,497, forward strand.
CCTGTTTGAGTTTTGGTAATGTGTGTGTGTATATCTAGGAATTTGTCTATTTTTTCCAGGTTGTCCAGTTTGTTGGCATGTGATTTTTCATAGTATTCTCTAATAACTGTTTGCATTTCTGTGGTGTTGGTTGTGATCTCTCTTCTTTCATTTGTGATTTTATCAATTTGGGTTCTCTTTTCTTTTTGAGAAGTCTGGCTAAGGGTTTATCAATTTTGTTTATTTTTTCAAAAAACCAGCTCTTAGATTAATTGATCTGTTCTACTGCTTTTTGGATTCTATATTGTTTATTTCTGCTCTAATCTTTATTATTTTTCTTCTTCCACTGGCTTTGGGGTTTCCTTGGTGTTCTGCTTCTAATTACTTTAGGTGTGCAGTTAGGTTTTGTATTTGGCATTTTTCTTGTTTCTTCAGGTAGGCCTGAATTGCAATGTAGTTTCCTCTTATGACTGCCTTTGCTGTATCCCAAAGGGTTTGGACTGTCATGTTTACACTTTAATTTGCTTCCATATATTTTTAAATTTCTTCTTTAATTGCCTGGTTGACCCATTCATTCTTTAGTAGGATGTTCTTTAACCTCCATGCATTTGGAGACTTTCCAAATTTTTTCTTGTGGTTGATTTCAAATTTCATAGCATTGTGATCTGAAAATATGCACGGTATGATCTCAATTCTTTTATATTTATTGAGGGCTGTTTTATGCCTCAGTATGTAATCTATCTTGGAGAATGTTCCATGTGCATTAGAGAAGAATGTGTACTCTGCTGCTTTTGGATGAAAAGTTCTGAATATATCTGTCAAGTCCATCTGGCCCAGTGTATCATTCAAGTCCATTGTTTCTTTATTGATTTTCTGCCTAGATGCTCTGTCCATTGTTGTAACTGGAGTATTAAAGTCCCTTGCAATTACCGTATTCTTATTAATAAGATTTCTTATGTTTGTGATTAATTTATATATTTGGGAGTTTCAAATTGGAGCATAAACATTTACAATGGTTAGTTCTTCTTGATGGGTAGACCCTGTAATTATGATATAATGCCCTTATTCATCTCTTGTTACAGTCTTTAGTTTAAAATCTAGTTTGTCTGATATAAGCATCAACTTTCTTTTGACTTCCAGTAGCATGATAGATGGTTCTCCATCCCCTCACTTTCAATCTGAAGGTGTCCTCAGGTCTAAAATAAGTCTCTTATAGACAGCATATAGATGGATCTTGTTTTCTTTTTTTAATCCATTCTGATACCCTATGTCTTTTGATTGGGGCATTTAGTCCATTTACATTCAGAGTTATTACTGAAAGATATGGATTTAGTGTCATTGTGTTATCTGTAGGTTTCATGCTTGTGGTGATGTCTCTGGGCCTTTGTGGTCTTTGCAGCATTCCATTCACAGAGTCTCCCTTAGGATCTCTTGCAGGGCTGGTTTAGTGGTCATGAACTTCTTTAGTTTTTGTTTGTCTGGGAAAGCCTTTATCTCTCCTTCTATTCTGAATCATAGCCTTGCTGGATAAAGGAACCTTGGCTGCATAGTTTTCCTATTCATCACATTGAATATTTTCTGCCACTCCCTTCTGGCATGCCAAGGTTCAGTGGACAGGTCTGCTACTACCCTTACGTGTCTACCCTTGTAGGTTAAGGCCCATTTGTCCCTAGATGCTTTCAGAATTCTCTTTTTATCTTTGTATTTTGCCAGTTTCACTATGATATGCTGTGGCGAAGACCTATTCTTGTTGAATCTGAAGGGAGTTCTCTGTGCCTGCTGGATTTGGATGTCTGCTTCCTTCCCCAGATTAGGGAAGTTCTCAGCTATAATTTGTTCAAGTAAACCTTCTGCCCTTTTTCCTCTCTCTTATTCTTCTGGAACTCCTATGATATGGATATTATTATGTTTCATTAAATCACTTAGTTTCTAGTTCTGCCCTCATGGTCTAGTATTTTCTTATCTCTCTTTTTCTTGGCTTTGTCATTTTCCATAATTTTCTTTTTTTTTTATTTTTTTTTCAACGTTTTTATTTATTTTTGGGACAGAGAGAGACAGAGCATGAACGGGGGAGGGGCAGAGAGAGATGGAGACACAGAATCGGAAACAGGCTCCAGGCTCCGAGCCATCAGCCCAGAGCCTGACGCGGGGCTCGAACTCACGGACCGCGAGATCGTGACCTGGCTGAAGTCGGACGCTTAACCGACTGCGCCACCCAGGCGCCCCCATAATTTTATTTTCTATTTCATTTATTCTCTCCTCTGCCTCCTCCATCATTGCTGTCATGCATCTAGTTTATTTTGCACATCATTTATAGAATTTCTTATTTCATCATGACTATTTCTTAGTTCCTTGATCTCTGCAGCAATAGATTTTCTGCTGTCTTCTATGCCTTTTTCAAGCCCAGGTATTAATCTTATGACTATTATTCCAAATTCTTGATCAGATATATTGTTTATATCTGTTTTGAGCACTTATCTACCTGTCATTTCTTCCTGGAATTTCTTTTGAGGAGAATTTTTCCTTTTCATCATTTTGGCTACTTTTCAGTCCTTTACATGTTTTACTAGCTTGTTATGTGTCCTGCTCCTGTGAGCAGTACTATATTAAAGAGTGGTCATAGACTGTCCAGGGCCTGGCCCTTCAGGAGGTGTTTTTGGAGTGTGTTGCATGTTCTCTGTTGTTGTGACTCTGGTTGTTTTATCTCCCTACTCGTAGTGGTGGTTTGGACCTTCCACCAGGTGTGCTTTGATGTGTTAATTGAAGTAACCCTGGAGAAAATTTAAAAAGGGGGGTTGTTGGAAGAAGCCTTATCCCATACAAAGAGAGAAATGACAGGGGTGGGGAAAAAGAAAAGAAAAAAAATTGACCAGGCAGGGAATCAAAGAAGCTATACGGCTGAATCCAGGGAGAGAGAGAGAGACAGGAAAATAAAGAAGGAGATACAGAAAAGGTGTAAAAAGAATAGATTAAAAATGTCTGCTTAAACAAACCAACAACCAGAATAGAGAAGGGAAGGAAGAAAAGAAAACATATATATATATATATATATATATATATATATATATATATATGTATATATATATATACACACACACACATATATATATATATATATATATATATATATATAAACTGACCAAGAATCAACTCAGAAAATGCAGATATTACTGGACTGATATCTGATGGTGCTTTGGAACCAGTGACTGTGCTGATGTGGAGGATGGGCCATCTGGTTAGGTCAGTGTTCATCTTACTCCAGTAGATGCACAGTTACTAGGCATAGAGGCGCGTGGATTGGTGTAGGTGGGTCCTACCTCTACTGTGGGCCTGCTGTTGTGTTCCCTGAAGCCTCACCTTGTTGGTGATGGGAAGAAAAATGGCAACACCCCAGTCTCTCCTCCCCAACTGGGTGTCCCAAACCACTCTGTTCTGGCCATCCTCACAGGGCTGTGTGGGCATGAGCGGGCCAGTTTGTCCCACTCCACGGTCTCCCGTAGGATCCCACTCTGTGCCCCTGGTTATGGGGTGGTGCCACTCTGCCTGGCTGACAAAGGGCCTCTAGCTGGCGGGCGCCTGCAGGGTCTTTTGTTCTTGGAGCAGCTATATACCTTCTTCTGACAGCACTCAAGGGAGAGAACTGCTGTCTCTGACTGCACCTCTGAGCTCACTACAGAGCCTGGGGCTGGCTCCCCGTCCCCACCAGGTGCGTGTACAGTGTGGCAGGCCCCAGTCCAGGGAAAGCTCCACAACCCTGGGCAGTGTTAGAAATTGGTTCTTTCTCTGTTTTTTTTCCATTCCCCAGTGTGTGGTTTTTCCCTTGTTCAAATATAATCTTATACTTCCACAGCTTCTCTTTCTCTTCCTTTTGTCTCTCCACAGAAGGGAATCTCTCTCCTTCATGCTTGTGCCACCCATTTTATCTCTTCCAATTTGCAATCATGCACCTATGGCCTTCCAAGTTGTCCCTGTGGGCCTCTGGAGATGTTTCTGTCACTCTGTAGCCTGGATTCCTGGAATCCCAAGTCTTCTGGCCTCAATACTACTGTGTTTGAGGGACAAGGGAACTTCGGGTCCCCCTACTTTGCCATGTTGAGTCCTCTCCAAGATTTCAGTCTTTTTTGATCACTGAGTAATATTCCTGTGTGTGTGTGTGTGTGTGTGTGTGTGTGTGTACATGCCACATCTTCCTTATCCATTCATCAGTTGATGGACATTTGGGCTCTTTCCATAGTTTGGCTATTGCCAATAGTGCTGCTATAAACATTGGGGTGCATGTGCCCCTTCTAATCAGCACTCTGGTATCCTTTGGATAAATATCTAATAGTGCGATTGCTGGGTCATAGGGTAGTTCTATTTTTAATTTTTTGAGGAACCTTCATACTGTTTTCCAGAGTGGCTGCACCAGTTTGCATTCTTACCAGTAGTGCAAAAGAGGTCCTCTTTCTCCGCATCCTCGCCAACATCTGTTGTTGCCTAAATTGTTAATTTTAGCCATTCTGTCAGGTGTGAGGTGGTATCTCAATGTGATTTTGATTTGTATTTCCCTGATGATGAGTGATGTTGAGCATCTTTTCATGTGTCAGTTGGCCATCTGGAGGTCTTCTTTGGAAAAGTGTCTATTCATGTCTTTTTCCCATTTCTTTACTGGATTTTTTTTCTTGGCTGTTGAGTCAGATTTATAGATTTTGGATACTAACCCTTTATCTGATATGTCATTTGCAAATATCTTCTCCCATTCCATCAGTTGCCTTTTAGTTTTGCTGATTTTTTCCTTTGCTTTGTGGAAGGTTTTTATTTTGATGAGGTCCCAATAGTTCATTTTTGCTTTTGATTTCCTTACCTCTGGAGACATGTCAAGTAAGAAGTTACTGAGGCAGAAGTCAGAGAGGTTGTTGCCTTGTGTTTCCTCTGGGATTTTTATGGCTTCCTGTCTTAAGTTGGGGGTTTTCATCCATTTTGAATTTATTTGTGTGTAGTGTAAGAAAGTGGTCCAGGTTCATTCTTCCGCATGTTGCTGTCCAGTTTTCCCAACACCATTTGCTGGAGACACTGTTTTTTTTTTTCCATTGGATATTCTTTCCTGCTTTGTCAAAGATTAGTTGGCCATACGTTTGTGGGTCCATTTCTGGGTTCTCTATTCTGTTCCATTGGTCTATGTGTCTATTTTTGTGCCAGTACCACGCTGTCTTGATGATTACAGCTTTGTAATACAGCTTGAAGTCCAGAATTGTGATGCCTCCAGCTTTGTTTGTTTGTTTTTTCAGGATCGTGTTGGCTATTAGGGTTGTTTTCTGGTTCCATACAAATTTTAGGATTGTTTGTTCTAGCTCTGTGAAGAATGCTGGTGTTATTTTGATAGAGATTGCATTGAATATGTAGATTGCTTTGGGTAGTATTGACATTTTAACAATATTTGTTTTTCCAATCCATGAGCATGGAATGTTTTTCCATTTTTGTGTGTCTTCTTCAGTTTCTTTCATAAGCTTTCTATAGTTTTCAGTGTATAGATTTTTCACCTCTTTGGTTAGATTTATTCCTAGGTATTTTATGGTTTTTGGTGCAATTGTAAATGGGAGTGATTCCTTGATTTCTCTTTCTGCAGTTTCATTATTGGTGTATGGAAATACAACTGATTTCTGTACATTGATTTTATATCCTGTGACTTTGCTGAATTCATGCATCAGTTCTAGCAGCTTTTGGGTGGAGTCTTTGGGTTTTCCACATAGAGTATCATGTTATCTGCAAAGAGTGAATGTTTGACTTCCTCCTTGCAGATCTGGATGCCTTTTACTTCTTTGTGTTGTCTGATTGCTGAGGCTGGGACTTCCAACACTATGTTGAATAACATTGGTGAGACTGAACATCCTTGTTGTGTTCCTGACCTTAGAGGGAAAGCTCTCAGTTTTTCCAAAGGGACCAATTATTAAACTGGAAGTTACCAAGCTTCCTTCCTTTGCACAATTAAAAATTTTCCACCTTGACCTGTTTCCTAGGGCTGCTATAATAAACTGCTACAAACTGGGTGGCTTCAAACAACAGAATTTTATTCTCTCACAGTCCTGGAGGATAGAAGTCTGAAATCAAGGTGTCAGTAGGTCCAGGCTCTCTCTCCAAAGGCTCTAGGCTGACATCATTCCTTGCATTTTCAAAGCTTCTGGTGGTTGCCAGCAATCTTTGGCATTCCTTAGCTGGTAGATGCATCACTCCAATCTCTGCCTCCATCCATAGTCATGTGGTGCTCTCCCTGTGTGTTGTTTCTGTTTTCTCTTCTTAAAGCACACCAGCCACTGAATTGGGTTTCATTCTAATCCAGTATGCACTCAAATTAATTTGACTACATCTGCAAATATCCTATTTCCAAATAAGGTCAGTTTAGGAGGTTCCATGTAGATATGAATTTTGGACTGCTTACAACTGGTAATGAGGGCTCACGAGTGAGTAGAATTTAGTTATAGAGGAATAGAGAATGTTGTAAGCTTGTATATGTGCATTTCAGCTGTTAATTTAGTACCTGGAGACATGGGTATCCCTACCTCTGAATAAAGTAAATCTACCTCCAGAGGAATTACATGCAGTGATGTTGTATAGACTACTGGAAAATGAAAACCAGCCTAAAAAAAGAATGGACTTGGAAGTTAACATAACTTGGGGCTGAATATTTTCCTTTGGGCAGGTTAGTGAACTCTTTAAGCCTCAGTCTTCTCATCTGTAAAATAAAGATTAAAAATGGTTAACAGAACACTTATGAATTTTAAATGATTGTTCTGTTCAGCAGCCACCCAAGGTTTGGTGCGTGGTTGTTTGGTGATGTCTCTAAGTAAATATTCACCCCATTTCCTTCCTTAACTCATACTCCTTAGAATATTCCACTATTCATCCTTTATTCCTGAATTACATTTGCAGGTTTATGCAGTATTATTAACTTGAACTTTTTTTCCTGTGATAAATCAATAAAAATTAAGTTAATATTTAGTAAATAAGGTTGGTAATGAAGGCTATAGGGATTATAGTAAACATCTTTCCTATTTTCTAGTCTGTGATAAAACAGATGCAGCAAATAGTTATCAATACTAGTTCTGTTTTGCTATCTAGCATTCTTTTGGATGACTTTGTAATGCACAGAAAATCTATAGGTTGAAAATAAGAGAGACAGGAGAAGAAATAAATGATAATTTAGAAACAAAGTTAATTAGAACTTTCAGCAAATATATTTTATTAAACACCAACAATTTTATCCACTTGAAAAATGTTCCAAGGCACCTTATTATGACATTTGTCATATTGCATCTAATGGTTCCTAGTCTCTCTTCTCTGTTGGATTCTAGTCTCCATCCTTTCAACAAATATGTACTAAGTACCTATCATGGGTAGGCTTGGTGGTGTATGGTAGGGATTCAAAAATGCTTAAAACACATTCAGATGTGCTAGTGTGCAGCTGATGCACGTAAATGCTCTGTGGGAACCCTATGCTCAAAGCTCATAAACCCACTTTGAGGAGGCCCAGCATATGCCCACTGTCCACTGCAAATTATGTAGATAATGTCATCTCAGAAAAGCTAAAATTTCTGCTAACGAACCAATTTGAGAATTTCTACAGGGGCTTACTTGGCACTTTATCTGCATCTTTCTTTTCTTTCTTTCTTTTTTTTTCTAAGTAGACTCCTTGCCCAATCTGGGGCTTGAACTCATGACCCTGAGATCAAGAGTCACATGCTCTACTAGCTAAGCCATCTAGGTGCCCCTCTTTGTATCTTTTGTAGAAACTTGTAACTCTGTTTTGCCTTAGTTATTAATTGTGATTTCTGTGTCTCTTACTGCACAGAAAAAAATACTTTGTTTCTGTGGAGTGGAAAAAGATATCCCAAATTCAGTAATGATGGTAGTGTCTAACATTTGCTGTATACTTTGCAGCTTTCAAATAGTAAAACCATGCTGTCCTTTCTTTCTGACAGCAATCCTGTGTGGATCATATAAATGGTCACACATGTGTAGACTGGCCTGAAGAAGGTAAGGGACCCACCCAGTGCTGCTTAACTAAAAAAGGGGTGGTCATAGACTGGAGTTTTAAGTCTTTTGCTTTCAGTTTCAGTGATCTTTCTTTCTACCATACTTCCCAAATTTTCATGTGGATAGCTCTTTATTATCCCAAATTAAAAAAAATAGTGCTTCATGTTATTTTAAATAATGTGCAATATATGCCTGTTTGGGAAATTCAAATGACTCAGAAGTATGTAAATTAAAAAGACCTCATCACTCCAAGGATTCTACCACTCCCATCACCATTTTTGCACAAACCCAGATAGCCAGTACTGATAGTTTGGTATATATCCCTTTTTATATTTGTGGTTTATAAGTCCCTTTATGTTTTTACAAATATATGGCACAAAGGGTTTATTTTGAACACATATTATATTTTCATATTATCTTTTTTCCATCAATTTACATTTATACTTTCTATCTTTCAGACCTCATTTCAAATCAGCATATGCAGATCTACTTTTTTTTCCTATTAACAAATAGTTGAATCACCCCCATTTAAAAATATACACTTTACTTTTATTTATTTTATACACTTCTTGTTTTGAGCATGATTGTGTGTGTGTATATGTGTTCATGCATGTGTACTTTTTCCTGTCTTCCTTTTTGAGGTGTGAGGAAAATTGCAATGTAGTTTTGGTCTTCTTTGTTGAAGCCAAAAGATCAAATCTATTCTTAAGAGAAAATTTTAGATGCGGAGCCTGTAGGGATGGTAACATGGATTGCTTTGGCTTTGTATAAGTACCTTTTAAACTAACATACATACTTTGACATTAGGAAGACTGGACTATACAGCAAAATGTCCACAAGGTAACTTTAGTCCATCTTCTTAATTCCAACTGTCCAAACCAAAGGGCTTTGGTTTTAGGTCATTTCAAAGGGTAATTATTCTTTCAATTTAATGAAACTGAATTTTTAATAACTGGACTTGGGCTAAAAGTCAGTCTGCATCTCGTTGCCATAATTTGCTTCTGGTAATTCAGTAATAGAAAAGCAAACATTAATGGCAAAAGCAAACTAAGTCCAGGACTAGAAGATACTGTGAAGAATACCAAACATTTACAAATGTTGAATGACATAAATTATGGTAGAAGCATAACATAAACAGTAACAGAAGTTTATAAGCAGTGATGTCCTTGAACTAGAAGCTTGGAGTAATAATATAGGTACAAATATATATCAGGACGGGGGTCCCTGAGTGACTCAGTCGGCTGAGCATCCGATTTTGGCTCAAGTCATGATCTCACAATTCATGAGTTCAGGCCCCAAAATGGGCTCGCTGCTGTCAGTCCGGAACCCTGCTTTGAACCCTCTGTCCCCCCTGTCTCTCTGCCCCTCCCCCACTTATGCTCTCTCTCTCTCAAAAATAAATTATATATATATATATATATATATATATATATATATATATATATATTAGGCAAAGGTAAAGATGCCTTTGATGATTTGTACTAATTTCATTTTGTTGTACTCATGTACATATATATTTACGGGAGCATTTCTCTCATTAAAGCAATCCAAAATTGAATTGAAATTCATTGTTGCTTTAGTATCAGACTGAAATAGCTTCAAACTAGGTACTTCTATTTTCACCATGTTGAAACCTCCTTTTAAGAAGCGAGAAGCAAGTGTATGTCTCTAGAATAGTATTAATTCTTATTGCACATTAGAATCACCTGGGGAGTTTTTAAGATTGCCCTACACTCCTGCTCCCAGCCATGCCTGATGCATCAAAGAACCTAGTTGTGAGTTAAAGCTAAAGAATCAGTGCTAAAAAAAAAAAAAAAAAAGAATCACTGCTCATAATGGAATTGCCTGAGATTTTTTTTTTAAATTTATTTATTTATTTGAGAGAAGGTGCTGGGGCAGGAGAGGGAGAGAATCCCAAGCTGGGGTCGTGGGGAGGGGAGGGGGAAAGGGAGAGAATCCCAAGCACTGACAGTACAGAGCTTGATGCAGGGCTTGAAGTCAGGGAACCATGAGATCATGACCTGAGCCAAAACCAGGAGTTGAATACTTAATACACTGAGCCACCCAGGTGCCCCAGGAATTGCCTGGAAGTTTAAATTAGTGATGCATGGATCCCACTCCTGGAAATGCTGATGTAACTGATCTGGAGTGTTTGGGCATTGGAGTTCTTAAGTGCTCCCTAGCATACCAGATATTTTTCTTAAGGTATTCAGAAAAGATATTTTAAATATATTATTTGAGAGATAGTTTACTATGAAAACAAAACAAAACAAAACACAAAAACCACCTTGAAGGTAGACTTAGGTTCAAGTACAGACCCTACAGTTACTAGTTGTGAAATATGAATAACTTAATCTCTAGGTTCTTCAGTTTTTCTCCTCTGTAAAATAATTTGGTAAACTGCTTAGGACCTACTATATGCCATGAATTACATGGTCTAGCTTATAAGAGTTTCCTTAAGCCTCTGCAAGGTAGATCCTATTATTGTACACATTTTAGCAGTATCACCTAGGAACTAGTTAGAGAAGTAAATGCTCAGGGAGTTTAGAAAGTCCCTAAAATCAGTTTTCCTGAAGTTCTATAGATGATTCTGTTATATCCTCAAGTTTAAAAACCTCCTGTGCTACACTATAATGTGATAGTTTCTACCTTTTAGGGACATTGAAAGGATTGAGAAAATACCTCACATGAAAAATTTAGTGCTACATCAAACTCATAAGTGATCAGTACCTATTAGTTATTATTCTGTCATTATAGGTTACATCCCTCATAACCATATCTCCTTTTGCAAAGATGTAACAAAGCTATCTCTTCTTTATCTTGACAAAAACAAAACAAAACAAAACAAAACAAAACAAAAAACAACAAAAACCCCACAACATATGACTGTCATGGGCTTAACTCATAATCTTTCTCTTTAAAACTGTGAGCATAATTCATTCACTTGCTTCCCTGGCTATATTTGCAATGTTGGAATTAGAACTTTGAACTTCAGTGTTTTTCATTGTTTTGATGACAGTTTGGTATATATATTAACCATAATTATACTTTCTGCCAGATTACAGTATTGCTGTCTCCCTTCTCCTCCCCACAAAATCACCTGCCACTTTGGGTGGATGGGCATTTGGGATTCTTCACTTAACCTTGACCAGCACTCTGCAATCAAGTCCTCTCTGTTTGATTCTCTAAGCTGTAGAGCAGAGGTCTGTGTCATCCTTCCTCCTGAAATTGCCAAGGTGGCTCTAATAATTGGTGATATACACTAATGGCATCTCCCTGTCAGGTAACCCCAATTATTTTTCTCAGCCTTGTGCTGAAAGAAATACCTTTTATGTGGGAACCATTAAAACCATTGGAGGTAAGCACTCAGCCTATTTAGCTTTTATAATAAAACAAGCCAACATGTGTTTGTGTGGTTTTGTTCATCATAAAAAAGGAAGTTACACAAAGATAGTAACCACCGCTATAGGCTTACATTCTGAGCTCTCATTTTCTTAATAGATTGTGTTCTTTAAAAATTTCATTACAAATTTTGTCCTAAGTGTGTTCAGACTACTGTTCTCAAAGTGCTATTAGAAGTCTCAGGGATTAAAGAGGAAAGGCAAGTGGACTAAGAAAGCCCAACCAGCTTTTGAGTGGTCATTGAAATATTGTGTCACCTTCTGATAACACGTTTCTTCTCACTTTATGATATGTAGTTTCTCTCTCTGTGAAGTAAGATTATTAATTTTCATTGTTGGTGCTCACATCTATGATAAACAATTTAATTAAGTATCTTTAATAACGCAGTATTCTGCAGAATGAGAGTGTTTGTAGTTGTCCTCCAATATTATTTTTCCAAGAAGCATGGGGCTGTAATGTTGATGTAGCTACATTGGGTAGAATGGTTGGGAATGGGATCTGTAGAGACAGGAAAGATGCAAAAGAATGAGCCTGGCAGAAAGGAAGGCATCCAGACAGCCAAACATTGCACTTTGGATCAGGGTCTCTAGAGCTTGAGTTGGGAATTCTTTTTTTTTTTTTTAATATTTATTTATTTTTGAGAGAGAGAGAGAGAGAGAGAGAGAGAGAGAGAGAGAGAGAGAGAGAGACGGAGAGACAGAGAGACACAGAATCAGAAGCAGGCTCCAGGCTCCAAGCTGTCAGCACAGAGCCCGATGCAGGGCTCGAACTCACAGACTGCAAGATCGTGACCTGTGCTGTAGTCAGATGCTTAACTGACTGAGCCACCCACGTGCCTCTTCAGGTGGGGATTCTTATATAAGTGATTTATTGAGGGAAAGCTCCGAGGAGAAATCTGAAGAGAAGTAATGAAAGGACAGTGCAGGAGAAGGAGCCAAAGAAAAATGTGAGTTCAACTAAAACCTCCTGTCAACCTGAACCTACGGAGAGCTCTAGAACATGAATGGCACCTCATAGTTTTCCTGCCTTGGAGCAAGGGGATTGGGCACTCATATTCCTACATTAGTCAGTCCTTGGCTATAGGCCATCTCTGGGGATGGGAGGTCATAACTGCCCAGGCTTCCCAGAGAGACTTCTTTCTTGGCTAAGGGCTGTTCTGGAAAAGGGACAATCTGTGAATCACTAGCAGCCCAGTACTCACAGTAATGGGTTAACAGAGTTCTGGGTGCAATACTAATAGCATCTATTACCCATTGTGTCTAGGGTCTCGTGCTGGTACAGATCAATGGCCTCCAATGGACAAATGGATTCCAACAGGTCTATAGCATAGAGGATATCCCTGAGGAGGACAGGATCACAGAAATAAAAAGGTCAATTTTGAGCAATATGCAGGGCTCCAGTACTTAGGTGAGAAACTAGTGCGGTCAGACACAAAATGGCTATGTGAGTTGCTAGCACATGAGCTCAAAATAGGGGATGAATCTTTTTCAATGAATTCTGGAAAGCAGGACATGATAACTTCTCATCAGAACAATATTGCTGTGAAATGTCCAGGTAGGGGAGCCAATCAATAGGATACATCACTAGGATAATGTGTTCTAAGTCATCCTGCATGGTGGATAACTTGATTCTGAACTCCATTGGAAGGAGATACTGAATTTACTTGCTACCCCCCATCTTTGAGTTCATCTGAGGACTGAAGCTTGTGGTGTAGAAATCAGCCCAGCTAATGAAGAATGGAGGATGAGGGAATAGGGAAGTTAAGCAGGAGGCCACAAGTTACAGGGATGATCAAAAGGCAAAGTATTTTAGTTCATCTAGTATATATTGGACAGATGCTTTCTTCAACTTCTTTTCTAGATGATTTTCTACTTTTATTGCTGTCCAGAGATGCTTTCTTTTGTGCCCAACACTAGGCCTATCCCTGTAAGAGATAAAAATCCATTTGTGTGGTCTCAAGAATAAGAGTTTTTAGAGTTTTTAACAGTAAGTGTTACTGGTAACCTGTGCAATGGTCTTCACTTTTCTCCCTTTCCAGTGTGTCCATTATGTTAGTTATCTTATATTCCTATAAGCCCTTAGTCTCTCTAGGGATTTTTTTAAAATTAAGAACAATCACTAATTTTCCAACTCTCACATCTGGATAAAAATTCCTCATACTACAGATACTTGGATAGGTATACCTTTGTGGGGAATGACACGCATATGATAGACTAAGGACTTAATTGCCATTTAGAAAAAATAATAAACAGTTATATCGACAAGGGCTGAGATTATACTCCATTATGAGGAATATTTTACATTAATCTTTAGTGTCTTACTCTGGAAGTGTCTCCCAGGGAGGATTTGACAATGTGGTTAACCGTGCCAGTCTTGCAGCAAAATCTGGATTCAGATCCCAATTTTTAATTGCATGATCTCTGTGTTTTAGTTTCCCTCCTGCACAAGATGGTAACAATAGTACCTCCCTCGTAGTGTTGATGTGAACTTTAATGCTTATAGCTTGTAGGCATGTATGACCTTAATCAATGTGGACTATCTCAATTATTAAATTTGGTAATGATGTTTCCTTACTACAACTACGACTCATTGTTTAGGTCACTGGTAGAGCCCCTGGGTAGGGCACTGAGAGTAAATTTCTTATTAGCAATTGTGGACAAAGTTTTGAGATTCATAAGCTAATTTTGTTAAAAAAAATATTTGGAGGACAGAATTGTTTAATTGTGGTGACAGTGTTCCCATGAACATCATTTTTAGGGTAAACATCATTTTTGTTGAGTAGCTATTCAGTTCTGAGATGAGGCTCATTCTAGGTATGAAGTGTGTGATTTGATGAATGTGGAACCCAGAAGCTTGGCTTCTGTGAGAAACTGGGTCAGAAGAAAGGAAATTCATTTTTGTCTTCATTCATTTGGGCTGCTAAAACAAATAACCACAGACTAGGTGCCTTATAAACAACAGAAATTTATTGCTCACACTTCTGGAGGTTGGGATGTCCAAGAGCAAGACACCAGCATGGTCATGTTTGGTGAGGTTTCTCTTCTTGGTTCATAGCTGATGCCTTTTGACTATGTCCTAACATCGCAGAAGGGACTAGAGAACTCTTCTTTGGAGCCTTTTTTTTATAAGGCACTGATTCCATTTATGAAGGCTCTACCCTCCTGGCTTAAGTACCTCCCAAAAGCCCCACATCCTAATACTATTATCTTTGGGGATTTGCATTTCAACATATGAATTTTGGAGAGGAGGGGACACATTCAGAACATAGCAATTTCTTATACAGCTTTCTCCCATCATTAGTCACAAAGGAGAATTTCAAGGTTGAACGAGCTCTCCCATCTGTGTGGTCTCTATGATATCCCCATCTTATGTCTAGGTGCCTTTGTCTTGACTGCATGCAATGAGGAGCTTCATATAACTTAGGCAGTTTGGAGATGGTTTAATAGTTACAAAAGTTTTTATTTTGAGTCTAGGTATGTCTTATCATGTCTCCTACAATTATTTGTGATTCTTTCCTAGGAAACCAGTTGAAACGAGTCTAATCTTTCACTCCCATGACTATACTTTAAGTATTTGAAGATAGTTTTGTCCCATGGTCTCTTTTCATTTGACTAAAATCTCAAAGCTCCCCTCACTGTTCTTCATTGCTTATATGGTGACAGACAATGGACAGGCTTCTGTTTCTTTTTAAAAAACCAAACTCCATACTCAACATATGAACAGCATGGGATGGGATAGGGCCCAAGAGAATGTGATATCTCTTTGGTTTTGGGCACACTCTTTTTAAAAAAAATTTTTTTTTAAAGTTTGTTTGTTTATTTTGAGAGAGAGAGAGAGAGAGAGAGAGAGAGAGGACAAAAGCAGGGGAGGAACAGAGAGAGGGATGGATAGAGAGGGAATCAGCACAGAACCCAATGGGGAGCTTGAACTCACGAACCATGAGATCATGACCTGAGCTGAAATCAAGAGTCACTTAACTGACTGAGCTACCCAGGCACCTCTGGACACACTCTTTTAATGTAATCCATGATTCAAAGACTTTAGCAGTCACACCATTGCTTGACTTATAAGTTTACAGTAATCTATGATCTCTAAGTCTTTTTCAACCATGCTACTATTAACACGTGTAATTTACATTTGCTTTTTTGGACTAGTTGCAGAACTAAACGTTGTTGAGATTATATTTCATTTTCTTAAATTTGATCCAACATTCTAGCTTGTTGGCATGTTTTTTTCTTGTAACCAATCTGTTGTACTACTAGTATTAGTTGGAACAATGATATTTATATCATGGATCGATAGATAACTAGTCTTGGCTACAGAAGATCAGAGAATAACATTATATTGCCAATCAGTTGGTAAGTCATTTACTAGCTTGGAAAGCATGCCTCCATGTAGATACATGCTGTATCCACATGATTCACTGGGTTTCAATGTCTATACTTGAGACCAATATGAAAGTCACAACAATATTTCAAAATACATATATGAAAAAATAGATAATACCCTGTTTTATATGTCATGTAAAAAGTTCAGTCAATAATGTGATCTACAAGCCCAGTGATTTTTGAGATCTTCACAGAAATGGTGGAATTTGGGGTGCCCGGGTGGCTCAGTCAGTTAAGCATCTGACTTCAGCTCAGGTCACGATCTCACAGTTCATGGGTTCGAGCTCCGTGTTGGGCTCTGTGCTGATAGTTCAGAGCCTAGAGCCTGCTTCGGGTTCTGTGTCTCCCTCTCTCTCTGCCCCTCCTCCACTCATGCTCTGTCTCTCTGTCTCAAAAATAAACATTAAAAAAAATTAAAAGAAAAAAGAAGTGATGGAATTTGAGCCAGCAGGCCTGGAAGGTTGCCTAGAGTTGGGTGAGGGCAGGAAGGGGAGCACACCCTTGAGAGGGTTATGAAGTCCAGGTTGCTGAGGCAGAAATGACCGGGTCACATTGGGTGATGGTATAGAGATGAACTTCCAGGAAGTGTATAGTGTCAATGATGAGATCAGAAATGTAGGTCAGTGCACCTTGTGTGATGCTGATGTTGGAGCCAGGGTCCTTAACTGGAGTAATTGCTCTCCACATTAATCTTCCCATGTTTATAAGTGAAGAGGCTGAAGGCTCCTGCATACCGGCTACCTCCAGACTTGTCTTCATCAGTTTCATTTGCATTAAGCATCCATCACAAATATGAATTTTGCAAGCTGTTGTACCTCCTAGCATACTGTTTGGAAAATATCTGGTTTTTTTCTTTATATTAAGATGGTCTTAAGATTTATTTTGGGAGACATGCTCATTTCTTGTTGAATATGGTTTCTTCAGTGTGCTTCTTACATGGCCCACCTGGCTATTGGCTTTTCTTTGGGGACACTTTGAAGTTCACATATTTTAATACCCTTTAAGTATATGGTTTATTTTTATGGAGTAAGCTGACATTCAGTTTTCTTGTACTGTCTTTTGTGGCCTCTGCTCTGACAATGAAAAAAAATCATAAAGTAGTAGTGGTAACTCCTTGTTAAGTTACTAGCGCAATAATGTAATCCTCTTGGCATTCATCTCCATGGACGTTGGTGATGGCAGTGATCCTTCAGCTTCTCTGTGCATTGTTTCCTCACTCCTTCTTAGCAGAGTCTCAGTGAAAGGCGATTTCCCTTGGACTTATTTTACTAATGATATATTTAATAAGGGAAAGGGAGGGAAACAAAGGGCATCAATGATCACAAATATTTACATCTGGCAGAGGATTGAAAGGAAAACCGATCACAGCTGCCTTTGACAGTTAATGTTATTAAAATGTTCAACGTGGAATTTCTATTTTAAATAAGAAACACTTGAAAGAAATGGTCAGGATTAACAGAAGCTTAAATTGAAACCATGTTGGTTTGTAGGTAATAGAATGCTAGAGTCAAACACTGTGTTTAATATAAAAGCATTCTTTACCCCCAAATTATCCATGTGGCCCTGTTTGTGCCACTGGAATTTGATTAGGTTTGGCTTTTTCAGGAAACCAGGAGGTAAGAAGAACCCATTTAATCTCCTGTTAAGTGGTTCATTCCCTGCCTAAGCCTTTGGGTAACACAGTTTATTAAAATGTTCTGGAGTTCAGGTCGACTAACCATCCATATGCCTGCCTTTTGGCCTGTGCTACAGTCTAACATTTGATTGGCCCAAACCTGGGAGTAATAGAGTCAGTATACAATGGGGGACCTTGTTAAGAACCCAGGACATGGGGATAAGTTCATTGGCCTACAGATTGTTAGCTGAAGCTCAGAATGCTCCCATCTGGCAGCCCCTCAGTTTGCATTTGTTCTGCCAAGATACTGTAACTTAATCACTGAAACAGAGTTGCTGGTTCTAATTCTCCTAATGTACCTAGGAGCCTCTATGCCACTCACAAATACCATGTGTCATTTTAATAGGAGACCTTACATTGACTTATAGCTCTTATGTCTTCTTTTCTCTGCTCTTCATGGGTCTTTGTGAGTCAACTCATATATTCCCCACTCTGACCAGGATATTTCTGAGAAGGAGGACTTGAGTATTTATAAGAAAGAATGTATTCTGCATAACTACCATCAGGAATTACAGAGAACTATCAGAGGAGATCGTTTTTGCTATCAAGAAGCAAAAAATCTAAAGGGTTCTTAAAAGAGAGCACCTTCTGAAATAAATCAGACCTCCTTCGTTAATATTAATCTTGCCGGGGGAAAAAAAAACACAAAGATTCCACAAAGCTGCTATTCCTTAAATGTTTCTTTTGTATTCAGTTCAGTGTCTAGGACATAGTGTCTTGCCTGTTTCACCTCCTGAGATTCTATCCACTGGGGACACTATCCAGAAAATGCCCATGTCCATTGTCAATGTTTATTCCATTGATAAATGCTTGATGAAATAAATGAAATTCAATTCAAGTCCTTATTATCTATTATACCTAGGTTATTTCAGTAGCTTCCTAACAGGCTTTTCCCTTTCAATGGTCTACACAATTCTGCCAGAGTGGTCTTCAAATTTTACCCTTTGGTTGTTTTACTCATTATTCAAAAACTTTTGGTGCTGCCAAAATGTGGGATAATTTCAGTACATGTGCTGCCGATGTGAGCAACAAAATGTAGGATAATTTCAAAACTCCTTGGTCTTTAGCATTTAAGTCTATCCAAAATACCAGATCAACCTATCCTCTTGCTTTATCTTCTATGAAGTTCCCAAATACTATTTCTCAGACAAAATGTCCCTTGGTTTTTCTGAGCATGAATTGTTTGGCAGCCATATATTCCTATTCTGTCCGACCCAGAGCTCTCTGATGAAGAAAATCCTCTTGATTCTTCAGGTGCTGTCTGGAGCCCAATATTCTCCATGACGTCTTCTCTGGTATGCCCAATTAGAACAGATAAGGAACTTCTCTTGCCAGGTGTGTGGACAGCCTGTGAAAGCAGCCCAGGTAAGAAAACTCCCGTGTTATGCCAAACTTTTTCTCTCATCTCTTAGGACCTTGTTGGGCTCAAATTTTGGAGTTGGAAGGTCACCTCTGATATTTCTCTGGATCCACTGCC
The DNA here is from genome assembly GCF_022837055.1 of Prionailurus viverrinus. Lineage (NCBI taxonomy): Eukaryota > Metazoa > Chordata > Mammalia > Carnivora > Felidae > Prionailurus > Prionailurus viverrinus. The sequence continues at coordinate 32,622,428 of NC_062563.1, forward strand.
TTCAGATTAGAAACTGAACCTGTCCTGAGATTGGTTTCTTGCTGACTTGTGTACCCTGGATATTTTTTTCCTGTCTGTACATCCTTTGGTCAAGCCAGCATGGCGTTATTCTGCTAAAGTTTGCCCACTTCCAGGAAACAGAAGAGTGTAAAGTGTATCTCTTTCCTGCTCACTGAGCACTTGTCCCTGTGGCAGGAACTGGTCCTAACAGGTGAGGATGAAACCAAGCCCTCAGCAGCAAAACATGCCACTCTTGTTTATCCTGGTGGTGAATGCTCCCTTTGATTCAGTTTAATGGGGATCCCTATTCAGCTGATAGTTGACCCCAATGGTTTTCAAAATGTGGTCTTCAGAAGAGCAACAACATCAGTCTCACCTGGGACTTGTTAGAACTGCAAATTCCCACCACAGATCTACTGAATCAGAAATGCGGGGGGTGGGGGGGGCAGCAATCATGTTTTAACAAGCCCTTTAAGTGATTTTGATGCCTACTAAAGTTTGAGAATTGTGAATTACATGAAGGCTAGCAGTCTCCATTAATTTTTTTCTCCCTTCCCTTCTTCCTTTCTTTCTTTCTTTCTTTCTTTCTTTCTTTTTCTCTTTTTTCTTTTCTTTCTTTCTTTCTTTCTTTCTTTCCTTCTCTCTCTCTCTCTCTCTCTCTCTCTCTCTCTCTCTCTCTCTCTCTCTCTCTCTCTCTCTCCTTTCTCCCTTTCTCCCTTTCTCCCTTTCTCCCTTTCTCCCTTTCTTCCTTTCAAGAGATAGAATCCCAAGCAGGCTCCGTGCTGTCAGTGCAAGCCTGATGCAGGGCTCAATCTCACGAACCACGAGATCACGACCTGAGCAGAGATCAAGAGTCAGACACTTAACCAGCTAAGCCACCCAGGTGCCCCTCCATTAATTTCTAATTAAGTTTTCGTTAAGTAGAGTAGGCAGCTCCTGTGTATGTGTGTGGGATGGGGGTGGGGGGGCAGGGAGATATATGAGAAATCTCTGTACTTTCCTCTTAATTTTGCTGTGAACCTAAAACTGCTCTAAAAAATAAAGTCTTAAAAATCATTGTAGTCACATTTAAAATTGTTGAATTTTATAAGATGATTCTAAAATTTATTGGGGGCGCCTGGGTGGCTCAGTCGGTTAAGCGTCCGGCTTCGGCTCAGGTCATGATCTCACAGTTCGTGAGTTCAAGCCCCGCGTTGGGCTCTGCGCTGACAGCTCAGAGCCTGGAGCCTGTTTCAGATTCTGTCTCCCTCTCACTCTGCCCTGACCCTGCTTGTGCTCTCTCTGTCTCTAAAATAAATAAACATTAAAAAAATATATAAAATTTATTCAAAAGGTAAAAATCCACGAATATATAAAATTCTCTTGAGGGAAACAATAAGGCATCAAGACTCAAAGTAATGGAAATTAAGGAAGTGTGATTTGGTGCAACAATAGACAAATATACCTGGCATACTAAATAGACCAAGGACAGAGAGCCCTCTAACAGACGCACACTCATATGATATTTGAAATGTGGCAGAGACAGTATCACATGTCAGTGGTGAAATGATAGGTTTTTCAATAAATTGTAATAGGAAAACCGGATATCCATATTGGCAAAAAGAACAAAAGTATTCCAACTTTGTACCATCCACAAAAATAAATTCCAGTTGGGGTGCCTGGGTGACTCGGTTGAGTGTCTGACTTTTGATTTTGGCTCAGGTTATGAGCCCAGGGTCGTGGGATTGAGCCCCACATCACTCTCAGTGTGGAGCCTGCTTGGGATTCTCTCTCCCTCTTCCTCTGCCCCTCTCCCATGCTTGGGTTCTCTCTCTCTAAAAACATAAACAAACAAACAAATTCCAGTTGGGTAGATCAAACATCTGAATATGAAAGGCTAGGCACTAATGTTTTTTAGTTGATAAGTGGAGAATATTTTCATTACTACTGGTTAAGGAAGGGTTTTAAAAAATGAGATAAAATTACAGTAATTATATTAAGTGGGATTTTATGGTAACAAATATGTAAATTTTATCTGTTAACAGATAAGTGAATTTATTTCTTTTCAGCAAGAGAGCTTTCCATTACACACTCATTTACGGAATAAACTGGAAGTCATACTTCTATCTTCAACAGGTAGCTTTCTAAGGATACTTTGGATGTGGCCACAAGAAGGAAAGAAAAAGAGCACAGTGGATCGATACAGCAGGTTTCTATGGGTCAGGCCTGAGAAAGGCACACATCACTTCCATCTATATCACGCAGGAGAGAACTTAGTCACATGACTCACCTAATGGCAAGGGATTCTGGGAAATTGTGGTCCAGGTCTGCTCCCAGGAAGGATAGAGAGATGGACAGCCAGTCCATATTTATCATACAATATATTATATGCCTATATAAAAATGACCAAATGATAAAGAGAACAAAAGATTAGCCAGTATTGAGGGAAGTTATGTACCATATAAATAACATACCCAGAATATAGTAAGAACACTGAAAAATTAATAAAAAATATAAATTATTAGAAAAGTGGGCATAAGACTTGATTAAACACTTCACAAAAGAGGTAATCCAAAAGAAAGCCTCTTAATTAACCAGGGAAATACTAATGAAAATCATGAGTTGTGACTAGATTATATATAACATACTTATATCAGATAATATGAAGTGTGGTAGAAAAAAGTGGGGCAGTGAAACTTTTCTACACTGCTGGTAGTAGTTGGAATTTGTAAACTCACTTTGGAAAACAATTTGGCATCATCTAATGTAGTCCAAAATGGGCACACCCTATAACTTAGCCATTCTATTGCTAGGCATAGATGCTAGGGAAACATGCACATTTACCCCAGAAGACAATATGAATGTTCACAGTAACATTCTCATATTGTATTGGCCACCAAAGAAAAACATCCCAAATGTCCCTGAATAGCAGAATGGATAAATCAACTTTGACTAGTGATTCATTGGAATGCTATATAACATGAAAATGAATGAATTATAGTTATTTGCATCAGAATGGATAAGCCCCTCAAACATAATAATGAGTGAAGAAGTAAGTCACAGTAAATATAGTATAATTCGGGACAATAAATCCCACAAAGGCTTCAAAGAAAAGAAGTTTGACTCAGGAATTTTATGCCCATATATACTCATTTTGAGTATAAAAAAAATGGAGAAATGTTTTTGAATATGCAAGGACTTATGATGTCATTTATTATTACAAAGAACCCTGGTCATTGAAAAGTTTGGAATATAGCTCTCCATGATACAGTGGACCATCAAGTACCTAATTCTTCCTTTCTTAACTTTGGGTTACCTGTATGCAGAAATTAAAAAAAAAAAGTTTATGCCCTATTGCTAGCTTTTAGAACCCAATATCTCATGTCAGGAAATTTAGGTGCTTCCAACTGAGATGTTGCAAAATTGTAATGGTAGTTCCCTCAGAACATGAACAATATTTAATAGGTATAAGATTTTCTGATTGTTGGTACTTAATTTCCTAATTTTGGTAGTGATTGTCTTTTTTTACAGACTTCCTTCAAAACGATTGGTAATTCTAGTAATTTCTGGTGGCCAGAGATGTCTTCTGGGGCATTAAATGTCTAAACACTTGGGTCCTGACATACCAGAATTCCCATTTAAAGTTGAGAATGGCATAATCACCAAGTCCTTTGATCCACTTTGTCTTAAGAAAACTTTTATTGTGGTACTCATTCCTATTCATGTGCTTTTTTCCTATAAAATCAGAATGTGCCTGGATGTTTATTATACTGGATGGCATCTGGTTCATATACAGAGAACAGAAGTAAAGATGGACTAGTTTACTCTCAGGGCTTTAAGGAATGGTGGTCCAGGAAAATCAGTGTGAGCTAAATTTAATAGTCCAAAATGGCAGAACTCCACCCCGGCAAACCAGCCTCTGTCAACACATCCAAAAGGCACGTGCAAATCTAGAATTAGTAGGTGAAACTCAGAGCAAAGTGGAAGCCAAAATATCCTGGAACAGAGCTGAGAGTAAAGTGAGGGAGGGCCCAAGTGATGCTATAAATAGTTTGTGCTTTTTGAGAGCAGCCGGGTGGAATCAGGACCTTTGATATTGTCATAAAGCTACATGTCAGAGAAGGTCTCCAGGAAAGTGATCTTGGTGGGATATAATTATTATGATGAGAATAGCAGAAAGCTATTGCAAAAATCTAGGCTAGTGATGATGGTGTCTTGAAATGGAGAACTGAGGGTCTCAGGGGGGAGAAGTGGTTTTACTTCAGCTATAGTCTGAGGAAAGAGAAGGTAGGATTTACTGATGTGTGGGAGGGAAATCAAGCCAGTCTTCTATAGCTAAGATGGGAAAGACTGAGGGAAGAGTACTTGAAGTGTGGGGTAGAAGTTAGGGGTTTGGTTTTGGATATAAATTTAAAATGTTTGAAAAACATCCTAAGGGAGATGCTTTTTTAAGCAGGAGGTTCAACAAACAACAGCTGTGGTAGCTGTTACTTTTCATCACCTTGACATTCATTGACATAAATCCCTGTAAGCTGGAACCTGCTAACATGTGTCTCAGATGACAGAAGCCTTGCTCACCAAAAACCACTCACACTTGCATTTCCCGTTCCATAAAAACACCCTAATATGCCTTCTATTTGGTTCTCATTCCCTTCTGTTCGCTTTACTTGTCATCATGTGACATCTGAACTTAAACAAAGGGCTGGGTTAGAAAGCTCTAAGAACTTCTATCCCCATTGCCAATTCTGTGGGCCCATTCATTCACTAAACATATGTTTACTAAGCATCTACGCTGAGTGTCAAAATCAAGCCTCCATTGCCCATAGAGGTGACCTTAATGATGCCCCTTACATCCATGTGTCCTTCTTTCCTGTTTCACTCTCCTGATTTCCTCACTCCTGTTTACGGGATTTTAAAAAATGCTTATTTAGTTTTGAGAGAGAGAGAGAGTGCAAGCAAGGGAGGCACAGAGACAGAGGGGGACATTAAATCTGAAGTGGGCACCCTGCTGACAGTAGAGCCCGATGAGGGGCTCGAACTCCGGAACCAAACCAGGGATCATGGCCTGAACGGAAGTCTGACACTTCTCCTACTGAGCCAGGTGCCTCTGTTTAGGGGATCTTTATCTCAGGCTCTGGTTTTGGAGGAACATAGACTATTTTCACACAATAGCCAACGATGAACTAGAATAAACGACTGAAGCCATAATGGACGTCCACTTCACCTGGAAATGTGAGCACAGGGCAGAGTGTTGTCTGCAGGGCCCCCTCCTCAGGTCTGCAGGAAGAGGAGGAGGCTGTGGACAAGCATGGACAGCACTGGGTATTATGAGTCAGGCTCCCATTCAGGTCCTCTGCTGGCTGGACACATTATTTTCTGATTTCAGAACAAGAAGATGTGTTTGGGTGGTAGCAGCCTTGCACTTTGGCAGATGTCAGACTGGGGTCCCAGAGCTCTGGGCCAGTGATTCCTATTGCTGCCTTAGGGCCTTAAGCATCTGAGAGGCTCTAGATTTGCAGCCTACACATGCGCAGGTCATTCTCCCATTCTGGCCTCAGCGGTCTAGGCCCTGCAGTTTTTGGCGCAAGCCTTTGGCTTACATCTGGCTAGGCCCTTGGTGAGCTGCTGGTGCTCTGTGACTCTGAGTCGGGGGCAAGGCATCCAAAAGAATCGAGGTTTGGCTGATGAGAGGTATGAGCCAGACTCTAGAAGGAGGAGTCCAGCAATGCAAAGAGGTTCTAGCACCTGGACACACAGGTGTTTCTCATCCCAGGACTCCCTGCTGGCCCCCATACATCTCCTGAGATCAGGCTTCCTCACGGCTGTGCCTAGCGCTTTAGTCCGCCATTATCTGAGTCTCCCAGATATTTTGCTCGTCTCAGCTGAGGCTCTTCCTGCTCCTCCTTAAGGACCCACGACTTACACCCCTGCCCACCTGAAGCCACCCACACCCTGTAGGCTCCTGGTTGCCTTCCTGGGAAGCCCCACACTCCACATGACCATATCCCCCACCCTGACACCAGGCTCTAGCTTTGGCCTGGCGGTTCCTCTTGGTGTTCAAAGATGAGAACATTTCCTGAACGAAGGGCCTTGGGTGAAGGGGCCAGCTTCCCCGTCGCAGGATGCTGGCATTGTGCTGGCAAGAGAGAGCAGCGGGCTGAGGCTGTTCTTTAGGGGAAGGCTGGAGAAACAGGCAGTGATGGTCTCCTGGGACAAATTCAAGACCGGTCTCTGCTGCTGGGAGGAATACCTGGCCAAGAGGATGTGGGTGAGTGCCTGGGTCTTTTTGTGAGTGTGTCTGTGTATGTGTTCATGTGCTTATTTCTTTTCTTTTCTTTCTTTATCTTTGTTTTGTTTTGTTTTGTTTTGTTTTGTTTTTTTGGTAAATCATGCTTCAGGAAGTGCACTAAATTGACTAAGCCCTACCTCCTGGATAACAGTGTTCAGATGGGTAGCCAAAGTGCCTTAGGACCAGCTGTAGCCAGTGTACTTGATAGTATAGATTGGGTTCTGGGAGTAATGGCCAGGTTTTCTCTTGGACCCTTGTTGTACTGAGAAGATCATTTCTTTCAATGGGTAAGGTGCCCAGGTTGAGTTATGATCCAGGGAGAGGGAGCCTTAAGCCTTTGTCTTGGGACATTGTTGTGTGCCTGTGAAATGTGGGCACCCTGCAGACTGTGGATACTGAATTCCAGTGTGCCGTTCAGGTGTCAGGGTGGAGGCCCACCCATTGCCTGTTGGTCCTAGAACTCTGTGTGTGCAGGTGATTGCAGAGCAGGTGTGCTGCCCCTTTAACTATCAGAGGTACTAGGGGTATAAGGCATCACATCATCTTTATTTTCTTACCTTCTTTTCCTACCTTACTTTCCACCTGTAGCAGCATTTCCTGAGATTGCCTCCCACCTAATTTACTTGCACTTGATCCCCTTGCTTTAGGAAATCCAATCTCAGACAGTCCTGACTGAATGAATAAATGCTCAAGTATTTATACTCAAATAGTACTTTATGGAGGTCACAGGGAGTTTACTGTCTTGATTTATAGGGTCATAGTGTTTTCCCCGACATTAAAAATTCCATAAGTATGCTTTTTATTTAATTTTATCCTTGGCAGGGAAAAGATACAGTAACATATGTTGTATATGGTGTTTAAATAATGATCACAGTAAGGGCTTATTACATATTTGTTAGTTTGAGCATTTGAGTAAATTGAAGGGTTTTTTATTTTCTTTTTTAGAAGATATTTTTTATGTAGTCCTAAGCTCTTGCTGACCAGGAGGAGTGATGGAGAATGTCTTTGGTTGAAGTTCCACCAAGAAAGGGAAATAGAATGCATCATTAGAATATTTCAGACCCTTCTGTAAACAATTAACAAGGTCCCAAGCAAAGGGAAAACAGGAAGTGATATGAGGAGGAACTTGTTTACCATGATTCCAACTGCACCAGAATTTATTTTTATCAAAGTGAAGCCATGGGTAAGTCAACAAAGCTGGACAAAGCCCTCAGAGTGTGAGGAATTAGATTACCAACCAGGAGTGTATGAACCAGAGGAATTTGAATACATTTTGCTCTTTTCAGAAGTTGCTAATGTTTCCCAGAAGACTGTGTTTCCCTTTACTCTGCTTTTTAAAATTCAAAATATTTTCTCTTAGGGAATGCCATGTATTAAAAAGAGTTTCTAAGAACAATGATTTAAACTGCAGAGCCAAATTTCTGTAAGGTTAGCCAGTGTTTTATCTTTAGCATGATCAACACCTAGGATATAAATGATCCCCATCATTTTGTCTCCTCTTGTTAACTTGTTATACAGAGAGGGCACTGGGCTTTTCAGTAAGGCTCTTCAGTCCTTACTGTTTAGAGATGGGGCTAAAAACCCAACATCCACAGAGGCAAGTGGCCCATAAGGGGGATAGTGGACAACAAGAGTGTATGTTTTTGGTGTCTTGTGGGAATATGGGAGCAGAGCAGGAAAATAAAGTTTCTGACTTTGTAGGAGAAATCAAGAATCTGGGTTTTCACATGAAATTTTCCCATATTTAATGTGGCTAACTTGTTGCAATATTTTTTAAAAAATTTTAACGTTTATTTATTTTTGAGAGAGAGAGTACAAGCAGGGGAAGGGCAGAGAGAGAGAGGGAGACACAGAATCTGAAGCAGGCTCCAGACTCTGAGCTGTCAGTACAGAGCCTGATGCAGGGCTCGAACTCATGAACTGTGAGATCATGACCTGAGCCGAAGTCAGTCACTTAACTGAGCCACCCAAGCACCCCTCAGTATTTTAAAAGTGCTTTGTGAGGGGAGAAAAAATGTCCATCCTGGAGCTTGATTTCTCATTTGGTCACTATTTTCCAACCTCTATTTTAGAGACTCAAAGCTACTTTGATATTCTAATAAAAGAAAGGAATCCTTTGTAATGAAAGTAGCATCAGAGATCCTCTGCTGACTCCATGTGCCATGGCCTTGCTATATAAAGGGTGGTCTCAGGCCAGCTGTATCAGCATTGCCTTGGAGCTCCATAGAGACACAGATTCCCAGGCCCCACCCAGACCCACTGAATCAGAACTTGCTTTATAAAAAGATCCACACGTGATTCATATGCACGTTAAAGTTTGAGAAGCATTGCTTGAGTTTGCCTCCTGAGGGGGAAAAAAAATCAGGCTCCAAAAGCAGCAGCTGTGATTTAAATGTACTTATATGGAGAGGAAAAAGAATTTTCCAGAAATGATAGACACCTGCAGTAGTTACAGCTAACAAAAATATTTAAAAGTGGCCTATTGGAGAAGAAGAACATATTCTCTGTTTTAACTGAAGAATGCAGTTGTTGAAGGCAGACCTTTTCACTATTTTGAACCAAAGTCTATGTATTTTGAGTAGTGATAGATTTTTTAAATTGTGTTATTTAGTCAATAATGTATATTAAAAATCTATTATGTTCATTTCGCTGTTCTGAGAACTATATCCAGGAATGGATAAGGCAGTTTCTACCCTCAAAATACTTACAGTCTCAAATCCAAAATATGGCACAGGTGGCCACAGAGGCATAGAGTGGAAACTCAGAATGAAGAGGCAGCATTGGCCTGATGCCCAATAATTCATTTGTGTCATGATCCTTCAACACAATATTGTACTCACATTTTTGAATGCTTATTTGCTTAACATCTGTCTACACTTCTGCATTGAAAGCACCTTGCTCTGAGGGACTAATATTTACTGAATGATATGTCTTTTGCTTCCACATTTACCCAAGCTCTCTGCTCGAGGAAGGACAATATAAAAGAAATTTTATAGGAAACAATATGCTTGAGTCATTTCCTGTAAGTTTTAGGGAGTGTATGTGAAGTAAAACTAACTGAATTTTTAAAACTGTTTTATTGAGATATAATACACCTATACAATTTACTCATTTAATGATTTTTAGCATATTTAGAATTCTGCATCTATTACAATCAATTTAATTTTTTTTCATCACCCCAAAAAGGAACTGTGTCTGTCTTAGCTTTCACATACTGCCCTACCCCACAACTTTTCCTTATCCCTTAACCCCAGCCAATCAATATGTGTCCTTTGTGACTGGCTTTTTTCATTAAGCACAGTGTTTCACTAAATTTTATTTTCATTCTGTATTTCCCTGAACTAGAGAAAAGAAACTTAGGCTAATAAGGAAAATGTTAAAATACTATTAGAAATATAAATGACTCCCAAAGCTGGAGGTACATCAGGCTTTTGTTTATAACCTTAGAAACACATATCTTCTGTTTCTCTTTTGTCTTGAATCCACTTTTTTTTTTAGTGTTTATTTTTGAGAGAGAGACAGAGAGAGAGACAGACAGACAGACTGTGAGTACAAGTGGGGAGGGGCTGGGAGACACAGAATCTGAAGCAGGCTTGAAGTTCGGAGCTCTCAGTGCAGAGCCTGACACAGAGCTTGAACTCACAAGATCATGACCCGATCTGACGTCTGATGCTTAACCCACTGAGCCACCCAGGGGCCCCTTGAACCCAGTTTTTATTGGATGTTTGATGGGACCTTATGTGAGAACTGGCTGTTTCTAGGAAAAATTGTGAAATGAATGAAGTTTACTTTCTATGCCTCTTCTTTCTACTTTTTATATCTTTCTCTTCCTCTTAAATGCCTGTTATTCTTGTGGTACACATCTTTATTCACCATAAAGTATTACATTTTAATAATGAAAGGAAAAAATTTTACCCTTGTCAAATAATATTTTCGCTTCCATAGAATCCTTCAACTTTCCCAATTAAGGGAGAACCTAATGGCATATATGTTAGGAAGATGGGGAAAGGGGCAACTATTTTTGGGTAAGGTCAATTTCATAGATCTTTGTTGAGAGATTGCCATGTGCTAGGTGTTGGGTAAGTGTATATCAGAGAGTTTAAGTAACTTGCCCAAAGACAGCTATTAGGTGGTGAGAACAGAATTTGAATGCAGTTTTTTCCCATGATTGCAGAGTCTCAGTGCTTAATTTTTGTGGTATACTGGCACTCCCCAATGTTCCTTAGTCACCTTAGAGTCTGCAGCCTACAATCCATCTCTTCTCTCCTAAAACAGGCAAAGGATATATCACTTGTTATTTTGTCTTTTGGCTCTCTCTCTCGAGAATGTTATCAATTCTGTTAGTTGTAGTTCCTACTGGTTATTTAAAAACATGAAAGTTGATTTTTGTGTTCTACAACTTTACTGAATTTATTATTCTAACAGATTTTAAGTGGTGGTGTTAGGCTTTTCTGTATACTAGATCATATCATCTGCAAACAGCATAATTTCTTCCTTTCTGATTGGATACCTTTTATTTTTCTTGCCTGGTTTCTGTGGAGACTTCTAGTGCCATGTTGAATAGAAGTGGTGAGAGTGGACACACTTGTCTTGTTTTTGACCTTAGAGGAAAGATTTCAGATTTTCAGCATTGAGTATGATGTTAGCTGTGGGCTTGTCACAGACAGCCTTTGTTATGTTGAGCAACGTTCCCTCTATAATTTGTTGAGGTTCTTTTGTTTTTTGTTTTGTTTTGTTTTGGGGTTTTTTTGTTTGTTTGTTTATCATGTAAGAATGTTGGATTTCATCAGCTACATTTCCTGTATCTATTGACATTATCATGTGATTTTTATACTTCATTCAGTTAATGTGGTGTATCACATTTATTGTTTTGTGTATATTAAGCCATCCTTGCATCCCAGAAATAAAGCCCACTTAATTGTGTTGTATGACCCTCTTAATGTGTTGTTGAATTCACTTTGCTAGTATTCTATTGAGGATCTTTGCACCTATGTTCATCAAAGATATTGGCTTGTAGTTTTCTTACTGTGTTTTTGTGTCACTTTGGCATAAGGGTAATGCTGGCCTCATAAAATGAGTTTGGAAGGGTTACCTCTTTATTTTTTAGAAAGAGTTTGAGAACTGGTGTTAATTCTTAAATTTTTGGTAGAATTCACCAGTGAAATCATCTAATAAACAAATTCAGTAAAGTTGAAGGATACCAAATCAACATACAGAGTCTGTTGCATTTTTATGAGGTAAAAGAATCCTAAAATTCATTCATCCAACACAATCTTGAGCAAGAAGAAAGCTGAAGGCATAACACTACCTGATTTCAAAATATACTACAAAGTTACAGTAATTAAAACAATATGGTACTGGCATAAAAACAGACATCAGTCTAATAAAACAGAATAGAGGATCCAAAAATAAATCCACATGTTTACAGTTTATCTTCTGCATAGGTGGTCAGAACACACAATGAGGAAATGATAATCTCTTCAATAAGTGGTATTGAGAAAACTGGACATCCACATGCAGAAGAATGAAATTGGATTCTTCACACTATATACAAAATAAACTCAAAATGTATTAAAGCCAGAAACTGTAAAACTACTAGAAGAAAACATAAGGAAAAAGCTTCTTGGCATTGGTCTGTGCAATGATTTCTTGGATATGACCCCAAAAAGTACAGGAAACAGAAGCAAAAATATACAAACAGGATTGCATCAAACTAAAAAGCTACAGCATAGCAAAGAAACAATCAACAGAATGAAGAGACAGCCACAGAGTGGGAGAAAATATTTACAAACAGTACATCTGATAACAGCTAAAATATGTAAGGAACTTAACTCTATAGCAAGGAAACAAATAACCTGATTAAAAAATTGGCCAATTACCTGAATAGATATTTCTCAAAAGAAGACATACACATGTCTAACATGTATATGAAAAAATGCACAACATCACTAATCTTTAGGGATATGCTATTTTCTGGAGTGTAATTTAAGTGGATGAACTACTCTGCCAAAGAATGTCAAGATTAAAACCAGTCTCTTAGAAATGGCTCAAGACGGGAGGGGCTAGGAAAGGGCTCAGATACAGATCAGGGGGGAAACTGAAGGCTTAAGATGCATAAACAATTGTGATGCCTAACAAGGAACATTAATCCATTTACCCAGAGTTAGGGTAACTGAAACCCCATGTTTGACATTTTGCAGTGCAGGATCCATCTACCAAAAGCTTTCAGATTATTTAATCAGTCAGTATCAACCATGTACCTAATATATATACTCTGTGATATTGTCAGACTGACTCTCTGGACACATTTAAATTGCTATGAATATGGAGATTGAAACTTCAATTTTTAAAAATTATATGAAATACTTTTTTAGGACCAAAAATAAAAGCAAAGTGAAATGTTATAAGTGGTTAAAATTGAATTATGAGGCCTGAATGATCATTTATCTCCGTGGGTTTTATGCATTTTTAGAATCAGAACATGGTTCTCAAAAGAAATTTTATAAGAAAGGCTAATATTTTAAAAGTGAGACGATTAAAGCGGCTTTGGCTGAGGTGGGGGTGGGGGGAATCATAGCCTTCAGGCATGTTCTCCTCCCTTTACTCTTAACCTTCATTTCCCATGCACCGTCTCCCCTTCCTTGTTTCAGTCCAGCCTTGATGGACCTCATATGAGCCTCTGTAGGGACTTTAAGAGTAGTTCAGGAATGTCTATTGTAGCTCGGTGGTTTCATTGAACAAGTTAGCATTCATTGTTCTCTTTCTTTGCAGAAAAATTTTTAAATTACTATGATCCTTTAGAAAATTGGCCTGGGTTCTAGTCCATTGTGGATGATCTGTATCCCAAGGTTTTTTTGAGCTAATGTTAATGACCCCCTAGTTGTATGTGTATCTATACTTCTGCATCTATTCCATACTTGACACTTTTGTGGGTCATACCAAAGGGCACAACTGGACACCTCTTTTTGATAGGAGAGGTTCTGATTCATTTCTTTCTTTCTTTTTTTTCTTTCTTTCATTTTTCATTCTTTCATTCACTCAACAAACACTTTTTAAGTATCTACTATGTAAAAAAAGAAAAAAAGAAAAAGAAAAAAGAAAAGAGAAAAACCCAAACATTAAAAACACTGTGGAACTGAATGAGGAATAATATTTGGCCTCTTCCTTCAAGGATCTTAAAAGAAAATAGACAAGATAGGCTTGTAAACAACTCACTGGAATGCAAGGCAGAATGGAGTACTATAGCTCTCTCAGGAAGATGGAAACTATTAGTGTTGCTGAAAATAGAAGGGGCAATCTGAGAGAGGATTGAAACCAGAAATTGGGGGATCTTTGGGAACAGACTCAGATGTAGGTGATGGGGCCATTAGCCATGGCCAGCAGAATGTCCACAGAGTGGTCAATAACTGATTTTTTTTATGGTTAAACTTTGCGAGGTCTCAAGAGATACAGGGTATATCTCATCAAGAGATGGATTGACAAAGAGGTCATTATATGGGGCTCCAAGCAGGCAAAATATCTGCTCACATAAAGGAGAGGTAGCAGTACTTATTTGAGAGCAACTCTCAGAAATGAATTTGGCTTCAGGTCTCTGTGTTATTAGCAAAACAGGAAAATCCAGCATAGGCTTCAAGATAGGGGACTAAAATGATGGCTTGATTGTAGGAACAAAACAGGAGATCTAACTGTTAAATTTGATGCAGCAAATTTTTTCTGAAATTTAATTCCAAGAGTTTATAGAGTACCTTCAATTCCCATGAAGACCTCAGAATCTGGGGCAGGACTAGCCTCAGCCTTGTCAGTCTCAGGTAAGAGGAGAGATAGTGGTGGAAAGGTGGGGCCTGGCAGGGTCATTATGAGCCTCTTTACTTCAAGTTCCCTCTCTCTTAGCTCCTATATTCACTGTCTGGCAAGGAGGTTGTATTTTGGGTTAAGTTCTACTTTTGAATCTTATCTGAATTCTCTTTGCTCAGGTTTCCAAATTGCTCTGGGTGACATCTGCTTGTCACCAGTAAAACCAAAAGGACAGCGGGGTAGATTGCCTTGAACAGCGCAGACAGGTAATTACAGCTTTAATTTTGTTTTGTTTTTGGAAGGATCCAGGTGTCCAACCTCTTTATCTCACAAAAGAACCTTAATATATGTAGGAGTGTTGGCAGACAAGATGGCCCAGTGGGCAGTCTGCCCATCAGATGTGTTAGCCTTCTGTTATTGAAATAGTACTTCCCATGGAAGCATCACACATCAAGAATTCTCTGCTGGTCCAAGGACCCAACAGTTTCCAAGCTAGGAGCACAGTTAGAGACATGGAGAATTCTAAATAGCCAGGAGATACATTTCACCCTGGAAATTCAGATCTCAACGGAGAGTGCTTGGGCCATGTGAATATGAATCATTCCTCTGAACAGCCCTTCTTGTGAAATCAAATAATCTGGAGCTGGAACCTGTTGACTAGTTGATGGGTGTGTCTCTGACTTTGAAGAATTGATCACTTTAGAAATTGTGCACATATAGAATATAAGCTGGGTTTTCTAGAATCTGAGATTGTCTTCCTTTTCAAAGCCTACGTGTTTTGCTGCACATATGTCCAGAGTGGAGCCAGAGGTGTTAAAAGCAAGGCTTAATCAGAAGTGCAATAGGCCAAGGCTTAAGTATAGGCCTCAGGAGACTGTCTGGGGGAGGTTTTCCCAGCACCTGAAAGTACTAGTGGGTCCAAGAAAATTGATTATCAGTGAGGATCAGGGATATTTGGCAAGAGGAAAAGTTTGGGGCCTCAGAAATTAGATAGAGTTCAAAATAAAGAAATGTAGTAGGACTACACTGCTTTCCACAGGGACTGGATGGAGTGTGTGGGTAGAACTATAGTTCCTAGAAATATTGGAGGATGGTAAAAGATAGGAGAAACCAGTCAACTCTGAGACACAGATATGGGGTCTAGAGAAAGCTCTGTTTACTAGAATTATGGAATACAATGGGAAGTGGTTGATCAGAAAGGAATAAAGCCACATGACCAGAACTGATTGCTATTAGGGACCCCAGAATCTCAATATAATTCCACCTTTTAGATCCCGGGGCAGTGGCATTTCAGCTATCTTCTGAGTAACCAGACACATGGCAGGTACTGTTTTGTGTGCATGTGTGTGGAGGGGTTTGTTTGTTTGTTTGTTTGTTTGTTTGTTTTACAGACAAGAAGGAACTGCTTAAAAAAGACTTCTTGGATTTGGAGGATGCAGCTAGATCCACTCATGGATTCTTGTACAACAGCCTTGATTCTTGGATTCTAGAAAGTGTGTCTATTTTCAGGGCAGTGGAACACAATGGCTCTTATCTGTTGTCCTGAGAAGTTTCAGAATTATGGGGATTGGCACAGGATTGTAACACTTGGGAGGTTGAGGAAAACCTGGAGAAACTGGGGACAGAGCAAGGCTAAGTCTCCATGTTTCTGTGGAAGCAGATCTCTGAAGGCTTCCTTGATTCTAGCAGTATCTGCCTGCTGGGTATCTAGGACACATTCTTGCATCTGTTGAGTATCTTGCTATATGAGAGCATATGTTTACCTAACATTTATCTGTTCAGCCAGAGGACATAGCCTTCTTTGATAGTGAGGACAGGGAACAGATACAATTTTATGTACAGTTTGTCCTAGAAGCTGAAACTAGATTTCATCTAGGGCCCTGTTGTATTCTTATGGCAAGATACCAGTGTTCTCAGGCATTCTACTCCACCTGATTTAATTTGATTCCACTGCACTCTGTGCTGTGTCGTTCCATTCCAATTTATTTCGTTTCAATTCAGGGCTACAGCTGTGCTAGTGGAGTGGTCCAAGGATGAACAGACAAACTGTTGACTCACAGGGAGTTCCATACAGTATGTTTTATGAGGGACTAATCTTGTGAACTTCTCTTGAGAAAAAGTTCTGTTGGCATTCTCTCATGGAGAGTCGTATTATCATCTGAAAATGTGTTGAGAGTTTACAATAAATAGAAGTTTAATTTTGTTTAACCTGAGTTTCCCAAAGATTTTTGACCACAGAAAAGTTGTTGGTGGTGTTTAATTAGTTATTAATAGCCCACTGAATTATTTTAAGGGAACCATAGGATTATCACACATGGTGGTTGGTTGGATGATCTAGGGCTGGCCTCAAAATTTAAGTGTCCAGGTAGCCCCAAAAGGGCAAGCACTTTGAGTACAAGCTGGTGCTTCTGGAGGTTTATGGATATTGAAATGGTGAGGTGGGGCTTGATCACATAAGGGCTTTGGCTTCAGGACTTACTCAAGCTGTCATTAAGCTCTTGTTCATTAAGGTCTGTCATTAAGGACTTGTTCAGCTTTAAACGTGTGTGTGTGTGTGTGTGTGTGTGTGTGTGTGTGTGTGTGTGTGTTCTTGTTCAGCTTTAAATTTTAAGGATTACCAATTGGCTAGTTCAATGGTTCTCAATTGAATATATATCAGAAGACATTCACACGAGGATTCATGCCCATGGTTATACTTAAAGGTTTACATGAATCCCACCCAGGAACCTGGCTCCTATGCTCTGGACAAAATCCTCTGTCACTGAGTGTTAGAAGACACTAGAGCACAAGTTTGGCTTTAGTGTTGCTGTGTCTAGATCAAGGACATAAGGGCTCACCAACAAGATTCCTAGTTGGAATCTGGTTATTTTGATGCCCAGTGTGTTGTCAAAGTTAGCACTGAGAGGCTGCTTCTGAATTAACTGGGCAAAATATTCCAGATAAATGTGCAGTGATGAGGAAGGTGACAGAGCAATTCAGCAGTTGGCATGCAGGTGGCTTGGTAGGAGGGCAGCAGGTAGATCCAGTGGCAGGGTGAGGCAGGGGTGAGCATGAGAGCAGACCACTGAAGCTCATTTCATGGACAGCAGTAGGGGCTACCAGAAAGCCTGTCCTCACGAGAAAGACCTGGTGTTAGGTGATGAGGAACAAGCTGTGAGGAATGCCTTTCCAGCTTGCAATTCCAGTTCTGGGAGAGGACTGGACAGAGAGCTGAGGCTGGGATCCTGACCCCAGCACCACTGGAATTCAAACAGTGGCAGGTGCTTGCAGAACAAGTAAAAACCAAGGAGCAAACTAATGATACTGCAGAACTAAACCACTTGGACTGAAAACAAAAACAAAAACCCTAAAGACCAGTATTTGCCCCAGGCACTAATGGAGGGGCTCAAACTTTGAAACTAGTTCCATGTCTACAGCTGAGAAATTTGCAGAGAATCATCAGTTTACACTAAATTAAGTGCTCAGTTGTTACCTCTTTAATAGATTAATGTTAGAGATCAATATAAAGACATGATTAGAAATAAGTGTGCTCAAATGATATTTCTGATTCCACTGATATCCTCCCATAAATATTTCAGTATTCCCAAGAATGAATTAAATAGAAGCACCAACAAATGTCAAACAGTATCAGTTTTATAGTGTGATGTGATATTGTTTGTGGTATTTTTCAGGCACTACAGCATTATATCCATTCTGTTTTTATTTCATTGAGTTTTTCAAAGTTCTGAATGTTTCTAAATTTTTTTTAAAACTTCCTGTGCAATCTTTCCTCTCTTATAAACAAAAAACACAATATCATTCTTATTCTATCTTGTGTTTCTCCCTCCCTCCCTTCCTTTCTTTATCTTTTTCTTTTTTCTTAAATGTTTTTTTCTTCTGAAAAGGGCCTCTCACAGTGTTGTTGTTTTTTGGTTGGTTTATTTCTTTAGCCTTGTTTTTAATTTTTTTAAATTTACGTACAAGTTAGTTAGCATATAGTGCAACAATGATTTCAGGAGTAGAATCCAGTGGTTCATCTCTGACATATAACATCCTGTGCTCATCCACACAGTGTTTTACTTAAGCTATTTGGCATTTATGCACCACAGGATTCTGTACCCAAATAATAATTTGTTTTCTGTTTTTTAGACAAAAAAGTTAGGTAAGATTTTTCTTCCTTTCCTATGAGGTAGGTAGGGTGGGTGGTGTTATATCCATTTTAGGTATAAAGAATGAGGGAGAGAGGCAAAGATTTATCTTTGAGTAGTTTCTATGGGAGTTAAGATTGTCATGCAGTTAAATGGTCTTTTCCCCCATAGTTCTCTACTGTACATAGAAGTTGGGATGGATGGAGAATTTCCCATGGAGAGTTTTCAAAATCTCAAAATCACAGGGTCAGTCCCACACCTAGAGATTCTCCAGTTTCAGCCGTGAGTGGAATTTGGGCAACTGATTTTCTTTTGTGTGCTCAGGGTTGAAAAGCTCCTCCCCAAAGCGTATGCCATTGACTTGGCTTCATTATCACAACTGGGTAGCACATTGTCAAATACACCTTCTTGAGAGCACAGCACCAGCTTGGCCACACAGATAAGAATGATCCCAGAAGATAAAGTTTAAAATTGGTCGTGTGAGAAGCAGATGTTAACTGTCACCTGCCAAGGAAACAGGAGAACCCTGACACTCTTTGATATATTTGGAGGTGATGAAAAAAATGACACTTCAAGTCGGTAGCTCTTCTAGGAAATAATATCTGAATACCAGCTTGAGATAGAAACCTTCAGCCTGTTCCAGATTGAGATTATGAGTACCTACTGTCACTCCTTGTAGAGTAGTTTTATGAAACTTGTTACAAAGTAAACATACTGATACTACCTGAATGCAAGTTGAAATAAAGAAGGTAGGGTAAGTCTGAGTGGTGCATATACACCACATATAATTTTTTGTGGGTATTCTGTGCATTTCATGAGAAAGATGGTATCCAGTTGCCATCTTTCATATGGGTATTTTCCTTGTGCTGGGGCTACAGTCCTTATATTTGATTCTCAGTACAGTGGGGAAGCAAATGTTCCTACACAGACCATCACCACCTATTTATTTTTTGTTATGGCTATGTATTTTTTAATTTTTAATTTTTCACAGTTTTATTGAGATACAATTTGTGTATAACATTGTATAAGTTTAAAGTGTACAACATAATGATTTTAGATACTGTAAAATGCCATGATAAGATTAGTTGACAGCGATCACTTCACACAGTTACAGTTTTTATTTTTTTGATGAGAACTTTTAAGGTCTAGCAACTTTCAAATATACAATACAGTATTGCTAACTATAGTCATCATAATGTATATTACACATCCAGGACTCATAGGCAAGGAACACACGAGGGCCCTAATTTCCTTCACACAGAAGATGAAGCAATTGTAGGGAAGTTGAGAAGCTGTCCTTTCAGGAAAGAGGAGGGCACCTTCAAGATTTTGCTGGGTCCTACCCTGAGGAGAACCAGTACTTAGTGTGTGGTGCTGCACTGAGTGGGCCAGGGACTGTGTTCAGAGGTTAAGTGGCTGTCTCAGTTTGACTTTCCCTAAAATAGATTCTGAGACAAGAATTTGGGTCCAAATGATTATTTAGGAGGTAATGCCAGGAAGGATGGTGTGGGAGTTGGGGAGTAAGACAGGAAAGCCAATAAAGGGTGTGTTCATGAATGGATTATTCGACTGGGCAATGGCGTTCACTCCTGCTGGGGACCCTCTGAATTGCACAACCAAGGGGCAAAGAAGTTGAGTTATTTGTAACTTCCAAGTCTTATTGCCCCATCAGGCAGAGAGGTGCTTATGCTATCGCATGTAGGAGAGCTGTTGCAGCTTCAGGTGCCTTCCAGGTGGGCTGAAGGGCATCTGCTAAAGATGTCATTGGAAGTCCTCAGGGCATAGAATCTAATCCTAATGTGCCTCTGATATGCCAGGCAGACTGCTGAGCTACTTTGCTTACTGCAGAGTTAAGGATGGTGGGATATCCAACTTGCCCAAATGTGTGTACATTGCTGATGACTTTCATTATTAATAGATGATTTTGGCATTGGAAAGTTTTTTGTATGTTAATTTAAAAAGCCCTGAGCTTATTTAATACTTTCAAACTGTTTGCATGCTTGGGAGGCTGGAGTATGTGTGGTGTGTGACTGCCTGTGTGCTTGCATACTTGAGAGTGTGCATAAGTCTTAGTTACTGAAGTAGGACTAGTTGTACATGTCAGTGCATATATGATACAAAACACCATGCTTATTTGTGAACATGTGGACTTAAAAGGAAGTGGCAAAACGTCTTGATTAGAAAATTGCCCTTCTACCCAGTATGATGTGTGTAATATGAAATATTTCTTTGAAATGGATCCGAGGTCAGTAGCAGCTAGATGGAAACCATGTGCTTTTCTTGGGCCTTTAAAAAAAAAACAAAAACAAAAAAAAAAAACCAAAAAAAAAAAACTCTTTCTAACTGAGTGGTCTGCATGTTAAAATTAGGAACAGAAAGGTTGACCACACCAAAGGCCTCCCTACATTGTGGAAATGTGAGGCCATCGGTAATGGCCACAAGGAGTGAGAGCCGGTGTAGACATCCATGTTAAAATGAACTTCTGTCTTCCACATGACCTGCATGAAGGTCAGACAATGCAGCAGAGCATAATATTTAAGGGGACAGCCCCATTATTCAGAGTGAGCATCTTCAAAAGCCATTTGTGTCAGAACTGAGGATTTAAAAAAAAGAAGAAGAATCTGAATGAAACAGCCATTAGGGGCACCTGGATGGCTCAGTCGGTTAAGGGTCCAACTCTGGCTCAGGTCATGATCTCACAGTATGTGAGTTTGAGTCCTGTGTCAAGTGTTATGCTGGCCTGGAGACTGGAGCCTCCTTCAGATTCTGTGTCTCCCTCTCTGCCCCTCCCCTGCTTGTGCTCTCTCTCTCTCAAAAATAAATAAACATGGAAAAAAAATTTTAAATAGCCATCAACTCCACTTTTTCAAATTACCCATAGACAAAAAATGGACTCCCCATTTTTCACCATTTGTCATCCAAGTCTTTCTGTTTGGTGGGCTAAAAGCCTAATGACTTTTAAACTGTGTTGGTAGAAAGGCTACACATGGTTTTCTTGCCACTTAGATGCATTCTTAGTGGGCTTTGGGGAGGTTAAGCCTTGAGGAAATACATAATTCTGGTAGCCAGTATTGTCTCAGTATATTAAAATGTGTGTGGCATCTTTGTCATTTAAGCTTTTCTATTTGTGTCCCTGTGTTCCTTCTCATATACATAAAACAAGCATACATACAGAAAGTAGGCATTTTAAATATATATACACACTGTATCACTCAAGGTCCAGTTAGCAAAGCAGAAACCATGTCAGTAATTTTCAGAGAAGTCTTAATATATGGAATTTATTAAACAGATATTGAAAAACTAAAATGTGCTAAAGAAGTAACTGATACTGTAAGCAGTTACTACCTCTTAGGCTATAGGAACAAACAGAAGAAGCTGGGGTTCTGAAAAGCTTGAGGAGAGACCTTGTAAAGCTGAGTCTAAGGGAATGCAATGAGAGTAGTTTTTTGGCGTGTGAGCCAAAAATACTATGCATACCCACAGGACTGGAGGCTGGCCTCAAAAGCCAATAACAGGTGAAGAAGCAAGCCTAGGGGTATGTTCATTGGAACAGCAAGCCGAACACAGAAAGTGGCAAGACTTTCTCCCTCTTCCCATCTTGCAGTTTCTCTGTGGTGCCCCTTATTGCCTAGTCTAGCAGAGAGCAACCCAGAAATCTAGTTTGCATAGTCCTAGCCCAGCATCCAAGTTAGTGTTGAGTTGTTGGGGTTGGAGATGAAACATAGTGGCTTAATGATACATGTGTACATTAATAAAACCATATGGAATTGCTAATGACCAACTAAAATATCTACAAAAAACAGCAATTTCATGATTCAGAATAACACAGGCATGTACATGTTATATTGTACATAATTAAAATGTGTTTTAATACTTTTACATCTTATAAATGTATATGTACACACAGAATTAAACCTATTTAAGGTAGGAGCCATCTCTACACTTATTTATGTCAGAGGAAGCTGGTGCCATTCTGTGAATGAGAAGTGTGTGTGTGTGTGTGTGTGTGTGTGTGTGTGTGTGTGTGTGTGAAAATCTCAACCTTTTAATTGGGCACATTTATCCTGGGCCTTTATGATAATTATCCCACCATGTTTTTTGCATGATGCCTTTTACCACTGCAGTGTTTTCCCATCATGGGTATATCATTTGGTTCATCATACTGCATCCTGCTGCCTTGGTTGTGACCTGATGAGTCTTCAAGGGTCCACAGTGAACATGTTCCAGAAGTGAAGGCTTGAGGGGTGTCTGCGTGGTTCAGTTGGTTAAGCATCTGACTCTTGATTTCAGCTCAGGTCATGAGCTCACGGTCATGAGATTGAGCCCCGTGTCAGGCTCTGCTCTGGGTGTGGAGCCTGCTTGGGATTCTCTCTCTTGTCTCTTTCTGCCCCTCTCCCACTTGTGTTTTTTCTCTCTCTCTCTCAATATAAAAAACATAAAAAGGAAGTGAGGGTTTGACTTAAAGTTTCCTGCATGTCTAGGAAGAGGAAACACAGACCTTTCAGGGAATTCCTTTAAGGATTTGAAGTCCTTCCAATTGTTGCTCTTATGGGGGTGTCATGATACCTTACCTGTAGAGTTGCTGTCTCTTAGAAGGGCAGTTGTTTATCTATGTTTGGTTACCTGTGTGCATTTTTGGGCTGGGCTCTCCTAGTCTAAAAGGAGAAAGGTATGTTTGAGTTTTCTTTATGGGGAGTGATTCAGAGGCCGTTGAGTAAGTTACCAGTGAAGGAACATGGTGTGCTCATAACAGGCCATGTGAAGACTCCTTGAGTGCCTGTCAATGGCTATTGTGCTTCTCCTGAGGGCCATTGTGTGAATTCCTATTTTGCTTATTTGTTTCCCATCACTCTACTTAAATAGAGTGTAAGACAAGTGAGTGAGCCTGGAAGAAAGAGGCAGGCTTTGAATCTAAAAGATTGCTGAAGTATTTATGTAGCTCCAATGTGCAACTCATTTCAGGGAATCCCACAGACAGCTTTCCCAAAGTGGGCATTTTCTTTTGTACAACCCACTGTCCTTTCCTGGCTCCTGAAGCTTTGAGAGCCCCCTTTCTTCCTCTGACAAACCAAAACCACAATTTCAAAGTAATTCAGCTGGTGTCCCAGCAATGCCTTCTAATTCTACCTCTTTCACAATAGGCAGGGAGCAGAGGAAACTGACAAATGGGCTATTTTTGAACCAGAAGTTGGCCCAACTGTCAGGAGTAATAGCAGCCGAGTAATGTTTGTGGGATAGCCTGCTCATGAAAGATGACTTTATAATTGCCTTCCAGATCCCCAGGATAAGAGTGTATGTTGAAATCTGCATAACCCTCTTAGGCTTTCAGACTCTGACCTTCAGAGGCCCAACAGACGTGCTGGCACTGCATGCACTTGGCTGTTCATATGAGCATCATCTCTGCTGTTTACTCAGATGTGTTCTGGGCACTTTGTTTACCCCTCAGCTTGTCTGATTGTGCCCTCCAACAGATCAAATGACACCTATTAACTCGGGTGGCCTCTTTACAGAGGGACTTGTTATTGCCTTTACTGCTTGTACAGTCCTTTTGTGTTTGATCCTCTTGGCACTTTCCTTTCTTTCTTCCCATCTGTCAGTGGGCTTTTGTGCCCCATGGGTCCGCATATCAACACTTCACTCCCCCTCCCCCTGAAGACAGCTACTGTTTCTGATGTCCTTTCACTGGGGAAGGCTGTTGGAGCAGTTTGCACAGGGCAAGTTGGAGAGCGAGGTTAAAAACAAAACAACAAACAACAACAACAAAACCCAAAAACCCACTGATAAGACTCCTGCTGGAATGGGATTTTTTCCTGGACCATAGGTCCACATTCCTATCATGAGAGCACTCACTATGGAATTGGACTTGTTTGGTAAAAAACAAAGATGAATTCTAGAAACCCATTCTGTGTTGCAAAGATGGAATATTCTAAATAAGATGATGGTGACTTCTCACTTCGCTTCTTCTGTTAAACGTGTGGACTTTGTGGGATGTTTCTAACACTGGGACAAGGTACACTGAAGAAAATAGGTTCTTAGCTTTTCCTGATAATTCTCAAACCCTTTCACTGTCTCTATGTAATTAAATTATTTAATTGTTCTCAGATAGTTACTAAAGGGGATCTGGGAGGAGGTCAGCATTGACTCCAGGCAGCAGTCAGGGTGGCGGGTGATTTATGGGAGGGGCCTTCTGATGACAAGATGAGCATGTTCCTGTTTGTGCGCTAGAACATTCTTTAGCTTAGTGTTAGAAATAGTAGGACAAGGTTTATGTGTTTTCAAACTTCCATCTTAACTTTGGGACTGTTAAAATCAGTGACATTAGGACAGAGACTTAGTAGTTCAGCACCAGTGGAATGTGTGAATGATGTAGAGTCTCACAGTGCAGTCTGTGAGCCTTCTGTGTCAGAATCACCTAGAATGTTTCACAGACATGCAATTTCCAAGACCCACCCAGGGCTGCTGATTAAAAATACTGAGATGAGGCCCTTGAGGTCTATGAATTTCATAAACACTTCCAGTTATTCTAACACCAAAGTTGAAAATCACTTTTCTAGAGGGCCAAATGGTAATTCTAAGTGGGATCAGCAAAAGTAAAAAATATTCCCTCTGCCTTGAATGTATTGTTTTAACTATGCCAGGAAGTATAGCCATGTTTATCTATGAAAATAATTTATCTGGAGGACTATAATGAAAAGATTTAGTTTTGCAAGGAGTTCTCCCCACAAACTAGTTTGAAATGACCACTTGGTCATATTCTCATTTCATGTGTTGTTTACTTTTATCTCCATGCAATTCTGTTCATTTAGTATTTTAAGCACAATAAGAGTAAAAATAATAATCTCCTCTTTATTATCCAGAAGACGATGTCAATGGGAATATTAAAATAACTAAACATTAATCAGTAAGCCCTTATTTTAACTCTAGCTATTAAGCATTTCTCTAAAGCATTAATCTAGAAAGCCTTAGTGAGGATCTTAGGATGACTGCAGGTCACCCTTTGGAGAACAAATTCTCATAAAGTGCTTGGACTCAAATTGTACCTGAAGAAAATGTGTAACCTGTCAAAACAGTTTTTGTTTTCCTTCCCATTCAGATGAAAGTACAACATGAACATCAATTTGATAAAGACTTAACCAAAAAGTCTGGTTACTTGAGGCTTTACCATGTATCGTTCTGAATCAAAAACTAAACTATAAGTGTCTGGAGGAAAGGACACAGTTGCTTTTATCACAGGTATATTATTCTGCCACTCTGGCTGTCCTTGCATCTCGTGTTGGTGAAACACCACAGAAAGTAAAACAGGCTCCCAGAACATAGTTATTTCCATATCCTCCTACACAGTATTCCCTTTGGAGCAAGCAATTTATCTGCACTCAACTTTTCCCTGTTGGTTCTCTAAATCAGACAGGCTTTCCCCAATCCCCTAGAGCTACTAATCTTGTTAATCTTTGCCCTTCACAAGTGAATCTTTTGTGCTGCTTGTTACTGGACTTGGATTGCTGTCTTTTTCACCCTTTCAATCTTTTTTCTTTTTTTTCTTTTTTTTTTAAATGAACAATAAGAGCAAACAGTTTGGGATAAAAGGGGGAGTGAGGAATGATGACCTCTGATTGGTCAGTCATGATGGCACAGTTTATGGGTTTGGAGGATTCCGTTGTCAAGAGACGCAGGGCAGGATCACCTCTTAAGGAAATAATGTGATCACATGGAAAAGAGCTAAGGATGAGAGAAACCACAAGGTTTCTACTGCTGAACAATGACCAAGTTCACTCGTGTTCTCAGGTGCATGGGAGAGAATAGGCCCTCATTGTTAAGGCAGCATCAGCACCTGTCTTTGTTTCTATTTCCCTTGCTGCAGCATTAACACTATCTTGTCAATCTGGAGACAGGTTGGCATGGGACATAACCACTGATGGATATTTAGCCAGTCAGTGTACCAAATGGCTGGTCCCTTGTACACTCATGAATTAGGTGTATGAGTAACTAAAACATTTACCAGATACCATGTTTCATTATGTTCAGTTTAACTCTTCATCGAATAGTTATATTTGTCTTAAGATCATGCTATGCTGAAAACTAAAGGCTTGACAACTAAAACTTGCTAAGTTATGAACACTGGTATTTAAAATATCTATTTTTTCCCCAATTCCAGGTGAGACTTTCTTTTTTATCTTCTTTTTTTTATTGAGGTATATACATAGTGAATCTATAGTCTATAACTTGATGAAAATTTTTATAATCTATGCAGTCATGTAACCACCATCTAGAGTAAGATGTAGAACATTTCTAGTAGCCTCAAATGCTTCCATCTACCACTTCCCAGTCAATACCCATCTCCACTCCAGGAAACTATTCTGACTTCTATTCCCATAGATAAATTTTGCCTATTCTCCAACTTCATGTAGATAGAGTAATACAGAATTTATTCCTTTGCATCTGGTTTCTTCTCTTTATGTCTATGAGATACATCCCTGCTGTTGTATTCTTTTTCATAGTTTAATGTTTTGTTGTGTAAATATGCTACAATTTATCCATTCTGTTACTGCTGGATACTGGATTGTTTTCAGTTCGGAACTTCAATGAGAATTCTTATATAAGTCTTTAGGTTTATATATAATCACATCTGTTGAATATACCCAGAAGATGAGAAGTGCTGACTTGTAGGATGGACACCAATGTTTAGCTTTAGGAAAAATTGCCCATTAGTTTATATTCTTTTAAGTTATTAATGTAAATTCAATCTAGACATAAGAAATGATAGGTTTAAAACATTTAGATTAGCTACACTATTAGACTAGATAAAAATTCCACTCTGGGTCACGATTTATTCCCAATCTCAAAAATTGTGGTTAGCAAATTAGATAATGACTGAGTGCCATTTTTCACACATAGTTGTCTGTCTGATTCAGAGAAAGATGGCAAAACAGATAAAAGTTGTTTATTAATCAGAATCAGTGGCACATATTTTGACTTAATTATCTCCATGCATTTTAAGCTGTGGCCAAAGGCATGACATACCACTACTCTCAGAAACTGCAGGTTGAAATCCTAAGGATTGTGTATCTCTGCATCTTTCAAGGTAAAGAAAATGAAGGTGAAACAGATTTATTTGGGATAAGTGAGACTTTGGAAACAGAAGCCTTTCTCCAATTTGGGAGTAAGTATCATCTTTCTGTGAAACTAATAGACCCTGCCTCCAAATGAGAAGAGTACAAAACTGGGTGTTGGAACACCTTAAAAAAAGGAAGAGGAAAGGTGCTGTTCTGGTTTTCTTGAGAAGCAATTTCATGTCTCCTGTCCCAAGGAAGAAATCTTGACTTCTCTTGTAAATGAAACTTCAGTTTCATCGGTGCTAGCTTTTTTTTTTTTTTTTAATTTTTTTTTCAACGTTTATTTATTTTTTTGGGACAGAGAGAGACAGAGCATGAACGGGGGAGGGGCAGAGAGAGAGGGAGACACAGAATCGGAAACAGGCTCCAGGCTCTGAGCCATCAGCCCAGAGCCCGACGCGGGGCTCGAACTCACGGACCGCGAGATCGTGACCTGGCTGAAGTCGGACGCTTAACCGACTGCGCCACCCAGGCGCCCCTCATCGGTGCTAGCTTTTAAAAATTCAAGGAGTCGGTAGAGTGATATCTATTGACTTGATGTGAAACCTTCACTGTATATCCCTTTTTATGTTGAAGATTATGGAAGATACAGGAGTGAAGACAGCCCCTGCCTGGAGGAGTTGTCATTTTAGCCTAGAGGAGGAAAGAAACTCATGAAATCATTATTGAGTTAGTCTTAACTATGCAGGGTTGATGACAAGAGCAGTAAGTGTGCAGAGAAAGGGGTGATTGATGTGGGCTGGAGTAGTCAAGTAAGGCTTATGAAGAAGTCATGTTTATGGCTACTGTTGAGGGATACAGGGGAATCTAGGTGAGGGGAAAGAAGGAAAGTCTATTTAGAAGAGGCCTGCGGAGAAAGTGGGGGTAGAATAATCTGAGTAAAAGCATAGGAGAGGAAATTCAAGAATTTCAAAGAAAGGATAATTTTCTCATTTCAGGTTGTTCCCTTTAAAGTGGCATGACTTTGGAACAGTGAGCATACGTTGCGGTGATACACAAGTTTTATTCTTGTGTGTTATCTGGGAAATGCGGATTCCCAGACCGTATTCTAGGACTGTGTTGTATCTGTCACCTATTGCTATATAACAAAACAGCCAAAAAACTCAATAGCACACGATGAACATTTATTCAGACACTCAAAGTTATGCATGTTTGGCTCAGAAATGCTCCATGCCTATTCATTTTGAGACCCAGACCAAAGTGGCAGCAGCTGCTGGGGGCATAGTTTTCTCATGACAAAGGTTGGAAGCTCTTATATGGGATTCCTCTGATGGTGTATGTTGGAAACTTCCACCCACATTACATTGCTCAAAAAAAAAAAAACATGGCCAACCCCAGTTTCAATGGTATGGAAATGAAGTCTGATTTTAGTGGGAAGATTTGCCAACTCACATGCAAGTAGATGCAGATACAGAAAGGGGTGAAGAATTAGAAATAATTTAAAGAACCACAGGTACTAATATATTCTCGCATATAATCCTCAGAAAAACCTCATGGAGTTGACTCTATTATTACTCTTAACTTACAGGTAATGAAATGGAGGCTTACAAAGGCCAGGAGACTTACCCAAGGTAATATTGTTAATAAGTGACAGAGTTCCAAATGTGTTTAAAGCTTAATATAACTCCAGTAACACAGAGTATTTAGTTAAGTCCCTAGAAGAGACTCTTAACAGTTTTATAATGCATTTCACTTGAGCCATATGCTCAAGATCCTCTTCATCTACTTGCACCTCAAACTTTCATTCCTTGAGGTGACTGTTTTCAGCCTCTCGTCTGGATCCCTGTATATACACACATAAAACTTTTGATCTCAGAAAGAACTTTGGCCAGACTTGTCATTCTGTCCTTCTGCATCTTTACTTCTCCATTATGGATATCAGCCCCAGAAATTCCCTGGTACTGTAGAACATTTAAAATAATTGAAGATAGCATCAGTGTAACCAATCATCGCCTTATTATGCGATGCTAAGCCAGTTGTTAGGAAGATAGGTTTTATTGTTCCCACAGTCTCTTGCTTCTTACCAAGAACACCTGCTCTTTATTTTTCCATACTCTACAGAATGGTGAAAAAAGTTGGATTTACTCACTTCTCTAAGTGCTTATAGCTTGACCCTCACTTTGCTCACCTGAGACCCCATTTCATCCTGTTTCCTTATCTTTGCCTCTGCTCCATCCCTTACTTCTAGTGATAAATCATCTCTGAAACCTGAATCTCTGTATCCTAAAGTTTCCCAAATGTTAAAACATCTTTTTCCAGCCATCAGGGCCCAAGCCAAGAGAATTAATTCACCACTAACCCTTGCCTACATATTCCCAATTCCAGAAGCTACTAACTCACTGACGCAAGATGAGTTGGGATGTCTCAAAAGGCATTGTTGTGTTTGCTCAGTATTTTATGGTGATGCTTAACATTGTTCAATGATTTAGATTGCTTGGGCCTCAGAGTTCACGGGAATAATGATTATGTACTAGTTTAGAAACTGTCTGATGATATTTTCTGACACACAGATCATTGAGGAGGGCATCAGAGCAGATAATGCTCAGCAGTGCCTTGCCCTTTGGATGAATGGGTCAGCCTAGAAAATGGCACTTTAAAGAGTGTTTGAAGGACCACTTGGCCTTTCTCTGCCCTCTGGGAGGTGCTCTTGGATATGGGCAGAGGCGCCTGACCTTCTCAAGGGCCCATTGTCCTCTTCTACCCTCTGCCTTCTTTCACCATTATTATCCATTTTGGTTTTAGTTGACCTTAGTATTTGTCTTACTACCTTTTACATTTGTGGATCATGAAATAATGGGACATCTGGTCCATCAATCATTATTAATATAGTAGCAACATTGAAAAACATGAAACTCGTAAAATATTTTGGAATTTAACCACAGGCAAGAGTGAATGGGGAGCATGATATATAAATTTGACCTAATTATAATTTTTGTTTATGATTACTTTTTTATAACATTCAAAAAACTATTTATCAATTTGAATTAAAAAGCTCTTAACTGAA
Organism: Prionailurus viverrinus; assembly: GCF_022837055.1. Taxonomy (NCBI): domain Eukaryota; kingdom Metazoa; phylum Chordata; class Mammalia; order Carnivora; family Felidae; genus Prionailurus; species Prionailurus viverrinus. The sequence goes on from NC_062563.1 coordinate 32,652,731, forward strand.
GTAAGTCTCATTTAGTAGTAGCTTTTACATTAAATATTTTTAAAGGTTTATTTATTTATGAGAGTTCATGAGCAGAGGAGGGGCAGAAGGAAAGGGAGAGAGAAAATCTTAAGCAGGCTCCATGCCCAGTGTGGAGCCCAGTGTGGGGGTGTTCTCACGACCATGAGATCATGACTAGAGCCAAAATCAAGAATGGGATGCTTAATCAACTGAACCACCCAGGCATCCCTTAATATATCTTGTTATTGGACAGTTTTCTAATTTCTTAAATGTAGTGCATCTTCATTTAATAGTTTACTCAGTTGGTATTTTCTTATGTTTTAATGAAGCAGTAGTACATTTGTAACCATAGCCATAGTTATGTCTGTCTAGATTTGCTTTAGATTACTTTTTAAAAATGGAAATACGTGTTAATTTATTAGTCCTATAATACAAACTCCTTTTTTGAATAGTTGATATTTTAGGTGAGTTGTTTAGATCTATCTTGGAGAATTCTTTAGCAGTCAACTGCAGGATGAACTAGCCTTGACTTTTGGAAATGTTTAAAGCTGTTCTAGCTTACTGTAGACAGCAAAAACACTCTAAAAAATTTCCCCAAAGCCTAACCTCACAGGAATGACAACTTTGCATTTGTTTCAAGATGAAATGGGTAACTTTTCCCTAAGTTAAGTTTACAGAGATGTGGCTACTTTTTTATGTTAGCCTTGTCACTCAAAATTACAAAAGAAGAACTTCTTTAGAGGGATCTTTGATATTTGCATAACAAGGCAATTCTTTCTTTAAGTTGCCTGAATTCTACAAATTTTGAGAGTCCTCACAGTGGAAGTGAACAAGCAACCATTAGAACATCTATAAGATGACATCTACAGTGTGTAATATGTACATAAATAGAATCATTGTTGTACACCTATAACTAATATGTTATATATCAATTATATCTCAAAAATATTTTTTAAAACCAGAAATAAAAGATATTCAGATATCTATAGTTTTCTTTGAATCACATTTAATTTGCTATGCTCCAAATATTCATGGTAATAAAATATCTACATATATTTCAGTATTTGTTTTAAAATTCCATACCTATTACTTAGAAAAATTGAGTGTCAATTTGTTAGTGAACTTGCCCCAACTCTCTTTGCCAGGAGGAATCATTACTCTGAAAACAGAAGATCCTCTGCTATTGTTTTATGAAAGCTCCTTTGACTTCAAAATATTGGTCATATTTGAAAATCATCATCTTTTTATACCCCATGCTTCTTAAATAAATTCTGGTCCTCTGTTTGGACCAGCCTGCTTCAGCAAAGACCAGGTAGAAAGGTAGACCAGGGGTGAGAGGCTAAAGAGGAAGATGCTGGTACCATTGGCTCTTTTTTCAGCTAATGACATTGCCTTTACTTCTTATCAAGCTTTCTATGCTTTCCTGATGGTGTCAGGAAATAGATTCCTACGAATCTATATATGGTACTTGGGACAGTTATACACTCCCCACTGCTCTCATCCTCCTTCTGGATTAGGAAAAGCTTTAGCACAAGTATCAGAAAGAATTGCCCTGCTCTAAAGTCAAATCTGAAGGCAACTCTTGAGAGTCAAATTTGAAATGTCATATCCCATCTTTAAGAAGACTTCACTGACCCTTTCATCCTTCAGGAATCTCCTGCTGTATTCTTTAGTTCATTCAACAAGATTACTGAACTTTTTCAACCACCAGGGAAATGCAAGTAAAAATTAAAATGACCAAAATGTAAAACAATGATAACATCAAGTGGTGCTAATGATGTGAAGCTGTTGGAACTCTCATAAATTTCTGTTACAAATGCCTTGTTAGTTTTCCTTTGTGCATGTGTATGCACTTTTAAATTTGCCTTGATTCAGAATAGAATAATTCCAATTTTTATTTATTACATTCTTCCCACATACTTCCAATTATATTTATGGTTTAGTAAGTAACCCCCCCCCCAAATCTTCACACTGCTAAATAATAAAAATAGAGCCAGTTAATTTCTGATGTATTTTTAATAGGTGAAATCTGCCTCTTTGAGTATAGGCTTCTAGAAACTTGATTTTCAAAGGCAGTGGAGAATTTTGTTGGGATTTGTGATGTGCCTTTTTGTTAAGGCAATTTTTTTCAGCGTCATTTTCCCTGGTCTGTTTCCAGGTATATCTTTTTAGGAACGCAAGAGTGATCTCTTAGCTTTTTTTCCTCATTTGTCAGGAGACATGGTCTTTAGGCCTACTGAGGGCTTGGAGGAATAAGCAGGGATATGGAAGATCTCTTGGATTTTTTAGCTGGGTAATATGGACTTATGTGGATAGTGTCAACATAGGCTTGTCACCATGAGATCAAGGATCCTGCGTATGATGAAACAGAAAAAGTTCCTGAGGTCATCATTGGTACTATTTCTAAATATTCCTTGTTTTCCTTCTAGGTCTTGATGTCAGGTATAGTTCTGTGATTCTTTTTAGCCAATGATAGAAGCAGAAGTGATTGCACATTACTACTTAGGGAAAGCTTTAAGAGTCAGTACATAATTCACCATACTCTTTCATTTGTTATAGGGACCAGAAATATTCAAATAGAGGCTCTTTTGTCAGCCTAGTTCCCAGCATGAGGACAGCGCTGAACATAGCCTCCAGATGACCCATGATGGCCATGTAGCCTGAACAATAAATTAAGCCTTTGATGTTTTAGGCCACTGAATTTTCTTTGTTTTTGTTACTGCAGCATAACTTAGCTCATCCTGAACTTTTCAGATGGGTCCAATAATTGGTCCCTGAAAGACTAATTTTATTAACATACTCCAAACAACAGGGCTTCATACATCAGAGAGCACAGTCATTCCCAGGAGACAAAAAGGCCTGGAAAGACACCTGATGATTCAGAATCCTGAGGCACAGAGGAAAAAACATCCTTCCTTGCCCTGCCATTCTTTGCCAAACTCCCAAGCCCAAGTAAAGCATGGCTCAGTGAATCACAGTGCGAGTAAGGTCACAGAGAATCCATAAATCATTGCATTTCATATCAGCAGCCCAGCAGTCTTTCCAGTTGTGGATGGATAAAGGCTTTGAAGGGTTTAGTGGATTTTTCTGATAAGTCATAGTTTATTCTAATTTAGACTTGAGACTGTCTAGGCACTTTTCACTGCCCATGATAAGGAATGAAAGTGAGTCACTGTGAAAGTAGTTAAGTAATAGGTACAGATGCTCTTATTATATATACTTATGGCCCTGGTCAGTCCTTTCTGAGTTTTCTACTCTTGTTGTTTTTAAAATTAAGAATCTAAAGTCTAGAGAAGTTAAGTGACCAGGTCACAGCTACACAGCAAATAAATGTCAGAGTCTGATCTGGAATCCATGCCCCTTTAGAGGACCCTTGACACACACTGGACTGTGTGTTTGCTTGGAACCAGAACAAAAGGAGAATGTGGGTCATTCTTGCTCTTGGTTCCCAAAATGCCTTATGCAAGTGATCTCCAAATGGGCCATGAGGGCTGTTTACACTAGTGCCTGGTTGGGACCCCTAACTAAGAGGAGCTGGATAGTTTGGGGTTGAGGAGAGAAGATAGAGAAGGGGAAGCCATTGACTTTACAACTCAGACTTTATCAGTTATAGAAGAAAAGAGTTATCTCGCCACTGCTAGTTATCTTGGGGGATACCATGCTGGAATGAGAACAAGGTGACGTCAGGAGCCTCCCAACTGATTACAAGCATGAGGTCAGCTCTCAGGTCTCAAGAGAACTGCTGTAAATGATGAGTGGCTCATGGTCACTAGGCTTGGTTAAAAAGAAAATTGGCTGGCTTCCCCTCTGTTTATCAGTAAGCTTGTATGTCAGAAACTGGCTGAAAGTGTTGGGGTGTGGGGTGGGAGGAGTAGATGAAGAGAGTTGCAGAGAACGTCCCTAAAGGAGAATGACACCAGGTGATCTAATGTCTCTCAGGGCCTCTTTTCCATGCCTCTAAAAAATTTGGCCTCTCACCAGAAATCTAGTTTCTTTCTCCCCTATTTTTGCTCAGACAGTAAGATGACAAAGGTCGGAAAACATCAGAAGTAGAATGGATGAAAGGGTGTGGTGCACATGATCATTTTTCCCAGCCAAACAGTTTTTGGCTGAAACTTGCCTGACTTGGGCGCAAATTGCATCTTTGTATATGCATGTATGTGTATTTACTTTTTAGTTTACCTTAATTCAGAATAAAATAATTCCAATGATTGCTTTGTCTCATTACATTGCTTTGCTTCTCATTTACTTCAAATTATATTTATGGTTCAGTGAGTAAAAGCCAAATTGTACAGTCTCTACTAAATGATGAAAGTGAACCAATCCTTGGTATAGATCTTGTATATTCCTATTACTGGATTTCTCTTACTTGCTGAACTTGAATCTCTCCCACAAGAATCTAATACTGAGAGATACTTTATGGTATTTGAACACCAGGGAAGTGCTGAAAGCATTAGGATGAAAACAGAGAATTTCCAAAGCAGTGAGAGGCTGCCTGGTTTCCCACATAGTCCCTCTGTCACACTTATCTCTGGAAGGCTTTGTAATAACATCTGTCACTTTAACCACAAACATCCCTCAGTCAAGAAGCCCAACTTTTTCCAGGGAAGGTGATTCTCTGGGGTGTGCCAACCTGGTCTGGTGACCTATTTCACAACCTTGAACCTTCTAAACAAAGTTCACAACCTCAAACTTCCTTAAGAAGGGCTAGATTGAGACTGAAAGAACAAAATTGCACCATATAATAAAATAAAAGGAATGTTTATAGTTTTCACAGGTAGCCCAATAGGGAAGGGAGGAAGGGTTTATGAAATGAGGGAAAGGTAGGGTAATTAGAGGGGATTGGAGCCCAAGGACAAACAGTGGCCAATTCTAGGATATGAGTGTGGTTTATGTGTTTTTGAGAACACTGCTGGCTTATACTAATGTTAAGATGTTTTCTGTTTAGTGTTTCCTTCTCTCCTATCATTATCCTCACTCTGTAATACAATTCTATATAAATCTGCCTAACATAAATGACATATTGAGAAAACTGATTAAGTAGATTAACATTTGAGTTAACATGGAATGAAGGGAAATGAATGCCAGCCAGGGGCTATGAGATAAGAGAGTTTAAGAATGAACATTGGAACAAAAGATTATTAGGAGAAAGATAACCTGTGTCACTTTCTCCCCACTGCACCCCCATAGAGGACTCCCCAAATACATGGAAGATGGGGGTAAAGGAATTTGAGTTTGGACATCCTTTTTAAGTGTGCTACAGGGTGACTTCTGTCTGGGAAAGTTAGAGGATATCTGGGAGGTGATATCTGCTTTATTTTTGTGCTGAACCATCACTTTCTTCATTTTTAAAGATACATATAGCACATATATGTATGTATATATGTAAAGATACATATAGCACACATATAGCACAACAGCAAATAAACCTATTTGCTATGTCTGCAAACAAAATTCATCTAATAGAACTATTTTTGGCAATTCAATTACCCTATGTATTTCCATGTCCCTGGATATTCTGCAAAACTTCAGTTTAGGTTTGAATCTTGTGGGCTTCTGGCTTCTAAAGCTTTTATTTGCATGTTGTTTCTTAGATAGCTTGAGAACCAAACCCAGTGAGGTTTATGAACAACCTTTTTCACCTGTGGGGTTTATGGATGAGTAATAAAAATGTCTGAGCTGGTTAATCCCAACTGAAGGACCCTGACTTATGCTTCCAAATGATTGAGACCCCACAATTAATTCAGAGAAACTTGAATCATTTGGGAAAGTATTCTGGAGATGCAGGTTTGGAGAACTGGGGATACAGGGACAGCTAGTATGATCATTAAGGATGCTGGTTTTGTACTAAGGTAGATTTTGGTTCAATTCCTGGTTATTAATTGTGTTCATCATGTTGCTTCACTTCTTGAGTACCAGTTTTTTCATCTGTAATGGGGGGTAATAATGCCCAGATTGGTCTTGAGAATGTAATGAAATGCATTTGGTATAGTTCCTGATTTATAGAAGCACTCAACAATAGTAGCTGTTATTTTTTTTTTAATTATTGATAATGTAACTGTTATTATCACAATTATTACCATTTCAAGGTAAGGAAATTCAGGCCCATGGTGCCTTGATCAAGGGCACATAGTTAATTAGCTAGAACCAGATCTGGCATTAGATATCCCAACTGTGAATCCAGCTTTCATTCAATTACTTTGTGAAATTTCTCACAGCTCTTGCCAAGCTGTGGTTCAGTTCTGCCTTACACACTTCTATGCTTACCTGGGAGACAAGATAATGCAGACAGACGTGGCCAAATGGGTCTGTGGAGCAGTGGTTGAATGGGGACATGCTGTGTCGGTGAGCTCATCATGGAGGCTTTCTTTCTGCCTTTTCTATTCTGCCCTTCCCGTCGAAACCAAACACTCTCACCTGGAAACTATGCATCGTCCTTGAACATGATGCTTCACCACCCTTCCAACCTTACCTATAGTTGGAACAGCTGTTTACCTTCCTCAGACCTCTATTTAGCATTTTTTTAATGAAGGGGAACAGTGTGATGTAGTGGAAAGAACAGTGAGATTAGAACTGAGCAATGTAGTTTCTAGTTCTGGTATAGACGTTCTTTAACATTACATTTTCCTAAAAAAAGGGGATTAGATGAAGAAATCTTCCTTGAACTTCTGAACCTATGAAAAGAAAGAAGTGAAAATATGCTAAATATACAGTATAGATCTATTTAAACTGCCATTTTGTGTTTCATTGTTTTTTGAAAATGGAGAAAAAAGTCAGTATAATGAATTTTTTAAACAAATGGAAACTTTTAACTGGAAAAAAATTTTAATTATATTAAGTGTCTGATGTTTGGCTAACCTTTAAAACATAATAGACATAAGTGTATCTTTTTTTCTGGTGGATTTTGTATAGCAAATAAATAATTTCCTGCATAAAATGAAGATGGTAGCCCTTTTCTTTAGGCTCAAATTTCTCAAATTAGACACTGTTGACATTTTGAGGCAGATAATTTTTGTTGTGGATGCTATGCTGTCTTGTACATTGTAGTGGCACATCTCCCTAGTTGTGACAACCAAAAATGTCTCCAGACATTGGCAAATGTCCCTTTGGAGGTGAGGGCAGGAGGGAGATAAATATACCCCCTGGTTGAGTACTACTTTAGGCATATGTATATGGTAATTTGAATGGAATGATTTTCTCTGCTTCAAATCAATGTATTTTTCAGTTGTATTAGGATAGGATAGGCAGGGTTGCATTAACAAATTCCACATGTCATAAGCTTAATGGAACAAATTTTTATTGTTCCAAGGCACCTGTCCTCCATGTGGTGATTGAATGGCACAGGCTACTTGATTTGGGTTCCATTATCACAACACCAGCCCTCTATGATTGTGGATACATAGTAAGAAAACACAGAACTCACACCAGGTCTTATATGCTTTGGCCAGAAGAGATACAGCTCTTTTACATCTGTAGACCATGATGAGATCTAGTCACATGGCCTTTCTCCACTGCAAGGGGACTGGAGAATATTAGTGAGCATATGGACAATTTGGTGAATATTACTGTATCTATGACCCCAAACATTTACATCTTGGAGATATGGCTGCATATGGTAGAATCCCAGAGGGAGTTTTCCATTTATCTGTCATCTTTCACCTTGAGAGAGGCCACTAATAACTGGAACAGAAAATGTTCTCAAGTTCTTCTTTGCACATTGTGCTTTACTCTTTCTTTAATAGGTACCAATGCAATAATCATGGTGATATTTTAGTTGCTTAACAGTATTTTTTTTAAAGTCCACTACACCCCCCACTTTTTATTTTTTCAAATAAAAATCTCTACAGAAGCCCAGAATATAAAGCAATCAAACGTTGAGCTGGAGTGGTCAAGTGGGGATGGTTCCTTTCCCTCCTAAACCTCCAAAATGACAATGCCTGGTGGGATCACAGAGCACATTTTGCAAACCTGTGACCTAAAACATTTTAAACCACTTTTTCTGAATGAATATATGCTGTCTGATTTGGTTATAATAGCTTTTACAACAGCTGCTTGGAGAAAGGCAATGGGAGGGTGTACATATGCATCCCTCCCTATAGGCTAGGAGAGGTTTAATTTCTCCTTGAGTCCCTATTAGCAAAATTGTTGGAATCTCAGCTGCCTCTGGCAGTCACTTGTGGCTGACCAGGTTACCAGTGACCCAGACAGCATACCGGTACTCTTGCTGACATTCTTCAGGTCCCACCTCACCCCATCCATTGCCACCTTTCCTTACTATGTGTTCTTAATGTCCTTGAAAACATCTCTTAAGACAAGCTGCCCAAATTGGCATCGTCTCTTCCCCAGGCCTTAGCACACCAATGAACTCCTCTAGAAACTCTAATTCTCCTTCTACTTCTGTAGTGATCAAGGCAGGGGCTCAAGTCCATGTGGAAGCTGTTCATCCCCACATCTCCAGGGCAGCTTTGCTTCCACCTTCTTGACCTGGCTCTATTATCAATCCTTAACTCGTCCTCTTACCTGGATATTCTAGATTAGCTCTGTCTTTATGATCCTTTTCCTTTTGAGGGGACATTAGCAACAATATCATTTGGTATCATTTAATTAAAAAAATGCCAAGCCACTGGTTTGCTGTTGAAAATAGGTAGTTTCCTCAAACTGATATAAAGTTAAAACATCTTAGAATTAGAGAAGAAAGAATTTGTACATCTGCGCTGAGGTAGCATATTATAATGGTTTAAGAGTACACATCTCTGGTAGTGATTTGCTTCAATACATTGACCTTTTTAAAAAAAATTTTTTAATGTTTGTTCATTTTTGAAGGAGAGAGAGAGACAGCATATGAGTGGGGGAGGGGCAGAGAGGGAGACACAGAATCCAAAGCGGGCTCCAGGCTGTGAGCTGTCAGCACAGAGCCTGAGGGGTGGGCTCAAACTCATGGGCCGTGAGATCATGACCAAAGCCAAAGTCGGATGCCCAGCTTACTGAGCCACCCAGGCGCCCCTCAATACACTGATCTTATAAGTTGCTTGGACTTGAGCACGTTACTCAAAGTCCCCTGCCTCCATTTTCTCTTCTCTAAAATTGGAATAATAATAGTACCTTTTTATAATAGTCTTAAAATGGCTACTATTTTGGGGATGCATGGCTAGCTCAATCGGTGGAGCATGTGACTCTTGATCTCAGGGTTTTGAGTTTGAGCCCCACGTTGGGCAGGGAGCCTACTTAAAATTAAAAAAAATGGTTATTATTTATAAAGCATTTAAGTAGAATGCTCAACATATAGTGTATGCTGCATTAAAAGTTGTTTAAATAAATAAATAAATAAATAAATAAATAAATAAATAAATAGGTATATATATTGGTATCACCATTATAGCTAACCCTGCTATACAAAACAAATCTGCTATACCCTGGAAAATCCTCAACAAAAGGCCCACTTATGATTGTAGACAAATAACAGAGGCCAGCCAGAAAATCCTGATGTAATAGGTTAGCCACGAAAGTTGATGCCAGATTGTTTGCCAACCCTAACACTTAAAAGTGAATTTGCTAGTTGGTGTTCTTTTGTGAGAAAGAGCTTTCTCTTATGCAGAATGAAAGAATTTGACAATCACAATTTTATGCAATTCCTCAGTGGATGCTTAAAAAAGTGAAAATTTGGTGAGAAAGAGGACATTTACATAGTCTCAAATGATTTCCCTGGAGTTTACATATTAATACAAAAGGATACATAGTAACTTATCAGTGGCAAAACCTAGTAGACACTATGGTAACTAAGTTATCAAAGTTGACATCCTTAGCAATGGAATAGACTAACATTAGCAATGTCTTGATGGGATCTAATGAGAAGAACACATTGTGTGTAGTGATCTTGCCAAATTTTCATAAGCTGATCTAACCCTAGGAAATATTAGATCAACTCAAACTAAGAGACAAGCTATAAAATGACAGTCCTCCACTCATCCAAGATGTTGCTATCATGTAGACAAAGACTGAAGAACTCTGTGTTTAGTGTCTTAAAAGGAAATTAAAATGAAGTGACAACTAAATGCCATAAGTAATCCTGAACTGATTCTGTATTGGGGGGGGGGGGTTGAGATTGCTATATAGAACATTATTATGTTAGTTGGGAAAATTTGAATATGGGTTATGAATTAGATGATATCAGTGTTAAATGCCCTAACTGATAATTACATGGTGGTTATGTAAGAGCATGTCCCTGTTCTTAGGAACACTGACGTGTTTATGGGTAAACGTGTATGATGCCTGCAACTTACTGTCAAACGGTTCAGAAAAAAAAAGATTGTGTGTTTATGTGTTGACAGAATTATAAAACAAATGTAGCAAAGTATTAATAATCCTGTATCTCAGTAAAAGGTATATGGACCTTCTTGGTACTGTTTTTGCAGTTTTTCTGTAAATTTTAAATCATTTTAAATAAAAAACTGAAAAAACAACATAGAAATATATATTATTGGGCCCTCCCCCCCAAAAAACAGTGCATTTCTTACCTGACTGTTAAGGCCATTATGAACCTGGAAATGTATTAGATGCCCAGGAACTACTTCTGATAGTCAAAGACCTGTGAAAAATTACTGAGGATAAATGGTTCTCTGCTTTGGGTTTAAAATTAAAAAAAAAAAAAAAAAAGGAAGCCTTTTAAGTAATCTCTTAGATACCAGTGCTATTTGTTGAAAACTTTTCTGATGTTGACTTAAAAAAAATCTTTATGGGATTTTGCTCCATGCATGAGGATGGTATAGAGCCCCTCTGATGGTGGCTATGGATGTGTGTCATACCAGAGAAAGTCACCCCAGAAAGAGAGGAATGGTTGGTGTTAATTACATGTTAGGTATCCTGATGATGTACACAAGAGTTTATTCTAATAAGTGTCCTCATTCAGAGGTTTGTTGCCTGTGGACTGCTAAGATGCCTTATGGACATGCCTCTTCCCTGACTGTCCACAAAATCCGACCTCCTATGAGGACACCAGGGCAACCTCACAACCTGAGCAGGTACCCTTAGCAGGTACTCAGGTTAAATAATTTTGAAAAGAGGAGACAAAGAGTTTTAAATTTTAAAAAATCCCTTCTGCCTTCTGAGAATATGGGAGAGGAGGGAGGGTCTCTGTAGCTGAAGAGGTATTTGTTTCCTGAGTTAGGGGTTGGTGACTGTATCCAGTTTGAAGATACAGGCAATTTCTGTGCAAATTAAGTTGGGGAATAGTAGGAGAAGGAAGTTCCTGGAACAAAGAACTAGCAGTCAGTAAGTTGGGACAGATCTGTGTGCCCATTGTACTGAGTGCTCTGCAACTAAGGCCACATGTATTATCTTTTCATATGTGCTGGCTGGTTCTACATAGAACTCTCAAGGGGCTGATCAGTATTTCTCTAGAGAAACTCTATCCATATAACAAAAATCCCTGGCCACTATTGGAGAAAAAACCAAAAGTTTTTATATGTGGATGAAAGGCATTACCCTCCTAAAAATAAATTACTCTTCCCCACACATCTTTGTAAGAATTTTGTTAAGAAAGCAATTTCAAGTGTCCAGCAAATACTCCTAAATTTCCAGGGCATTGCTGGATTTAGCCAGATTTGGAGTCGCTATTTTGGCCTGTTTCATCCATCTGGAGTCCATAAATTTACTTCTAGGAAAAAAAATCACAGTTCTCTTCTTGCACAGTTATTCCCACTACCTTTGATTGGTTCACTCTCCACTTTATGATTGTCTTGACGTATTCAACATTTGCAGTCAGTGTCTGCACTTTGCTCTCTGATCCCCTGGGCTACTGATGGTATTCACCGGGAAATACTTTGAAACACATTCCACATCACTGCTGGACTACAGGTCAGAGGTACCAGGATTTGTTAGACACTTTGGTCCCCCATCTGAATAAGTGTCTCCCCATGGAATAACTAGGTATTGCTGCCCCTAATGTCTGTTAAACAAAAGTCTCAGAGTGGCTGTCTTTGTCCCATCCCCACTTGATCTAGCATTGACGTAAAAATTTCTCAAACCATCAGCATTGAACTGAAGAATTTGATCTTATCCCATATCCCTATTAAAAGGAAAGTGATTGTTTTGGTCCTTCCATGTAAAGTAACCATTTAATATGAAACTTTTCAGCATGGCTCAGCACCAAGTCTGCCTTTTCAGCGTAGTTTAGCCTTAAGTACCTATGAATGAATTGTATTTGCATTGAGTATGGAGAAGGAGCTACATTACTAGCACCATGACCTTGGCATGCTGCCCCCAAATGGTTAATCATGCGTTAACCAGTGTTCAGCTTGTCCCTCACCTGCTGAGGGACATAGCCTTAGATTAGTTTAGATATTCAGCCAGGCAGCAATTTGGTATGGGTCTAAGAAAAGCTACATTGTCTGTATAGGAAATGACCCTTACTTAGAAGAATTTTATCACAAAGTGTGTATGGATGTTTGAAAAATTGCTCATTAACACACATCCTCAAACTGCTTCCTCTTTCTTTTCTCTTAAACACCTCTTCCCTCCCTCAAATTGGAAAGGACCCTTTAGCTGGTGAATGCTCTCCACAATCTGAAGCAATTTACCATCACTAGACAATGTCAGTAGGCTGATAAGTAGGCTGTTATTAGTACTTGGCTGATAGCAGGCTTTAGCTCTGCCTTTTTGGGACTGTTGATAACTTTGGTTATGAGCAGAGAATGAGTGAAGTATCTCATGTTGTTGTTTTTAGTCCTGAAGCAACTATTCTTATCTTTTCTGGTGCTAGTTAATCTATAATTATTTTATTTAAAAATTTATTTTTTTTTTATTTTAGAGAGAGTGTGTGTGTGAGTTGGGGAGAGGGGCAGAGGAAGAGAAAGAATCTGAAGCAGCCTCCATGCTTAGTGAGAAGCCCAACTTGGGGCTTGATCCCATGACCCTGGACCCTGAGCTGAAATCAAGAGTTGGATACTCAACCAATTGAACCACCAGGTGCCCCTATTTAATCTGTAATTATTTTTTTCTTTTTTAATGTTTGTTTATTTGGAGAGAGAAAGAATGGGCAGGGTGGGTGGGGAGAGGGGCAGACAGAGAGAGTCCCCAGCAGCTTGGCTCAAAATCTTGAGTCAGATGCTTAACAGACTGAGCCACTCAGGTGCCCCTAAATCTTTAATTCTGATCACAGTTTCATTCATTCGGTCATTCACCTGAGATATTGTAGAACTTTTGGTATGTACTAGGTATTACAATGATTTAAAGTTCATTGATGGATGAAGCTTATCGAAACACAGGTAAATCAGAGTGATACATGCTATTATCAAGGACAGGAGGCTCATAGAAGCCCTACTTGGATCCCTGTTGTATCCTGCTGCTATACTTTAATTCCCACCAGCCAAGCAATTCCCCCTGTATCTTCTGTCAGTGACTTTCCACATGGCCAAGTTAATCTTGAGGATGACTATCCAGGCTGCTCTAAGCTCTCATCTCTGAATTGTAACCTTTGTTTAGTCATAATGTATTCTTGTGGCAACTTGCCTTGCTGTCTTTGTTGGAATTTGAATTTTGTGCCATTATTTATCATTTCCTGTTGTTTTGTTTTGTTTTGTTTTGCATTCTGTCTTCCCAGTTAGACTATACGTTCCTTCAATACAGTGACTTATCTTCTACCTCTCAGAATTGTATCATGGAAGAATCACTGTTCTAAATTTCAGGAACTGGAGTTCTAGTCTCAATTTGAGAGCTAACTGGCTTTATGACTACAAGCCAGAAATTTAATGTCTTGAGTTTTAAAAATTCTCAAGAATATAGGGGTACCTGGGTGGCTCAGTTATGCACCTGACTCTTGATTTCAGCTTGAGCCATGATCTCATCATTGATGGACTCTAGTCCTGGATTGGGTGGGCTCTGCTGATAGCATGAAGCCTGCTTGGGATTCTCTCTCTCCCTCTCTCTCTGCCCCTCCCCTGCTCACACTCTTGCTCTCAAAATAAATGAATGTTGGGGCGCCTAAGTGGCGCAGTCGGTTAAGCGTCCAACTTCAGCCAGGTCACGATCTCGCGGTCCGTGAGTTCGAGCCCCGCGTCAGGCTCTGGGCTGATGGCTCGGAGCCTGGAGCCTGTTTCCGATTCTGTGTCTCCGTCTCTCTCTGCCCCTCCCCCGTTCATGCTCTGTCTCTCTCTGTCCCAAAAATAAATAAAAAACGTTGAAAAAAAAATAAATGAATGTTAAAAAAAATGAAAAATTCTAATGTAAAAATGTGATGTTTATATTTGATGATTTTCACAGTTTCTTTAAGTTCTAAAGTCTAGGGAGTGTACTACACAACACTCCATATGTAGAATAGTGTCTTAAATGTCACAGGCACTCAATAAATATCTGAAAAATAATTGAAATATTGTTAATTATTGTCAGGGGCACTCAAATGTGCCCCTTTGGCCATTGTTTTTCAATGGACTTTGGCCATTGTTGTTCAAAAGGAACCCTAAAATGTTGGGGATATGCAGTTGATCCTTGAACAACACAAGTTTCAACTGTGCGGGTCCACTTATAGGTGCCTTTTTTTTTTTTTGATAAAAACAGTACTATAAATGTATTTTCTCTTCCTTATGATTTTGTTAATAATATTTTCTTTTCTCTAGCTTAATGCAGGGTAAATATAATAGATAATACATTTAAATAAAAATATGTGTTAATTGACTGTTTATGTTAAAGGCTTCAGTGGACTATAAGTAATTAGGTTTTTGGTGAGTCAAAAGTTGTACATGAGGTTTTGACTGCATGGGGAATTGGTAGCCCAAACCCCTGTGTTATTCAAGGGTCAACAGTAATGGTTCTCCTTCCAGTGGTGAATCAGATTCCAGACTTCTCCTAATTAGCCATGTGATATTGAACAAATTATTTAATGTCTTTGACTCTTAGTTGATTCATATTCATTATTTATAAAATTATGAGTGCTGTTTGGCTTATAGAACTGGTTATAAAGACAAATCTTTGCTACTACCTTGAGCTGATGTAGAAATGAAAGTTGGATATATGCATTATGAAATAGGTTTTAAATTTTTAAATAGTTTAAACAGTTAAAATTTGAAGCTTGAGATAATTTACCCAAGAGTCTTAAGGAAGCTGTGGTGAAGTTTGTATATTAAGTTCTGAGTTTTTCAGATGAGATATTTCAAGGTCCCAGAACTTCATTAAGGCAACATGGCTGTCTTGACTTTCTTTGGGTGGGCTTATCACTCTTTAGTAGCTTCCTCACTTTGTAGGATGGATTGACAATTGGAAAAGCAGTGAAATGTAATCAACCAGTATTATTCCTTAGCAGAAACCTTTCATGGTGAGTTGGTGGGCAAAAGTACTGGAAATAGTGGCTGTACATCCCTTCACATAAGGCTTGGAATATCTGGGAATGTAATGTTACTGCATTTGTGCTCCCTTCTCCTAACAGCACAATTAGTGGATTGGAATCTGATTTCATTCCCTGGAATCGTCCTGAGATCTTTTACTTTCTGCCCCTCTATGGCCCCAATTCCCAAGCAATCATAATCAGAAAGGCCAATTTACTTGAAATGAATATATAACTTGTTTCAAAACTAAATGTAATTGGTTATTGGATTGTCAGTCTCTTCCATTTGTGTGGCTGCAGTTTTCACTATTAAAAGCCTACTATTAAAATAGCTTCTGTCCATTTATATTAGAATGCAAGGTTCATATTTAATAGTCTTCAGGGAGAATGCCTGGCACTTACTGAATTACCCAGTAGAACCATTTTGGGTACTTGGTGTCCTGGAGTCATCAAACTGCCTTCTTGGGAAACAGCCAACATCCCCCAAATAATAGAGAAGCCAGATTCCAGGGCTAGTAGTAATAAATGTTTAAAAGAATGAAACACATTATATGTAAGGGGAAAACTACCCTTTGGGCTTTTTCCCTGGAAACTTTAGAAGTAATGACCAAATTAAAGCAACAGTTTTACAAACAAACAAGTCTACTTCTGGAGATGTCATTTTAATCACAGTATACATCACAGAGAACATGTAGACATTAGCCAAATACATGATTTCTCCTTATAGCAGACTTTTTCCTTCTATTTAATAGTGGTGGCTAACACACAGCCCTGAAACCTGGAGTTTGTTTCATTGAGGAATGTTTGGAACTAAATGGTTGCTTCATTATTTCCTTAAATTGCCAGCAGGTGATCTTCAAAAGACATGGAGACTCAATTATAGTAAAATAGCATGCCAAGCTAAAAAAAATTCATGTTCTTACATGAGCCCATTCTCATATTCTATCTGTGACAGTTCCTTGATCACAGTTTCTCTATGATAACTTTGCCTTTCACATCTTCTGGCTGGCTTCATTTCTGACCTTTCTTGAGTCAATTCATCAAATGTCTGTTGGCACAATAGCATTTCATTTGATAGAGGAAGTCAAATACAAATCCTTCATTGGATATGCCCTCAAGATTCTTCATCCTGTCACTGACTGGGCTGTGTAAAGAAGCATTAGCCCCTCAGTTCATGGCAGAGTGACACTTGGATAACTGGGCCATCAAGAATATGAGGTGCTTGGCCTTTTTTGTGAGTTTTCTTTTGGGATAACTGTTATAATGCTATGGAGGGGCTCCAAATATACTTCTACAGTTCTTCTATTTTCAGCAAGAGATGAGAAGTGGAATGAAGAGAATGTGCACAGAAATGAGGAGACATCACTGGGAATGACAGGCTGTTTCCAACATAGTCAGATGACCTTTTAGTATGCCTTCTGTGCAACAACAAAGTAGATCCAGGGTATATCCATACAATTCTGAATGACAGAAAGGAAGCATTCAGAGCTAACTGAGTTTCATTAAACATCTTACTGATACGATAGAGGGACTTAAGTCCTCAGAGAGTCCCTGACAGAGCTTTAGGGTTTGCTAATTTTATCTACTTAATTTTCTAACCTAAGAGTATGGTTTTTTTTGTTTGTTTGTTTTTATCAGTGTAAGAAAGACTGTCTTATGGGAGCAGTTTCATGGTTACTTTTAATTTCAATGTTTAACTAAAAACACGGACTAGCAATCTCTGGTCTACTTAGTAACCTGTCCTAAATCTACTGTGTACAAATTAATTGCTTCTTGGCTTTCTGACTAACCTTGTGACATTACCAATGAAGTAGTCTTTTGAAATTACTTTTTTTTGAGACCTGTAGCATCTTTTGGGAAAGTAAGCCTCATATGCTTATTAATCACAGAGAATTTTTCTCCAATACTCTTAAATTTGATGTTTTAAAACGCTGAGCATGAACTAGCCAAACACATTACATTTTGTGACTCTAGCATATTCTCTTAAAGTCTTTGTCTTTCAAAACTGAATAATCAAATTTCTTAGTCTGCTTTCATAAAGAAGGTCCTTGTCCAATTTAATAGCTCTTCTCTGGTTGTCTCCATGCCAGTTCTCAGTTTTCTTGACCTATAATGACCAAATGATACTCATGACTCCAGGTGTGGGTAAATCATGTTTCCATGGATGGGATGGATTAAGTTTTCTTCTCTGTTTCCAATACTCTTTCTGATGATGCTCAGTGTTCTGTAGCCTTCTCAGCCACAAGAGCACATTGTGCTGATTTCTTAAAGTCTGCAGTATGACTCTTTTCTGAGTCATAATTGTTCAGATTATTTTGAGAGTAAGGTACACTTCTATCCTTTGTTTACCTAACTTCTGTTGCTGCTGAAACACTGAGTAATTACCATGGATCTGTGAAATTACTGTAGGAAAACCTCAACCTATTGATCCCAGATTTATTTCACCCTGTACAATGTTCTTATTTTAATTGAATCATTTTTTCCATTACTAGTATTTGGTCTTCTAAAGGAGTAAGGTTTCACAGTAGGAAACACTTTATAGATGGCCTGGAAATCAAAACTTTTTCAAAGTTTAGTATATTAAATGCACTTGTACCCCAATGAAGCCGATCAGGGCGATGTTAAATTCTTTACATCTGAAAACCTCAGCCTCACCATTCTCAAGTCAGAGAAGGTAACTCTATTGGCATTGTGAATTAAGAGCATGATACCTATAAGGGTATTTGGAGATCTTTGAGAAGAAGGAACTATTTAGATTGGCTTTATGACAATATCAAAGGAATGGGTCAAATGAAGTTTACTTACTAGTTAAGGCAATATCACATACTAGTTAACAGAAGGGCTCCCTGTGCTCAGACTTAAGTTAGACACTGACTCCACCATGTATAGGCATGGTAAACTTGGATGAATATTTTGAATTTTTAAAGTCTGTTATCCCATCTATATCATGTGGATAATGATAATACAGGCATACTTCATTTTATGTGCTTCACTTTATTGTGCTTTAGATATACTGCATTTTTTTTTTTTTTTTTTTTTTTTTTTTTTTTTTTTTTTTTTTTTACAGATGGAAGGTTTGCTGCAATGCTGGGTTGAGTCTGTTGGCACCATTTTTCCCAACATTATTTGCTCACTTTGTGTCTTTGTGTCATATTTTAGCAATTCTCACAATATTTCAAACTTTTTCATTATTATATTTGCTATGGTGATCAGTGATGTTTGATGTTACTTTTGTAATTGTTTTAGAGCACCACAAACTGTGCCCATATAAGATACTAAACTTAATAAATGTTGTGTGTTCTGATTGATCTACCAACCAGCTGTTCCTCGTCTCTCTTCCTCTCCTTGGGCTTTCCTATTCCTTGAGACACAACAGTATTGAAATTAGGCCAATTAATAACCCTACAAAGCCTCTAAGTACTCAAGTGAAAGGAAGAGTTGCATGTCTCTCACTTTAATTCAGAAACTAGAAATGATTGCATTTAGTGAGGATGGTGTGTCAGAAACTAGAAGATAGGCCTCTTGCACCAAACAGCTAAGTTGTGAATGCAAAGGCAAAGTTCTTGAAGTTGAAAGTACTACTCCAGGGAACAGTCGAATGGTAAGAAAGCAAAATAGCCTTATTGCTGATATAGACAAAATATTAGTGGTATGGATAGAAGATAAACCCAGACACAATATTTTTTTAGGCCAAAGCATAATCCAGATCAAGACCCTAACTCTCCTCAATTCTATGAAGGCTGAAAGAGGTGAGGAAGCTGCAAGAAAAGTTTGAAGCTAGCAGCGATTGGCTCATATACTTTAAAAAAGCAGCCGCCTCCATAACATAAAAGTACAAGGTGAAGCAGCAAGTGCTATTGTAGAAGCCACAGGAAATTATCCAGAAGGTCTAGATAAGATAATTAATGAAGGTGGCTACACTAAATAGCAGATTTTCAGTGTACACTTAAGTGCCTTATCTTGGAAGAAGATGCCATCTAGGACTCACATAGCTAGAGAGGAAAATGCCTGGCTTCAAAGCTTCAAAGGCTGGCTGACTCTCCAGTTAATGGCAAATGCAGCTGGTTACTTAAAGTTGACCATTCCCAAAATCATAGGGCCTTTAATAATTATGCTAAATCTACTCTGCCTGTGTTCTATAAATGGAACAAGAAAGCCTGGATGACAGCACATCTGTCTACAACATGGTTTAATATGGTTTACTGAGTATTTTAAGCCCACTATTGAGACCTACTACTCAGAAAAAAATATTCTTTCAAGATATGACTGCTCATTGGCAATGTACCTGGTCACTTGTGAGCTCTGATGGAAATGTGCAGTGAGATTCATATTGCTTTTGTGCCTGCTACCACAACATCCATTCTGCAGCCTATGGATCAAGGAATAATTTTGACTTTTAAGTGTTAATATTTAAGAAATACATTTTTGTAAGGTGATAGCTGCCATTGACAGTGGTTCCTCTGATGGATCTTGGAAAAGTAAATTTAAAGCCTTCTGGAAAGGATTTACCATTCTAGATGCCATTATGAAGATTTGTGACTCATGGGACAGGATCAAAACATCAACATGAACAGGAGTTTGGAAGAAGCTAATTCCAACTTTGGGGTTGACTGGAGGGTTCAAGACTTGAGTGGAGGGAGTAACTACAGATGTGGTGGAAGCAGCAACAGAACTGGAATTGGAAGTGGAGCCTGAAGATGTGACTAAATTGCTACAGTCTCATCATATACCTTGAATGCTTCTTATGGATGAAAAAAGAAAGTGATTTTCTGAGATGGAATCTGTTCCTGGTGAAGATGCTGTAAATATTGTTGACATGACAACAAAGGATTTACAATCTTACATAAACTTAGTCAATAAAACATCAGCAGGGATGAGAGGATTGATGCCAGTTTTGAAAGTAGTTCTGTGGGTAGCTATTGTAAATAGCATTGCATGCTACAGAGAACTCATTTGTGAAAGGAAGAGTTGATTGATGTGGTGAACTTCATTTCATTGTTGTCTTATTTTAAGAAATTTCTACAGCCACCCAAACTTTCAGCAACCACCACCCTAATCAGTCAGCAGCCATCAACATGGAGGCAAGACCCTCCACCAGCAAAAAGATTATGATTCACTGATGGTTAGCATTTTTTCACAATAAAGTTTTTTTTTTTAACTTTTAATTTTAGAGCATGAACAGGGGAGAGGGGCAGAGGAAGAGAGAGAGAATCCCAAGTAGGCTCCATGCTTAGCATGGAGCCCAAACTGGGTGAGGCTTGATCCCATGACTCTGGGATCATGACCTGAGCCGAAATCAAGAGTCAGACACTCAACCTACTGAGCCACCCACGTGCCCCAGCAATAAAGTAATTTAAATGTTTTTAATGTTTTATTTATTTTTGAGAGAGATAATGAGAGGGAGTGGGGAAGGGACAGAGAGAGAGGAACAGAAGATCTGAAGCAGACTCTGCACTGACAGCAGCAAGCCTAGCATAAGGCTTGAACTCACGAGCTGTGAGATCATGACCTGAGCCAATGTCAGACACTCAACCCACTGAGCCACCAGGCACGCCTAAAGTAATTTTTAAATTAAGGCATTTACATTTTTTAAAGACATAATGGTTTTATGTACTTAATAGACTATAGTATAGTCTAAACATAACTTTTATATGCACTGGAAAACAAATTCATTTGACTCACTTTCTTGCAATATTCACTTTATAACAGTAGTCTGAAACCAAACCCACAATTATCTCCAAGGTATGCCTATACTTATTGCACAGGTTGTCATAAACATTAAAAGTAAAAGAATATATAAAAAACACTTATAGTATCTGGCATATAATAAATGATAAACTTGCTATAATAATAATAATGATAGTTACTGCTACTATTATAAATAAGGGACCTCAGGGTTTTTCAGTGGAACTAATTATTGAAATTTATCAACTATGGTAGACTATATTAGGTAATTGAATTAAAGTTAGAATACTTATAAATTGAGGAAAAATTTTTTCCAATTACTATTTTTTGTATCAAAGTAAAATTATAATTAAAGTGGATAGAGGAGAGACAAACACATAAAACATTACTACAATATAAGGGCTATCTTAGAGCTATGAAAAAATGGCTAGGATACCTAATAGTCATTGTGGATATCTACTATTTTTTTTTAATGTTTGTTTTTGAGAGAGAGTGTGAGTGGCAGAGGGGCAGAAAGAGGGGGAGACACAGAATCAAGAGCAGGCTCCAGTCTCTGGGCTGTCAGCACAGAGCCCTATGTGGGGCTCGAACCCACAAACTGTGAGATCATGACCTGAGGTGGAGTCAGACACTTAACTGACTAAGCTATCCAGGCGCCCTGATATCTACTATTTTGAGACTTAATTTTGGTACCAGTGCCCATATATTTCTCTGGGGAACTACCCTTAAATGATCTTAACTCCAAAGTTGGGTATTTAACCATGGCATGCCAATCAGAACATCGTATCCTGTTCACCTCTTAATTATTTCAGAGAGGGGCACATCACTGTGTGTGTGTGTGTGTGTGTGTAGTACATTATGTAGTGCAGTTTATGCTTGTGTGTGGGGGTGTTTATATAAACTGAAACAGAAGTTTCTTGAGTTAATGTTTATCTTAATCCTTGGATACAATCTGATGTTTTATGTTCTAGTCAATATTATTTCACTAAAAAATGCTGTAAATACAACTCTTGAAATTTATTTCAAAACCCTATAATAAGTAGCTATCTGATAATAGGCAAGCTAAAGATCATTCAGGTCACAGTGGTATATAGAAAACAGTTCTTTCTTGATTAACTTTTACAATATGCAGGTAGGAAGGATCTTCCTTGGGTGAAAAATTGATCTAACAGACGTAGATCACCTTACATTAACTGTAAGGGGGATATTTCGGCCCAAGTTTGACAAGTTGTACATCAAGTGCAAGCAGGAGTAAATTAACATAGCTGGATTAGTTACTAAACCACAGGAACCAAGGTTTCTAATGTAACTCCTGATCATTCACCATTAATTAGGCAAATGTGGGTATTGAAGGCATAACAGAAATCATCAAAACTGAATATAGCACTCATCAAAAATAGTGAAAAGAAGATGAAATTATGTGATCATCAAGAAAATGTTGGGACATAAGTCTTACAGTAAAGATAAATAACCCATTGGTTTTTAGTGCTAACATTTGAAGTTTGGTGCCTTAGTTGCAGTGTGCTAACAATTCAGAAATTTCGTGTTTAGCTAGATTATCAAATGTCCACGGATGGATTCTGCTTCCCTTATAATATTGTTCTTCTTAGCCCTCTCTCTTATACAGGTGCTCATGTTTTCCTATGCAGCCCCACTGGCAGTCCTTTTCATTGTTGCTTTGATGAACTAACTGGTCCTAAGAGAAATCATGTTGTACTTGAGCTCTTGTTTCTTGCAGGTGAAAAGCCAAGCAAATTAACGCAGTGTGTTGCAATTATAATAGTGTGAGGATGCAATACCCTGCTATCGAGAGGGGCTGTTTTTGTGGCTGGCTTTTGGTCTGTTAAAACTGACTGCAAATACTGGGTTACTGAGGTGAAAAATTGTAGTTCACAGAATGTCTACCTAATTAACATTTTCCTGATTTTTAATAGCCAAATATTGTAGGATGTACAAATCTTTCAATACAACATTTTTAGGTGACTGTTTATAGGAAAAATTGTATTTACATTCCCAAAGGTCAATACAACATTAACAACACATTAGACAGGAAAAGTTTTGAGTTCTGTTCCAGATGCAATTGGTAGAATGCCAGAAGCACATACGGGCATTTTTTTCAAAGTTTTTATTTAAATTCCACTTAGTTAACATACAGTATAATAATAGTTTCAAGTATACAATTTAGTGATTCAACACTTACATATATCAGCTGGTACTCATCACAACAAGTGCCCTCCTTCATACCCATCACCTATTTAACACATCCCCCCAAAAACCTCCCCTCTGGTAACCATCAGTTTGTTCTCTACAATTGCTCTGTTTCTTGATTTGCTTCTCTCTTTTTTTTTTCCTATGCTCATTTGTTTTGTTTCTTAAATTCCACATATGAATGAAATCATATGGTATTTGTCTTTCTCTGACTTATTTTGCTTGGTGTGATACTCTGTAGCTCCATCCATGATGTTGCAAATGGCAGATTTCATTCTTTTTTATGGCTGAATAATATTACACACACACATATGTATACATGTATACATTCCATTGCATATATATGGACATCAGGCCTGTTTCCATAATTTAGTGATTGTAGATAATGCTGCTATGAACATTGGGGTGCATATATCCTTTTGAATTAGTATTTTTGTGTTCTTTGGGTAAATACCTAGTAGTACAATTGCTAGATCATAGAGTAGTTCTATTTTTAACTTTTATTTATTTAATTTTTTAATGTTTATTTTTTGAGAGAGGGAAAGAGAGGGAGCAAGCTGGGGAGGGGCAGAGAAAAAGGGAGAGAGACATCCTAAGCAGACTGTGCTGTCAGTGCAGAGCCTGATGTGGGACTCAAACCCACGAACTGTGAGATCATGACCTGAGCCGAAACCAATAGTCGGACACTTAACCAAGACTGAGCCATCCAGGCACCTCTATTTTTAATTTTTTAAAGAAGTTTACTTTTGAGAGAGAGATGGGAGTGAGGGGCAGAGAGGGAGAGAGAGAATCCCAAGCAGACTTCACCCTCAGCACAGTGTCCAACACGGGGCTTGATCTCACGATCGTCAGGTCATGACCTGAGCCAAAATCAAAAGTCAGATGCTTAACAGACTGACCCACCCAGACACCCCCTATTTTTAAGTTTGAATAACCTCTATACTGTTATCTGGAGTGGCTGCACCAGTTTGCATTCCCACCAACAGTGCAGGAGGGTTCCCCTTTCTCATATGTGGGCATTTTTGAAAATATCACAAATGTCAACAAAGATGATGAAGGTGTTGGAGCTAGGAGAGGCCATGCTACTCCATTCATAGCAACTGTTTAACGACCACATTAATTGTTTTAAGATAGGGAAGCCATTTTTAAATATTTACATCCTCACATAATAGTTTGTAATGTATTTTACTTTATAGTTATAAAGCATTTTACTATATTTTAGTATGCTTGGCATTATAACATCATTTTTACCATTTAAATATTTGCACAGAATATCTATGATTTTTAGAAACAAATCATTGATGTTAAGCAGGAGATGCCTCTAATTATAAGATAAAAATAATAGTAAGTTACAGACACTAAAACTGAAATTTGAGTTTTGAGATAAAATGTTAATATACCTGGAGTTCTCATTTCTGCTGAGCCTGTGCTCTTTTGTTTCTCTCTGAATTTTATTTTGGTATATGACATTTGATATCATATAATTTATGGATATGTAAACATGTAAGTAATATTTGTATAAAAATCATTAAGCTCTGTGCCTAATATCTTTGTTGAAGAGACCATTAATATTTCATGGATTTGTGCTATTTCTTGGTCATATATTCCGTTATTATGAAAACGTATATGATACGTTTTCTCAACATTGGTATTATTGACACTTCGGATTGGATAATTTTTTGTTGTGTAATGTTAGGAGGCTAGTAGTTACCATGGGTTATACTCACTGGATGCTAATAGCATCCCCCCAAGTTGTATAATAAAAAATGTCTCCAGACATGGCCAAATATTCCCTGAGGACTCAGTTAAGAACTGCTAAGTCATTGTATCAGTTAAGGTCCTGATAGGAAACAGATGGTGTACCTCAGTGGAGTAAATGAGGAGAATAGTATATTGTCTACAAAGATATAGACAGGCATAAGGGAATCCAGTAAGGCATGATGAAACACCTTTGGGCTGATAAGAATGAGGAAGGTTATCATTGTTTTCTGGGCCTGAAAGGCAAGGGTGAGAGTAGTTACAAAACATAGAGTATAAGAGAGAATTCTGTGACAGGAGCTGTGCTTCTGTAAAGGGACAGACCAATTGGCCACTCACAGTCTGGCAGGGGAGATAGCTGGGACCATAAAAGCCCCAACCTGAATCTCTAAGTGGTGCCTCCCATTGTTTGAAGTTAGTTAGAAACTGGAGGGAAAAAGAGCCACTGATGCAGTGGTGAAAAATCAGCCTTTTGAGGTCCCCAGCAAGATGGAGAAGGGTGAATAGATCTGGAAAGGCAAAGAGAGACTATCAAACACATTTCAGTATTCAATATTATATTGATTATTGCCTCTGCCCCAAACTGTTCCCATTATTTATAGCTTTATAATATATTTTTGATCTTATAGACACATTCCACTGCCTCCAGTTTTCCTCCTTATTTAAATACTGCCTCTTATTTGTGAAAAAATTATTATATTGGTTTTCCTAGTATTTTTTGCAGTCTTTTCTCCTGGGTTTCATCCCCTGTCTTCCATAGGGTAAAGGATCTGTTGGTAGTAAATATTCTATGTATAAGTTAAGATAGGTTAGGCAATGCCATAATAAGAAAAAACCTTCATATTCAATTGCTTAACACAAGGAACGTTCATTCTTTGCCTTGCAGAATCTGCCATGAGTCAGGTGACTCTCCATGGCTGCTACTCCATGTGGAGGCATTAAAAAAAAAAAAAAAAGCTTATTTGAAGGTAGTGCTAGGTTGGTAGATATTTTGTCCCAGTAGTTGAAGATAAAAGTCTTCTGTTTTGCATTTCTGTTGTTGCTATTGAGAAACCAGGTAGGTATGTAATTTTCATTTCTTTGTAGATGATCTCTTTGCTTTGCACAGTACACTCCACCTACCCCCAGTTACTTTTCAGGTCTTTAATTTTAGTGACCTGCAATGTAACTGTGATAGATCTGGTTGTGTGTTTCATTTAATTATTCTTTTTTTTCAGATACTCTCAGCTTCATCAATCTGAAAAGTGTGTCCCACATTGTTTTTGAAATGTATCAGATTGTATTTCTTGAACACTACTTTCTTATTCTTTCTATCTTGTCTTTCTGGAGTTTGGATCAAATGTATGTTAGAGACTTCCTTGTATTTTCCCTGTGTCTTAGCAGTTCCTTCCGTTATCTGACCTCTTATCTCTCTGTACTGCATTCTTGGTGGTTTTTTTCAGATCTGTCTTTTAATTTGTTTTCTGTTCAATGTGTCCATTGATTTTCTAATTTGAATGGCAATACTTTTTATTTTTATAACTTTTGTTTGTCAACTTTAACTGGTCACTTGCTCCAGATAATAAGTTGATATGCCCATCTATTTCTCTATGTTCTATTTTTTTTTCTTGATAATTCTATGAAGAACTACAGAATTCTATAAAGAGTCCAAACATTCTTCATCTGTTTGGGCCAGATTGTGTGTATAAATAAATGTATGTGTGGTTTTCTTGTCATCTCATCATGCTTGAGGCTCTGTCTGTAGGAATTCCCGATCCTCTTGGAGTACCAGCTCCCTTCAGAATTCTTCACTTGACTTACCACATTGTGCAGAGGCCTTAACTTTACCTTCCTCTTCAAAGTCTGCAAACCCAGAGAGCTAGAGACCACCAGGGATTGGAAGATGTTATCACCATGTCTCTGGTTCATGCTTTCATATACTATTCTTTCAACTTTTCTATCGGTTTGATAGTTTTCACATGAAAGTTGGGGAAAAATACAATTAAATTAATTTTTTAAAAAAGAGAAGCAAGCTGATTCTAGGCCTTCCTTAGCTAAAAACTAAAGTAGAGATGGCTGACTTATAGAATAGGAATAATCTTTCTTTTTTCAAAAAAGGAGCCTTTGAGATAATTCTATTCCCCTTTCTTTATTGACTTCTGCTTTTCTTTATTTCCCCCCCCCCCTTTTCTCTTGCTATGTGGGTAGGATTTGTTCTTATAAATACTTGCTTTGAATTCATATTTCACTGATTTTCATTTTTAAAAATTGCTTTAAAATGTTACACATTTTTCTCCAAATCAAACTTTAGCTGGTGCTTACAAGTTTTGATAGTACTATGATAATTTCATCTTTTCTAAATAGTATTTTAATTGTAAATTTTAAGTGCTAAAATCATATGCATTTGAAAACTTTGGTATGTGTAGATAAATATGGAAAAATCACTTATAATATTTGGCATACATAGGTAAATACAAAAATATAGAAAACATGAAAATATTATTATACCCTAAATTCCCTCTATTTTGAGAACTACCATAGACATTCTTATGTATATTCTTTTAGTTTAGTTTTTTTTTTTTTTTTATCTGCAAGGCACAGCTTAGGTGTTTGTTCTAAACAAAATCAAGATCCCATTACATATAAGATTTTGTATCCTGACTTACAATATGAGTATTTTTGTGTGTCCATATTCTTTTAAAAATGGTATTAATAACTGCTTATCAGTTCACCATGTGCCTATATTTTATTTAATGAATCCTCTCATAGTTATCTAGATTGTTTCAAATTTTGCTATTATAAATTGTATATTAAGGGGTGCCTGGGCGGCTCAGTCAGTTAAGCATCTGACTTCAGCTCAGGTCATGATCTCACAGTCCATGAGTTTGAGCCCCCCCATCTGGCTCTGTGCTGACAGCTCAGAGCCTAGAGCCTGCTTGAGATTCTGTGTCTCCCTCTCACTCTCTGCCCCTCCCCCACTCTGTCTCTCAAAAATAAATACTAAAAAATAATAAATTACATAATAATATATGTCTTTATACATATATTGTACTGTAGATCTAGGATTATTGCCTTAAAATGAATTTCAAAATACAGATTGTGGGACAAAATAAGATAAATGTTTTTAAGTCTTTTGATACATATTGTTAAATTGTCCTTTAGAAGAGTTGTCCAAATTGAACAACCACCAGCTGTCCATGTAAGAATGTGCATTTCCTATCCAGATCAACAATTTAAATACAGTCTTTCCCAGCTTGGTTGGTGGTATGTGATGTCACCTTGTCTTGATTTGAATTCGATTTCTAGTACTAATGAGTTTTAATATGTTTTTCACATGTTTGCTGGTTGTTGCTATTTGTTTTTACAACTCATAAAAAAGAACTTTAATGTAAGGTACTGTTGTCCAAAGTAAAATGAGGTATGAGAAGCCACACCTTACTACCTTGCTCTCCAACTTCTCAATCAGGTCATCTGCCCTACTATAGGAAGTAGGGTACAGATTCCATTGAGCAAGCAATTTTACATAACAATCTCTCCATGGTCATATTACCTATTAAAGCACTGACTGATGGTTTTCCTAAAAACGACCTTAGAGTAATAAAAGAACTAATGAACATCTCAAGAGAGAAAAAAAAGAAACAGAAAACTATACCACTGTTAGAGCATCTTTTTATGTCTGTGCCTATCTTTCATCTTTTTGGGGAGCATACATCCTTTTCTAGTTTGTTTATGTGATATAGATAAAGGGTGTTACTCTTTGTTATTTTGCAAAATTTTTTCAAAAATGTGTTTAAAATTCTTTTGATGATATACAGAAATTTTACATCTTTGTATAATAAAAATATAATTTTTAATGGCTTCTTCCTTTTTCTTTCCTGCTTGGAGAAATTTCCCCCAATTTATGATGTGCTAAATATTCACTGATATCTTCTTTCATTTCCTTTATATCAATCTACATTTAAACTTCTAATCATTCTGAAAAAAATTTGTTTTATATTTTACTTATTTATTTTGAGAGAGAGAGTGGGGAGGAGCAGAGAAAGAGGGAGCGAGAGAATCCCAAGTAGTCTCTGTGCTATCAGCACAGAACCTTATGCAGGGCCCCATCCCTTGGGCCATGAGATCATGACCAGAGCCAAAATCAAGAGTCGGATGCTCGACTACTGAGCCACCCAGGCACCCCTGAATACATGTTATAAGGGAGTGGTCCAGATTTATATATTTCCAAACAGTTTATCAATGTCCCTGAACCATGTACTTATATTAAGTTCCTTCACTGATTTAAACTGCCACTTTTTATCATATTGTAAATTATAGTTTTGATTTCCTTCTTTGGCCAAGATTTACTTAGAAATTGCTTTTGAATTTCCAATCTTTAATAAAAAGCTTGTTTCCAGAGACTATGAGCTCTGCAATTTCTATATTTTGCCATTTCTTGGCATCACCATTACCATTCTTACAGTAAAGATATATAACTACCTACATGGTTTAAAGATACACAACTATTTGATTCTATTTATTTTGTTTAACTTATCTATAGTAATCTAATTCTTCCTTATTAAAAATGGTTAGGTTTAAAAAACTTTAAAAAATTACTTGGTAAGATTTTTAATTGGAGATGATATCCCAGGTTCTTTCTAGTGTAATGTACCCTATTTGCACTTGGCTAGTGTTAATGATATCCACTAGTCAAATTGTAGTGAAATGTATACAGTTCTTGTGTCACCGTGACTTCTCTGGGGGCAAAGTTCGTGCCTTCCTTGACCTTATCCTGGCACATGATTTGCAGACAATAAACACCTTTAAAATGCAGTTGAATTTTACCCACGTTAAAGTCAGTGAAAACCTGCAGGAGGAAATTCCTAAAGACACTAAATCCCACAAATAGTAAAGAAATCATTGTGTCCTCAATGTCAGACTTAGGGTCATTGAGTAGAAGGTGACAGGCCTTCAGATATGGTTCAGGTCACTGTTTCTCTCAGATAGTTTGTCTACCCCTGTAAGGTTGTCATATGAAGAACTTAGTCTTGACAGTGGGTTGAATTTGGTGGGTCTGAGATATGGGATTTCTATTCCTAGAAAAATAGATGTGCATCAAATCAACTGTGGTACTATTGAAATAATCTTCCCAGGAAGTAGTACATTAATCCAGAAGTAGAGCCAAGAACCTTCTCAACTCAAGGCCATAAAGGTCACTACTGATATTCTCATCTGGCTAAGCCATCATGAGACTTGAAAGACACACTTTTGTTCCTTCTGTGATAAATTTAAGCGTAGAAGTATTTACCCACATTAGTAACCCCAATGTCCAACTTCAGCTTTCTCCTTCCAGACAAGGAGCCAGTCTCCTCTGAGGTCTTCCCATGATGCTCTCAGCATGTGTGGGTGATATGGGCTTCTCCTGGAACCACTGACTAACCCTACTTTTCCCTGTCTGGGGTAGTCTTTCTTCCTCTACTCTTTTGGTTGCTCCCTTATTTAGGAACTTTCTTCTCTTCCCTGCATACTGAACATCTAACATTATTACCTAAAGAGTTTAGGTTTTACAAGGATTATTAAATGATCTGGAAGAAGTTTTCTTTTCAGCTGCCACATAAACTTAAGCAACCCTGATGGCAAGAGTGCAGAATGAGGGGTGTGTATGTGTATGTGAACTGTGTGTATGTGTGTTATGCATGGGGAGGGAGAAAGGGAAACACAAATGAGTATTTTAATGAATTATCCCATTGAAGGGACTAGATTCTTTCAATTCTCTCTAGAGACAATCTGAGTTAATTTTTTCAGGGTCTAGGAGGGTGACAAAATAAGCTTATTCTCTGACATCCCAGATGGCTTGCTCCCAGGGAAGAACAAGAGAAACCTGGCTGAGGCTGTGGAAGTTTGGGGAATCTCTTGAGCTTTTTCACTGGACTGCTGACCAGATTCAGATTCTCTCTTCTCTATGGGAAGTTCCTGATTTCTTCTCTCCAGACCTTCCTGTCTTCATCCCTTGCCTGGGCGAGTTTGACTCTCTCTTGCTTTCTTTAATCTTGGCTCACTCCTTATTTTTCCCTCCTTTTGTCCCTAGAACCCCAAAGGAAACATAATGGTGGTCTGCGTAAATCCAGGTATAGACATAATTGTTTGGCTTGCACTAGGGGAAGCCTGTATGTTTTTGCAGTTAAATTAGTGGCCAGTGTTTAAACATTAGGAAATTTCACATAAAAATCCGGATTCCCAACTTCTCTTATAATTTGGAAGATCTGGCCAGATTATATCCATATTTGTGGCACAATGAATTGGAGTCCTTGAAAACATCATGATCACAGAAAGAAAGCAGTCACAAAAGACCACATATTACATGGTTCCATTTCTATGACGTGTCCAGAATAGGCAAATCTATAGATACAAGAAAGTGGATTTGTAGTTGTTTAGGGCTGGGGAGTGGGGGGTTTGAGGAAAATGGGGAGTGATTTTAAAGGATACAAGGTTTCCCTGAGAGATGAAAATGTTCTAAAAGCTACTGTGGTAGTGGTTGCACAAATCTGTGATTATACTAAGAAAATCATTAGTGTGTATAATTTGAAGGTGTGTGTGTGAATTATAGTTCAATACAGGTATTAAAAAATGAGTTGGGGGTATCAGATGGGGAACATGAATTCTAATTTACCCCAGTCTCCATCATGTCTCCATCATTCTATAGACCCAGCGAGGGCCTAGCTGGCTTCTCTTACTTATATTCTGTCACTGACTTCTGCTGGCATTTGACTTTTTAGCCCCCATTTAACATTCGTGAGCATTTTCCTTTTTTTAGTATCTTCCTCATAACCTCCCTTTTCTCATCCTTTTCCTCATGAAAATTACCTTTAGTTGACTATCTCAGAGCACATCTTCTATGGAATTTAATACTATAGAAGAATAAAGAAAAGTATTTCCTTATTAATAACAACATCACTGTCATATTAAACCCTGTCAAACCAAACTTGGAAAAACATACAATCTGGATTCTGGATTTATTATACAAATGCTGTGTGCTATGCCAACAGAAGAATAACAGGAAATGGTTTATAATCCCGAGTCATCTTAAGTATTCTCCCCTGAACAGCCCTGCAGGATGACCAGGCTGGAGGTGCTGCAAGGCTGGAGATTGAGCTGGAATAGCGGGCATTTTTAAACAGCTTGTTGACGGACTGGCTTGTGAGAAAACCAACATTACATTGAAACTCTTAGGGATACTTTAAATTGGTGGATTATATGGTTGCTTGATTAAGTTTGGGTTATGTAAACAGTGGAGTGTTTAGATTTAGGCTTGGCTGTTGGAGTCCAGGCAGCTGTTTGTACTTAAGTCCAGCAAGAAGTCTTGTTAATCAAAGAACTGACTGAATCTCTTTCTTTCTCCCACCCCCGCCCCGCTGCTTTTTTTGTACCTGTGTTGTTTTTCCTCCTGTCCAAACCCTTTGGGCTCAGGACTGTCAGGAGGCGAGGCAGAGCATTTTGAATTCTCCTCTGAGGACCAGGAACTTATTTTTTTGATTACATGGATGTGCCCCACAGATTTCCCTCACTGTGAGGTAATCACTTCATTTATCCAAGTTCTACAAAGCCTTTATTATTCCGGTTAGTCCATATTTTTGAAGCTAAGTCATCAGTTTTGATGCGTTTGTTGTAAAATGTGGTTTAACAGCTTGTTAGCACATTTATTTTTTTTAATGGAACCCAAAGATATTTCATGCTTGAGCAGCAGTGGATTTAAGAGCCGATGAAAAGCTGCGCGAGCTGTGTGCATTCATCACAAAACAATGGCACGAGAACGGTGCAGAGTAGTGCACAGGGCTGGCACCAGCGGTAGTGCAGGCTTTCTTCATGAGCTTAGGTTGCCTTTTTTTTTTTTTCCTAACAGTGTCTTGTAAATAACCAGTGTTGCATGATGCTTGTTGGTTTCAGGTCGTCTGGGATGTGCTGGATCATTTGAGCAGTCTGAGTTCGTGTGGTTTTTCTACCCTCTGAGATGATTCTATTTTATTTTGTCCACAGAGCAAAAGGGAAACTGGGACTGTTGTTCTCTGTCTTCCGTATGTGGCTTTGTAAAGTTGTCTTAGATCTAACGGGTTGGAACTGAGAGCTATTGTAGAGCCTGGTGAATGTCAGAGAGCCTTTGAAAAGTAAAAGGGGGGGAAGCCACAGTCTCTTTCCACAGCCTCATCACAAATACAAACTAGGCCATTTTCCTAGGAGGCAGCAAAAGTGAACATTCTGTGTCTGACCAAAACCAACCTTTGGTTGAGAACTTTGATAATTTGGGGAGGAAGCAGAGGCACATGGTCTTCTTTGCCTAAATCCAGAACTGTCTTTGTACTGGGCTAGGTGTTGGATTAAAAAGATCTGCAGCCTTTGGGGAGAACCTCATGAGTAGAATTGGTGAAAACGGACTTGCTAAAATGTGTTAGCTTCTCATTTTCCCTTTTTGCATTTCTTCACTGTCAAGTGCATAAACAAAGCAACAGTGATTTTGTTTTTTTTGCAAGAGTGATTTTTTTTTCACCATTCAAGTCAGAGCTCACATTTCCTTTATATTCAAACAATTAGAGCGTAAAGAGTATTAAGAGAAAGAAAGCAAGTTTCTTATGTGAGAAAGAGATTGAAGCACTTGCATGGGGGAAGAAGAGGAAACCACAGGAAAAAAGTTACCAACTACTCTGCCTGGTGATCACCTAATAGTGGATGAGATTCATATTTACAGTCTGCCCACACCTCCAATGTTTCTTTGAGGCTGAGAGCATAAAATGGAACACTTATGTGAGGCTACCTTAAGTTTTCAAAGAAAGGACGGGAAGGAGGAAGGGAGGAAGGAAGGAAGGAGGACTGTTGCTAATGGTGATGGTACTAATGTACAGAATGATGACAAATAATCATCCTGGAAGGGATACTTTGTACAAACTACTCCAAATGTCTGATTTTGTAGAGAAAGAAAATGGAACAGAGAAACTTGTCTTCTCTCACTTTCCTTCTGACCTGAATGGATATCCCTTAATTCTGGATATTTCATATAAATGAAATCATATAACATGTGGCCTTTTGTGTCTGGATTTTTTTACTTAGCCTAATTCTTTCAAGGTTCATTCATGTTGTAGCATGTATTTGAACTCCATTCCCTTTTAGGGCTGAATAATATTCTATTATATGAATATTATATTTTGTTTAGTCATTCATCAGTTGATGGACATTTGGATCCTTCTGCCTTTCAACTATTGTGAACAGTATTGCTATTGATAGTCATATAAAAGTTTTTGTTTGAACATCTGTTTTCAATTCTTTTGAAGTCGAATTGCTGAGTCATATGGCAGTTCTATGTTTAACTTATTGAGGAACCACCAAACTGTTTTCACAGTGGGTATACCACTTTACATTCCCATTGGCAAATGTATAAGGGTCTCAATTTCCCCACATCCTCACCAACACTTGTTATTGTCTACTTTATTCTAGCTATCCTAATGTATTGAAGTGGTATCTCATTGTGGGTGTGGTTTGAATTTTCCTTATGACTAATAGTGTTGAACATATTTTCATGAGCTTATTGGCCATTTGTATCTTCTTTGGAGGAATGTCTACTCAAGTCCTTTGCCCATTTTTAAATTGAGTTCATTGACTTTTTTTTTTATTATTGTTGAGCTGTAAGAGTTCTTTTTATTCTTTGGATACTAGACACCAGATATACTGTTTTAAAATGTTTTCTCTCATTCTGTGAGTTTTCTTTTTGATGCACAAAAGTTTTTAATTTTGATGAAGTCCAATTTCTTCTTTTTTTTCACCTGTTCTTTTGGTGTCATACTTAAGAAACCACTGCCTAATCCAAAGATTGACTTTGTTTTCTTCTAAGAGTTTTGTCATTTTAACTCTTATATTTAGTTATTTGATTCACTTTGAGTTAATTTTTATAAAGAGTATGAGGTAAAGACTTCATTCTTTTTTACATTTGGATATTGAGTTGTCCCAGAACTTTCTGTTGAAGAGAATATTCTTTCCCCCATAGAATGGCTATGCACCCTCGTAGAAACTCGCTTTTCCATACATGTATGAGTTTGTTTCTGGAGATTCCATTCCATTTCATTGATCATTGTCTACCCTTATGACAGTATCTAGAAATTCAGTTACAAGTTCTTTATCTTAAGTTACTTAGAAATTATTTTGAAATTTTCAAATTGAAGCATTTTATGAATAATACCTTTATTGTTAAATTGTGTTTTTCTGGGGCACCTGGATGGCGCAGTCGGTTAAGCGTCCGACTTCAGCCAGGTCACGATCTCGCGGTCCGTGAGTTCAAGCCCCGCGTCAGGCTCTAGGCTGATGGCTCAGAGCCTGGAGTCTGTTTCCGATTCTGTGTCTCCCTCTCTCTCTGCCCCTCCCCCGTTCATGCTCTGTCTCTCTCTGTCCCAAAAATAAATAAAAACGTTGAAAAAAAATTTAAAAAAAAAATTGTGTTTTTCTTTCAGTGATTCAGAAAATGGGATGTCCATATAACCATTTTATTTTCCTTGAAGTTTAGTAACTACCATATATGAATGGTGTTGCTTATATCAGTTTTTCCTGGAACATGGCATGTCTTTTTTTTTTTTTTTTTTAATTTTTTTTTTTTCAACGTTTATTTATTTTTGGGACAGAGAGAGACAGAGCATGAACGGGGGAGGGGCAGAGAGAGAGGGAGACACAGAATCGGAAACAGGCTCCAGTCTCTGAGCCATCAGCCCAGAGCCTGACGCGGGGCTCGAACTCACAGACCGCGAGATCGTGACCTGGCTGAAGTCGGACGCTTAACTGACTGCGCCACCCAGGCGCCCCAAGGCATGTCTTTTTAAAGCAGCAGATTCACATCTATTTTATTTTAGGCAACTTTTCTTCTATTATATTTCTGTTCATGTTTTTGTTTGTTTTTTTCCTATTCTGTTTCTCAGAGAATTCAGTTCTGCATGTGTGATAGACCTCTTGTCTGTCTTCTATTTTTTTTTTTTTAATTTAGTGTTTCAGAGAGAGAGCACAAGCAGGGGAAGGGCCGAGAGAGTGGGGGAGAGAGAGAATCCCAGGTAGGCTCCACACTGTCAGCAGAGTTCAACATGGGTCTCGATCCCAGGAACTGTGAGATCATGACCTGAGCCAATATCAATAGTCGGATGCTTAATCGACTAAACCACCCAGGTGCCCCCTTCTATTATTTTTTAGTCTTTCTTTTTATTCTGTGTGATTTCATTAAGCTGTCCTGTATGTCCATAGGTTTCTAAAAATTATGATTTTTTTGGTATTTTTTCTTGCCTCAAGTGTGGCTTTCAACATCGTAATGTATCTGTATTTCTTTTGTGGGGGGGGGACATATTTATAGTAACTGTTTTGAAGTCCTTGTCCATTAAGTCAAACATCTGGGCCCTGTTACATACAGTTTGTGTTGCCTGCTTTTTTCCTCCCTGTGTATGGGACACATACAAAGAAACATTTCTGTTTCTTCGAATGTTTCATAACTTTTTTGTTAAACATTGGGCATTTTACTTAATTTTTTTTTTCAGAGAGAGAGAGAGAGCATGAGAAGGGAGGGGCAGAGAGAGGGAGAGAGAGAATCTGAAGCAGGTTCCACTCTCACTGCAGTGCCCAATGCAGGGCTTGAACTCACAACTGTGAGATCATGACTTGAGTCGAAATCAAGAGTTGAGCCACCCATGTGCCCTCCAGAAATTGGGCATTGTAGATAATATATTTTAGCAACTCAGGATATTGATCCCCCCACCAGGGTTTGTTGTTGTTTGCTTGTTTATTTGTTTTATGACTTGTCTGGACTATGGTAGTGAAGTCTGTTTCCCCCACTCCCAATGTGAAACCTTTGGTGTATTTGGAGGGATTGCTGTACTGTTTTCAAAAATGCCCCAGGGCATAGATTGCACTACAGCCTCATAATCAGTTTTTTATCCCTTTTCAGGGGTAGTTTTATGCCAGTCTTTGAGGTTTGTTATGACCATAGGAGGGCTCTTCTTAGCTGTCTCTTTCCCTGGTTCTTTCTGGTAATCTAGCTGACCTGTAATTTAACTCATTGCTTTTATGGGGCTCTCAGCTTCCTTCTAATTGTTTACTACCAAAGTCCCCACTGTTTTGAAGAGTGTTTGGAGAGGCTTGCATTTTCCAATACTCTGTTTCAAATAACAGAGTTTTTGCGTAGAGCTCAATATTCTTATGGCTTGCATCTCCCCTGGGCAAAATCTGTGAGCCACTGCTCCAGAGCGGGTGATGAGGACAGAGTCTTTCTATTTCTAGGGTGGCATTCCTGATTCATCAGCAGGACACTAGGTAGAAGCAGGAGCCTCCAGTCTTCTCAGCTTCTCCTAGCCTGGAACTTTCATGCTGTGAGTGAGCTGGGATAAAGGTCATTGGGCCCCTAGTATTCTCAGGCACCTGCTGTGCCTGGCATGGAGACTCTGTCCTATGTTGATGGCCAGGGGAAGGAGACAAGCCCCTGACTCCTTGTCTGAACTCACCTGCACTTTATCCTCTGCAATGTGAAGTTGGGAGGGGATGAGAAATATGATGGGCTAGCCCTAGTGGTGAGGTACTATAACCCTTGACTGTGAGTTGGAGTGGGGCTTTTGCCACATTGAACTGGGAATGGGTAGGGAAGTATCAGGTCATGGCTAAAGTACCACAAATTCTCACTATTCTTACCAAAATTTAGTAGATTTTCTTGAATGAATGTTCTCTATTTGCGGTATGCCTTTGGGAGAATTCCCAAAAGATCTAATTTTTAAAAAAGTATCAGCTCCATTTTCTTTTCCCTTTATTTCTTCTTTCTTAAAAATATTTTTAAAAAATCTTATTTCCTCCTATTATTTCAATTCCTATGTTTATATCGTGTGCCCTTCTTAATTTTTTGAAACTATGTTTATGATCTGCTTGAGTATGGAGATCTATTTATCTGATTCCTTAAATAATTTCTGTTAGGCTATGTATGCTTCATCTGTACTTTTATTACTTTCCTGTTTTTGCTTTGAAGTTTCTTTTCATAAATCCATAGCTGGTTCTTTTCTTATTATTACTTCCCTTTGATAGAGAGAGGCTATTTTCAAATGTGTTTTGAGGATGGGCAGGAAAGTGAAACAGCATTAAATTTCCATTTGGATTTGTTTTCTTGAATATCTCCTCACTGAATCTTTTTAAAAATACTCTTTGCTGGGGAACACATCCCTCTCATTCTCTGTGTAACTCATAGCCATGCCCATCTAGTTACGCTCCCTGTGCTGTGACCTGGGGATGACATTCTCTTCTTGGCTGTGCCTCACCTCCAGAAGGTCCCTCTAGGTTCGAAGGACAGGTCATACACAATTAGAAATGGCATGTCTATTTCACCTTCAACTTCACCTCTCCTGCTGTTCTTTGGTTTCAGTTTGGCTCTCTTGGGGGACATTATCTGCCTTTTCCCATGCTCAGTCCACAGACTTTGATTTCATTACTAACAAAGAATCACTAGATAGGCCTTCCAGTACTGTGCCTTATTAATAAGCAAGAATCCTGTTTCTTGATTTGTGTCTGAGGGGTTTCTGTGCCCCCCCACCCCAACGTTCTCCTTAAGATCCACATATCACTGTTTGGGTATATATTTGCTTTGTAGTTTTCATTTCTGGTAGTATCCTTTTTTTTTTTTATTACACTGAAGATGAAGTTGGCTTTTTAAAAAGTTTTATTGTTCCTTGTTTTTAGCATATATCAAGAAGTAAGAATTCCTTTCATCTTCTATGTTTAACCAGATATCAAGTTAGTTCACATCTATTTTGATAACATATATTTGATCATTTTTCTAATGTCTTGTTTGCAGTTTTAAAATTTCTCTTCTTGATATTTCCTCTAATTTTTATATGCAATCTTTAACAGGACTGATACAGTATCTTGTTTAATATTTGGAATTTATATATCTGTTTCTTTTGTGTCAAACATTACTCTTAAATTGTTTAACATTTTTCCTAATGTTCTTAGTGTTAATGAGTGTTAATTACTCCTTTGAAGAGATCAGGCTTCTGGTAGTCTTCCATTATTAGTTTCCCTCACTTAAGATCTTACCCTGCCTTCCATATTTTGTTGCAATCATCTTGTAGTTAGAATCTAGATCTGTCTTGGAGCAGCTTTCACAGCTGTTCTGAGATTGGATTCTCCTGCAACTACTGTGCTTCTTTAATTAACGATCCTCTCCAACTGTACCAGGCTAAATATTCATGACTATTTTATTTGATTTTTGCATTAAAAATGGGAATACTTTGAAGAAAGTTGTGTTCATGAAATTGAGTACTCAGATGCTTTTAGGTACTAAAGAGCAAGAAATTCAATCTCCATTCAAGGTATATTTGTAGAAACTTTTGAGACATGCTGCATTATATCTGGCTGCTTTTTCACAAAGATCCACCTTACTAGTAATATGTACTGAATAAATGAATAAAAAATGAGTGAATTGCACAGGACATTTGCTTCAGTAAAAATTAAGTGCTCACTTTGATGAAGTTTTGGGGTGATGGTGTTCGTGGGGTTCAGAGCCAACAGCCAAGAAAGAATTCTTGAAGATGTCTTTGGTGCAAAAAAGTGATTCTATTAAAGCATGGGGACAGGACCCAGGGGCAGGAAGAGCTGCTCTGGGGTTGCAGGGGGTAACCGTTCTCTGGAGTTGGGGGAGATAAAGTCAAGAGGGAGATTCCAAAGAGACTTTCACAAGCTGCCTTCAGCCTGCCTCATGCTCCCTCATCAGCTTCCTACATTTCCTTGTGATTTAGGACATAGCTTTAGGACATCTTGATGAAGGAGGATGATGCAAGCTGAGAGCAAAGTACAGGCTAACAGCAACCCCTGCCCCCTGGTGGGACATGTATGATATTCCCTGACACCCCCAGCTACCCCAAAACAGAAAAGGACAAAAAACAAATGGTTAAACTGGTAAGACTCTCCACCAGTTTACCAGAAAAAGGCAATCCCATCAGTGGCCTAAAGTCCAGGAATTCCCTAATGTCTTAAAGTTAATGCTTTGCCAGAGGGGGAAAACAAAACACCTTAGCTTGACAATAGCTAGGCCTCCAGTAAGTCTTTAGCAAGAGGGAAATTCCCTCTTGACTTTATTTCCACCCCCCTCCCCCACTCCATAAAATGGTTGCCCCTACAACCCCAGGGCAGCTCTTCCTGCCCATGCCCATGGGTCCTATCTGTGCTTTAATAAAATCACCTTTTTGCACCAAAGATGCCTTCAAGAATTCTTTCTTGGTCATCAGTTCTGGACCCCATGAACCCCCCCATCACTCCAAAACTTAAGTACTTATGATTGGATATTGTTCTACACTTTGATACATGGACTTTTAGGTGGTTTTCTTAATATTGGATAAAATTGATGAACACTTTCTCTTTAGCTAATGGGCTTGAGCTAACTAAGGCAAGTGGATGAGATGGCAGTTAGATATAAATGTATAGAATTTTCCATTGCAAGACCGACTCTGCGAAGGAAATTTAACCTGTGGTCAGAAGGGTTACTAGAGCAGGTGATACCATGGAAATAGCCTTGAAATCACAACCAGGTGATTTGCATTTGTGTCCTAATTCTGTTATTTCCTAGTCTTTCAGCCTTGGACAAGTTCTTTTATCATGCTAAACTTATATGTTTTAATCTGTAAATTGATGATAACAATATCTAGTTCACAGAATTATTCTTAGGATTATGTGAAAGCCACTGAGTTACAGACTGTCATTGAATGGTGATTGATCCTGAAACTATTAGAAAAGGTCTAGAAATATATATGGGCATATATAATTTCAAAAACTATGACACAGTAAGGTTGATTTCTGTAGTTAATTTTGTGGTGTATAAATGGGTAGACAGCTAGCTGCCTGAAGAATAGTCACTTTCCCTTTCCTTTTTACTAATAGAATCCTTATATTATTAAGGGTGGTAATGTACCTAGCTAAAATTCTATGAAATTCAAGCCTCACTATCCAGGTTAGGGTGACAAATAAAACACAAAATGGTTTCTGGCGATGGAGCTTCTGAAAATAGTTGATGAATGAGACATCTGATGTGGGGTGAAACAAATAATGCATGAAATAAATGAGAATTTAAAATAGAAAAATGTCCTCAAAGACCTAAGGAAAACTGTTGTTTTGCATGAAGTCTGTTGTAACTAAACTATAATTCAAGTGTGACAGCAAATACATTTCCATGTATTCAAAATCTCAGAACTTGCATTATGATTTGGTCACATTAAGGACCAAATCTTAAAACTTCTTTTAAAACTTTTAACTTCTTTAAAAAGTTTTTTTAATGTTTATTTATTTTTGAGAGAGAGACAGAGGGAGAGAGAGCAAAGTGGGGAGGAGCAGAGACAGAGAAAGGGAGACACAGAATCTGAGGCAGGCTCCAGGCTCTGAGTTGTCAGCACAGAGCCCAACATGGGACTCGAACTCATGAACTGCAAGATCATTACCTGAGCCAAAGTTGGATGCTTAACTGACTGAGCCACCCAGGCATCCCAAGGAGAATATTCTTTTTTTTTTTTAATTTTTTTTTCAACGTTTATTTATTTTTGGGACAGAGAGAGACAGAGCATGAACGGGGGAGGGGCAGAGAGAGAGGGAGACACAGAATCGGAAACAGGCTCCAGGCTCTGAGCCATCAGCCCAGAGCCTGACGCGGGGCTCGAACTCACGGACCGCGAGATCGTGACCTGGCTGAAGTCGGACGCTTAACTGACTGCGCCCCCCAGGCGCCCCCCAAGGAGAATATTCTTAACATCAAGATAAAATATATTTTATTTCCTTTATTTAATGAAAATCACCCACATAAAGTTTTTTTTTTTAATAGAGTGATAATTATTTTATTGTTCAGTGTTTTTTTTTTCTTAAAGTCTCCAAATTCCTTTATTGTTTTCTGAGGACATGTCTTTATAATATGTTTAAATTAATGCAAGCTTTTAATTAGACAGGATATCTATGACAGGGTTTTGCCTCTCTCACATTTAGTCTCTCTTCCATCTCTTCTCTTTTTCATTTCCTTTTTCTTTCTCCTTTTTAATTTTTAATTTTTAAATTTCTTTCTAGGTCTGCTCAGATTTCATCATGTTACTTCCTTTCTCTCCTCTCCAGGATTTTCCCATAGTTTCTTAGATCCTATATTCTCTTTCTGGGTTTTCTGGCCCTTAAGTAACTTCCCAAGAAAGAACCATGGAGACTATTTGCTTTCTTCCATGTTTTGCATGCATTAAAATGTCTTTGTTCTACTCTCACAGGCAACTGATAAGAGATTGGCTGTTGAATTCCAGATCAAAAGTCATTTTGTCTTGGGGCTTGAAGGCATTGCCCCAATGTTTTTTTTTTTTTATTATTTAGGAGGTTTATTTACATTATGTGTGCTCTGGGTGTTTTTACCTACTTGGAAGCTTTTAGAATTAGCTTTTAGCTTTTAGAATAGAAGCTTTTTTTTTTTTCCATTGATGTGCTGAAGTTTCTTGAAGATATATCTAAATGAGGGCTTTTGTTGGGGAGGCGGGGGTTTGCTCATTTATTTCCCTGGGGGGCACCTTGGCATCTCTCAGTCTTCAATTTTTCTTTAACCCAAAGGAATTTCCTATTGTTTATTTGAAAATTTCCTTTTACCACTTTCTCTGCCTTATATTTACAGGACTCATTTTTTGGCCACTGGATCTCTGTATCTCGTTTCTTTTCACTCATAACTTCCACTTTTATTTTCCTTTATATTCTTTGAAATTTCCTCATGTTCTTCTCTTATTTCTATTTTATAAAATCACAATTTTATTCCTAAGTATTGTTTCTTGTTCTTTGATCGAGTGATTGCCATTGGTGATGAAATATTCTTTTTTTTTTTTTTTCAACGTTTATTTATTTTTGGGACAGAGAGAGACAGAGCATGAACGGGGAGGGGCAGAGAGAGAGGGAGACACAGAATGGGAAACAGGCTCCAGGCTCCGAGCCATCAGCCCAGAGCCCGACGCGGGGCTCGAACTCACGGACCGCGAGATCGTGACCTGGCTGAAGTCAGACGCTTAACCGACTGCGCCACCTAGGCGCCCCTGGTGATGAAATATTCTAAAATTAGGTTGTACTGCTCTTTGTACAACTCTATGAACATACTAAAAACATTTAATTGTATACTTTCAATGGATGGTTTTTATGGTGTGTGAGTTATACCTCAAAGCTCTTAAAAGGAAAAATATAGACTGTGGAAGGATAGGATAAGATCCAACTAGAGGATTTATTCTTTGTTAGGAGTAGACACATTTCTTTCACTGTACTCAGGTAAAAGACATCTCTGAGATTAATTTTGCATTACTCTTTTTTTCCTATAAAGACCATCATTGCTGTTGATTTAAACTGGATTTCATTTGTACAAAAATATCCTGTGAATCCTACACTATGTAATTTTCCCTTATGCCCTATTCCCCTGAGTGATAACTTCTGCTGGTGGTTATTAGCATTTTGGACATGAAGTTTTAAACCCAGTCTTCTAGGTGACCACAGTCTTACCCAGGCTACAGACAGATCCAAGCATCTACTTTATTATCTTTTCCATCCTCTCCTTCTGCCTGAAATAATTTTGAGTCACTTCTGCCCACAGACTAGGGTCTCCAGCTGTGTGGACTCCTACATGGAGCTCTTTTCCTTAGAGCTGCACACATACTGTTCCCATCATTAAGCAGCTGGAGGTCAAG
Source organism: Prionailurus viverrinus (assembly GCF_022837055.1). Lineage (NCBI taxonomy): Eukaryota > Metazoa > Chordata > Mammalia > Carnivora > Felidae > Prionailurus > Prionailurus viverrinus. Next base: position 32,696,372 of record NC_062563.1, read on the forward strand.
AGGAGCTAGATCTGGTTGTAAAGGCATAGTCACTACATCTTCTTGAGTTATGAACCTTTGTACAATTACTTTCTAGTCAGTAAGCAAGTGTGGAAACCTCCGGAAATGCTAGGTCACTCCTTGCATAGTCCTTGTTTATTTAAAGAGTACATTTTAAATATTTTCCAGTCTTTGTCAATACCTACTTTCTCTTTTATTCAGAAACTTGGGGTGGAATGCTATGCAAATAGAGGAGATTTTAAATAAAAATAAAAATTAATAAGAGGGTGGAATGGACTACATACTCTTCCAGAGAATATGGAACCTGAAAACAGGCAGAATCAGATATTAAACTCTTCCAGCCTACAGATGCCTCTGCATTTATACTTGATTATAAAGGAGATGTCCCCAGTTCTCTGTGGCAAAATACGTTTACAACAAGGCAGCTAATCCATAGAAAATAGTCCTTATTAGATACTTTCTCCCAAGAAAGCTGATCAGATAATCACAGGGAAGAAGGGTGCCCTCTCAGAAAACAAAATGAAAAGGACTTTTATTCCAAAGATAAAAGTATAAATTTTATCCTTGTGATTTTGGGTGGCTTTTTTGTGGTGGTGGTCATCAAAACTGGTATTCCAATACTGAGCTTTTATATCTGTGTTCTGATTTCTTACATTTCACTTTCTTCTGGGTGATTTTTTTTTAATATATAGGGTTGGAAAATGTAAGTGACAGTGAGATGGGTCCCTGGTAGCTTTCATAGTCACCAGCACTTTTATAGTAATTTTCTGCCTCTAAGAAATTCTGCTTATAGTTGAACCTCATGAAAGGTCTCCATCCTGGTGGGGGATGCCTGTGTTGTTGAGTTCCCAGCAAGCCTTGAATCTTGGTCTTAGGCAATGAGGCAGCTGCTAGTAGCATACTACCCCTCCTCACAAAAGGCATTCTCTCATTTTTTTTTTCTGTTTTGCCTTTTTTTCTTCTTTCTGTTCTGATTGATTTTATTGGTTGGTTGATCCAAGTCTTCTGTCTTTTAGTTTTCTCCCAGCAGACCAAGCCAATCATACCTAGAGATATTAGATATTAATAGCTTTTGCCTCTCAGGGGATATGTTTTTTTGGGTAAAGGTGGGCAGTGACACTTCTATATTTTCATCATGAAGCCAAGATTTATAGCATATATTCAAGGTCTACTATTTGGTACAGTTACAAGGAGAGACATTAGAGAAATATGAAATAAGATTTCTCTGTTCTAGATCAATGGGAGGCATACATCCATGATACAACTAGAAACCAATGGAAAGGAGAGAGAATTCAGTGCCAAATTGTGTGATAAAGGTTACTAATTAGAGCTGTGGTTCACCATATGTAAAATATTTATCTTGACCTCAGCCTTGGGGCTACCCTTTGACCACTGGTGCTATCATAATTCTCTATATTTCATTGTAGGCCTGTCAGGCCTAAATATTTACAGGAATCAGACAGGCATCAGATTACTGAGGTCAGGACCTTAGAGATCTTCATTTTCACCACAGGGTTTTTAAATCAAAGGATGAATGTCCCATGGACAACCAGTCACAGTGTAAGATACTAAGCCAAAAGGAAAATGGCATACAAAGGGACACTGAAGAAATTATTTGTCCCTTCATTTAAACTGACTTATTTCACATCTACTCAAAACAGAAACATTACTGTAGGTTAGCATTAATAATCATTTAGGGACTGTATGTATTCTTGGGGCTTTGTCCTCTAAAAAAGTTTCCTTTGGATATGTCTGGGCAACTGAAGAACAGACATAATAAGAATGGAATTAAGCAGTGCTAATGCCAGCTGGGGTGGTGACTTCTCGATAATAACCTAATAAACTAGCACATGCTATACTTATAGCAAAATATATATAACATGTCCTATTGTTATGAAACAGTGGAAAAACATGCTGTACTTTTTCCTGATAATTTTTATTATTAAATAATAAGAACATTGCCAAGGATTCAGTTCAAAATACAATGAGAAACGAGTCTCCTACCACTGCCAATCCCAAAGAAAGCCCCTTTCTATATTTTCTTGCATATCCTTTTGAAATTTTGCCTGCTTATAACATGTCTCAGTGTGTATATATACTCTTTTACAGTATTCATTAATTTATTTATTTAGCATAAATGGTTACATATAGTACATATTGTACTGACCCTTAGTTTTTTTTTTTTTTTTATTTAACAAAATAGCTTGGAGATTATTCCATGTCATATATATAGTTATGCCTCTTTCTTAGATTTTATGCTTTGGAAGAAATTTTACAAATGCATGGTAAAAATAATTCAACTAAACAGAGGTTACACAATGAAATACAAGTTTTTCTCTCACCTCTGACCTAGTCCTTCAGTTCCCATAATGAGGGACAAGTACTGTTACCAGTTTGAACATTGACCTGTGTGAGCTTCATGTGTAATCTGTCAGGTCAAATAAATGAAATCCTCCTCAAAAACTCACTTTTGTGTGTTCAGTGTAGTTTTTAGCAAATGAAAATAGGCTAGCTCTTGGCACCCAAATTTTTAGCCAAGGTTTATCCCTTTTTGAGGTTTTTTTTTTAATTAAAACAAACTGCATTTTATGTATTCCCTGGAGTTCTTTATCAGAGAGATACCATTCAACCAAAATAGTGGATTTGTTTTTGGCCAAGATGGAGTAAAGGAATTGCATTTATCCCCCCAACTGGAGTAATTCTCCTTTTCTTCCACCCCTCCCCACCCCCCCACACAAAATATTTGAAACACTTTTGAAATACACTGAGTGTCGGGCATCAAAAGATCTTCAAGATATGAGAAACAAATGAGGTAAACCCTGCTCCTGACCCAGCTGACTGCCTTGGGTTTCCAGGCCATAACACAGCAGGGGGAACCCAACAAAGCGTGGCCTACTCTCTGAGGTGAGGAAACAGAGCTGAGAGACCAGGGAGACCAAAAGCAGAACAGAGCTGCATGAAAACAGCACCCCAGAGATCTGCATAGGGTCCAACTTGAGTATGCAGCGGTGCTCATCAGTGTTGCTGAACTCAGTATTAATGAATGTATGTGGGTAAGGAAACTAGCCAACTGAAAGGATTAGAGGGAATAGTGCCTGGCACTCATATAGGACAAGAAGTGGGGCCTATACCCACCAGCCACATAGGGTACTGGAGTGAATTATTCAGAAAGATCTGACTTAGTGGTGGGAGAATAATTAGCCATAGACTAAACATGGCTGTGGTTTCAGCTAATGAATCTTAAACAAGACTTGACAAGATCAAACTGTTTCCAAGAACTTTAACTACATTCCACACCAAAGCTAAAAATATTTATAGAAGCACAACAATATCCAGCATCCAAAAAAGTAGCATTAACAATCTCTGGCATCCATGTCAATGATTACAGGCATGCAAAAAGCAGGAAAATATGGCTCATTATGAGGATTTTTCTCCTCATAATGGAGAAATATCAATCAATGGAAACTAATGAAGATGATAGCATTAGCAAACAAAGACATTGAAGGCATTATTGCACTTGGGTGGCTCAGTTGGTTGAGCATATGACTTCTGCTCGGGTCATGATTTCAGGGTTCGTGAGTTTGAACCCAACATTGGACTTGCTGCTGTCAGCCTATCAGTGTAAAGCCCACTTCAGATCCTCTGTTCCCCTCTCCTTGTCCCTCCCCCTCTTGTACTCTCTCAAAAATAAACAAATATTAACAACAACAACAACAACAACAACTGTTATATCTGTTAATATAGAAGTTGAAAAAGTTAAGTAGAGATATGACAGACATGAAAAAAAATCCCAGGGGCACCTGGGTGGCTCAGTCCATTAAGCATCTGACTCTTGATTTCGGCTCAAGTCATGCTCTCATGGTTGGGAGATCAAGCCCCATGTCACACTCTGTGCTGTGCCTGGAGCCTGCTTAAGATTCTCTCTCCGTCTTCCTCTGGCCCTCTGCTGCTCACATGCGCATGTGCGTGCATGCGCTCTCTCTCTCTCTCTCAAAAAAAAAAAAAAAAAAAAAAATCCCAAATCAGACTCTTAGAGGTGAAACTACAATGTGTGAGGTGAAAAATACACTGGATTGGGCTCATGACAGATTAAACATCTCAGAAGAAAAGAGCAGTAAACTTGAAAATATAGTAATAATACTTTCTGAGAGGAAACAAACTTTTTTAAAGGAAAAAAGTGTCAGGGAACTGTAGGACAACTGCAGGTGGCCTAATATATGTGTAATCAGAGCCATAAATGAAAGTAGAGAAGATTAGAAAAGAAACAAATATTTGAATGAATAATGACCTACTTTCTAAATTTTATGAAAACTATAAACCCACTAATCCAAGAAGGTTAACCAACTCCAAGCAAAAGCAGTGTGAAGAAAACTACACCAAAGGATAGTAATCAAATTGCTCAAATCTAGTGCTGAAGAGAAAATCTTAAAAGCAACCAGGGATAAAAGTTTACACTGTGTACAGTGAAACAAAGATAAAGATGATATTTTTCATTAGAAGTAATGCAAATAAGAAGGCAGTGGGCAAGCACTTTTAAAGTACTTAGAGAAAAAAGAAATTGTTAACCAAGAATACTAAATCCATTGAAAATACCTTCTAAAAATGAAGGTGAAATTAACTTTTCAGACATAATTCATCACAGCACACTTATCGTTGCAAGAAATGGCAAAATCCTTCAATGCAAGGAAACTTATGCTGGACAGAAATATGAATCTACACACAAAAAATGCAGAGTATCAGAAATGATAACTGCATAGGTAAACATATGGCTTTTTCTTATTACTAGTAGCCCTCTATATGTTTTACTCTTGCTACCATAATACCTTCCTGGTGAGGAAATCAATATTTATGTGAAAGACACACAAACGAGGAACAGTCTGGTGCAGCTAATGCTATGAAATGGTGATCATTTTCTAAAATGAACCTACATTCCCTGCAATGAAATATCAAATATTTACCTTATAAGTTCATTTTTTTAAGTTTATTTACTTTAAGAGCATGCACACGAGCAGGGGAGGGGCAGAGAGAAAAACAGAGAGAGAGAGAATCCCAAGCAGGCTTTGTGCTGTCAGCACAGAGCCTGATGTGCGGCTTGATCTCACGAACCGTGAAATCATAACCTGAGCTTAACCGACTGAACCACCCAGGCATCCCACAAGTTCATTTTGAAGTGGTCCTTTCTGTTGAAGTATTACAGAAAAAGTACACAAATAAAAAAAATTTAAAAAAAAAGAGCTTACCGAATTCACAAAGAGAGCACACCTGTGTAAATGGTGCCCAGATCAAGAAACAGAATATTATTAACATTCCAGAAATCCTCTTGCACTTCCTTCCAGCAACTATCTCCTCCCAAGGGGGCACCCTGTCTTCTAACACTATAAATTAGTTTTTGCCTGTTTTTAAATTTTATATAATTGGAATCATATAGTATTTGCTTTAAAAAATCTGGCTTGGGGCGCCTGGGTGGCGCAGTCGGTTAAGCGTCCGACTTCAGCCAGGTCACGATCTCGCGGTCTGTGAGTTCAAGCCCCGCGTCGGGCTCTGGGCTGATGGCTCGGAGCCTGGAGCCTGTTTCCGATTCTGTGTCTCCCTCTCTCTCTGCCCCTCCCCCGTTCATGCTCTGTCTCTCTCTGTCCCAAAAATAAATAAACGTTGAAAAAAAAAATTTAAAAAAAAAAAAAAAAAAAAAAAAAAAAAATCTGGCTTTTCTCATTCAGTCTTATGCTTAGAAGATTCATCCATGCTGTCCCATGTAGCATTGTTTGTTCATTTTTATTGCTGTTATAGTATTGAATGGTGTTATTATACAATTTACCTATTCTATGATGGGTATTGGGTTGTTTTCCTGTTTTGGCTATTACGGATGGCACTGCTATAAATATTCTTCTGTGTGTCTTCAGATAAACATATATATACATTTCTGTTGAATATATACCTTGCAGTGAGTTGCTAGATAATAGGTACATAGTTCAGCTTTCCCAAATAATTGTACCATGAACCATACCAGCAGTATATGACTTGAAATTTCAGTTACTCAACATCATAGACAACACATAGTATTTCCTGTATTTTTAGCTATTGTAGTGGGTGTATTGTGGGAGTTTAATTTTAATTTCCCTGATGACTAATGAAGTTGAGCTATTTTTCATATGTTTACTGGCCATTTTGATATCTTTTGTGAAGTGTTTACTCAAGTCCTTTGCCCACATGTCTACTGGTTAATCTGTCTTTTTCTTACTGTAGGAGTACATACATAAGAAATATATACACACACAAGATATATAGATAGATATAGATATAGATATAGATATAGATATAGATATAGATATAGATATAGATATATAGATAGATAAATATATGTAATATTTGTTTTGACCCTGTCTTGGCTCATTCAGTTTCCTTTTTCATTTTCTTAATAGAGTCTTAAGATTCTAGAGTCTTAAGATTTGAATGAATAATGGCCTACATTTTCTAAATTTTATGAAAACTATAAACCCACAAATCCAAGAAGGTTAACCAACTCCAAGCACAAGCAGTGTGAAGAAAACTACACCAAAGGATAGTAATCAAATTGCCCAAATCTAGTGGTAAGGAGAAAATCTTAAAAGCAACCAGGGATAAAAATTTACATTGTGTACAGTTAAACAAAAAACAGATGTTTTAAATATTAATGAAGCCTTATTTATTAATTTTTTTTTACTTTTAAAATTTCATGAGCTCAATATAAGTAAATAAGTAAATAATAGCTAATGCTATTATTACAAAGTGAGTGACAGTCCCAATCCTTTCTATGATGTTCATACCGTACAGAGAGAAATTAATTTCCTTTTGAGGAGTACATTGTATGAAAGGTTTGGAACAATTAGAAAATACTCAGGAAAGTGCATCCAGGATGTTGAAAGATTTCCAAAGCTTAACCTCAGAGCTTAACCTCTGAGGAAGAGTTAAAGGATATGGAGACATTTAGACTAAAAATCCTACACAATAGGTGTGAGGAAGTATTGCTCTGAAAGCAAAATTCAGCCCGATCTTTATCACAGGAAGAGGAAGAAGAGGTTGCAAGGGCTGAAAGTGACAGGATATCAATTTCAACTTGTCAGGGGACAAGTCTCTGTCATAGTGGTCCAACGATGGGTTGGTAAATGGAGATGATTCACCTAAGAGTAGTGTTAATTCTGAAATTAGATGGAAAAAGACCTGAAGGAAATTATCCTTTTCTGAGTCTGTATCATCTTTGTTCCTAAGTCAGGTCTTCCAGGAAGCAGACACAGTGGTTGGGATGGGAACTTAAGAGTAATGCAGACCCAGTGACAGCCTTGGCCAATGCTTCAGGAAATTTTGGAGCTAGAGAGGGCCCTTCAGAGTTGTACCAAATTGGGCTGATATGGCCAGGCCTTTATTCCTTCATATTGATCTTTCATTGGATGGATGTGGGCTGCCCTGGGAAGGATAGTGATCTGCAACTGAGGTAGTCCCTGAAGGTGCTGAGAGCTGAAGGCCCTCGGTTGACTACACTTCCAGGAGCTGGACAACATGTTCTTCCTTGAAGAGGGATCATGTAGTCTATAGAAATATATTATAAATCTCTGCATGAATTTTCTTTTTAATCTTTTTAATTATAATATTCATTTACTTTGTTATATGTATTTGGTTCAACTTTATCCTCCCCAAATATCAACCTGACCACTGTTCAGAGAACAGTAGCAATGACTAAAGAAGCCACCCCTGTTTGGTCCTGGCTATCACTCATCACTATAGAAGCTCACCTGTGCCAGGGGTCATGTATAAGGAATTGGGGCTCTGTGTGATTTTGTGTCCAGAAGCAGTGAGCATCCTATAATTTAATTCTATTTCACAAATGGTAAGTAAGTTTCATACCCACTGGGATATGATCTTCTAGGACCCCCAAGCCTGCTTTTATGAAAACCAAAATTGCTCTCTACAAAATTCTTCTCCATTAGTTGGAACCCAATAGCAACGAGAGCCAGATGTTGACAAGATTCCTAGAAAATTATAAAACTAAATATTTAAGCAGAACTTTATTTCATATTTAAACTTCCATTTCAAGTATCCAAAGAATTTGCTTGGATGTAACTTAATTTTTTTAATGTTTTTAGATATTTATTTAGTTTTGAGAGACAGAGTACAAGCAGGAGAGGGACAGAAAGAGAGAAGGAGGTGGGGCGCCTGGGTGGCTCAGTGCGCCTGAGTGGCTCAGTCGGTTAAGCGTCCGACTTCAGCTCAGGTCATGATCTCACAGTCTGTGAGTTCGATCCCCGTGGGCTCTGTGCTGACAGCTCAGAGCCTGGAGCCCATTTCGGATTCTGTATCTCCCTCTCTCTCTGCCCCTCCCCTGTTCATGCTCTGTCTCTCTCTGTCTCAAAAATAAATAAACGTTAATAAAAGAAAGAGAGAAGGAGGCACAGAATCCGAAGCAGGCTCCAGGCTCTGAGCTGTTAGAACAGAGCCTGATGTGGGGCTTGAACCCACAAAGCACGGGATCATGACCTGGGCCGAAGTTAGATGCTTAACCAAGTGACCCACCCAGACACCCCCCCTTTTTTTTAATCTATGAAAGGGAGTGGGGCAGCGTGGCACATGTGTTCTGAGGCCAAACCCCCAAATTGAACCTAATCAATTTATAGCTCTTTGATGGGTAAGACTAATTGAGAGCTGATGGTGAAAAAAAAATTTTAAAAAGGACATATATGTTTTTATATGCTGTTCATTTGAATATTTTGTTTATTTGAATATTGGCATTTTTAATGAAGAGGCTTAATCAAAAGTAGTTTGTGCTTTGGTAGCAGGTGTTTCATGAGGGCCTGGCATGGGGCATAGTCAGGTTGCAGGGAGTACATTTTTTCCTTGGTTTCTTTAGCATGCACAGGAACTCTCCTAATCATTGCTACGAAGCCCGCTACTAAAAAAAGATTAATCTGCTGTAAGTTCTGTTTTCTTGGCTTGATCATGTTGAACCCAGTCAATAGTCTTTGAGGGTGAGCATCTCTAGATTAACCACTGGGATGTGGTTGCCTTAGGAAAACCATGGAGTGAAGGCTGCAATGTTTCTTAAAATCCCCCTTCAGAAATGGAGAACATATTCCCCAGCTTCTGGGATGCTGCAGACAAGAGCCCTTAGGTATTTCTCCCAAGGACAGATCCCCTTTGAAGGGAAGCCTGCATCCAGTGACTGATCACTATTGAGGGAGGATAAAAGGACCTGGACCTCTTATCCCAACTAAAGGCCCACCTCAGCTTCTGAGATCCCCCAAACTGAGACCTTTCTTAGAGCTTTACTGCAGCTAATTTTCCCCTCCTATCCAATCCTGTTTCCTTCCTCTCCCTTCCAGAGGTGTGGATCCCAAGAGCTATCCAAAGGCTTCTAGAGGTGGACACAAAACACTGATGCTTATTTTTAAAGTGTTGGAAAACACCCCATCTGGTAACCTTGGATTGGTAGCAGTGCTCTTGTGGCTATAGGCTCTGAAGTCAAATCTTGGTCAAATTCTAGTTCTCTCATCTGTTCATTATAGGACCTTAGGCAGGTAATTTAATCTCCCTTAGGTGTCAGTTTACTCATCTATAAAATGGGTATGATATTTGTGCCAACCTTGTGGGGGTGCCCTAGATGGGGTTCCACAAGAAGCAGACTGACATGAAGTTTAGTGTGTAGGACATTATTAGGAGGAAATTGACATTCAGGACAGTTAAACTTTAATAGATTGTGAGGGAGATAAAGAGAAAAAGATCCAGAGCATGGCATGCTAAGAAGGACTGAGCCTTGTGACATTTGAACACAATGGGGAAATTGTAACGAAGATATGGTCACAAGAAAGGTCAGGGGGAAGAAAAAAACATGGAGAAAACTAACAGAAGATTCTACTCAATGGAGAAAAACATGGATTATCATTTTTTATTATACTCCATCTACTTCCAAAAATGAGTGGATATGACATGAATTTGAGAACACATGGCAAAAGCAATTTTTTCTGAATAAAATATTACAAGGAGAAAATGTATAGATATTTCAGGTAACTGAAAATCTCATTTTATCTCATCTGATTAATGAAATATACAACTTTCTGAGGCGGGAGGGGGAAGCATACCTTATTTTTCCTGGGATTAAATCTAAGGAAGAATTTATCATGTATGTTAGTTCATATCTTCAGTATTACAAAATACCCACAGCAGAAATATTGTTTGACTGGATGTTTTTATTTACTCTCCGCTAAAACCAAGGGCATAGCATTGCATATTTATTCTCTAAAGGCATTTTTATGTGAATCTTAGGAAATATGGTCCATTTACTTTGCTTAAGCTTACATTGCTAACATAACTAAGGGATAATGTTTAGAGAATATAGAACAGTGATTCTCAACACTGGCTGTACGTTAGAGTCATCAGGGGAGCTTTAAAATTCCTAATGCCCACACCACATTCTGGACCAATCAAATCAGGATCTCTGCTAGGAAACCAGGTATTTTTAAAAAAACTCCCTGGGTGATTCCAATGTGAAGTCAAGGTTGAGAACCACTGATAAAAAGGACCAAGTAGTCTCTGTGTTCATTAGTCTGCCCTTTTTAAATATCTTTTTTCTCAGTGGCACTTTTGATGAGTGCTGAGCTGCAAACTATATACCAGTAAATATCTAAAGTGCTAGTATTATGGGAGGTTGAGTAAATAACTGAAGTCAGCAAAGTGGGCCCCGGAGTGACTAAAACCAACAGGCTTTGTGGTAGATTAGTAGGACATCTAGTAGTATCTGTAGGCTTACCAAGAAGTCAACAATTGCTCATACTTTTCAGGGGCCAAAGCCTGTGACCAAGTTACTTTCCTCAGTAGTTTGCCTCAGAACTCCAGGTTGGTGAAGGGTGAAAAAAATTCTATGGGGTTGATGGCCTTAAATATCTGGGAACACTAGGCTGATTCAGGAGATGTTCTGGGTTCCAATAGTGTAGTTCCTCAAAGTGACTGGAGACTTGGTTGAAGTTCCCAGGAATTAACATGAAATGTGACTTCATGAACTGAAATGTGTTTGTAAATGACTTGTAAATAATAGTTTCATTCTTCACCAGTGTAAGGTGGTGGCCTTGAGTCTTATCATAAGATCTAAGGCCCAAATGGAATTGCAGATCTTTCCAAGGGCTTTTATTCTTTTCCCTTTGGAGAGAGTTCTGAAAGGCTGATAGCTCTGTGCCTTTAATCCCAGGCTCTTCTGAGTCACTTTAGGTCCTACAGTTCACCTTGGCTACAAGCCACTACTCTTTCCACCCCTGTGCTATTTGGGATGATGCATAGGAAAGTTTAGTTGAGAAACAAAGGGTTTGACACACAAGCCTGTTTCTAGCTCTGAGACCCTAAGCAGGTAGATTTCTCTGAACCCATTTCCTAATTTTTAATGTGGGTTAATAATCTGTTGCTAAAATATGTAATAAATTGGTATCTATTTAAGAAGTTACATATGAAAGAATTTGATAAAATGTTCAGTAAGCACAATTAAGGGAAAGAGAATGATGGTACCAAATAGGTTAATACAGCATTTCTAAGTCTGTGTTCAACTAAAAATTTGTTGAAGTTCAGTAAAATATGCACAGACAGGAGGCTCTTAGTGGGCCCACTGACTAGAACAGAAGAAGATGCTTATTTTCCAGCTCTGTACAATTTGGAAATCACTCTATGACTTCTAGGATGTTCTGTGTAATATGGAAGTCACTGTCCACCTGAAATGTGAGTAGGCTGTTCGTGATGTGCTGTGGATAAATACAGACTGGATTTCAAAGAGTGAAAATAAGAATGTAAAATGTCTCACGAATAATTTTATATTGATTACATGATTTTTTTTGGAGGTATAGGCTTAACTGAAATATATTGTTAAAATTAATTTTGCCTGTCTCTTTTTACTTTCTTAAAACAAAATATGGCAAATAAAAACCCTAAAACTTAAAATTGCATACATATCATACATTGTGCCTTGTGTTATATTTTTGACAGTGCTGTTCTAGACCTTCATCTTGGACAATATAATTTAATAGGAAAAAATTAAGCCTTACAATGATTGCATTTTTTTTCTGGAAATCACACTTTTTTTTTCCATGTATTTGCCCTGATGACACCATGATGTGAAATCCTGCTCTTGACTCCTTCTGTCCATGTTGGTTTGGGGCTTTAGGAATTGAACATCCTTGAATCTTTCATAAAATAAAACTCCTCTTTATTGTGAAAAATATTGCCAGTTTTTTACAAGGTGGATTCTTCTGTTTTTTCCTTCTTTTGCTGAAGATACTTTATAAAGACTCTTGATTGCTGTCTAGATCATTTGAGATATTACCTGTAATTCCTGTCTTCCCTTGCTATTTATTGGATATTTGAAGAAAGGGGAGCAATTCCATGTCTGTGTGGGATTCAGAGGACTGCCGCCAGGATGGCCGACAGTCTGATTTTACTAGGGGAAAAAATGGCACCCGGTATTGTACATGCAGCTTTTTGAAATGGAAGTCTGAAGTGTGTCTGCCATAGTTTTTCTGCTGATAGTTTCATAGACAGGAGCTCTTCAAGACTGCAGATTGATAAGGACAGGTATCAGAGAGGGCCATGAAGCACAGCTTACTCATAAACAAGTAGTAGAAATGACTAAAATCAGTAAAGTGTAATAGTTGAGGCAAAGATTTGAATCATGCTGACTGATAAGTGTGCCTAAAGAAATTTGTGTGTCAGCTGTGCTCAAATCTATAAAATTGGTATTTTGTGGTGGTAACTTTGAGGGTCATTAGCTGTATACTGTTTGTCTCCATTTGTGCTTTTCCATATTTTTATACAGCAGTCATGCTACATGGTCACATTGTCCAGAAAGGAAATCAAAAGACCTATGAGTATACTTAGAGCCTCATATCCCACATTTCACATTTCTGTGTAGAACAGCATCATCCATTAGAAATATGTGAGCTGTATGTACTTTTAAATTTTCACATAGCCACATTAAGAAAAGGGAAAAGAAAAAAGTGAGATTAATTTTAATGCGTTTTAATTAATTTATATAAAATATTATTTCAACTAGTAATCCTTATTAAAATATTAAGGTATTTTACATTCTTTTTTTTTGTACTGTCTTCAAAATCTGGCGTGCATTTTCTACTCATGGCACATCTCAGTTTAGTTACATTTCAACTGTGCAGTAATGTAGCTAGTGGCTACTGTATTGGAAAGTGCAGACCTAGAAGCATTCATGTGTCCATAGGTGATTGGTCTACCTTCATATTCTGGGAGGGTTTAGGCTAGGCTAGCTGCTGTTGATGTGGAGCAGGGTAGACCAGTGAAAGGTGCTGAGCCTTGATAATGAGCTAATGGGCTGGGATGGCCATTCTTTTTTTTTTTTTTTTTTTTTTTTTAAATTTTTTTTTTTTCAACGTTTATTTATTTTTTGGACAGAGAGAGACAGAGCATGAACGGGGGAGGGGCAGAGAGAGAGGGAGACACAGAATCGGAAACAGGCTCCAGGCTCCAAGCCATCAGCCCAGAGCCTGACGCGGGGCTCGAACTCACGGACCGTGAGATCGTGACCTGGCTGAAGTCGGACGCTTAACCAACTGCGCCACCCAGGCGCCCCTGGGATGGCCATTCTTAAGGTAGGGCTTGGAATGACCCCAGAAGCATCTGTCTGGTGACTTTTGTAGACACCTCCAGGTTTCTGGAGAACTGTCTGTAAACAGTTCTGAAGAATGGGCTCCAGAAGAAAAAGTATATATGCCCTGGAGCCAGGGAGAGGATGTGGCATCCTGTGTAGTAAAGCATGAACTCAGCGGTTTTGGTCCCCCAGACCTGCATATTCCAAAGGTGTTCATTACTGGCCCTTGACAAGCTCCTGAGAGATAACCTCTGAGTCTCTGGGATACCTTGCTTGAGAAGAATCTCTATTTATGTTTAAGGTCAAGCAATGCCAGATAGTTTATGCTAATCATGTGATTTATGGTGAATGGTTTTTGTATACCTAGAGCTTTGGGCCATACTCTATCAGTTTGATGTCTTGGGAGCTGGAGATTGGAGTACGTAAGATCAACTCCATGCCTATGTGATTGACCCCTAATAAAAACCATAGACACGAAGGCTTGGGTGAGCTTCCCTGGTTGTAAACACTTCTCACATGTTGCCACACATCACTGCTTGGGAGAATTTAGTGCTGTACATATGACCTTGTTGGGAGAGGACAGCTGGAAGCTTGTGTCTGGTTTCTTCTGGGCTCTGCCCCATGGTCCTTTTTCCTGTGCTGATTTGAATCTATATTCTTTCACCATAATAAACTATAGAATCATGAATATAATAGCTTTTCTGAGTTCTGTGAATCCTAGTGCGTCATCAAAATTGGTCTTAGGGAACACTGAGGTATACTCTCTATTATACATCAACAGTGTTATTGATAAGGAAGGTGGACATAGAAACAGCATTGGGAGAATGGTGACAGGGCCCTAAATTATTTGGTGTGTTTACTGTAAGCCAGGCACTATTTCAGATACTTTTCATGCATACTTTAATCCTTGCAATATCTCTCTCATATCTGTCTTATAGAAGAAGAAATAAAACTGGGACACCTAGGTGGCTTAGTCGGTTAAGTGTCCAACTTCAGCTCAGGTCATGATCTCGCGATTCATGAGTTGGAGCCCTACATCAGGCTCTGTGCTGACAGCTTGGAGCCTGGAGCCTGCTTCAGATACTGTGTCTCCCTCTCTCTCTGCCCCTCCCCCGCTGACCCTTTGTCTCTCTCTCTCTCTCTCTCTCTCTCTCTCTCTCTCTCTCTCAAAAGTAAATAAACATTAAAAAAATATTAGAAGAAGAAATAAGAAATGGATATACAGACTCCAGCTGCCAAGAGGTCAAACTAGTAAAGTATGGTGCTTTGGACCATTTGCCATAAATGAATGGTAGAATGAGATTAAAGCTGAGTTCTCCTTGATCCTAAGCCCTGGTTCCAGGACACCATAGCACAGACATAGCCACATTCACTGCAATACCCTGGCCATGGCATGTGGAACTGAGTCTGTGGGTTCCCTGTCCATATACCCTTGACCTATATTGGAGTTCAGTGCAGGAGTTCCTAGGCAGACCCATGTCTTCCTGTGTTTCTCTGTCTGATAGCTCCTTCTGACAGCTGGGGCATGTTTGGCTTGCATGTGGCCCCAGTAAGGTTCTAGAAGTGGCCTTCAACTAATGACGGAAAATTGTTCATGAATAAATACCTGCCTTCCCTTAACCCTCAGTGGAGGCATGTTCCACAGAGCCCCTCATATGATCCCCACTGGGATTGAGCCCCAGCTGCCCACAGCTGTGACCCTCTCTATAACACACCCTTTATTGGCATTCTTTTTTACCCATATCACTTCCTGTTCCTTCACTGTATGACCTGTGATCCCCTCCCAAACAAAATGCTTGAACCTGGAATCCTAAACTGAGCATCTTTTTTTTTGTTAAAGTTTATTTATTTTGAGAGAGCAAGAGAACACAAGCAGGGTAGGGGTAGAGAGGGAGGGAGAGAGAGAATCCCAAGCAGTCTCTTCACTGAGCCCGACACAGGTCTCCATCTCAGGACTGTGAGATCATGACCTGAGCCAAAATCAAGAGTCAGATGCTTAACTAACCAAGCCACCCTAGTGCCCCACTGAGCCTCTGTTTTTGGTGGAGACCCAGACTGAGAAAAGAGATAGGATCACATCTGAATGGGTATATACAAAGCAAAAAGGTTTGAAGGACAGTGGCACTGTGGTTACACCCTGTATTCTGTGATTTTAAGTGTCACTTTCATAGCATACATATTGTCCTTTGTACCATATTTGAATTAATTTGAATCACTGTATTCAATTCTAGCATAAAATATGTACGTGCTGCAAGTTGCCATGCATGGTTCCATATTATAATGTGTTCTTTGTACTTTAGTTTACCTGGCTGATTCTTCTTGTTTTCCACCCTTAATACCATTAAAGTATGTGCCTAAATGAACCATCGTTTGTAAAGCTGAAAGCTGATATTTACTTAATAAAAATTAGACTTCCTAATACCTATTAAAGGGAAAACCCTTTGGGGGTGGGGGGTAGAAAAGAAGATAATGCTCACATTATTTTTCAGACAATAAACAACCTTGTATAATCCTATTATGAACATTAGCATACATTTCACAGCCCATCTGGCAAACAATAAAGGTCATGACTGTATGCATTTGAAATGCTATCCAGAGCATTGTAGTAAGGAAAATGGTAAAACCTACAGCTGTGTCAATGGGTCAAAAAGCGGTCATAGAACATTTCTCAGACACCACAGATTACTCAAATAGACTTTTATGAAGACAAGCTGTGTGTTAGGAAACATGTTTTTCAAAACCAAACAGGTCTGAAGGAATAGTTATGTGACAAGCATGGGTGGAAGCTGGGGGGAGAACATTACCTGCTTTTAGTGATTCATGGTTAGGTTAAACTGTTACAAAACTCCAGTGTCTTATGAAATGCAAATTGTTATTACAGTGTCCTTCATGGGACAGAGAAAATACAGTATCTGTTTCTAGTTAAAGAATTCTTTTTCCAGAACTTCAAAAGGAGTCACTCTAATGAGTTTTATGGAGAATTTCTAACTTGGAAGACTGAAAGACTGGATTTTTTTCCTAACTGATATTTGCTAATAGTAACTTATTTTATTGGTAAATTTTAGAACCCAATAGAAATATTAAGAATAATGTAGGTATTAGACACTCATTGGGCTGAGTTTCTGTGTGCATATTTCATACTCCTGCTTTATGGATTGGCCTTTATTTCCTTTCCTGTGCCTATTTCTTTCTGGATGAAATACAAAATTTACATGAGGATTAAATATAAAATATGAACTCATATCTCCAAGGATTGTATATAAGTGCTACACAATATGTTCCACTCCATTTCTATCTGAGCAAAACCTTTAAAATAGATGCCACCTCCGTTAAACATTGTTTTATTAGAGTGAGCATATGTTATTGGTATAGTCTCCTATTTAAAATGAATACCTATGGGGTACCCGGGTGGCTCAGTCGGGTATGCATCTGACTCTTGAGTTCAGCTCAGGTCATGATCTCATGGTTGTGAGAAAAGAAGATAAGAGTGTTGGGCTCCATGCTGGGTGTGGAGCCTGGTTAAAATTCTCTCTCTCTCTTTCTCTCTCTCTCTCTCTCTCTCTCTCTCTCTCTCACTCTCCCTCTCTCTCTCTCTGCCCCTCCCCTGCTCATGCTCACTTTGTCTCTCTCAAAAAAATTTAATTAATTAATTTAAATGAATACTTATGGATACATTGGCATTATCATTTAATTACAAGCTTTATAAATGTGAAAGATTTGTCATTCTAAACTATTTACAATTATTTTGCATGCATGTAGTTTACTTAGCTTGTACCCAAGTCTGAAAGCAACCTTGTTTGTCACATTCCTTTCTCTGGTAATAGTGATGAAATCGCTACTAATTTGAAAGAAACTTTAAAACTCAAGTCTGACTAAATGTTTGTATTCATTGCATTGCCAACGTTGTCAATGCAACATTGAATGCGAAATTGATAAACAGTCAAATCCCTGAGCTCCTCCTTTCTCTGGAAGTATCATGGACCTGATGTATGTCTCCAAATGGGCATGCATTTTTTAGCAGGATCCCCAAATGAGAAGTAGCATTTCTTGCCAAAATCCTGGAGGATAACACCTTCCCTCCGCAGTCCAATCCCTCAGTATCCTCTCCTTACTCAAGGGAACTTGGAGTCAAAATGTAGAAGACTCCGTCTTTGATAAGCACTATACTGCTTCACAAATAGACGCATGCCTGACTAAATCTGACACTGACAACAGGAATTTGTAGGGTACCAGAAAAAGTAATGCCTTCTCAACATGCCATAGATGAACTCCTCTTTACTGTAAAATTTGAACAACTGTATATGGGAAACAGAATTTTCTATAACTTAAAATGTGTCCTGGTACAAGGAGGTGACCAGCCCATGGCAAAACTCTATGAAATACACAGAAGAAAGTGAACAAAATCCAAGATACTACTAGAAAAGAAATGCTTATTACATCAAAAGAGAGACTGTTTTCTAGTTTCGTGTGGCAAAAGGAGTTTTGTTATTTGCTTAATCATAAAGAATATTGGTTAAGATACTGGTGTGACAAATAAAGGTTTTAATTCAATGGAATGTATAATGGCTCATGTCTAAGGTTCCAATTAGCAGATGGTTCTTCTCAATATAGAGACTGGGGAAGCAGGCTCCCTCTGCTTTTCAGCTCTGCCATTCCATAGGCAGTTAATGGAAAAGAGTGTGTGGCACGGGCACCTTTGTTCTAACTGCCTCCGCCTGGAAATGTTACTCATCACTGCCACTTATTTCTCATTGGTGAGAATTCATCCCAGAGCCAGACCCAGATGCAGGAAGGGTAAGGAATGTGGCCTGTGGCTGGGCAGCCACCTCCTGGTTATAACTGTGTTCTCTGGAAAAGGAGAAAAGATGGAAATGGTAACTAGCTGCTGCTACAGGAGGAATTGGAAATGCCAGAATTTCGTGTGTAATGTCTGTAGTGTTTACTGTCTAATATCAAAAGAACAAGGAAGAAACTTTCCAAATAGATCACTTGTGGCAGTTTATTTATCCTTCAAGACTTAGTTTTGTGCTGCTTTTTCCATGGAGCCTCCTTAGCCCCCATGAAGCACATCCCACCCTGCTTGTTCTAGAATAATGCATGCATGGATGCTGTCAGTTGATTTCCCACCTAGATCACCTTCACCGGGCTGGTGTACCTTTCCATAAGCGGCTATGCATGTTGGCTGCTAAAGGCTCATTGCTCCTCCCTTCTCTGGCAAATTGCCCTTGGCCAAATGGAAGACACTTTGAATTAGAGGTGAAAAGACCTTTCTCCCACGAGGACAGATAACAGCCAGTAACTGACTGATATATGAGTAAGAGGTCATTCCCAACATGGGATCAACTCTGTGATTCAGTTCTCATTCCTGAGTTCCTCCATGGGATAAGGCTAAACTCTAGCCCAATCCCTTCCTTGCCCCATCCTGCTTCTCTCATTCCCGTTCTCTTGAGAGCATCCTCCCCACAACTGCAATAAATCATGTCCACTGGAATCCCTGCTTTAGGTTCTGTTTCTAGAGAACCAGGCCTAAGACCATGAGGCACTGTACTTTCTAAAATTGAGAGACTGTGTAATCTTCACTCATTCCCTTCTACTTCCTTCTTTTAGGGGTGACACAAACCTTTAGAAAATAGGGCCAAAACTACAATTTGATAAAAAATAAAATAAAATAAAATCCAGAGTTTTTCTTGCATCAATGGGTGTTCTCCTTAATTTCCCAAATCTTCTACCTTTCAGGACTTCGCACTGAGAATGACCTAGGGGCCTTTTGTGATCCTCTTCTAAGAGGAAAGTTTTCTTTTCCATATAATAAGCAGGAAGATGGAGACAAATATTTTATGTTTTTAACTGTCAGGAAGCCTCCTTTAACCAAAAACTAAAAATGAACCATAGCATTTCATCCAGGAGCAGTTAGCACAGGTAAACTGGAGACAAAATAAAATATTAATTGGTGCTGTAGCTTAGCGTAGCATCTGGAACATGGCAAAGTACTCAAAGTTTACTATTGTTCTCTTTACTTTCATTCTAAAGCATTCCCTAAGATAGGAAGGGAAAGCCAGAATTGGCCCCATTCTCAGAAGAAAGTTTGAAAACATCAGAGTCAGCCTCAAATCATGACTCTCCATAGCAGCAATTTGAAATGTTATGATTTGGTTTGAATGTCCCCCAAATCTGCTACAGGAACCCATAGGGTGCAGTCATCAAGTGAACCTGTATTTGGTGTTTATAGTGTTCATGCTTGTCTTATGACAATAATAATAGTAGGTTCTGGAATGAATTAATGCTTCATTAATATATTTAATAAGAATCAGGCATGACATCATTGGTGTGTTCTAATTCCTATGGATATTATCTACATGGAAATATTTCTTGAGGGGGAATATTTAGAAACACATTTTAGAACTTCCCCCGTGGTGAAGGATAATGAATCTTTTGCCTCTACTGTGGACCAAATTATCATAATTTGGTCTGCATAAATGTGGGAGCTAAGCTTCTTATAATCTTCTTATTAGCAAGCAAATGGATTTCTCTCTCCTAATCAAATTATACAAATTTTTGCCTAATTTTACTTAAACTGTTTCTTCTCTTGAAATAACTTTACTTCTCCATTTACAGACCCCCATGCTTTCCTGTCTTTTGAGCCAAACCATCACCGTGAAATTTTTTTTGAAAATTCTAGGTTACAATTATGTTATTATTTTCTGACTACCCAAAGTCCATCTTGGCTGTTATCCATAACGGTTTGTTATTGGATTGTATTCAAGTTATCACCTAGTTTCTAAGTTGACAAACTTGTCTAGATCATACCCTTTCTCTGATAGCGTGCTGCATGAGGAAATAGATCATGTTTCATATATTGCAGTGTCATCCTCATTTTGATTAGCACGCACTTGAGCATACAGGAGGTGCTCAATACATGCTTGAATGTGTGATTGAATGCACATCTCATATTTATTGATGCCATCATTACTGGGTCTCTGAGATGAAAGGGGTCAGGAATGTCACATGCTTCCTCAGCTCACTTCCTTGACCCAGTGTGACCCAAGGGTGTTGTACAGCCAAGTGTGGAAAGGAATTCACTCCCTTGCCCTCCTCTCCCAACACATCTTGCCTAGAGACAACTTTAGACATTGTTGGCAAGAGAATGTCTACAATCGGGTCAGACAAAAAGGTCATTTCTACATTAGAAAAGGTCTGTGATATCTTTCCCTCAACAAGGAGCAAGACCCCATTAAGTGTCAATTGAAGCACAGATAACATAGGAGTATGAAAGAATACACACACAAACAGGGCTGTGTATTGTTACATATGGAAAAATGTGTATATTTGATATATTTATCTTGATATTTTCTAAGGAAGCAATTATAATGTATGTACATAACACAAAGTGGTATATTTCTAAGGTGATCTGTGTCAGTGTAGACGCTTGACATATTTGGAGTTTATGCAGAGTAGTAATTAGAACTAGGTGATCTATGCTTCCTTTTATGCTGAGCTGTGGAGTGCTGTGATTTGTGTTGCATAGACTCATATACTGCTCTAGAAATGTGCTTCATTTGGCCATGCTTTATTTTTCACCCTGTTTGGAAGGACCACCTTTATCTCCAGCCTTTCAGTGCCAGGGAAAATGAAGAGGCTTTAAGAAAGCAAAGAGGCCATGATGTCAGTCTCTAGTTTTTGCTAGCTGAGTGAATTTTGGAATGTTATTTGATTTTTCTGTTACTGTTTCCCCTTCTGTACAATGAAGATAATAGTATCTACACATCCAAATGATTTTGAGCTTTTAATGAGGTGTATATAGCCAACTGGCACAGTGCTTGGGGGAAAAAATCCAGTCACTTACCCATTCACTTAACAAACATTTATCATGTACCTACTATGAGTCAGCTTACATTTTAGTAGAAAGAGTTTAAATAAAGTGGGGGAGGGAATGGGAAATTCTGGAATGGGAATTTTTGTGCAGGCCTCATTGATAATGTATATCTGATAAAAGATCTGAAGGGGACAAGGGAGTTAGCTATGTGCAGAGGTGAAGGAAGAGAGTAGAAGAAACAGTAACTGCCAAGACCCTGGGGTTGGAGTGTGTTTAATGAGTTTGAAGACTATCCTGAAGGTCAGCATGGTTGGAGAGGGGTTAGCAATGAGGAGAAGAAAAAATAAATGAGCAAGGCAATGGAGAGCTTGATCAAATAGAGCGCTGTGTGTCATTAAAGTAGCTTTTACTCTGCTGAGAAACCGTTGGAACATTTCAAGCCATCGACTGATTGACTGATGTTTTAAAGCATCACTGTGGCTGCTGGTTGAGAATTAAATGAAAGGAGGAAAGAACCAATTTTCAAGCTACTATAATAATACAGAAGAGGACGATAGCTAAAACTGGGGTGGTGCCACTGAAGTTAGTGAAAGTGATTAGATTCTGGGTAATAGTAAATAATTATAGTTTGAAATAAGTATAAAATATGTAAATCATAATTTTTGATAATGAATAAGAATATCTACTTAAAATGGCAATAGTTTTTGGTATTATAGCAATGCTTTTGGTAATGGTAATGCCTCAGCTGCTTTTTCTATACCAAAAATGCCCCAGGAAATGCTATGGATTTGAATATTTTGCATATGGAATGCCTTAAATGTTTTGGCAAGATATTTTTATCTTTTCTAATGTTTCTGAAAAACTGAGATGAATCCTTAAGCTTTTTCACTTTTTAATTTGTAGACTTTAATTTTTTAAGAGTACCTTTAGGTTCACAGCAAGATGAGAGGAAGGTACAGAGATTTCCCAAACAACCCCTGCCCACCCCCTGCCCCACATGCATACTCAAATGTAAAGTAGGTAGAGATGATAGAATTTCAGGGTTGTAGAATCCAATTCCACATAAGGGGCATTTCTTATTAGCAATAAATGATGCTAGAGGATAATGGGGTAATATATTCAAAATGTTATGTTCAAAATGTTCAGCTGTTAACCTTAGATTCTACTTGGACCATCACTTTCACTTAGGGTGAGGGTGGAACAGAGACTGACATTGATAAAAACCCATGGCCCTTGCTGAACAAACTGCAAGGATGCATTTTGATAAGAAAAGACTCCATAAGGAAGAAATAGAATGCAAGACGTAGTTTTAACTACAGGAATTGTGAAATATTTTGGTAAACTCATTGCAACTAGTAATATTAATGATAATAGTAATAACTGATTTAGTTTGCATTTAAAACAAAATGAAACTAAAATACTGTGCATTATAAAGATGAAAGATGAAAGATGTTGGAGGTCTCTATTTAGAGTTTAGTCAAAATGTTCTATTATTCAGCAGTACTTCCTAGTTGATATGAACATGGATATCGACATGGATATGACATATACATATTCAGTACATATGCATTTCTTTTTCTTTTTTAAGTTTATTTATTTATTTGAGAAAGAGGGGGAAGAGAGAGAGAGAGACAATCCTAAGCAGGTTCCACACTGTTAGCATGGAGCCTGATATGGGGCTCCAACTCCAGAATTGTGAGATCATGACCTGAGCTAAAACCAGGAGTTGGATGCTTAACTGACTGAGCCACCCAGAAGTCCCAGTACATAGGCATTTTTTATACGTGTATATTTCTGATCTAGTTGGGAGAAGGACAGAAATATTGATTATAGAATATGCTAGGGGTGCCTGGGTGGCTCAGTCGATTAAGTGTCCAACTCTTGGTTTCGGCTCGGGTTATGATTTCATGGTTTGTGAGTTTGAGCCCCACATCGGGGTCTCTGCTGTCAGCCCAGAGCCCGCTTCAGATCCTTGTTCCTGCCCCCCCCCCACCCTTGTTCCTCCTTCTGCACACTCTCTCTCTAAAAAAAATAAACGTAAAAAAAGAGAATTTGTTAAAAATGTGTATAAAGCTAACTGTATATGTTAATAAACAGACTAGCTATATAACATTCAGCTTCCAAACTGACATAGGGAAAACTAAATGTCAAACTGAAGACAAGAGAAGAAAATAGGCGGACAAATCTTAATAAGTATATGAACTGTATAAGATTAAATAAGTCTACCACTAATTAAAATAAATATAAACAGATTAAATTCACTTCTTAAAAGGCTCTGGGTTTTACAGATAATATTTGTAAAACCCAAGATATTTAAGACACACACTCAAATACAGCTCAGAAAATTTGAAAAAAAATAGGGCTTAGATATTAACAAGATGAATAATAATTTTTAAAGTTCTAAAATATTAAGTAATTAAGTACTAATACAATTAGCATTATTTATTTACTCCCTGCTCTTACTTGAACTGAATTCTGTAGAGTGACTATAACTTCTTAAAATCATATTCTCTATGTATTTGAATTTTTACATTTATATACATTTATCATTTTTTTGTTTTTCAGAATATATTCACATCTTTCATGTTATCTTACTCTCCAAATCTTCCTAGAAAGTAGGAGGGAAGAAACAATCTTCAGTCTTATCTTTTCTCATTCCTGACCCATATAATCCATTAACATTGTAAAAATGTAACCTCATAAGAAAATCTAATTATCTCCTACTTAAGGTCCTTCAATGGTTTTCCATTGCTTTCAGAATAATGCCCTAAATCTTTACCATGACCTTAAAGTTTGTGGATAATCTGTATCTGTGTATCTGATTGACTTCTTTGCACCTTGTTTTGCACCTCACTCACTAAGCTGTTTTATATAGTAGATTCTATCCTAATCTACTATATAAACTCTCTTATATGGTAGATTACATCTCTGTAAACTATCTGTATGCATTGCCTTTCATTTCTGGGCACAGAAAATGCTTTTTAACCTAAATCTTTTTGCACACACTGTTTCATCTTCCTGGTAACTCTTTAGTGCAGAGTTTGCCTGATTGATTTTTTTTTTTTTTATACAATAGTGATGGCTAATTTTACATGTCAACTTGGCTGGGCCAGGGGTTATTAAATATTATTGCTGAATATAACTCAGATATTAAATATTATTGCTGAATATAACTGTTGAGCTGTTTCTGGATGAAATTTACATTTGAGTCAGTAGGTTGGTTAAAGCAGATTGCCCTTCCCAATGTGGGTGGTCCTCATCCAACCTGTTGAAGGCATGAATCAAACAATAAGGCTGAGGAATGGGGAGTTTGCTGTCTCTGCTTGACTGTCTTCAAATCAGAACACTGGTCTTCTTCTGTCTTTGGATTTGGACTTAGACTAGAACTATACCATCAGCTGTCCTGAATCTTTAGCTTGCCAACTGAAGAATTTGGGATTTCTTAGCCTCCATACTATGTGAGCCAATTCCTTATAATAAGTCTATTCAGTTATGTTTTTCTCCTATTGGTTCTGTTTTTCTAGAGAACCCAGACTAATACAAGTCTCAATTTAAATGTTACCTCCTCTGAGAAGTCTTCCTTTTTTTATTCTCTGTCTCAATTACCTGTTTCCTTCATAGTACATATGACAACAGAAATGGTCTCATTCGTCTTTTTTCTCACTTTTTATCTCCCCAATTATGATATGTCTCCTGAAGCCAAAGACCAAATCAGACCTATTCATTCCCTAAACTTGACCCAAAGCCTGATGGAAAATAGGCTTTCAATAAATATAAGTAGAATAAATGAGTGATTCAGTAAATGGATGCTTGAGTGATTGGCTCTTTTTTTATTAAAAAAATTTTTTTTACATTTTTATTTATTTTTGAGAAAGAGAGAGAGAGAGAGACAGACAGACAGACAGAGGACAAGTCGGGGAGGGGCAGAGAGAGAAGGAGACACAGAATCCGAAGCAGGCTCCAGACTCCAAGCTGTCATCACAGAGCCCAATGCGGGGCTTGAGCCCGTGGGCCATGAGATCATGACCTGAGCCAAAGTCAGACATTCAACCCACTGAGCCACCCAGGCACCCCTTGAGTGATTGGCTCTTTTGCCCAGGTGGGCTTTTTCTAGTGGATTGAAATACTATCTCTCTATTTCTGACCTCTAAACCATAATAATCATCTTGAATTTTCATATCTGGAACTTACGATTCAGATTTACAAGTGTATTTCTGATCTGTACCTCAAGTATCCAAAGCTTAACTCAGTTTCTTTTATCCTCGAAATTGTCCTGTTATTAGCCACCTATTTTGGTTAATGGTCCAAGCATTTACCAAGTCACCCAAGTCTAAGACCTGGAAGTCATCATTCATTCATTTTTGCATTCATTCATTTGTTTATAGAGCAACTCTTATGTGGCCCATACTGTATGAAGCACAACATCTATAACACATATAGTGGAGAACAAATGTAATTCATGTTCTCATGGAGTTTATTCTAATTATGTTGACTGCTAAGACTTGTCTGCTTATTCTAATTTAAGAATATGTTTGGAACCAACACTCCTCTCTCCCTCCCCACCATCCCTCTCATACACATCTTTTCTAGATCAAGCTGACCTCATATCTTATCTGAACTTTTGTAATAGCTTTTTAATTCGGTTCTTTGCCTCTGCTCTCATCTCCCTTGAATTCATTTGTCACACTACTGTTTTTATTTAAAATTTTTTAATGTTTATTTATTTTTGAGAGAGAGAGACGGAGACAGAGCTGGGGAGGAACAGAGAGAGAGAGACACACAGAATCTGAAACAGGCTCCAGGCTCTGAGCTGACAGCACAGGGCCCAACGCAGGGCTCGAACTCACAAACCGTGAGATCCATGACCTGAGCTGAAGCCGGATGCTCAACCAACTGAGCCACCCAGGCACCCCACTACTGTTTTTATTTAAACACAAGTTTAACTACCTCATGGCCCTACAAAAACTTCCATGTCTCACCATCACTTGCAGGAGAAAGTTCAAACTCTTTAGCGTGGCACACCATGTCCCTTATGATTTAGTTCTATTAAATGGCATTCAGATCTATGAATATGACCCTGTATCTTTGCATATGTGGTTCCCTTACCCTGGAATCCCCCCTCTCTACTTCACTGTATCAGCCTGGCAAATTCCTCCAGTGCTCTTTTATGTTGGAGCTTTCCTGATTTCTATGCCATCCAGTCAGAAGCAAGAGCTTTGGAGCCATATTCTTATAACCTCATATAGGAATTAGTGTTTTCAGACTTAATTATGAATGTCGAACATGTTTACATGTCTGGATTCCTCACTAGACCATGGGCAACTTACAAGTAGAAGCCATGGCTTATACAAACATCCATCTGTACAGAGCCTACAACATTAGAAATATTATTGAATTTTTGCTCAATAAATGGATATTGATTATATGATGAATGTAGGTTCAGTCATTTGCCTAAAATGACAGTTATCAGTGGTAGAGCTGACCCAAATTTTCACATTCTCACTCCAGTAGTTTTTCACTTGGCTGAAGCACCTTTGTCATTTACCCAATGATTTTTCAATTGGTCCAGGGGAGAAGAAAACAATAGGGCATACCCTGGATCAGGTAGGTGTTTCCGAATCACCTTGGGTCTTTTTGAATCTATATGCACTTGGCTTAGAAATTCTGAAATGCACTCCCTGAAAAAAATCACCTGATGAGATTTTATATATATATGTATATATATATATATATATATATATATATATATATATATATATACATATATATATATACATACACACACACATAAATATATTTATACATAATAAATATATGTAATTAAATAATATCACTGTTAGTGGAGAAAGAGTGGGTTTGAAGTCAGGCAGCTATGGATTTGTACACCTGTTTTTCATTGAGCACCCTTGTTTATCAATGAGGAAACTGAGGCACAGACTTTGTGTCATCTAACTACTCTGTGCCTCAGTTTCCTCACCTGAAAACGTGCCATACTGTAAAAGTTATGGGGATTATATCAGGTGACTGACCCTATTGCCTGGCATGTACTAGATGTTATAAAATTTTGTTTCCCATTTTCTCCCTCAGACTTTAATAAAAAATTTGAAGACACCAAAATGGTTTTTCCATTTGTGTGTGGAGAAGATTATTGCTCTGCTGATGAATTGTCTGCATTTCACACACACTTTAACAGCCCCAGGGTGTCTTCAAATTAGAGCTCCTTATCACTCATTAGCACCATGGCAGGAAAGCCGATAAACCTCACCTCCCTCTCAGTCCTCTCACACAGCTGGGGAAGCCTTCAATTTTTTTTTTTTTTTTTATATCATCTGAATTCTGACCTAAAGGCTTCACTCAAACCCAAGGGCTTAATTTATCTTCTGTTAAAAGCAGCAGTTTTCCCTTACATGGAAACTGCCATGTCCTGAGTATGCATAGTGAAACCAAGAAACAGTCCTGCCTGTTTCATCTCAGATTCACAGGAAAGTCTCTTTCACCCTCCCCTTCCATTGCGGGTAGATGCTTTGATTAAGGGCAGCATATTAAACTTTAGGCTGCTATTGTATACTCCATACTGTAAAGTTTTAAAAGTTGACAAGATGCCATGAATGCCATTGTGTGAAGTCAAACTTGTGTTTGTTTTACTTACTGTACATCACAGTACACTTCCTGATAGCTGAGAGTTTGTGTTGTTTTGACTAACTCTGGACAAATATGCATAAAATGTGTATTCAACAGATATTTCGCTTAAAAACAAAGAAAGGTTTGTGTCTATAGATTGCCCCAGAACCTGAGGGCTACTGAGAATTATAAATAAATTTGGCTTCACAGTCCTGCAGTCATAAATGACATTTTTTTTAAATGATGGAAGGAGGGAGATTTCAGTCATACAGGAACCTTCCATTTAACTGCCCTCCTCCCAAATATGTCCAAAATTTAAAGAAAGCTCCTCTAAATATACCTCTCAGTTGAAAAGGAGCTTTTGATTCCTAGTTATTGGGGAAAGACCTGTTTAACTATTTATACTATTGCTTTGTTTTCTTAAAATCGATGCAGAAGGAACCTGGGTCCAGCCCCTTTAAAATCCTATGTTTTATCACTCTCCGGTTGATGGGCACAATCCAGCATGAGGAAATTAGAAACAGCTGGGGTAGACACAATACCTTCTTTTTAAAAACAGTCACAATTACTCAAGAAAAATAGAGATGGCACTGGAACAACATATCTCAAAATGTGGTTACTGGACAAGCTGTATCAGCATCACCTGGGAGCTTATTTAAAAATGCAGATTCTTGGATCTCACTTGACCTACAGAATAAGATTTCTGGGGTAGGGCCAAGAGTGTGTGTTTTGACACACACACACACACACACACACACACACACACACACAAATACATACCTTATCCCAGGTTCTTATGCACAAAAAGGGGCTAAACATAAGACTTAGTCCACAGGAAAGAGTAGCAAGCAACAAGAACCCTGAAAGGTCAGAAGCCAGAAAAGAGTGATTTGGGGACAGTTAATGATCAATAACCATGAAAGGTGCTAGTCAGATGTTTAATACCTATACTCCAACATGCGTCTGTTTCTAAATCTGAAATTACAGAACAGACTATAAGCAGTTTCCGAAGACAATGGAAAGTACCATCCAAACAACTATCTAGACTTAGGAAAGATGTGGTCACAGAGTAACAGTAACAGTAATTTCACTTCTACTTAGATTTTTTTATCTTGTAAGACTTAATCTGGGTAGTTTTCACATTAGTAAACAAGATACAAAAATAGATGCATATATGTAAATTATTAAAATGTACAAAGAGTGTACTTTTGTTTCCTATAGGAGGAGCTTGTAGCAGACAAATGTCCTGCTGAAAAAAAAAGCTAGAAATGCTGTCTGAGCAGTCAGATCTTGAAAAGAAGGGAGCTTGCTGAGAGAAGACGAACTTCTGTGTCCAAGTTCCCTCTGAAGGCATACATACCCATGGCCTAGCAGTTTCATTCTTCCATCCATACCCAACAGAAATACAGACATAAGTGCACCAAAAGACGTGTACAGAAATTGTATAAATTTACTATGTGCAGTAGCCCCCAACTGCAAACTACCCAAACGTTCATGAACCACAGAGCAGATGAATGAATTAAAGCATATTTACATTAGATGATAAGCATGAATTAATTACAGCTGTATGCAACAATATGGGTGATTCTCACACAGTGCAATACATCCTACTTACATAAAGTTCAGAATTATTCAGAGATCATCTTTGGTGTTATATGTCAAGATAATGCTTACCTTTGAAGATGGTGGAAAATGAGAGGGATGATGTTCTGGGTTCTGGTCATGTCCTCATTGCTGAAGCCTGCACTGTGTGTTTGCTTAATGGAACTTTAGCTAGCTGGACACCTGTGATTTGGGCATCTTTCCTTAAGTACTTTTATAAAAAACTTTTTTAGTTTTCTAAGAACTCTTTACAAATGTATTAAGAATATTTATTGTGGGGTACCAGAGTGGCTCAGTCGGTTAAGTGTTCGACTTCGGCTCAGGTCATGATTTCACGGTTCATGAGTTTGAGCCCTGAGTCGGGCTCTGGGCTGACAGCTCAGAGCCTGGAGTCTGCTTCAGATTCTGTGTCTCCCTCTTTCTGCCTCTCTACTGCTTTTACTCTGTCTCTTGCATTGTCTCAAAAATAAATAAACATTAAAAAATTTTAAAAAGAATATTTATTGTGACTCTGTCATCTTTGTTTGAAACCCATCAAATGTGTCTGTGCCATCCTGTGATGGAAACACACATTCTCTGTGAGTAACTGGAGGCAGGAGAATGTGGTCATTACAACTCACAGATCAGAAAACAGGCTTGGGGGTGAACTGCTGTGGCTTTGGGAAGCTCTTTAACCAAAGTCACATTTTCCCCTCATTTTTTAAAAATATTTATTTTTCAGAGAGAGAGAGAGAGTGAGGGGGGGTGGCGGAGAGAGAGAGGGAGACACAGAATCTGAAACAGGTTCCAGACTCTGAGCTGTCTGCACAGAGCCCAATGCGGGGCTCGAACTCACGAACTGTGAGATCATGACCTGAGCTGAAGTCAATTGCTTAACCAACTAAGCCACCCAGGTACCCCACATTTTCCTCATTTTTGAAGCCAAGGGTGATCATTCCAGTAGCAGCTAACTTGTAGAATTGAGTGAGGATTAAAAGAGGAACTCCATCTGAAGCAGTTAGCTATTAACTGCAGGGTCCTGGTGAAAGTGAGTGCCCTAATGGCCAAGAATGAAGGTTGTTTATCTATGATCCGTTGAAAATAGCCTTTCTAAGACCCCTGTATTTGTGACTACACTCCTAGTGAGTAACAAATATGCTTACTCACTTGGCAGAGTAGATATCTATAAGAAATCAAATGATGTTTTTTTAAGGATAGCCAGAGAGAGAGAGAGAGAGAGAGAGAGAGAGAGAGAGTTGGGTGAGGAAGACATGCCACCATGACTAGGAACTCTGTCTGATGGATGGCCATGGAAACTTGATAAAAATATCACCTGTTCTGAACAAGCCAGAAGTGCTGAGAAATTAAAGCTTTCTAGGAGAATCCTTCAACGAATGACTGATGGTAGTTGGTGGATACTCCTTTGCCCCTTGAGCAAGAGAACACTGGGGCATGCACTCCACCTCATTTTCCAGAGATGCCCAGTGGAATTGAGTTCCAGTTGTGCACAATGGTAATTTGCTTGGCAGAGTGCCCAAACTTACTGCCTTCCTTTCTCTGTATCACTTTCCTCTTCCTATAGCACTGTTTTCTGACATCACCTTCCAAATAAATTTCTTGTATTCAAAACCTTGTCTTATTACCAGTTTCTGTGGGAATCTGAACTCAGTCTTTGCCCTTATACAACTAATAGTACACTCTTAGTTTTTTGTTTTTTTGTTTTTTTGTTTTTTTTTTTCTGGCAACTTCTGTCAGCCAGCACACCATGGCTGCCTCCTTTGAGGTAATTACCACCATGCTGCTGAGGAGCCTGCACTGTGCACCATGGCTCTGAAAGAGACTTCTGTTAGCCACTGCTCAAGCCCACTGTGCAGACCCTTCCCCTTCACTCTACCAGGCATCAGGAGAGGGATAGCTGCCCCTGCACTGCCTAGGCAGTGGCCACATCATTTTACTTCTTTTCTTTGTATCATGAAGATCCAGTAAAGCCAGAAAGAAACAACCTTGTTATCTTTCAGGGACTAAGGCCTCCAGCTGTTTCTCCTTGCATTTATTTCTTTGCTTGGCAAAAACCAAAAAGCAAAAACAAAAACAAACAAACAAAAACAAACAAAAAAACCCTCCCACCCGCTTGGTAGTAGTTAAAGCCTTCTGCCTCTGCTCATCTCCTCTGAGAAGTTTTGCTTCTTCTCTTCTCTCCAGGTGGACTTGCTCACACTAGATCTGCATATTCTTATTGCTCCTTGTTCACCAGAGTCTCTATCTTGGTCTATAGGATTAGTATTTCTGCTTTTGGACCCTAGACCATGTGTAGAACCAGAAAGTTCCAAAGGAATCCTCCCATGAAGACATTGGGATTTTTCAATACATGGTTTTATGCCAGATCTACAATAATCTCTCCAAAAGAATCTTCCATGTTAGGAAGTTTTTGGGGTTTAACTTAACACAAACAGCTTCTTAACACAACCTAGACTGATGGTAGCTCAAATAGGAAGAATGATCTAAATGTACTAAATAGTCTAATTGGAACCCATGAAAATGCCCCAAATCTTACTTTATCAGCCTCCACCTCTGGTCACAAAATTTATCAGGGTGCCTTTTCAGTAGCAACACAATGACTCACTAGTTTCACTTCTCTCTAGGCGTGCTAAACCAGTACAAGAACACTGATAAAGATGTTGGACAGTTGGGTAAAGAAGACCAGGACAGCACTAGCCTGGCATCTTAGCCTTGGAAGGAACCTTGAGGGCATGTAGTCCAACCTGTATTCCTTTGGTGTAAAGCATTTTGTCTCCCAAAAGGCAGGGGAAACTTTGCCTGTAGTGATGTGGGTTGCAATTCTCCAAGGATGTTTCTAAGAATCACTTTATTAAAATAGCTTCTGAGCAAAAGGCTGCGATTCTCAAAGCCACTTTGAACACGTGTAATAGGCAGGGATGAAGTCATCTCCCTAAAGGTCAGCTGCATCCCCAGATGTGTTCTTACCTCAGCCCTCACCCACAGAGAGCCAAAGAATGGCTCATCTTGGGGAAAGTGCAGGAACGCATGCCCACATGTCTGCAGCAGAACCAGTACCTGGCCAGGCCTGGCAGCCAGGAATGGCCCCACCCCTTGTTCTCTGCCAAACATTGTTCCTTGTACCTGGCCAGTGCCTGGGTTTTGCAGCCTCAGACACTTAACCACCTTTTCCGAAAGGACCTCACCCACTTTACCTCAGCCCCACCCCATCCCATCCCTTGGCCAGACCTGTAATTACTGGACCTGAAAAGCAGCCTCAGAGATACCACACAGGGGCAGGGCAGCCCCCAGCAAGCAGCCAAGCTGTAAGATTTTCTTTCTACAACATCTCTTTACTGTGGCCATCCTGTGTCATCTACTTATTACCTCCCACTAGGGGCTTGCCAGCTACGCCTGCACCTCACACTTTGAGCCCAGAGCAAGGGTAAAATTGACCCCCCCGCCCCCAGCCTGTGGCCCAGATCCTTGTCTTTCTACTTTCTGGCTCTGTCCCCTGGCCCACACTTGTATATACACACCCTATTCCATTTCTCCATGCCCCCATGCCCTCCTCAAACAGCAGCCTCTTGTCATCCCTTGGGCTTGTATCTGTACGCACCCATAAGAAGACAGAACCTGGAAAGAGACCCCTGCAGGTCCTGAGTGCAGGAGCAGATCTATTTGGTCAGGGAATTCTCAGGTCCTGTGATGCCTAAGGTGTAGTCCAAAAGGAGAGGTGTGGGCTTCTAGAGGCTACATCCACTTGGTCCTGCATATATTTTGCCCTGTGGGTAGGGGTTCAGCCACAGAAAAAGCAGAGTTGAGCTCCCTAAAAGGAGGGATCCTGGGCAGAGAACTCCACTTCCTGTTCTAGGCTTGGTACCATTACCAACTTACTAAGGGGTTTCCTGGCTTCTTGTGTCTTCCTTCTGCCTGCTGGAGTTTGCTCTAGATTCAATCTAAGCTGTTTATGGCTCCCATTGTCCTCTGAGATAAACACAGCTTCTCTGCCAGGTCATCTACAATCTGAACCCAACCTAACTTCGGAAATCCTTTTCTTCCCATGCCCGAACATTCTGTGACCAGCAAACAGGATCTTAGAAGAACCAGAGAGCAAAGGGATATGAATTAAGTGGCTGCTATATCTTCTGAGAATAAGGAAGTCATCTGCCATCCCTTATGGCCTTCAGCTTTCCTGGTTTTTGCTTCACTTAGTGGAATTTGGATAGAAGGAGTTTATGTGGCATATCAAAGTCATGTGTCTTATCTATCTTGCTGGAGATAATATTTTGTGTTTCCTGACAGTTGTGCTGTTTATCCAATTTCTGCCTTCTTCCCACACACACTTTAGCCATATAGATGTACAGACCACACCTATGAGGACTTGATCTCTCCTTACTGATACTTCTGCTATAAGAGCTTTGGTCATTGGCAGAGATCGGTTCCCCCAGGACAAGGGGCCAATACCCATTTCATTTACACAGTGAAAGCAGCTGCCCTACCTCATTCTCCTAGGTCATTTCAGAGGTTTCCCTTACCCTCCATTTCTCTGAGGAGGGCATAATTTTCTTCCCAGATTAATCACTATATCTTAACCACTCCCAGCCCATGTAAAGCTCTCCTTACCCATGCCCTGCCCCTCCTGGAGCTTTATGTGTCCAAAAACACAACTCAACTCCCAGCCCTTTTTCCTTTCCCTTTCTCAGCTGATGGCCTGGGTTACATGCCTAGTGAGAAGAGGTTGGAGGTTGAGACTCAGCCGCTTCCATCTCTTTTTGCCAGTTTGCATCCCCCTTGATCTTGGTAAAACATCTGTATTTTCCCTCTGGGTGGTCTTCACATATCTCAACAATCATCAATTCTAGGCTGCTTTAGGAGAGCCAGAGGCATCTCTCACAATTCTGTCAGCAGGGGCCAGAAAGTTCTCTTGTCCTCTTGTTTCCCACAGGCAAGGAGAACCATCAGGGAATCTCTCAGAGCCTGGCTCTCACCCAGGTTCCGTCAGCACTGGCCTCAGTTTCCTTCCTCAGTAAAGATCTCTGCCCAAAGCTCTTCCCTCTCCCTTCCTTCCCTTGCTCTCCTGGGAATACCAGTTCCTGACTTCTGTTTAAAACCATCATTGATCAGTGGAGCAGAATTCCAAGTATTCCCTCAGTAATGGCCTCTTAATCATCAATTATAGACATGCATCGAAATGCTAACTTTCATTATGATTAGAAAATAAAGCGTTTTTGTTTTTTTATCTGACCTAAGAAGAAGGGGTGAGATCCAGAAGAGTGTTTCTGAAGCTTTGCCGGTAACCTGTGGAGCTGGGGCCAGCAGGCTCCAGGAGTAACAGCCTACACTCATGCCAGCCCTACCACTCAGTATCTAGGTAAATAACTTCTGTGTGCCTTGGTCTTCCCATCTGTGGAATGGGGATAATAGAAATTAGATACCACAGGACATGAGGATGCAATGAGATAGTGTGAGATTCATAGCCAAGGGCCTGATACATAGTAAGTACTCAATGCATACTGGATACGTTATTGTATTTTTAAATTATTTAAATTATTATTGCTGGAAGAGAAAACTGCCCTGAGGGAGAATCATGAATCCTCATGTAGGCTCATCTTGCCTTACAGAGAATAATGAAGGGAAGTCTTCACTTAGAATAGAATTGTTCCTAAGATGCAGAAAACCAGTAATTGAGAAGGATCTACTGAATCAACCAAAGAATGTGGAAAGCAGTGCTGAAATGGGTCACCATTTTACAAATAATACTGGCTACATCTATTGAAAACTTAGCAATGGCCAGGTGCTCTCATAAGAGCTTGACATTAATTCATTTAATCTATGAACCAACAACTCTATGGGGGTGGTACCATTATTATTCCCATATAAGGATGAGGGTGTTGAATGACAGAGGGATTAAGCAGCTTGCTCAAGGTCACATAGCAGTAAGATTCAAGGGCAGGACTTAACCCCAGGTAGTCTGACACAAGAGACATCACTTTTCATAGTACTATAGGCTGCAGATCATAGCCTAGAAGCCAGAGGTTAGACAGATGGAGTCTACTTGTCTTCACATGGAGACTTGCTTTCCATTATGGTCAGCATCTGGACCAATTACATTGCAGTTAGGGAAATGTATTTCTTATTTAATGTAGACTTAACTTTAGTATCTCTGCAATATTGGTTTGGGAGATATTTGGTCTTATCTCTGAATGACAAGGAGGAATTCTTGTTTGGCTTCTATGATTGGTGGAGAGGTCTTGAGGACAACCAGGCATGGAATCCCATTGTCCACCCTGGACTATCAATCTCCAGCCTTACCACCACCTCCTCCACCTTGTCCCTGACTGAATAACTTAGATTTGGGTGAATGTCCTTTTGAAGATTTACAGTAAACCCCATATGGCCTGGTGTGGGATGACAGTGAACTCAAGCTAGCACAACCTTGTGAGTTGAGGTTAAAATTCCTTTGGTTTGAAGAAGGAAGCACTTTCTCTGAAGGAGCGGATGAGTGTATGTGGCAGCAGTACTCAGCACTTTATTTTCTTTGGATGATTGGAATGTTACACAAAGCAGACAGTTTAAACTTCTCTGAATATATACCAACCAAAGTTTTTTACTTACTGAATTTGGTCTATATCATGGAGGACCAAAAGCAACATGTGTGTTTTTTACTGTCATAAGTGGAAGAACATTTGGTGTTGGGTCAGAAGATATGTTACCAAATCCTAGTCATTTAGCCTTCCTGAGCCTTTTTTTTTCTACCCTATAAAATAAAAGGACTTGATTAAATGACTTCTTAGGTAATTTTGTTCTTAAGAGAATGGGGTAGATGATAAGCACTTGCAATATTATCTTTGATGCAAGTATCATTGTTATATTTCATTTAGTCATTCAAAAATTTGTTGAGTGCCTAATGTGTGCCAGATACTCTTCTGGGAACAGAAGACCCAACAGTCAAAAAAGAGGTGAAGAGCTTGTCAAGGATATGACATTACAACAAGGAGAGACAGATAATGAACAATAAGCAGATGGCAGTAAGTAATTATATATTTGAATGTGCCATAAAAATCTATACACAGAGAAGACTGAGTTTGCAATTTTAATTCTGGATAGACTTTATTGAGAAAATGACATTTGAACAAAGAATTGAAGGAAGTGAGGTAGTTGTATGTGTAGATATCTGAGGGGAGAACCTTTCAAACAGAGGGAACAGCCAGTGAAAAATACCTAAAGTGAGGGTTCATCTGATTAGAGGAAGAGCAGGGAAGTCAGTGTACCTGGAACTGAATAAGCAATAGGGAGAAGATAGGGATGACATGGTACCCATACTGTGTGGGGCTTTGCAGGACATGGTAAGGGTTTTTAACTTTCACTCATTGATGAGTGAGATTGGAGGCAAGGGGCTTTGGAAGGTCTTAAGCCCAGCAATTGTAACAGGATGATTCTGGTTGCCATTGCTGAGAATAGCCAAGATTAGAGGCAGAAGGACTAGTTCAGAGGCTACTGTTGGGATCCAGGAAGGGGATTGTGGTGGCGTAGGCCAGGGTGGTAACAGTGTAGGTGGTAAGAAGTGGTCATTATCTGGATATATTTTTAACATATGTTCAATGAGGTTTTCTGACTTTCTCCATTTGGGGGATAATGCTGTGACTCTGGGGTTTAGTCAAGTCACTAGTACTCATCCAAGAACAAAAAATAACTGGTGGAAACTTCTTCCTCCAGTGATTGTTATTGATAAGAGGTTAGTGTGAGGCACAGTTCTTCATCTCTCCCTCCACCTCCCAATTCTGGACCTTTCCCTCTCAAAATTCATGCTCTCTATATGCCCACTTTCTCGCTGTTCATTTCATCCATAAATGATTTTGGTGCCACTCATCACCTTATTCTTATTTAGCCATTGTGAATACTTCCTGCAACAAATTGTAATGTGAGTATTTATGTGTATTTCTAGATTGATAGATGCATAGTTCTCAAGTAACCAAAAATGTAGATATAATGATCTCTGCATTTGTTTTGTGTTTATAATATAAACAGTATAATATAGAACAGTGCACCAGGATTGAGCAAAGGGTATAGTTCTGATGTTGTTACTTAGTTACTTAGTAGGAAGTAGGAAGTAACCACAAGGAAGGTATTCAAATCTCTTGGACTTCTACTTTCTACCCTGCAAAATGGAACAAGTGGGAAGTTGCCCACTAAGGACCATTTAAGTTTATCCATCACACTTTGCTTCCACTATGTCACCTATACCTTTGTTATTTCCTTTTATTTCTCCAGTCCTTACCCCCTTAGCAGCTTAGCTTAAGTAATGTCTTTCATCATTTCTGATTCCTTTTTGTCCTTACTGGCATCATGAGCTTTCTCCACTGTGTGCCTTTTTCTCCCAGTAGATGGCAGTATTCAGTTTTGTTTCCCAGTGGTACTTCTTTCCCCTGCTTGGCTTCTGCAAAGCTTGTGCTCTTTTTCCTTTAGAGGTGATCACAAAAGAGGGAATCAAGGGAGTAATTGATGAGTGGTTTAGAGGGACCCCCCCCCCCGGAAATATTTGGGGAGACCAAGGAGCCTCACCTTGCTTCTCAAGGAGGTTTATTTTATTTTATTTAACTTTTGGGTTAGAGATAAAACAACAGCAATTATTTTCCATATTTCAAAGAGTTATTCCCACTCATTTGATCCCTTAACCTTGTGAGAGAGCTAACACAGATCTCATATACTTCAGGTCTTGAGGCCAAAAGTTGTAACCGGATGACTCTGATTGCCATTGTTGAAAATAGTCAGGGTTGGAAACAGGAAGACCAGTAAGGAGGCTACTACCATGGTCTAGGCAGGTACAGGCCAAGAGTGGCAGTGGGGAGAAGTAGTGTGGAGACGGAGAACAGTAGACTGAGCTCTAGGGTTGTTACCTGGAGAACCAGAGTCTCCTCTAGCACTGCTGTGCACTGACCTCAGGCAACACTCAATTTCTCTGGGCCTCTGAAGCCCTTCCCTGCTCTAGGATTCTATGGAACCATGAAGAAAAAAAAAAAAAAGATCTACATGTAGCTTTCAAACCACTTGAAAAGGGACACACCATTAGTTAGTGGAGTAAGAACTAGAAGCCGGGTCTTTAGCAGGTGCTTCACCTTGCCACTGATTGAGGATGGTGTGAGAATGAGTATTTCAGCAGTCAGGTTTCCTTTCTTCCCAGAAGAAATTTCAAAGAGGAAAAACAGTATGTATAACAAATCAAAGCAACTTTCTCTGGTTGAAGGTGAGTAGAGTAGAGTCTTCAGCCCTCTTGGGCCAGGAGACTGTAAGGATCAGAGTAAAAATCCCAGAGAAAAGTAACAGCCCTGCTAATGGGCCTTCACACCTCAAGTGTTGTGCTCTGACCTATGTTAATTGAAGACTTTTGGGATCTCTTTTCTTCAATCACCTTGGGAAGATTTTTAAGGGAGGAGAATATAATAGAGGTGTGAAGAAATTTTATCTGGGGTAGCAGAAGCTGTCTGGGTGTGGGTTATATTGGAGTGGGCGGTGTCACACTCCAATTTAAAAACCTTTTATGGTTCTTAATTGCCTTTATGATCAAGTTAAGACTTGTTAGCAAAGAGATCTTCATAATCTGTCCCCCTTTGACCCCTCCAATCCTGGAGGGCACACTATACTCCTGGCATATACTTGAAGATGCCATGCCCCTCAATACTCCTATTCGTTCTGGAAAATATGGCTCCAAAACCTTTTTTTTTTTTTTTCCCTTAAGCAATACTCCTGGCAAGCATTCATAGTATTCTGTACATAATTCTGTTGTTATAGCCCATTTCACAGTGTTTGTCTTCCCACCAGCTTCCTCCCTTGTCTGTGACTTGCTTGAGAACAGAGATTGTGTCTTACCCATCTTCAGCATCAAGCATAGTGTCTAAGAGCAGGTCTCACTGTGATAAACCAGTGAATAACAGGAGATGTTCGGGATTGAATTGTACTGTGAGGGTGAGAGAATGCCAAAAATGAAGAAGCTAAGAGATGATTTAGAAGATTATCACAGAGAACTTAGTCAAATAAGGCCACCATTGCCTCACAAAGAAGTATATACATATACAGTTGACCAAAATATTGACTGTCTGCTGGCTTAGTAACAAAGAGATTTTTATTTGTTGTTTGTAAATGACCTTGTCAGAGTTTCTTAACAATCTGATGAGCAAATAGGGCTTCAGTACAACCAAAAATATTAGAACCCATGAGTTCGGCATACATGATAAATAAACCAGGACTATTTGATGTTACCATCCTCTTCAGGGAAAAAAAAAGCATCTTGTTCAAATTAATTGTGAAAACAGGATTATAGTAGAAACTCTGACCTGCTTAAAGAAAATGAGCTAAGCTACCTTATTGCACACTAATGGCACTAGTTTGTATACAAAAAATAATAAGGTTTATTTGCATATCTACATTTAATCACTCATTTGTCTATTCAAAGGTAATGCAATGTTTTATATTGGAGCTTTTAATTATTTTTCCAGTTGCTCCGTTAAATTGGTCTTATGATTAAGGATGATACTTATGATTAAGGATGACCTCCTGGCTAATATTATTACAACTGCTATATCTTATATCCTTTAGAATTTAGATCTTTTTTTAAAATTTAGATATTTCGAATGACTGTTTCAGATTTGAAAATATTCCCTGAATTATTTGCAAATATTAGTTTAATTAGTTTAATATCAGTTTAATCCTAAGTAGTGTTTCTTTAGATAAGCAATTTAAAAAATTTCCTGTGGTCTTAAATTTGTTCATGAACAAAATATTGTTTATGAACAAAAGAAAGTGAAGTGTGGGCTTTAGAGCCCTGTCTCTGCATGACTCTGGACAAGTCACTTTCCCATTTTGTGCTTCATATTACTCCTCTGTAAAACAGTGGAAATAACTGTACCAACCTCCTGGAGTTACTGGGAGCATTAAATGAGTAGAGATATATAGAGGTTATAGCTAGGAAAGGCAAGGAAATGAGGCCCCTTGGAGTCTCAGAAAGGAAACAACACCTCTACGTTAGCCCAGTGAAACTGATTTTGGGATTCTGGACCCCAGAACTGTAAGAGAAGAAACTTAGGTTTTACATTTGTGGTAATTTGTTACAGCAGCTATAGGAAACTAATATCGATTATGGTAACGTTCAGCTAATCACAGGCAGAATTATTCTGTAAGAACAGATCTCTAGCATTACCATAAAAACCAGTAGAAAAATACAAGGTCACTTACAAAAATCCCATTTGAAGTCTAATTTTTAAAAAATCCTATCAGTTTCTGATGAATAGAAATTAAAAACTATTAAAAATATTAATATCAGTTTAATATTAACAATATTTAATCAATATTAAAATATTAAAATGTTAAAGACATAAGTATAGGAGTCCCATATCCTCTTATTACAATGGAATATTCCATAAGGAAGATAGTAAAATGTCCCAGTTTAATTTTAAAAAAATCTTTGAATTCTTTCATCAACATAGTCTGATGTTCTGAAAGACAAAATGGCCCTTTATTTTGGGGCATTACTGCAGACCACGTTCTGGTCCTTTCATTTTCCACTGAATAGAATTTACCACATGGGAGGGGCAACTGTGTGGCTCAATTGGTTAAGTGTCTGACTTCAGCTCAGGTGATGATCTCTTGGGTTACGGGTTCAAGCCCTGCATTGGGCTCTGCACTGACAGCTCAGGGCCTGGAGCCTGCTTCGGATTCTCTTATCTCCCTTTCTCTTTGCCCCTCCCCAGCTCACGCTCTATCTCTCAAAAATAAATAAAATATTAAAAAAAAAAGAATTCACCACATTGGAAAGTAAGTCAAAAGAAAGGAAGGAAAGAGAGAAGGGCTCAGGAGGGGAGAGAGAGAGAAAGAGAGGGAAAGAAAGAAAGGTAACCCTATTTACAAGTAAGAACAAACTTTACAACCATCACCGGCAATTTACAACTCTACCCCCAAATACATGCAGACTTATAATCTTCTTCCATTAAGTCTATAGAAGTTTAAAACACTACAAAGGATATGAAACATTAAAAAAAATCCTCAAAGTGTACGCACACACATGCACATTCTCCAAGTACACACATGCCCATAACCACTGCTACCATTAAATAGTACTCATTCAAACACTAACCCAGGGGGCATGTGGAAATTATCACCCATCCCCTTTAAGTAATTTCCTTTTCTTCATACTTTCTGCTGCCTGTATATAGCCTTGGTTCATAATCTGTGTTTTTGTTTTGGGGACTTTTTTTTTTTTTTTGGCCAAGATACATAAAAATAACCTTTCTAGTGCCAAATACATACAAAATCCCAAATACATGTCAAGGTATCTCAAACTACTTGCAAATAGTTTTCAGTAATGATTTTAATAATATTGTTTAGCTGGCAACATTTGTAACCAGCTCATTGACATGTTCTAATTATCACCTTTTTTGCCTGTGTAAATCATGCTCACAGTATTTGACTGAAGTTGGTGTCAACAATCTGATTAGTGCTAGACAGGCCTGTTTGGGGGAGGGGTCCTTGGAAACAGCTGATTCTTTTCTCACTTCCCAAGCCCATCCAACTCAGCAAAGAAAAACATTATTTATAAGAATCAAGGTAAATATTGTGTATACATCAACACAGGAGTTAAAAGTGTAATTTTAAATTTATATCCTAGCTCTAGGAAAGTTTATAAACACTTTTAGATCCCATATGTACACATGGTAAAATTGGGCAATTTTCTTTCTAAAGAACTAATGAAAATTAAAGGAGCTAATGTACCTATGATCAGTTTTCAACAAAGTTTATTATCTCCATTGCTGAGAAAACCAACCACCAGTAGCAGTAACACTCAATGCACAAGCCAGAATTATCTGAATAATGCTGAATTCATTATCTGTGAAAAGACAGGTAATTCATTTGGGGGTGGGGGGGTGGATGTTGCTATCCACAAATAAAGCAACTGTCCATGTTCTGTGGTCATTTCTGAGACTGTGCATTCACTTAGACTGCTTTCCATTTTAGCATGCCCATTTTGTCTCTCAACTTGCCAAAT
The DNA here is from genome assembly GCF_022837055.1 of Prionailurus viverrinus. Taxonomy (NCBI): domain Eukaryota; kingdom Metazoa; phylum Chordata; class Mammalia; order Carnivora; family Felidae; genus Prionailurus; species Prionailurus viverrinus. Next base: position 32,739,044 of record NC_062563.1, read on the forward strand.
TTCTTCCTATTCCTCATGAGTCTACCTCCTGATCCTTGCTCTCATAGGGAACTCCCATTATTGCCCTGTGTGTTGATCGTCCCTTTTTCTGAACTGCTGCTCAGTCTGGCATTTGATCAGAGTTTGAATGATGTAGATGTGAATCTTCCAGAGACCCACTGAGCTGGAAGGAGCATTACAAAGCATATAGTCCAACTCCCTTGTTTTATGGATAAAGAAACTGTACTCTAGAGAGTGAGGGCATCTCACCAAAGATCATTCAGAGAAAGTAGCCAAGCTAGAATAAAGATCCTGGCTTCTTGACTCCTAGTCTACACCTCTTAAGAACTTTGCCACTCAGATATGTTGTTGCCACTGTCTATATTTCTTTCTGATCTCTCCTCTTGGTTGTAAAACCCCATTTCTAATATTTTGATCCTGTCCCTTTTGTTGGGGAGTACAGTGAAATATAGCTTCTTTTTGATTATTTGCATATAAATTTGTGTCACATCCATCTCAATATAGAAGTTAAATAATTCCTGCTCTTCCTCAATTTGTCAGTATTTAGGGGGCAATGTAAGCAATAGCTTGTCAAACTGCATTGTTTCCAAAACTACGATCTTGTTATTCTCTCTCTCTTCTTCACATAATATTTTATAAGTGTATGCCTGTCTTACAAACTGTATGTTCTGCTGATAATCAAAATGTGCACAAAGACTATACCTATAACTTCCATGTAATATGCACAAACACAGTGAGTTCCATTAAACATATGTATGTTTAAAATTATCCCTACCTCAAACCCCATTCTAATAAAAATTGACCTAGAATCTTAAATAATGTCAATATTGTAAAAGATACACACACACAAAAGAAACTATTTCAGATTAAAGGAGTATGAAAACAGATGACAATAAAGTATAGTGACCCTGGGTTGGGTCCCAGAGCAGGAAAAAATGAAGTATTTCCTTAAGATATTATTTGGACAGTTATGTATGAGAATTAGAGAATGTCCTTTTTCTTAGATACATGATAAAGGTTTTAAGGTAAAGGGGCTTCATGTCTATAGCTTATTCTCAATAGTTTAGATAGATTGGATGGATAGGTAGATGGATGACTAGATAGATAAGATAGATGGATGTTGAAAAAAAGAGGAAAAGAGAAACTGACAAAAAGAGAATTCATGTGATAAAGCAAATAGACTAAAGTGCAGAGTTTTTAAAAGTTAAAATTCCTACCAATCCATATGTAAATGTGTTTTCCTTCTCCTATGATCCCAATATGGAGCCCAGCAGCTCTTAAAGCTCTACATGCCTCATTTTTCATGACCATCACAAAGGAGAAAGCATTTTGCTTCAGAATTTCACATCTCCCTCACCTCTTAAAAAAAGTCCTGTGATTGACTCTGGCCTGTCCTTGTTGCAGGACTACCTTTGAACCAAGCACTGTGGCCAAGGAAGGGAATGCATTGATTAGATTAGTTTTAGTTATGTGCTCTGGTCCTTGAACTCTGTATGAGTAGTTGGGTTCTGCAGAACTCCTTAGATCCCCAAACCAGAACAAAAGAAATAAAAACAAATAAGCTAGATTTGGTTTTAACTCCTGGGTAAGATGCTAGTAAATAGTGACAGTGTCTCAAAGTGGGGAACCAAAAGGAATTCAGAAATGAAATGTGCATGGACTATTCATCCATGACTTAAAACTATTCTAAGGGCTGTTGCCTTCCAATATGTTGTCAGTCCCTAGCTCCTTGGTGTTAATGTGTTCCTGATCCTTTTCTGAAAAAGTTTGTAAAGACCAAGGAGATGGAACAGAGGAAAGCCCCTGTGTAGAAATGAGAATCTAGAACCTACCTTCAAGGGCAGGCTTTATACATGCCACAATTTTCCCCAAGACATTCTCTTATAACAAACACTACATTCTGCATAAAACAAATGTAGAAATAAATGACTGAAGATCTTACATTTATTAAAGATATTAGCAGTATTGTCTCCAGACTTTGAAATTGACTGAAATTGTATACTTGACTTGAAATTGACTTGAAATTGACTGAAATTGTATAGTTTTTGGTGGTCACCAAAAGTGGTGTTCACTTTTACCTAACCCATCTATGTTGACCAAAGGGTCATATTTAAAGGCAGAGCAATGGTCTCCCAATAAATAAATAAAATTAATATGAATGTCCCCTGCTATCTTTAGCATCCTCTGAGAGAAGGGAAAAGGAAGGGAAAAGGAGGATAAGAGGAAAGTCCCCAGAACTGTAGAGTATTCATTCGCTGAGGCTTTGGGATTTTTTTTTTCCTATCATCAGTTTTGTTTGCCTCCTAATTTCCAGGATCACTCCTATAAATTAGGAGGGAAAAGTACATGCAGAAGATTTTTTGATTCAAATCTAGGCTTATCACTGGTTACCTATGGAATTTTAGATCATCTGTTTTCTTTTATGAGCTTATGAACACAGAAGTGGCCCTATTTTGATAACATGGATGTTCCAATAAAAAGAAAAAAATTTACTTTTGGGTAAGTCAATATGTATGAAACTTTGATTGATTGGAGATAGTCAAAGGAGCAGATAACACAAAGATATAAGAATATTTCATGATATTTGTTCATATACTTAGGAAAATTTTGGTTCTGAAATTTACTTTGCATGCTCTAGCCCATTCCTGAACATGCATCAAAATATTCAGATTCCTGGGCTCTATCTAGATTTCTAATAAATCAGCACATCTGGAAGTGTGGCCAGAAGATTTGTATCTTTAAATAATCTTTAGATGATTTTGAACATCTAGATTTGATATAACCCAGTAGTAGTACTGGCACTTGGCATGGAAATCAGAAACCCCAAATTCTACCCTTGGCTCTGCCATTTATTACATAAAATTGGAAAATTATTAAGTAACTTGGACTCTAATTTCTTCACTTATTAAAAAAAAGAACTAAGATAAGATCATCTCTAAATTTCTCTCAGCAATAATGTTTATGAATTTATGAATGATCCTTCAGTTAGTCTAAAGAAAGTTGTGAATTAGAGAATGAATAAGAGGCATTGATACCAATAGGTCCTGAATTAAGAATATGCTCTGAGGCCCACAAACTCTGACATGAAATGTCTCAGAGTTACTCTATCCATATATATCAGCCAAGGCTCTGTGACCACAGCTCAGCAGTTCTCTCGTCAGAAGCTGCCTGGCAACATTAGTGTTTCTGATCAGTACAAAGAAGGACCATGTAAATATTCAGGGCTCCCACCTCTGACCTGTGCTCAGGGAATTTTCATGGGAAACTCCCATGCCTACAAATTTGGTTAACGTGCGAAAACCCCGCTGTGTTAATGGGGGACAGTCAGTAGAATGGAATGCCAAAAGAGATGAGCCAAACTGATTGACTGGCATATGTGGGGCATAAATTCTACTCCAAATATAGGCACCTAGGTTCCTTCTCCTCCCTTCTCTGCTTTATCTTACCATGGCAAAAACTGTTTAGATAAGACACATTTCCCAGAGCTTATTAACCAATTGCAGTTAATGGCTTCAGGCCAGTTGGTTACTTTTATCTTCAAGAAATCCCAGTCCTTAGGAAATGATCTTCAGCTCTGACCATCATGCCAATCATCTTGTTTGGGCCCATGTACAATGGGTGATTGAATTAAGAGGGTAAGGGGGATGGAAGAATGCATAAGCTGGGGCTCTTGCCCTTGTCTGCACTATTGAGTCATCACCATAATGTGCCAAATTACTCAAATAAGTCTGGTCATGTTCACATTCAGCAGTAAGGAGGATACTCTGTATGACTTGCATGAGGACATGAAATGCCAGCGGGATCCATATAATCAACATCCTGGCTTGTGCCAAGAAGGGTGGGTGGAGTCGTGTGCCACATGCAAGGGATTCCTAAATGTTTACTCTAATTTGCTGCCTGGTTATATTTGACTTCTGTGGGTTGGCACAGCAACCATTCTATTTAATTCTGGCTCTTCTAATTGTAGGAGGAACAGTCAGGGGCTTTTAAACTAATGTTTAAAAAAAAACAGTTGTTTGGGGTCATTGTTCCTTCTCCTTTAGAGTAATTGTTGAACATAGTGTTGTGGTTAATAACACAGGTTCCAGAGAAAGATGGGTTTGGATTTCACTTCTGGGTCATACTCCTAAGCTATGCCTGACTTTCCATGCCTCTGCTTCCTTCATTTCCATAATGGGGATAATTAACAGCACCTGCTTCATGGGGTTGTAGGGAAGATTAAATAAATTAATATTTGTTGAGTACTTAGCATGATGCCTGGCCCATAGTAAGCATTCATTTTTTTTGCTGTTGGATTATAAACACCAATAATTCATTATTTTGAGTTGGCCCATCTTTCTGGATGGCCTAGTTTTTCAAACACTTTTATAGAGAAATGACCTTCACTACCCAACAGTCAACAGAAGCCAAGACTCATGAGGTCCCTTCTGTGCTATAACCAAGGAAGCCATTTGACCTTGAGAGTTAATTTCTGGCCCTGACCAGAAGTTTTATTGAAAAGTCTTATGGCAAAATACTTTTGACTATATGCTGCTATATACCTGAACTATAAAAAGACCTGCAAAAAATGTTTTAACTTCTGTACTTTATAAAACCATGCTTAATGCTCTCTCTCCTAGGCTAGTGACTCTCAAACTGTAATATGGACACAAATCATCTGGGTATCTAGTTCAAACACAGATTCTGATGGAGCAGTTCTGGATGGAGCTTGAGATTTTGTGTATCCAACAAGCTACCCTTTGGAGAGTACAAACTTTATTTCAGGGACCACATTTGGAATAATGAGATTTTTGGCTGCTAGGCTGGATCTCATGCAGCCCTACCACATTGTCCTGGGGGGAGGCTAGAGGCATTGGTAGTGTGGCACTAGACCAGTGCCCATTTTATCAGTAATTTTGTGTGTGTGTGGTAGGGCTAGAGAGAGGAAATGGAAAATCAAGGATGCATATCAATATCACTTGGGGAGCTCTAAAAAAGTATTCTAGAATCCACACTAACCTAATTGGATAAAAAACTCCAGAGGAGATAGTTCAAGCATTAAAAAAAAATCCGAGCTGATTATAATGCACAGCCAGAGATGAGTACCACTGCTCTAAGACAGTGGTTTTCCAACTTTAGCATGCCTCAGAATCATAGGATAATCTGCTGAAATTGAGTATTGGGACCTCCTCCCCAAATTTCTGATTCAGTAGATCTTCAGGGGACCTAAGAATTTGCATCTCTAAGTACCCAGTGAAACTGATACTGGTCTGTGGAGCATACTTTGGGAACCTCTGCTCTAGTATATAGAAAGTATTTCACTCATTCATTCATTTATTTATTCAGCAAATATTTGCAGAGCCCTTATTATGTTACATACAGCATCCTGGATGCTGGGAATATAATGATGAACAAGAGGGTAGCTTAGAAAGGGAGTGTACAGCTAGCAAGCAGTGCTACACATTCAGATATATATACAGGAGAAGCACTAATCTCAGGAAGGTGATGTCCAAGTGGAAAACTTATTTAATGAGTCAGAATTAACCACAGATTAAGTCCATGTTGGGTGAGAGGGGCAGGGTAGGAAAGACTATATCAAGTGGCAGACTCTGTGTGTGTGTGTGTGTGTGTGTGTGTGTGTGTGTGTGTGTGTGTTGAAGGCAGGTCAGAGTGCATCTAAGCTTTTCAGTGGAGCATTGGGTACTGGGAAGGTGGGAAGCATTTGAGAGACAAGGCTGGGAAGATAAATGGAAGCCAGATCATAAAGAACTTTATTTCAGGGTCAGGAGGGTGCCAATGAAGGGTTTTAAATAGGAGAGTGACACAATCAGCATTGCTTCTTGAAAATATCATTCTGGTCTCACAGTGGAGCATGGAATAGAGTGGAAGTAAGGAAACTGGTTAGGTGTAATAAAGGCAAAGCTATTATTTTAAGATATTTACTTGTAGTGGCACCTGGGTAGCTCGGTTGATTGAGTGTCTGACTTCAGCTCAGGTCATGATCTCACAGTTTGTGAGTTTGAGCCCTGCATCAGGCTCACTGGTGTCAGCTCAGAGTCCACTTTGGATGCTCTCTCTCTCTCTCTCTCTCTCTCTCTCTCTCTCTCTCTCAAAAATGGATAAATATTAAAAAAAAGTTATTTAATTGAAAATAAATACTTACTTAGTGCCTTTTTTCTAGACAACTAGATGTCATCCGGGCCCTCTCAGTGTATGAAGACTAGAATGGGCATAGGAGAGTAATCACAGAAGAATGGGTCCTCTGGGGGCACCTGAGGGGTTTAGTGGATTAAGAATTGGACTTTGGCTCAGGTCGTGATCTTGCGGTTTGTGAGTTCAAGCCCTAAGTCAGGCTCTGTGCTGACAGCTCAGAGCCTGGAGCCTGCTTCAGATTCTGTGTCTCCCTCTCTTGCTGCCCCTCCCCTGTTCATGCTCTCTCTTTCTCTCTCAAAAATAAAAAAAAAAAAACATTAAAAAGAGGAAGAGGGAGGAGGAAAGAAGAAGAAAGAAGAATGGAGCCTCTGTAACGGTGGGGAAAAAGGAGTGGGAGTAGAACATCTACATGAGGCGTTTATTTGTGTTTAGGCCAAAGTAGAAGTGAACAGAAAAGAGAAAATTTACTTTCAGTTCAGTGTTTATCTGGAGCTTATTTAGAGGAATTACCAGCCACTTCAACAAACATTTAGCAATAAACTCTTAGTCCAATTCTGTAAGATTCTCAGGATCATCTGAGCTCAAAAACAAATGGCTGAGATGGGTGTACATTATAGCTACTTAAGAATGCAGCCAAGTGAACATGGAAGGTGTCAACAGGGTAACTGGGCAGTGGTCTACCCCAATGCCTATCTCACCCCATGCTCAGAACTAGTGTTCTTTCTGAGATGCTTCCAAATATGATTAAGAGACATGGTGCTGAAGGGGTAATGGAGATCAACTTGTCTTCTTTCCTTGTTCCACAAGGAAATAAGAGTAGTGCACACTTCTCCCTAAGTGTGGAAAACTGCAACAACACTTGCTCTTCCTGAAATTTCTATGGATTCACAAACTCCTGAAGCACCATATTATTTTGAAATTAGAAATTTCTGAACAGATGGAGAATTCAGAGCTCTTACAGCTAAATGCTAAGGAAATATTTATTGATGTCAGGATACTTTAAATTATGGTTTTCTCTCTCCCAAAATATGTCCTTGCCATCAGATTAGCCACTGAAGGAAATCTTTCAGCATTTCCAATGCTTGCTTTACTCCTAGTAGCAATGGACTTACAGACAGAATTTCAAGCTGCTCTAGAGACAAAGATGTTCTACTTTTATTCCCCACAATTAGAAGGGCAAATGCATTTATTGGCTTATTTAATATATTATTTAATTGAAATACATACTTGATCTGTACATTAGCTTACTTAGGACTCAGAGCATTGCTGTGGGATAGATTTTCATCATTCCAATTTTTACAGACAAGAAAATGACATTTGTAGAAGGGAACTATGATGTCCACAATGACACGGCCGCTATGCCAGAGCACTGGGTTCAGGTCTGCCTGATGGCAAACATTCTCTGTGAATTTACTTCCAGGTAAGGGGGTCACTTGACTTGGAGAAAACTAAAATTAAATTCAACCATCACCTCAGGCCCTTCAGTTGAGAGAAAAGCGAAACCTGGGCTATGGTGAGGAGCTACAACTTGCCACAAGTTTAGATCTGTTAAGGCAGGACTTTCTCGTGCTTTGAATCTCAACCTTGATCTTCATTTTAGTCATATGGAATGGAGCCTTAAAAGGCTACACCCCAGTGAGGGATGTCCCCTTAAATGGACCTGTAATGCCTCCTGATCTTTAAAGTCACCCTGGAACAGAGTTTAGCAAAGAGGAAATAATCATTATTCCTCTTTACGCTACTAGTACAGCTAGTAAGAAAATTCTCTTCCTCTATCTTTTCACCTTGGAGACACATATTTCTTGCCTGGATTCCTGCCTCTCACTGAGACTATGGGGCTTAAAGCTATATAGTGTGTTGTTCATCAAAACACTGAGAGGTAGGTGTTTGAATAACCACGCATTTAGTTGTTTCTTATGTGTTTATTCACACTATATCTGACCCGGTGTCACTGGGCAAGCATATAAGATGCATTGTTGGATAACTTTTGAAGCCAAAGCTCAATTGAGTGGAAATGTAGTTATCTTGTCTTCAAGCAGATTCCCAAATCTGTTTTTTAGCTCCTTGCTACTCAAAATGTGGCCTAAGTATCAGAATCATTAGCATTACCTGAGAGTTTATTAGAAGCACAGGCTCCACCACTGTGTAGTCAGAATATGCATTTAACAAGGTCCCCACATAATTTAGGCACACAGAAATGGAGGTCTAGAGGAGTTTCAGGGAAGCGGATCTCTCATCCCCTCCAGGATACTACAGGCAACAAGAAAGAGCCTTGGCCAGAACCTCTGAAAATGCAGTTCCTTTCAGAGCTTGTTTCCTGTTTGATAACTCACCAAATCTTTATAACTGGAATGTGAAGCGAGGGTTCAGCCAAGGAACTGGGTGAGAGTTAATGGATCAATCTGCTCTCCCCCATCAGTGCTTTTACTGCTGACTTCTGGAATGTGTTTGATGAAAAGAGAGCAACTTCTTCAGACAGAAGATACTGATGTAGCCTGCTGAGGTTAGGACCTACAGGAACAATACACCAATGTTATCAGGACTTTGCTTGCTTCCAACTCCATTCCAAAACTGACAACAGGAGAGAAAGCATTTTTTAAAGCCCTTGCTGTCAGTTGTCCTTATTATAAATAGCCATATGCTCTGCTTATCCCTGTGGGGGGGGGGCAGGGGTGGCAATGTAGATATTATTGTTTAGTTCTTGTTTGGATTAGGAATTTCTTTTCAGTAGCTTTTTAGAAGTGGATCTGAAAAATGGAACTAGTAGCAAAGTAACATTGCTTCAATTTATCTTTCCAAAAATTTCAATATGTTGAATGTCAAAATCAGAGAAGGAAGTTCCTACCTTTTTTTATATCACCAGATTTGAGTGCCCTTTACCAATGGATAATTAACAAAAAAAAAATGGAGATTTAATGCTCTGTGTTCACCCCAGAATTTCAGTAAAATAAGTGAATAAATAAGCAATAAAAATAAGGAGGTCAAAAGAATCCTAAATCACAGATGTCTCCATCAGTCCCACCACTGGTGACCTCTAACACCAGTGGAATTTCCAAATAAACATTTTTCATCTTTCTCACTACATGGCTAAGCAAGGTTATTAATACAAACTAATCTGAGTCTAGGTTTCAGAATGTGGCTATAAGGGGCAAGTCTGACCAATGGTTAGTAGGTATATTACAGGAAAATGACATCTACTGGCTCCATCTGAAAGGGGCAGTTTTTAGAGGAAAGAAGGTCTGGCATCCATAGTGGCAGGTGCAAGTGAGAATTTTGATTATAAAGAAACACCCATGACCCATTCACAAAATAGCACTTACTTTTCAAATTGTATATCTGGAAATGAAAAAGTATTTAGGTATATTGACCTGTCTCTACCAGATTCCCCTCTTTTGTTAGTTTGGCAAGCATTACAGGGCAACTAGAATCAGTCAGTTAGCAAACCCACTTGGGGTCTGTAAAGATCCCTTTTACTTCATTAGCACTAATAAAACCAACCGGGTCAACACCTAAGGTCAGTGAGGAAGTATAAATGTCCCGAAGCCATGGGACATCTAGTGTGAAATTGGGTCCATGTTAAGGCCCAAAGCAAAAACCACCTGAAAGACTCAAGCTCACTAAGGGACCCTGTTGGCTTTAAGAAAGAATTTCAAATTTTCCCACTAGGTAAATCTATTAATGTCAAGTGCTTTATTAGATTAACTGGCCTCTGGTAGAATTTTCAAGTCTCAGTTTCCACAGCCCTCACTGTCAACAAAAGTTTCTGTTGTGAAATGGTTTATTTCTGTGTTTCCTCAACTGTAAAGGTAAATGTGGCTCTTAGAAGGGTGAGGCTGTTGTGAAGGAATTGATGGACAGCATCCTGGTGTTGGGTCTTCCATTGCGTGACTCTTCCTAAGTATAGTCGGGAGCACAGGTATGCCTTTATGTGAAAAAAGAGTTCCTCTAGAAGCGCACCTGATCATACTCAACCTGAATTCAAAGAGCCCTGCACCATGTCAAAGGAAAATGTTCTAGCATAAATCTCCAGAAACGGAAAAGGTCAAAGTCACTCTTGGTAATTAGCTTGCTGAAATACAGTGGTTCTGCTTTTTGTTTAACCTTTTAAGAAAAGGGCCACACTCCTACTTGTCTCAACAAGCAGCTTTTTATTAGGCACACCCTCGATACTCCTGCCCCTCTTCTAAACCCCTTCCCAACCTATTTTTAGTTTGTTGCTTAAATTCCTTAACTTTGGGTGGACCAGTGTTCCCTTCCTAGTACACTCTATGCAATCCTAACTACTTTAAGTTACTTTAATACAGCCTGTAAAGAAAAACTATCATTTTAATCATCCAGAAATATCTTCAGGCATGTACCAGCAGTTAAAAAAATGCTTGGCCACACGGTTTAGTAGTAAGTATGTTAATTTTGGTTATTGTATAGAACTGCTCTGTCCAATAGAATAGCCATTAGTTATGTGAGCACTGGAGGGCTAGTCTGAACTCAGATATACTGTAAGTATAAAATATACACTGGATTTGAAGACTTAATATGTAGAAAAGAATGTGAGGTCTCTCATTAGTAATTTTCATGTTTATTACATGTTGAAATAATATTTTAGAGATCTATACATATATATTAGGTTAAATAAAATGTATAATTAAATTTGATTTTACTTGTTTTTTTTGTTTTTTATAAAGTAGCTATTAGAAAATTTAAAATTATAAAGGTGGTTTGCATTGTATTTCTGTTGGATAGTGCTGATGTAACAGATCAAATTTTCCATACACAGGTAGAGAAAAAGGAGCAATGTGATAGGTTTGATGTGGATATCACATGATTTGGCACATAATTTTGCCCTACTTTGTATTATTTTTGTTGTTTTCTTTAAAAGAATTTTTTTTGGTATAGTTGACTGTTGTTTCTTGATTCATCCTCTAGTTATATTGAGACTTTTCAGGAGACAGATAACCATTTTAAACTTATCCTGTGACCCGTATTATACCTAGCAGAGTGCTGGGCACATGGTTAGGATGTAATCAGTGCTTGTGAGTGGAGTACAATTCAATGGTAGGAAATTATTTAGATGGGTATATTTCTTTTGGGGCTAGTGTAAGGGTCAGAATGCAGTTTTGGTATAGCCACTAAATCTCCTGGCTGAATATGTCTAGCTATCCTTGAGATCATGAGTTGTGAATAAAAGTGACGTGCCCATTCCAAGCTGAGTAATTAATTTTCAGAGTAATCTTTTATTTTCTGCCATAGTGATTAGAGAATGTTCCTGGTAGCTTGGGGTCCCCAGTAACCTGCAATAGATGTGTAGCCTGCACAACAAATAATCCCTTATTGTTTTCAGCCATTGAGGTTCAGGGATTCTTCGTCATGGTAGTACAACATGCTGCTGACTTGCCCTTGATTTGATGTGAATGCTTGCCCCTGCTGACTGATAGAGAATGGCTATTTGACTTTAGGTTGGTTTTCAGGCTGCTGCTCCAGCTTTGTATATCTTATATGTTACTAACGTTTTTTCTTGATAGCCAGAAAGAAAGAGGGTCAGTATTATATTCATCTCTTGAATCAATGATTTTCAGTTTTAATGTCTGGAGTCAGAGTGCGATTTAAACATTTGTTGAATCTTTAATAATAGAATAAGTTAAGAATGCGTCAAACTGCTCCCCAGGTAGCTTCCCCTTTGAGCAAAGTCGGCAACTGAAAATGAAGCAACACATTTTAAAGGGCATTGTGTAATTCCTTGGCTGACACCGATTGATGTTTGTTGGATCACTTGGTTCTCCTTAGCCATTATTTTTGAGAACTAATTGTGCCTCCTGACATACCACAACAAACTGATTTAATGGGGATGTAGCACCACCACAGGGGTGTCTTGGTGAAGAGGTATGATTGAGGGATTCTTGAGGATGGAAAAAGTGGTGGAGGAAGATGATAATCCCAGTGAGGTCCCCAGGCAAAAAGTGAAAGACTTTAAGCTAATCTCATCACTTGGCAGGACAGGACAAGTCCTGAACTTTTAGATGACACCTTTTACTTAGAGAGAAACTCCAGTTCCCAAAGATGCCCCTGTTATTGTCTTACTTCTAAATAAAATACTTATTGTTTCTAAGTATTTCAGTTCCTGTGTCTCATCTCAACTTGTAGAAGAGTTTCCATCCAGGGCACTAATTAATAAAGCAGAGATGAATGAATCATTTTACTCTAAACTGGATGGGGCAGTGTGGTTAATGGGCTGTATGTTTAGCCTTGGAAGGTTCTGGGATTCCTCACACTGGAGCCATCACCTAAAACCTATTGTCCTGGAGACTCAGTGAATGGTCACTGTGTCACCAAACCGAAGTGCAAATTCTTCTTTGGACCTACTAAATACACACCTTGTATGACAGTATAGTAAGGAATGAATTTCAGACTCTGTAGGTCTTTTCCTGGCTGAAACAGTGGAGAGAGGAAGAGACAGAATAGGGATATCTTTGGTTATTCTGAAAACAGTCTCGTTCAGGCCAGCTATTAAGTAAGTCAAGAACTTAGTTGCTCATCTTCCCAGTTAATGTCTTACTTGTCTTAGGTTGGCTTTCCTGGAAGCAGAGTTCACAACAGAAATTCAGCTACATATAATTTATTGAGGGAGTGTTCTAAAAATAAAGAAAAGGGGGTGCCTGGGTGGCTCAGTCAGTTGAGTGTCTGACTTTGGCTCAGGTTATGATCTCATGGTTTGTGAATTTGAGCCCCCCATCAGGCTCTGCGCTGACAGCTCAGAGCCTGGAGCCTGCTTCGAATTCTGTGTGTGTCTCTCTCTGCTCCTCCTCTGCTTGTACTCTGTCTCTCAAAAATAAATAAATGTTAAAAATTTAAAAATAAATAAATAAAAAAGAAAAGTAAGGGAAGAAGGATGATGTAGTGGTAGAGTATGAGCAAAGAAGTGATCTAGCTGTAATCCAGCCTCAACCTGATCCACGGGGAACATAGGATTATGAGTTATACCACAGAAATGAAATGGTTCCACCTTAATGTAAGGAGGGATATTCTTTTGTATTTCTGTCTCAGTCATTAGGTCTGGGCTGCCCTAGAGAGGGTCATAATATCTTTGGCAAGGTGGCTCCCTATGGTTCATGGAAATTCTCTAGAGAAGATAGAGTGAAAGAGGGGGAGCCATTAGCAGCCAACACTCAGAGTAGCAGGGAGATGCGTGCACCTGCCCAGTAAAAGGGCAGGCCACCAACAACCCACCCACTGCCCTGCTCCAGTTATTCCTCTAGTCATGCTCATGAGTTTTCAGGCCACTATATCCCATGCCTCTGTGTCCCTGGCTTTCTGATTTCGATTCACTAATCTAAAACTCAAGCTCCAGCTGCTTTGCCTAAAAATGAGAGGGTAGGGGTGCCCGGGTGGCTCAGTCGGTTAAGTGGCTGACTTTGGCTCAGGTCATGATCTCGCGGTCCGTGAGTTCGAGCCCCATGTCAGGCTCTGTGCTGACAGCTCAGAGCCTGGAGCCTGTTTCAGATTCTGTGTCTCCCTCTCTCTGACCCTCCCCTGTTCATGCTCTGTCTCTCCCTGTCTCAAAAATAAATAAACATTAAAAAAAATGAGAGGGTAGACTCACTGTTCTCTAAAGCTCCTTCCAACTTTGTGAATCTACTGTGTTCTCTTACTAGGCCAAAGGCTAGCAAAAAGCTTATCCTTTCCTAATAACAAATTGACTTTGGTAGAGAGAATGTCACCCCAAATGAACACCTCTCAAAGTAGAGATTTCCAGGCATCAGACCAATTAGGTCAAAGAGAACTAGGTGTGGAACCTGGTCAGTGCTGCTCAGACACATCTGTGAATTGCCACCTGTGCTGGTTTGCTGGTGGGCCGACCTTATCAGGCACCTGCACACCATCTGCTCTCTTCTTGGTGGTGCTGCACTGAGCTCCGACATTAAGGAAACCTAGTATTGTTGGGGAAAGTTGTGGTAAGGGGAAAGGATGTCTGAGGATGAAGTCAAGAGATGCAGCTGTTTCTGGTCTGCTGTCCTTAACATATGTAGTAACAAGAACCATATCTGCTTCCATCAGTCTGCATCAGCCCCCTTTGGTAATTATTTTTTGTTTCCTTTTGAACTGTTACTTTTGTCTTTCCATTTCTTCCCTCTACTTTTTTTCTCTTCAAAAGAATGTAGTACCACAATGATCAAAACCCACTGTGTCATCCTTTCTCTGGACAGTGACTTATAAATGGTGAGGGACTTATATATGGCTAGATTACTGACACCTGCCAAATGCAGATATCCTTGGAATAAGTTGTGTGTAGTCAGTGACTAACTGGCTTAGAGAGGACATATCCTGCACAATTCTTCATTAGGATAAACTGTACTGTAGTGACTAGGGGTTGGGTTCTGTAATCAGACAGCAGAATTTAAATCCAGACCCTGCCATATATTATCTGTGTGATCATGAGCAAGTTACTTAACGTCTGTGCATCTTCAGTTTCCTGAAAGTTTCTCTAAGACTTGAATCTTCACATGTAATGGGTACATGTTGTCCAAAACAAAAATGAAACAACACTAAATAATCAACACTAAGATAAATCTTAATGAAGCTATTAAAACACAAATGTAAGGACAGACTTTCATGAGTATCTAGATAGCAAAAGCAATCACTAATTGGAGAGATGTCAGATTGCTCTCAAAAGTCTATACAGAAAATACTCGAGACACAGTAGGACAAAGTCCTCAGAATTCTGAGGGAAAAAAATATGAGCTGAGAAGTCCAGCGAAATCGTCCTTCAAGGATAAAGTCAACACATGAACATTTTTAAATATGCAATAATTCATGTATTAGAACACCTAAGGGCTCCTCTTGTGGGAAAAAAAGCCCAAACAAACTACTGAATTATTTAGTCTTGTCAATAAGTCAAAGAAAATATTAAAATATCAGAAATGAAGCAACCATGATAGAAGGTTGGTCATGGGCATTGTGGTGCTATTAACATATAGAAATAAAATGAAAAGAAAAGAAAATGAAAATATATGAAACATATAGAATGAAAATGAAGACGTCGGCATCTTCTGCAGAGTCCTCTGGTGTCCTCGGAGCCCTTGAAGCTCGGACCGGACCCCGAGAGTCATGGAGATGAAGGCCGTGTGCGTGCTGAAGGGCCAGGGCCCGGTGGAGGGCACCATCCACTTCGTACAGAAGGGCAATGGGCCTGTTGTGGTATCAGGAACCATTACAGGATTGACTGAAGGAGAGCATGGATTCCACGTCCATCAGTTTGAAGATAATACACAAGGCTGTACACAAGGTGTTCTAATACATAAATTATTGCATATTTAAAAATGTTCATGTGTTGACTTTATCCTTGAAGGACGATTTCGCTGGACTTCTCAGGCCCTCACTTTAATCCTCTATCCAAAAAACATTGGTGGGCCGAAAGATCAAGAGAGGCATGTTGGAGACCTTGGCAACGTAACTGCTGGCAAGGGCGGTGTGGCCAACGTGTCTATGGAAGATTCTCTGATTGCACTCTCAGGAGACCATTCCATCATTGGCCGCACGATGGTGGTCCACGAGAAACGAGATGACTTGGGCAAAGGTGGAAATGAAGAAAGTACGCAAACGGGAAACACTGGGAGTCGTTTAGCTTGTGGTGTCATTGGGATCGCCAAGTAAATATTCCCTAGGATGCGATCTGAGTCCTAGTAACTCCTATGTTATCTTGCTAGTTGTAGAAATTTAACTTGATAAACATTAAACACTGTAACTTTAAAAGTGTAATTTGTGTGACTTTTTAATTGCTTTAAGTACCTGTAATGAGAACTGATTTATGATCACTTGGAAGATTTGTATAATTTTATAAAACTCCTATTCAGTTAAAATGTCTGTTTCAATGATCTCTGTATTTTGCCAGGCTTAATAATCATATGGGTATTAAACTTCATTGTCTGAAAAAAAAAGAAATAAAATGAAACAACTATTGGAATTACTGTCATGGAACAAAGTGTAATGGTCCTAAAACTCCATTACAAACAAGAATATACATAATAAGATTAGGAATGCTACTTTCCACATTTTTCACAGAAGAGTCAGTAGATACTACCTAACACAATGTTTTTCAGATTGTTCCTTTTAGAGAATTTAGGAACTATTTCATTTTTGTGAAGAAACATTTTGTGTGAAATTAAATAATTCTTTGGCTTTTTCTTCACTTTTAAATTCAAGAAAAATTAAAATGAAATCTTTTATTTCAAAATGCCATCGTAACATAATCCCATGTTCCTATCTTTATATCTATAAATTGATTTATCAATCTGTTGGTGTTCTTCCCTTTCTTCCTCCTTCCCTCCCTCCTTTCCTTCCCCTTTCTCTCCCCTCCTCCTTCTACATATATATATATATATGTAGATATATATATATATCTACATATACATATATATGTAGATATATATACATACATAGAATATATATACATATATATGTATATATATACATACATAGAATATATATACATATATTCTACATACATATATATATATACATACATAGAAAGATATAGATATATATATATACATACATAGAAATATATATATATATATATATATATATATATATATACACATACATAGAAAGATGTCTATGGTGAAAATCCTCAAATGTTAGTGACCGTTATTTCTGGATGAAATGATTTTTAAGTCATTTGAAATTTTGTTATCTTTTTTAATAACTTGAATGATTTACTATGGATTTGTGGTATTTTTTGGTTTTTGGTTTTTTTTTTTTGGTTTTGAAATAACAAATTTATTTGTTACACTTTTGGAGGGATGTGTATCATTTTTACAAACCAATAAAGATAATTTTCAGGGAGAAGGATGAAGAAATATATGTGCTAATATTGTTAAGTACAGTACAACCCCATATGTGTAAAACAATGGATATAAATGTATGTAGATGACTAGATATTTTCAGAAGGACTCAATTAACAGATAACAGTGGTTGCTTAAGAAGAGGGGTCAGGGCAGTGATACTATAATGAGAAGACTTTTTTTCTTTTTTCCCCAAACTTTCTATAACATATTTATATTGTAATAATGCTGGAAACTAAAAAGAATAAAACAAAACTGACAAAGGCCATCTTTGGACTGGCATAAGAAGGCTGTTGAGAAGTCTATTACTTTATTTCCTTGTGTAGTCCTCAAATCTTCACAATGAGTAGATTCTGCCAATCGAGGATAACAAGAAGGCCAGTAGTCAAGTAATAGCATTATTTTCAGGTCATTCCTTTTCTTTGCCTTATAAAATCTCTTTAGTCTCAAAATCAAGTTCTTGCTTGTAGTAACTCTTCATATAGGGCATAGTTTTGTCTCTCATATATTAAAATATTCCAGGTCAGTAGCACGTAAGAAGGGCCTAAGACTAAAGAAAATGTGGAAACAGGGACCTATCAGAACAAAGGCAATGACAAATATCAATGGATTTTTCAATACTGGGGAGCAGTGGGCTCCTTGATGGACCAGAGGCATATACTGTTTAGAGAGGACAATCCCACTCAGCTGTGACCATTTGTTTCCATGTTGTAATGTGGCATAGTGTGGTAAGAGCCTCTGGAGAAACTAGAAATGTAGAATTTCCCAGTTTTAAAATGTTCAACAAATTCAGATTTTAAAAAGGGTACTGTGAAGATCACTCAACACATCCATGCAGGCTGACTTGGACTGTGGGCTGCTGTTTTTTGACTTCTGCTGTAGTTTATGAAAGGTATGTATTTGAATTTCAGTGGGAATTGTTGCAGACTTATTAGCTCATCATAGATAGACGTGCCTACTGTCTGGGTAGGCATTAAATTATGTGGTCCTAGAGAAGGATGTTTCCACTCTTCCTCCTTCTAGCACACTGGAAGCCTTTCTTCAGGAGATGGAAGGCAAACCAGTGTCCACAGAGGAGATGACACCTGTTGTCACCTGTGGGTCAGAATCACAGAATTTCTCAGGTTTCTTGGGTAGAAGCAGCACTGACCTTTAGTTGCGGGAAACAACCCTCACCAATGTCTTGGTTGGATCAAACCAAAAATCCATTCTTTCTTTCTGGGGACCTGACATATCCCAAGGGCAGATGTGGCACGCAGTGCTGAATTTGGCTTTGAAGGCTGGGCTTTCCAACTCAAAGCAGAAAAGGAATGATAAGGTAGGGTGAGACGTACATAGAGATGGAAAATGAGTGACCCCTTTGAGCTACACAAAAATAAAGATGCCCATGTCTGCTGGGCATGCAAGTAAATCAGGTACTAATATCAGACACTGACTCAAAGGCAGTGAGAGATGGTGAAGGGACGCAGATACAGCAAACAATAAACCTGTCTCCTGAATATCCTTGGCTTTGCAACTTAACAGTGTTTTCTCCCAGATTTTATGCCACTATCATGAATTGACAGGAATTAGGGCTATTGTTTCTTTCCTTTCTTTTCCAAATTCCCCCACTTTGCTTCCTGCTAGGCCGGTCCTACAGTGGGGAATCAACTTTTCATCCTCTCCTTTTTAATTCCTTCCAGAGAGATAAGAACCCTTGCCATTAAAATGTGGGTGGTATAGTTTTGTATATTAGTTGGCACTTTAGCTTCTACTGGCCCATTTGTGCCACCTAAGGTGTAGCTTCTCTAGGTACTCTGATTTATTGCATTTCTTTCATAAAAATGCCTTGGACATATAGCAAGCAAGGTGTTAGCATGCAGCAACATGGATTTCGCCAAGATTTTAGAATCTTATTACAAGATAAGGCCTGGGATGCCTCCTACTTTTAAGGATGTTCTATAAAATGTCCCAACATGCCAACAGCAACTTGATTAATAATCTCATGTGTTTCACTCCTTGAATTTATTCCCAGGGAAAATGTGCCTTTGATCACTAGGTGCTGACGAGGGTATAACCTGGCTCGAGGTGTTTCCCTGGAGTGAAATATGCAGTACTTCTCAACTCCCAATACCATTTAATTTATTGTTTGTTTTTGCTCAAGAAGAGGCTGTTTTTACAGCTGAGCAGATTTGGAAGCTGGTTTTGGGTGTTTCATTTCCTTACATAAAGAGTTGTAATGTAGGGGATGGTAACCAGCTGTTTCTACCTTCACTAAACACAGAGCAAACAGGAATGAGCCTCTATTGCAGCAAAAGGGATTTAGGTTAGTTGTAAGAAGGAACTTCCTGAGAGAGTACAAAGGGATTCTAGGACTCCACCCTGGAGGGCTCTTAAGGGTATTCTGTTGTTTCTCTCTGAGATGGATTATATGAGACTGAGATTAATAGCATTAAACTCCACTTAACAGCCTGGCTCTGTTCCTTCTAGTATCTAATCTCTGTAAGATAACTATAACTATTAACAGGGGCTGTGCTTTTGTGGATAGTTGAGTGATTGAGAGTAAGAATATTTTAGGGGTTTCTTATGAATCTTGGAAGAGATGTTGTTCCTTTACATCTGATTTTCAAGTAAATGTCATAGTAGTGACAGGCTTGCAGTGGTTCCTGAGGGAGTCAGCTGTTGAATGTTTAGGATTTTTTTTTTTTGGCAAGTCAGTTGTTATACATAGCTGTTATTACAAATTAAATTATACAAACTGACAAATTATATTAAAAACAAAGAGTAAGAAATACATATAACTCACCACTTCCTCATTATTTTGTTTTTATATATGCTTTTGAGGTTATTTATATCTTTTGTATCTATGTGGTGGAAATAGTATATAATGGGGCAGTACTGCACATTTCTTCCTAACTTCCATGACATTGGGTTGGTATGTATGTATGTATGTATGTATCTATTTTGAGAGAAACACACCTAGCACATGAGTAGGGGAGGGACAGAGAGAGAGGGAGAGAGGATCACAAGCAGGCTCTGCACTGTTAGCGTATAACCTGATGTGGACTCTATCTCACAAACTGTGAGATCATGACCTTAGCTGAAGTCAAGAGCTAGACACTTAACCAATGGAGCCACCCAGGTGCCCCAAGTTGGTACTTTAAAATCTGTCATGGAGATTGACAGACTTTATAAATTGAGCCAAGTATTAAACATTTATTGGCATACCTACATGGATGAAACAAAGAGGGAGAGAGAAGGGAAGAAAGGAGGGAGAGAAAGAAAGGAAGGACAGAAGGATGCGAAAAGAAAAGAAAAGAAAAGAAAAAAGAGGAAAATGAGAGGACAGGAGGGGAGGAAAGGGGAAGGAAGGGGAGGGAAAAGAAAGGAGGGAGGGAAGGAGAGAGGAAGGAAGGAAGAAAAGAAGGGAAGGATGGAGGGAGGGAGGGGTAAAAGAAAAATATTGCCTTGGTGACCTTTATACTTTCTCAGTATTTTATATTTTCTTAATATTGTTTCAATCTTTTTATTTTATTTTTAAAAATTTTTTAGTGTTTATTTTTGAGACAGAGACAGAGAGAAAGTGATTGAGTGGGGGAGCGGCAGAGAGGGAGGGAGACACAGAATCTGAAGCCGGCTCCAGGCTCTTAGCTGTCAGCACAGAGCCCGATGAGGGGCTTGAATCCATGAACCATGAGGTCATGCCCTGAGCCGAAGTCAGACGCTTAACAGACTGAGCCACCCAGGTGTCCCGATTTCAAATCTTTTTAGAGGTAAGCATATGACAAAGCCATTTTTGAAAAAGAAGATGCTCAGAACTTCTTAAGTCCAGAAATGCATTCCCCCTTTTTTAACCTTGAACTAAATTAGCTTGAATAAATATGTCTATGGTGGTACAGTTAATACATCAGACCTTCTTCTGCTTTACCACTTACCATCTAAGCCAGTACTGCCCAATAGAAATACAATGTGGGCCACATAAGCAATTTTAAATGTTCTAGTAAATAAATTAAAAATAAAGTCCAAAGAAATAAGAGATACTAATTTTAGTAATATATTTTATTTAGCTTAATTTTTAAAAATTATTATTTCAACATATAATCAATATAAAAGTATTAGGTGTTTTAACTTTTTTTTTGTAGTAATATGTCTTTGAAATCTAGTGTGTAGTTTACACTTAACAGCACATCTCAATCAGACTGACCATATTACAGTATTAAATAGCACATGTGGCAAATGGCAACCATATAGGACAATTGAAGTCTCTATTCTCAAAGATGCAAAGGCAGGGACGTGGCTATTGCCAGTGTGCATTTTCACACTTTCAGTATGCACAGAAAGTGTACATAGATTCATCTTGCATTAGTGGAGTTCCCATTCTCAATTTGTAGATGCAAGGAAGACTGAATTTCAGGGATATTGTTGACTTGTCCTGGTTTACACATGGGTATGATCAGTGCTTTCAATTGGATCTCAGACCTTGGGTTCTGAATTGTGCAGTGCTTATGGACCTGATGCATGAATCAGACTCCCAACTATTATATCCCCAAGGCTCCCTCAGCTACTGGCTAAGTGATCTGGGCAATTACTCAACCTCTCTGTGCCTCAATTTTCTCATAGATGAAATGAGAAAAATAATTGTATATTCCTCACCAGGGTGTTCCTATTTGTATTCATTAAAGACACATTATAGAATACTTAGAATAATTATTGATGCCTAATAAGTATACTATCAATGTTTGTTCATATTGTGATAATATTATAACACTAACATTTTAATAACTTGGGTAAGAGAATTCAAGCGCTGGGAATAAAGGGAACACTATTGGACAGTTCTTAATCTGGAAAAGCTAGCTTGCTTTATAATTATTTGGGCAATGTATTTGTGCAAGACTGTATAAGTTACATATTTGTTATTTCTTGAATATTTAGATAATAGTTTTGCCTTTTGTTTAAAAAAGAAGAATTACCTTCTGCTTAGAAGTGTCACTGTTCTTATTAAAGTGGTGAATTTATTTTTTTAATTTTTTTATGTTTTTTATTTTTATATTTGAGAGAGAGAGACAGAGTGCAAGCTGGAGAGGGGTAGAGAGAGGGAGAAGCACAGAATCTGAAGCAGGCTCCAGGCTCTGAGCTGTCAGCACAGAGCCCAACGTGGGGTTTGAACTCACAAGCAGTGAGATCATGACCTGAGTGGGAGTCAGACACTTAACCGACTGAGCCACCCAGGCACCCCTGTAGTTTTAATGAGACTTAATGCTGATGCATAATAATGCCAATTTACTATTTATGCAGTTTTAAATTCCAGAACATATCAGAAGTAAGCTGCCACCTATTCTCAACATTCCACCTTCCAGGTTCCCTTGAGACACATGCATAAAAACAGAGTTTCCACTTTACATTGAAAATTTCACAGGAGAGTTTGAAAAGGAAATTGATCAGCAAACCAAAATGTAAATATACAGCTTCATAACGTTTGTTCACCTTCACCAGAGGTCTCTAGAGTTTGGTAACTGATATTTCTCAGTAGACTTTTCATGCTGCTTTGTCATGTCCATGTGGGCCACTCTTTATTTGATCAGCACGAGCTTTGGCATGTGTTAAAGGAGCGATGGTAAATGCAGCTAGCATAGTTACTTTAGAAGTGGGATGGCATTTTCATTACACAGGAAGGTGTTGTAATTAATAAGAATACATGCCACAGGAATAAAAATTGTGACAAGGCTAATACTTTAGGATGCTGTCAGTATTTTACTATCAATGTAATTTTTCTGCTAATGCATATTTCAAGTTTGGCCAGGAAATTTTAGAAAACACTGTTTAATTAAATTGGAAAAAAAACCCTGAATTCACTAGTACATTCAGCATTGTTGCAATTAGGGGATACTTTTAAAAATGTAGGGGTGCCTGCCTGGGTGGCTCATTCGGTTAAGCAGCCAACTTTGGCTCAGGTCATGATCTCACAGTTTGTGAGTTCGAGCCCCGCATCCGGCTCTGTGCTGACAATTTGGAGCCTGGAACCTGCTTTGGATTCTGTGTCTCCCTCTCTGTCTGACCTTCCCTCAGTCACACTCTTTGTCTCTCTCTCCCTCAAAAATAAATAAACATTTAAAAAAATTGTTTAAAAATGTATATAATATAGTTTTTCCATTAAGTATCTTTTTTAAAGTTTATTTATTTGAGAGAGACAGAAATAGTTTGTTTCAGAGAGAGATAGTGTGAGTGGGGGAGGGGCAGAGAGAGAGGGAGAGACAGAGAATGCAAGCAAGCTCCTTGTTGCCATCGCAGAACCTCACAGGGCTAGAACTCATGAAACCATGAGATCATGACCTGAGCCAAAACCAAGAGTCAGATGCTTAACCAACAGAGTCACTCAGGCACCCCTCCATTAAGTACCTTTAAATGTCATTGGGTAAGGCTAGGCATGCAAGAGCTGGGTAACAGTGTAAAATAGTAAGTGATTATGTCCTCAAGTGAGTATAGAACATTAATTGTTTGGGCCTGAGGATGGGGAAATTAGATAATACAGACATCAGTTTATATTTTATAAAGGTATTATGCCTTGAAGGAAAAAAATTGTATTCATCCCACATGTTGGTAAATAATGAATGAGAGCCAATTTGATGAAAAATACTGCCATTTGAGACTTGAGAGCTTAGAGTTAAGGTCTTTCCTGTATGTCCAATCCTGTATGTCCAGACCAAGATGGGTAGATCCCTGAGGCTCACTACTGAGTAGAATTCCAGCTTGGCTTTCTCGTTTCTGCATGAAGTTTAGGGAATATTAGATTTAGCAATTGCAATGAAATTAACCAATTGCATTTTCCTTAAGTAACTAAAATATTACTGAATTCATGTCAGAAGCTGATTAATTAAAAAATTTGAGAACTTTAGTTCCATAGGACAAACTAAAGATGTTGGAAAGCAGGTGACTATTTTTTATAGGGTAATAAGGAAGAAGTAGATCTTACATCAAATTTCTTTAGGTTAACCAAGTGTTGTAATTGACTTTTGTTCTTATTATATATGGTGGGCGTATCTTATCTCTGTATTCTGAGATATATTATGAACTTTCAACCCCTAGATAAATAAAAACACCAAACAGAAGTGTTGAAGTTCTGTATATTATAAATTGAAGAACCTTATAAACAATTGTTTTGAAAAGAAATCTGGTGCCTTTTATTTCATTTGCCTTAGCACACAAAGTTATATTCTTTCCCCTTATTTCTTATAATGAGATATATATTCTTTAGAAAACATTAAGTGATATCAATGTGTCTTTTTAACCCCCAAAGATCCTTTAAAACTTTTCGTAATTACAAAATAGTCTTGGCATTGTTGGTTTTCTGTGGTCACAGAGGGGCATTTATCTATGTCTTCATCATACTTGTGGCATGTATCCTTTCCATGTATGGCAGATTCCTAAGGTACTATCTGTCCCCAAAAGATAAAGGTGCCTTCGTTAGGTTTCCATTCCCTTAATATAGGAAAGAACAAACCTGGAGCTCTGGGAATTTCCATGTTTCTCGTTTCATTTCCCCAGAATCAAAATTTCTAGTGAAAATAATTTATTTGGAAGGTGATCCCAGGAAATACTGGTAGGGGGAAGAAAGATAGTAATGGATACATTATCAAGCAAGTTACACTGTGGACAACTGGAAATTATAACCCTGGGGAATTCTGAGAGACAGTATAGAGCATGCACCTCAGAGTTATCTTTTGAGGGAGAAGGATATTTACCTACTCACATTCATTAGTCATTTACAGAGGGGCACTTCTGAGTGGCACTGATTACCGACCAGCTCTGGTCTTCTTTGTGCATGGACAGAACAAATTTTGGAGGCAAGGGGGAGCTTAACGCAAAGAGTTGCCAGTACTGAAAGCTGGAAGTTAGGCTGGCGTGCCCAGAAATATTAAATTCCAAGGAGATAGAAGGGGAAGAGATGACTAATAAATTTCTACACAGTGTAGCGGAAGAGACTATTTCCACATAGATTCACAGGTAAATACACATTCAGTAAATACTTCTAGAGGACTTTCGTATACCTTGCACTATGTGTTAAAGAAAGAAGCATACGGTCCTTATGCTCATAGACATGTCGCTCTAACTGACATGCATTTATTGAGTGCTATGTGAAGTATTCTCAGAAGACCTGAGAGCTCTCAAGAGTTGCCTAAGGAGAAAAACCTCAAACATTTCTCATAGGCATATTTCTGTCCCCACATTAGTTTTTCTGTCCTTTTTGTTTTTGCTGCATAATAAATAACTCCAAACACAGTGACTTCAAACAATGACCTTTTTTTAGCTCATGATTCTGCAGGTCACTAATTTGCTAGGTGGCTCCATTGATCTGGATGAGGTTTGGTTGGTCTTGGCTGGGCTGATTCATGCACCAACTGCTTTATGGACTAGGGGTACCTCAATTCTCCATGTGGCTGCTTGTTCTCCAGCAGGCTAGCCAAGTCTTGTTCCCATCTAGAGAGCAACCTTCAATGTATAAGTGTTTGCATCAGGATTGCCACTGTTCCACTGGCCAAACCAAGTTAGGAGGTCAGCCCAGTTTTAGGGCTGAAGAAAGGCTCCAAGTCTTGATGAAAGGAGACACAGTCGCATTGCAAAAGATGTGGACATAGAGCAGGGAGGAATGTGTGACTATTTTTGAAACTACCACAAAGTGGAAGGTTTTGCAATCTACTACCAAGGCAACATACATAGCCTTCCATGTAGAGAAAATGTTTAAACAGAGAACACGTATAGGGAACTAATAAACAGAGAACATGTAGTGCCATGAGCACTTGCCCCAGAGAATTTGCTATTGCATTAGCTATTGTGGTCTGTGTGCCTGGCAGCATTTCACAGTTCTTCATTAGAAAATTGTGCTTCCTATAGTGCCTGGCTGACTCAGTTGGAAGAATGTGCAACTGTTGATCTGGAGGTTGTGAGTTCAAACCCCACGTTGGGTGTAGAGATTACTTAAATAAATAAAATATTTCAAAAAGTTTTTTTTTAACGTTTATTTATTTTTGAGAGAGGGTGGGGGAGGGGCAGAGACAGAGGAAGACACAGAATCCTAAGCAGACTCCAGGCTCTGAGCTGTCAGCACAGAGTCTGATGCGGGGCTCAAACCCACGAGCAGTGAGATCATGACCTGAGCCAAAGTCAGACGCTTAACTGACTGAGGCACCCAGGCACCCCCAAAATAATTTTTTTTAATCAATAAAAAAAAAAGAAAATTGTGCTTCCTGAATTTCTGGGATTTATACATCTCAAGCACATTTGTGAATCAAATATGCATCAGCACTCTATATTGACAAGTCAGGCAGTTTCCAGTGCCTTCCCAGGAGTCATCAAAACTACTACAACAGGATGAGCCTGTAAGATAGCAAATTACATTTGTCTTGCTTCATTGCTAGAGGAAGTGGTGTTGACTGATTAGCTATATATTCATGGAATATGACTTGGAATAATGCCAGCAGATCTACATTTTTTGGTTGCCCTGATAATCACCATCCCATCCTTTTCAGCTTTATGAATAGGAATTCCCCATTAACTGATTTCCTTATTGTGGACATGCATAAGAAATTTGTATTTGTGAGCAATAATTTACTGGTCCTGAAAATGTTTTAACCCCAATAACATTTTTTCTAATGGAAAAGTATTGGATAGTCTCTGTTTTCCTAGATTAAAGGTCTGATATAAATAGCCTTCCTTTCTCTCCGCCACACACCCTGGTGACAGGTGTTTATAAGCAGCTTGGAAAAGAGAGCATGGATCCTGGGCAGATGATCTGAGGTGACAAATGAAGAGTAGCTCATCCCAGGGCTTCAAGCTTTTTTCTGATAGGCATCTCCCAATCCATTGTCTAAAATCACTAGGAGGAGCATAAGCTAGGGCCTGCCCTAGCCCCTCCCCTAGGTATATATTATTGATATTCTTCAGGGAACTAGATCACAAAAGAGAGGGTATATATGTATATACTTGTAGTTATATTGAAATATAAATATCAAAATATATATATGTATGTGTATACAGAGACTACATATGTGAAAAATAAAAGCAGAAAAACAAAACTAACTCAATAGCTTATAGCAAACAAAATAGAATTAATGTATTAGAGCAAGAATTTAAAATAAATTAAATGAATGTGCTCAAAGTGAT
This sequence comes from Prionailurus viverrinus, assembly GCF_022837055.1. Classification (NCBI taxonomy): domain Eukaryota; kingdom Metazoa; phylum Chordata; class Mammalia; order Carnivora; family Felidae; genus Prionailurus; species Prionailurus viverrinus. The sequence continues at coordinate 32,766,148 of NC_062563.1, forward strand.
ATGGCAGCGTTTGATAACAAGGAACTGAAACAAGAGGTTATAAGGGAAATCGAAGTATAAATAGGAAGTATAAAAGATAGTTGTGGTAAAGCAGTGGCCCTTAAAGTGTGATTCCCCAGACCAACAGCATCAACATCACCCCAAAGCCTGTTAAAAATACAAATTATTTTATCCACTTGAGATATGCTGAATCAGAAACTCTGGGAGTGGGACTCAGGCATCTATGTGTTAAGATACACACCCAAGTAATTCCGAGGCATTCAAGTGCTATAGAGCACCAAATTCATCAATTGGGTTGAACTACAGAATGGTTAGAGCCAAAGAATTACTAATTGAGCCAGAAAATGAAGTTGAAGAATTCCATCACAGCGTATTAGGAATGGAGAAGGAGATGGAAATATGTATGTGTTAACAGTCATAGTGGATAGAAATAGAAAGGTCAACATCTATATAACAGGATATCCAAAGGAGAGGAAGAAAAACTGGAGGGAAAGGAATAGGCCTGTTGACCAACAATTTTCCAGAATTAAATAAAAATTAGTCCATTTCACACAAAAGTCCAGGTTTTCATCTTTTTTTTGATAAATTGGAAGGTCTGGTAACACCGACCCACATTTTTATATAACAATACACCCAAACTGACTAGCAGTTGTTCCTTTTAAATGAGGCATTCATAGAGGACCAGAATGTGGGGTCTGGTAACAGACTGGCTGGGCTTCTATTCTAGCTCCACCACTTACTGTGTGACTTTAGAAAAACTTTTGAATCTCAATTTCCTCATCTACACAGTGGGGATATTAAGATACCTACCTCATTTTTTAAAGATTAAATGAGTGTGTGTGTGTGCGCGTGTGTATATATATATATATATATATATATATATACACACGCGCACACACACATATAGACTCAGTACAGTGCTTGCTACTTAGTGTTTTAAAAATGTTAATTTTGCTTGTCATAGCCCCTACCTGCCTCCAGATGCTTAGTTTTTTACACCTGACTTGGCTTGCTTCCATGTAAGTTACCTGCTTGCTCTCTTTTGGAAACTCAGTTTGTGACATCTGTTCTATCCCTTCATAACCCTGACTTTGGTTGGTTTGTTAACATATTTGGGTCTCAGTCTCCTCTTCAGTAAAATGGAATAATGACCTGCTTTGACCTCACATGTATATACAAGTGAAATAATGTTTGTGGACATGATTTCCATAGAATGGGTACTTAATATATGATTATTAATTTTTTAGTCATTTATCTTTGTATCCTGTGCAGTAACTAGCACAGGATGCTGTGCTGTAGCCAGCCCATAGTGGCTCAGGAGAGCCAGTTGCTAAATTTTTAGGAATTTTGAGAGCTGGTTGTTCAACACAGCCATTATTAAAAACTAAATCCTATAAACTTACAATTAAATTAGTTATGTTCAAAATTAAGGTAATGAATTCTCAAAAAGCTATCTCTTATTTTTACTACATTTTACCATAATCTGTACTATTGAGGTGAATTAAGTCTATTGTGTCTTTATGCTAGAAATCCTAAAGAATGGTGTTCTGCATACTTCTTCCCAAGTCCTGGTTCAGTGACATCATGTTGGTAGATTGAAACTGGCCATGATTGAAGTCTTTATCCCATGGAATTTGGCAAATACTTCAAATCAAGGCTGTATTTCCCCTCAAAGGGTCAGTTGTAAAATGTTTACCAGGGCATTAGTAAGATCTTTAAAATATCTTTGAAAAACAAAAGAACCATAAAATTATGTTTATTACCAGTGGGCCTTAAAACATTGTGAAGTACTCACAGTGACCATAAAAAAGAGGAGTTTATTATAAGTTTGCCCTAAAATTCACAAGCTAGGTATGGCATTAAATGTCTAATATATTTATCTTTAAAAGGTTAAAGTTGTGAATGTCCTAGAATTCTATGAAATATGCTACTCAAACATGATTTTTTTCTCCTTCTGTAATTTAACCACTGCAAACAGCATTCTCTGTGAAAGAAGGTAGGGAGAATTGCTGTTTTGTTTATGAAGTTCAGAGAATGAGAAAATGGGTTGATACTATGGCATTAAGGATTTGGCTTAAGTTTGTCTGAGTCTGTCCTGTGTGTGCGTGCATTTATGTGTGCCTGAGTTTGTACTGGGAGTTTGGATAAATGGGGATGGAGTGGAATAGGGTTCTCATTAGCAATTTGTTGTGTTACATGGAGAAATGAGGGTGTTCATTCCCTGGAATTCTCTAAAGGATCGAGTGCTGTTTGTGTAAATGGTTTAGATTTTGATCGGCTTAATTGTAAAGAGGATGGCGTATTCAGGATCTTTCTAGCCCTCTGAATTCATAAACCAGGTCTGTCGGGCCATCTTTCATTCTGAAACTTTTTACGAGGTGATACAGAAACCTAAATAGCTTCTAAATTTGCATAAATTTATCTTTCTTAGCAAGACTTATCCTAAATCTACAAGTCATTTCTGTTTGTCATCCAGGATCTATCCCTAACATCAAAATGCCTTTTTTAAAAAGTATGTATCCATCACACTGCCCAAGGACAATATAAGGGTATGTATCACCTCATGTCCACGCAGAGTTGAAAGAAGGGTGCAGACAGGGAGTTAACAGTGCATCTTGGCAATTTCAGTTCAACTGGCATTTTAGTATGAGTGAGTGCTTCCTATGTGCATACATGTTGGTGGTTGCTTTTATCCAGGGCTGTGGTGGACTCTGATTTCATCCCAAGGAACATTTGAGCTGTTCTCAAAGGCAAAGAGTCCCAGATATATGTATTCCCTCAAAACATGTTTTAGGAGGTGGGATCCTTGGGAGGTGAGTAGGTCATGACAGCAGAATCCTCATGCATGGAATTAGTACTCTTAAAAAAGAGGCCCAAGAGAGCTCCTTTGCCCACTTCTGTCATTTGAGAATCCAACAAGAAGTCTAAAACTCAGAAGAGGGCCCTTACCTGAACATAGGTGCTTCTGATCTAGGACTTCCAGCCTTTACAACTGAGTAATAAATATGTGTGGTTTATAAGCCATCCATGCTATGGTAGTTTGTTATAGCAGCTTGAATGGACTCAGACAGTTACCTATTAGTATATGAAAAAAACCACTTCAACTTGGTAGCTTAAAAATCAACACATATTATTTCTCACAGTTCTGGGCATTGGCTGGGCTCATCCCCTTGTGGTTCTTACACTCCTTGTAGTGTTATCTGGGATCACTCATGCAGATATATTCAAGTATGAGCTTGGCTTGGACTAGAACATTCAAGATAGTTTCACTCACATGTCTGAAGGTGGCTTTGCTCAGGTTGGGTGTCCAGAACAACTAAAGGCTGGATAGACCTTTCTTTCTCCACAAGGTCTCTCCAAGCTTATTTATTATCATGGTAGCCGCCAGAAGGGTGAAAAAGAGTGAGAAGGGAAGCTTCCAGGACTCTTAAGTCAGAGACTATTAGTTTATCACATTAACTTGCCCAAAGCACATCACAAGGCCAGCCCTGATACAATAGGAAGGAAAATAGAGAGAAGTGACAATCACATACAAGAAACTGTTTGTGGTCATAATTGTAGATATCTACCTCATTACCTATCATCCATTTTCACATTTTTTCTCCTTAGTAGCAGAGCACTGAATTTGCTTAGATATCTGCCCTTCTACTTGTGGTCAAGGGCTTCAGGTAAATCCAAGGGATTCAGGTGAATCTCTAACCCTGGAAGGTGGACATTGATTGTTTTAAGCCACATTTTAGTCTAATTTAAATGCAAATTTAGGCATAAACGAAGAATAAAACTTTGGCCAGTGAAATTTGAAAGGAAATATGCTAGTAAGTTTCTGGGAGAGGTTTTGTAGCTCTTAAAAGGATATATAAAAAGGACCTAATCTTTTCCATCTCTGGATATTGCTGTGTCTGTTTGATCATCAGTTCTGCCTGCATGAGGATAAAGCTAACACAGAGGAGAGAACAGAGCCAAAAGACCTGCGAGGATTGTCTGTATCTGATAGCCTTCTAATTCTGCAGTTCCTTTATTTTCAAAATTGAGTTTTCTGTTACCTTCAGTTGAAGCCTCCTTATTGATGAAGACCATGTGGAAAGATAGAGCAGTAGAAATGCAGATAAGAAGAATGCTTATCTCAGCTATGTGTGGTGTATGCTTTACATAAGCAAAGAGAGGAGCACAGGCTATCTGCTAAAAATCCTCATTGGATGGCATTTGCTTTCTTGGTGAAAGTACACAATCTGGTGTCTAGCACTCAACTTTGCAAACTAAGAATCCTGAACTTGCTAATTCATCAAGAACAATTTCATCTTTCAGAGCCAAACTTATGTTATCCCAGCTTATAAGATGGGTGCATAAACTTTTATGTTACCTTATGAGTTATCCAAATTCATAAAGATGGCATAAAACTAAAATGTCAATCGCAATTTGTAATAAATCCTATAAATATTGAGGAGTGAGAAACTTTGAGGTCATCATGACCTGCACATTCTGGAATCAGAACAAGAGGAACTAGATGAATTAAATTTTAATGGTAGCTAAGATAGCCTGATTCATCTACTTTACAGTGAGAATATTTTTGTCAACAGGATCAAAACATCAAAAGTCTGATGACAGGCCACTCTGTTTATCCATTTTCATGTTAAGAATGTTCTTGCCAGTGGGATGGGATATAGCCAAAGATGACTGATTATGACCCTCTCTTCCTTGGATGGTGCAGGGGTAGACATAACAAATGCTGGTCTCTGTTTCTTATTTAGTCCATGTTTCCATGACTGACCACACTCTTTTGAAAAACCCATTATGTCATCCTGGGGTAATGGTTTTCAAATGGTTCTTTGGGTAGAAATTGATCCTTGATAAAAGTTGTAATGGTCTGTGGCAAAATAAGAAAAATAAGGACACATTTATACAAACTCCAACACACACACACACACACACACACACACACACACACACACACATACATCAGCTTCTTCCCTTTAAGAGTCACCTTTCTTATCTGTCCTGAGATATCCAACATCAGCTGCCTTGTCCAGTTCCCATATCCATGTGGACCATGATGCGGGTGGATCATGGATAGAGCCCTTCCTTGGGCTGCCTCTTTCTTTGCACAAATCACAGTTCCCTCTCCTTCTTGGTGTGTTCCATTTTTCTCCCATTGCATCAAAACACCAGGTTGTAGCTGTACATCCATGTATTTGTCCAGGTCAATTAGCTACCAATACCCATCTCAAACTTAACACAATAAAAGTTTTTCACTCCCATAAAGTCTTGGGAAGCTCTACTGATTAGATCTCTTTCATGAGGTACCTCAGGGACTCAGGCTTCTTCCATCCTGTACTCTCCTGGCTTTGAGGTTACTACAGAAGGGAAAAATGAGGAAGAGTCATAAATAGCAGATGCTTTATTAGCCTGGCCTGGAAAGGGCATACTTCACTTCACTTGCATTCCATTAATATGAGCTCAATCTGTGGCCTTCACCTGACTACAGGGGGTCTTTACCAAAAGGGGCTTATAATTATGTGCCAAGAAGAGGAGAAAAATGGACATAAGTTAACTTCAGCTGAGTTTTCCTAATGATTTGAGATCTCTAACAATAACAGATGAAAAAATTCCCGTAAAATTACCCAGTAAATATGATCATCTGTAGGGAAAAGCTTATTGGTAAATTATTTGTCTGGTCTCTTATGGGCATATGCATTACTTAATATTACTCTCCTGATTTGAAATGGAGGCCTTTCTTCAAAATGCTACTTTTTCCAAATTCTATTTTTATAGTTTCCTCTCCGTAATGCATTATGCACTTTCATAGGTCTGATTTCTTCAATTTAGAATGCCACCCTGAGGTAAATGCTTTAGTAAGGTGTTCAAGGTGGTCTTTGATACTCCATGTCCAGAGGAAAGTCCAACCAGATGGCTTACAGATACATCCATTTATCCTTCCTGATTGACCAGACTGGTCGTATATATATTCACACACACCTTCAAAGACATATAACATCTTTTAAGATTAAATATTAATTATAAAAGAAAACTATAGTCTAGACCAGAGATTTAGTAAACTGTGGTGCTGGGGCCAGATTTTTGGATATAAAGTTTTATGGGAAAGCAACCACACTCATTTATTCACCTATTGCTATGGCTGTTTTTACACTACAATGCAAAAGTTGAGTATTTCCAACATAGACCACATAGCCCACAAAGTTTAATACATTTATTATCTGGCCCTTTACAGATATAGTTTATCAATCCCTAGTATAGACTAAGGGTAAAACTGTCACATGCCTAATGGGCCAAATAGGCAATGTTGATGGATAATAAAGTGAAACAGCTATAATACACAAAGCAGTATAATTTTGGTTGAGCTTAAAAGGACATTCATACCTGTCTGAAAGTATTCAATTTTTTAAAAGATTTATTTATTTAAGTAATCTCTGTTCCCATCATGAGGCTCTAGCTCACAATCCTGAGATCAAGAGTCACATGCTCTTCTGAGTCATCCAGGCTCCCCTGAAAGTATTCAATTTTTAAAATAATATGAGGGCCAACAAAATACATTTTCACACCAAAATAGACCTACCATCAACCATTTTAAAATGGAATTAACTCCATTAAGACAAAGAAAAGTATTTCTCTACTGCTCATAATGAGCAAGGCTGCCCTTCTACAAACAAGCTTGGTCACTAGATTGTTCCTTTATTATGTGAAATAGGGTCACTTCATTTACAACACCAGCACCTGAGCCTCCTGTCCACACCCATCTTCAAATTGTGACTGCTTAGATTTCCTTAAATAAGAAACTGGTTATACTCAGCCATATCTCATAATTACTCTTCCAGAAACACAAAGACTAGGCAGAACTCTGACATAATAGCTTGTTAAGATTTGATTAAATGCTTAGCATGGGCCATTTTACTCCTTGATCCTTGGAGAAAGGGATTTCATCCTTCATGATATTTTATTATTTGTTGTTTTAATGTCCTTCCTTGGCAAATTTATAATCTGGCAACCTTGGGTTTTATTTCATTTTGAAATTTTACTTGCCTATAAAATCCCAATGTACGGGAACCATTGACCTAAGTGATATTATAGCATTGTAAGATGACTTTGCTAACTTCTGTTCTGATCCATCATTAGTAAATTTATATAGTGTAAACTCTCATTGGCAAGCCTGTTCCTCTTATGTCCAAGTTTTTAGGGGACTTCTCACTGAAATCAGAACTCATTACTAAGAGAAATACCATGAAGATGGTGCTTGTTTCTGGCTCAAGCTTAAGCAAGGGAAACCTGAATCCTGAAATGTCTTGTCTTGAAAGAAATGTCTGACACACAGAAAGACCTTCAGAACTATGTGTGCAGCAAAAACAAGAAGGCAGAAGTTACAGATGTCCTGCTTGTGGACCAGGAGGGTAGAAACTAGCCTTCAGCTAATTTCTGCTATGTGTAGTTCCTTTAACAAAATGTAAAAAGTAGAGTTTACTATCTCTAATTCATGGATTAATAATTTGAACCCTAACATGGTTAAGCCAACATGTCAAGACTAAGCAAGTAATAAGTAAGTGGTAAATTAAGTATGACTGAAGTAAAAGGTTTTATTTCAAATTAGAGAAACAGCTAACATTTCTTCTTTTTCTCCTTCTCTTTTTTTTCTTTTCTTTTTTTTTAACGTTTATTTATTTTTGAGACAGAGAGAGACAGAGAGAGACAGAGCATGAACGGGGGAGGGGCAGAGAGAGAAAGAGACACAGAATTGGAAGCAGGCTCCAGGCTCTGAGCCATCAGCCCAGAGCCTGATGTGGGGCTCGAGCTCATGGACCGTGAGATCGTGACCTGAGCTGAAGTCGGACACTTCACCCACTGAGCCACCCAGGCACCCCTCTCTTTTTTTTTCTTGACAAAAATAATAACCTTGAAAGTGTAAAAGACTTATTAGAACTATCCTAAGTCTGCTGAGAGAAGAACTTAGAGAAGAACCTAGGGAAAAAAATTACCAAATTTCTTTACACCAACTCATATCTTCAAGTGAAATCCAGGGGTATTGAGACAGCATGTAATGTGCAGAATTCTCTCACCTGCCTTAGGGAAATCATGAATAGTAAAAATGCCTCCTTCCTGAGAGAGATTTCCTAAAGGAAATATTGATATCTACACATTTTCAAGGAGAGAAAAAGATGAGTTAGAGCCACCAGTGAATTAAAGAAAATCCTTGAATAATTTATATTTTTTTATATTGAACAGAATGATCATTTGATCATTGGCAAGCTCTTAGAAAAGCAATCTTTCATGTAACCGTTTGTAGGCAATAGAAAGTTGTAGGCCTATCTTATAGAAGGAAAAGACTCATCTGTGTTGTATAATTTAAAATAGGGCAAGAAACCATACCTTCATCTTAGTATAAACTACTCAAAATTCAAAGTCTTAGGAGAGAAGCTGTGATTAGCCAAGCTTAGTCACATGCCTGCCCCCTTACTCTATAAAGGTGATAAAGGGAAGGTCTGGACCCTTCGATGATTATGGTCTGAGGTAGGAAGTGAGGTTTGCCTGTTTGCCAAAGCTGCAGACACAAGGGGGTTATAGTTCATTCTCTAAAAGAAAATCGGTATGTTTTTTTGAAAAGAAAATGGGATTCTAAACTACAAAAAATTGAAAAATAGATTGGATTCATGACATGTGTACCCCTTTCATTTTTCAAAAGTGTTTTTGGACAAGTAGTTATATGTAGATGGTTCATTATCAAAGTCTTTGGGAGAATCTAGTCTCATGAAAGTCTCAAGATAGAAAAATGGAAGCTGGCAGATGATATGCTCATAGCTAGTAGAATAATATGAAAAACAACATTGAATTGAATCTCAACAAAGATCAAACTTTTGAGAGAGAGTGCTATAATATTTTCTAGTTCAACATGGTAATGAGGCATTTGAGTAGGAAAAATAAAGAGTAAAGCTCTATTAATTGCAAGTGCCAGAAACTCAATGAGAAAATTTCAGGAGTGAGGCTATAAGCACAGCTTGGATTATAAAATTTGACTGATATGATAAAAATACTGTCTTTCTCACCATCTCTTGGTTCTGCTTCCTCTCTATTGGCTTTATATTATATAAGCTTCTCCATATGATGGCAAAGATGACCCACATAATTCCATTTTTACATTCTATCAAAGGAGAATAAATCCCAGCAGAAGCCCTGAGATGATTCTCATGACCTGACTTAGTCATGTATTTAATCCTGAATCAATAATGATAGGCCAGGGTAATAGAGTATTCTGATTAGCCAGGCCAAAATCACATTCCCTTCCATGGAGCCATGGCATTAGATGAGCTCCACCCAAAATACTTAGAGAATGAAAAAGAATGGTTCTCAAAAAAAAAAAAAAAAGAGAGATTTTTATTACAAAAAAGGGGGAGTGGTTCTGAGCAGGCAAATATAATGAACATATTTTAAAAACACAAATATCTTTTAATGCATAAAATTGAGAGAAATTATTGATAGGCTAAAGGTTCAAAAGATTTCAATAGGCTAGTGGAGTAGGCTTAAAGTAACAAAATTAAATTTAATTAGGAGATGGAAAATCCAACATTGGCAGCAAAATCTCAGTTCCATAAGTAATTTTGAGGTAATTTACTTTAGTGGTAAATTGTGAAAGTTTTAGTAGTCTATACATTCAATTATTTCTTAATTCAATTACCTAAAAAGCTAACGCAATTCTAGGCTGCTTTATGAAAACTAACTGCCCAGCAATATTGATCCTATTGTATCATGCACTGCTTGGGTCATTTCTAGGTGTCTGTGTTCAGTTTGGGGCACTGACAATGACAAACTACACAACCAGAAGAAGATGCCCATAAGGAGGACAGACACTTTGGGGCGCCTGGGTGGCGCAGTCGGTTAAGCGTCCGACTTCAACCAGGTCACGATCTCGCGGTCCGTGAGTTCAAGCCCCGCGACAGGCTCTGGGCTGAGGCTCGGAGCCTGGAGCCTGTTTCCGATTCTGTGTCTCCTTCTCTCTCTGCCCCTCCCCCATTCATGCTCTGTCTCTCTCTGTCCCAAAAATAAATAAATGTTGAAAAAAAAGTAAAAATAAAAAAAAAGAAGGACAGACACTTTATTGACAAGGAAATTACTCACATAATATATGCCCAAATCAAATACAAACATTTTCTCCATAATTCATATCCTGTTTATTACATATATTAGTAAGCTATGACACATCTAGAAAGTTACATCCATTAGCGAGTGGTTTATCTAGTTTACTCTCAGATACTTGGTGTAAGAGAAGCAACATATACTTTGACTAAGGTATTTATTATATAAGGTATTTATTGTCAAGGGGAAAAGGCTCTATTAAACACAGACATCAAATTGAGAATTCTTTTGGCCTTGATTTAAAAGAAACTAGTCATCAAATGCCTTTTTAACACAGACTCACATGTTATATATATGTGGATGAGTGTGGCTATAAATATATGTACAAATGCAAACCAATGCATATACTGTGCATTTGTCTAGCAAAACTTTGGAAAGTTTTTCTGCATAAAAATAACTAGTGCAAAAGCATGGGGACTGTTAAAAACCATGGGAAGGGCTGTGTTATCTTAGATGTTCTCATTCTGAACCTTCCTTTAGCGACACATTAACCTCTGTACTGTTGACTACAGCACAAACCAGTTTCCCTCACTTCCTGTTATCCTGCTCCTACTTCAGAGTGAAGCTTAGGGGGTGCCTGAGGGGAGGGAACATTTTGGTACAAAGGCAATTGGCAAACAGGAAAAGCAACCAGCTTGCTAGTTATAGGTTGATAAGGACAACAGAGAAGTTCCTTAGACTGCCCTTGGGCTGGTCACCTTCCCTTGAGGTCAAAATGTCCTAGGGAAGCTTTAATTGATTTTTACAGACAAGGAAAAGTGTTTCTGCGTGCCTGGAAAACAAAAGGAACTTCTGGCTCAATCATAAATGTTCATGATCGACAGAGATCTTCTAGTTGTGGGGACTTGATGAGACTGGTGTTAGAATGCACTTTGTGAGCCATAAAGCTCTACAGAAATAATGTGACTGTTAGCCAAGGGAATTTCTAGGCAACTTCGTATACCACATCCTTTTTAAGTGCCTAAGCAGTTAAATATTGAAGCATGGATGAAAATTAATCTAAAACATATTGCTTATTTTCTTATCTTTTTAAATAAAGTATATTTACCAAAAATAGAATCTTTCTTAAATAATATAGTGTGATCATCATGAACAGTAGGTTTTGATATAACAGGCCAATGTACAATAGTTACCATTCGTTGAAAGTTTATTGTGTACCAGGCTCTGTGTTAAGCATTATATGCAAAACTTAGATGATTTGGTTTGTAAAACAGCCTTGCAAAGTCAGGGTTATGCCCATTTACCCATTTTACATAAATATAAACTAAGATCTAGAAAGTTTAAGTAACTCACATGAAGTTAACCAGTAAATGGTACCCATAGAACTAGAATCCAGTGAACCAAAATGCAAAATCCATGACTGAAACTTCCAGTGTTTACCTTACAGCAGTGTTCTCAGAGTAGCACTATGCTGGTGTTTAACAACCAGCTTTTCAGAAAAAAAAGTATATAAACACACACACATGTTTATTATAAATTTTAGTGATATAAATACTGATATCTTTATTACAAAGTCCATATAGCCACTTGACTATCACAAATTGCTTTTGAATTTTTTACCAAACTCTTACATAAACTTTGAGAAGAAAAGATAGGAGAAAATCTTTGTGACATGGAGCAAAGTGGACACCTGGACAAAGAAGTTTCACAGAAGTACAATTCACAAAAGAAAAAGAAATTGGACTTTGACAAAGTCAAAAACATTTTTATTTCAGGAGACAGCATTACAAAAATGAAAAGGTAAGCCATGGATTGGGAAAATAGGTGCAAATCATACATATATTGACAAAGAATTTATATCCAGAACATACAGCTCTCAAAACTAAACAGTAGTAAAACAAGTACTGCATTTTAAAAAATGGGCAAAAAAACTTGTCAGACATTTTACTAAAGAGGCTATAGGGATGACAATTAAGCACATGAAAACATTTTCAACACTATTAGTCATTAGGGAAATGAAAATTAAAACTATGATGATACACTACTACGCAGGTCTGAGACCAAAATTTTAAACATACTGAAAATACAAGGTGCTGACAAAGATGTAGAACAGCTAAAACTCTCATACATGGCTGGTGAGAATGCAGAATGGTATACCACTTCTAGAAAATAGTTTGGCATTTTCTTACATAATTAAACTACCCTCATTACAAGAGTAGCCATCTTAACTCTTTGGTGCTTATCCTGGAGAAATGAAAACTTACATCATACAAAAATCTGTATCGTAATAATTATGGTGGCTTTAGTCATGATTGCCCCAAACTATAAGCAACCCTAATAGCCTTCAGCAAATGAATGAATAAACAAACTGTGGTATATCCTTATGATGGAATATTACTCAGTAATAAAAAGGAAAAAACTACCATATGTACAACAATGTGGACGTATTTCAGAGGCACTCTACTGAGTGAAAGAAACCAGTCTCAAAAGATCACATATGAATTTATTTATATGAAATTATCAAAAAGAGAAAACTATGGAGATGGAAAAACAGATCAGTGGCTGCCAGAAATTATGGGTAGGAGGAAAGTATAACCACAAAGCGGTGGCATGATGGTTTTTTGGGATGATGGAACATCTCTGAATCCTGGTTGTGGTGATGGTTCCATTAATCTACATATGTGTTACAACTCTCAGAACTGTATACCAAAAGGAAAAAAGTCAATTTTATTGCATATTTATTTTTAAATTTAATTAAAATTTAAAAGTTTAATTAAAATTAAATTAAAAGTCAATGCTTAATAATATTAAAGTCTGACCTTTTGAGAAATTCAGACCTACAGCTGCCTAAGTGTTCTGAGCCTTGAAATTTCACCATGCCTTTACTTATAAAACAGAGCAGGAGACATAATAAAAAAAAAAATACTTGTTTCAAGGCAACTATTTGGGATTCTCAGATATAGGAAGAAAATGCACTAAAAGGTGAAATTTTTGGCAACTTGTTTTGATGCTTTCTGTTCTGAAAGACTGAAGGAAGAGAATTAGCGACACAGTTGATCTCAGGAAAGGTGTATGAACCTTGCTTTTTGGATTTGGGATCAAGAGCTGAAGTTGCCTGGTACCCCTTTGCTTGTCCTAATTCCCTCTGACCTGTGTTGCATCTGAATTGGGTTAGTGTGTTAGTCAGAGACTAACTGGGGATTAGAAAACACTTGATTTAAATTATTTAAAGCAGAAGGAATAGAGTGCAAGAAATCAGTTATAGAAGTGATAGAAGCTGGAAGAGCCAAACAAGGTACAATGAAACAACCCCAAAATGAGCAATAGTTGGGATCCCCTACCACTCCTATGCTGGAAGGACTGAGGGAAGAGGTGGTTTTATTGGCAGCCAAGGACTGGAATCACTTAGCAGAACATGGAACCACAGCAGGCCACAAGGAAAGAGTGTGAGCCCACCTGCAAGATGCATCCCTTCTTCCTGGGAGAGATGCTGTCCAAGGCAGAGAAAAAGGAGAAATACCCTGATCTTTCTCTTCCTGTCTCCCTCTAATCTCCCATTAATGACTGTCATTGCCCACAGTCATCCAGAAGCCAGCCAATGTGGGATACTAGAAAATGCAGCATGACAGGATCAACTCCCTCCTTCCAAGAGAAAACATGAAAAATGGAGAAAAATGGATCTGTGGGAAACAGGCCCATGACCAGCCTGGTCAGCCTGAGACTGACCACAAATAAAGGGGTTATGGAGTCTGATTTTTGGACTTCCCTCCAGAAAATGGAGGATTTGTAATCAAGTTGGGAAGTCTTCTGTCATCTGCAACAGCTAAAGTGGCAGCTATGAAAGGGATCTATATAGTTTGGGGGAGCTTCATAAAACAACCTTCAGACTCTCAGCCTTTCCCTATGGGCCACTTCAAGGAAAAGGCCCTCTATTCAGTCTGTAATCTTCTTATGATCCCCCAGGTGAGACGTTCTACTCTCACAACATTTGCCTAGTGTGCTCAGAATGACACAGTTCATTTTTATTACTCCCCTGTTACACACTGTGCAAAACCATATGCTTTTGGTACCTAATAGTGTCCCCCACAGGTTGCTTGTTATAGGATGTCAGTCTTTCTTCTTGGTGTGGAAAGCAGAATCCTGAATCCCTTGAACCTCTCATCAGCTCTTCTGTCATTTTTCCCAGTGATCTCTGATGCCTTTCCCAGTACTAACTTCCTTTAAAAGTATGAAAACAATGACTGTAGAATTCTAAACTGCCCTCCATGGCCCCCCTTCCTCCAATTACTCCTGATGGAAATTTTTATGGGGAAATAGCCTGATAACCACATATACTCTAGCAGAAGAAGGGCTTCCTGGTTGTATCAGTCACGGCTCAATCATGAGCAGAGGCCATACAAGGCACTCCAGTGGAAGGAATTTAATATGTGGAACTAGTTACAATGGTGTTGTGAGAACTGAAAAACCAGACAAAAGCCAGTGAGACAATGGCTTGAAGGTGCTACTAGTCCTAGTAGGGCCAGAAGGATAAAGAGAAGAATTGGAGTTATCAGAGCCTAAGAATCAGAGTCACTCACTGGAGCTAATTGACAGCAGAGGCTTCATGATAAGAGCAAGAACCAGGGAGGATGTACAGGCACTGCCAGAGACCCTGGCTGAAGCTGAGAGAAAAGGGAAGAAACACCCCAATTCCCCTTCCTCCTGCTCTCTAGTCTTCCTGGTTCCCTTTATTTGACTAAAACAAGCCAGAAGCCGGTTGGCAAGAGAGTCTAGGAAATGAAGTTTGCAGAGGAAGGATAGGGAAAAGACTTCAGAGCAAACAAACAAATGACCAAGCATACTGGTTGTAATATTCATCCTTAAGCTTTACGCTTCCTGATCACTCTGAGATTTCTGCTGTTCCCCCAAAACTTTTATTGTTCCTGAAGAGTCCATTCTTAATACCTCAGCCTCTTTCTGCTAGTGGTTTAAGAGGCATGCAGATGCAGAATGTCACAGGACTGGGTCTAGAGCATTAATTTGGTTTCTCATCTGATGTTAAGTCACAATTTAACAATCTGTTGTGAACTGTACCCTCCAGCCCTTACCTCTGGCCTGCTACTCCCCACCCAAATATTGCTATGTATTAATGACCATAATATGCGGGAAGACACATTGGTGCAAATGTTGATGGTTAACAAAGCATGCATGTGATTGTTAGCAAAGATTATACAAATTACTGGTATACCTTTCACTTACAGTCACTGATCCACTGAAGTACTTCTGTAGCTGGTAGACCCCTCTTGCCTTCCTCCTACCTCCTCCATGATCCCTTTGTCTTTTCTGTTGTTCACTTCAGGGAGTCATTTTTGTCTCCTTGCTGATTCTAACCATTTGTGAAGAGCAGTTATGACTATGGAAGTGATTTATGTTTACTGTGAAAGCTTATTAAATGTTTATGAATTAACATTCTTGCTAGAATCTTGATCCATACTAATCTCTCTCTCTCCCCCCACTCTGTGTGTATGTGTTTGTGTGTGTGTTTGTGCTTTAGCTTCCTTCAAATGGTATAATGTTGCCAGATTGAGTCTTTCTTACTCAAGAGAAGTTATTAAATTATTCTTGTTTTACTTCTATTTGTGATCTTTTAAGTATTCAGTTTCCTCTAACTGGATTGTGAGTTTCTCTAAGGGTCCTCGCTCCTCTTGTACAGAGCACTGTGTTTGGTGGGCTGTAAGACAAAAGAGCTCTACAGGTTCCTGACTTGGTTGATAAATGAGAGGAGGGAGGCAGGAGGGGCAGGAGTTAGTGATGATGAAAGGCTCTCTACCCTAAGCCAGCAGGCAGTACCTGGTACCACCCCCACTTCCTACTTTTTCTCAGAAAGAAAACCTGAAGGTGTAGGGGACAGCTCTTGCATTGCCTTCCAGGCCCACAACTTCATTTTTGAGAATTGCCAGAACCATCAACTTGCTTCCATGTCTGTTGCTCCCACTCTGTCCAAGCCACTTGGACAATTGCAATGGCTTCCTCTTAGTTATCACACTCAGTGATAAAATTACTCAGTTATCACACTGTAGATTAGTTTTGCATTGTTATATAAATGGAATCCCAAAGTATGAACATTTCTGTCTCCAGAATCTTTTTCTTAACATTATGCTTGTGGAACTTACTATGTAGTTGCATACACCAATAGTTTATTCGTTATCTTTGCTGAATATTATTCCATTGCTTTAACTTATTTGAATGGATTTCTATTTCATGCAGTCGAGCAAGCCATGACTAAGGAAGACAATGAAGCATGAAACTGTCCTTCCCGTAGAACCACAGGCATGGAATAAGAAATCCCTCAGGAGGCCTTCCCTGTCTTTCCCTTATCAAGCTGGGACATTCCTTTCATATCCAGTGAACTTCAGAGCAACAGCCAAGTTTTGATGAATGGGTAGAGCTCCGTATGACAAGTGTCTCAGGTTCTGGCACCAGACCAAAAGGTGACATTTCTTCTTTAATATTTGTCTACCATATGGTTGGTCATATCTGAAAATCTTTCATTGTAATCTTCCATCAACTGAATGCTATGTAGTATTAATGCTTTGCATCCTGCAGTGTTGAGCTTCAAAATTGCCATTTTCCTGCAGTACTCTAAACTACTAGAGCCATAAAGGTGGGAAAAGGACAATGTATATTTTCATGTATTATCAACAAACCATTCACTGAGTCTTTACCAGTGTTTCCAGGATTGTGGGAACTTTGTAAATCAAGATGTCTTCTCTTTTTTCATAATTAGTTGAGAAATTTGAGTTGAGATAAAGGATTGGGTGAAGCCACTATGATTTAGGCAAAGATTACTCTCATTATGCATGTGTTTTCAGATTTACAATTCTGCTTGGTAAGAGTAGCACAGTGTGGGTGATACATACTTATATTATGTAATTACATTCTATTTTCCTCAACGGTAATAACATCTTAAAGGGTGCAAGGAAGTTAGGCAATTATATTTCCTAAGCATTTCATAATTTAAAAAAATGGCACTAGGGATATCTGGGTTACTTAGTCACTTAAGTGTCAGACTCTTGATTTCAGCTCAAGTCATGGTCTCACAATTTGCTAAGACTGAGCCCCATGTTGGGCTCTGTGCTGACAACACAGAGCCTGTTTTGGATTCTCTCTTTCTCTGCCCCTCCTTCACTTACTCTCTTTCTCTCTTCCAAATAAATAAGCATTAAAAAAATGACACTGGAAAACAGTGTGGAGGTTAGTCAAAAAATTAAAAGTAGATCTACCCTATGATCCAGCAGTAGCACGGCTAGGAATTTACCCAAGGGATACAGGAGTGCTGATGCATAGGGGCACTTGTGCTCCAATGTTTATAGCAGCACTTTCAACAATAGCCAAATTATGGAAAGAGCCTAAATGTCTATCAACTGATGAATGGATAAAGAAATTGTGGTTTATATACACAATGGAATACTACTTGGCAACGAGAAAGAATGAAATATGGCCTTTTGTAGCAACGTGGATGGAACTGGAGAGTGTTATGCTAAGTGAAATAAGTCAGGCAGAGAAAGACAGATACCATATGTTTTCACTCATATGTGCATCCTGAGAAACTTAACACAAGACCAAGGGGGAGGGGAAAGGGGAAACAAAAGTTACAGAGAGGGAAGGAGGCAAACCATAAGAGACTCTTAAAAACTGAGAACAAACTGAGGGTTGATGGGGGGAGCGGAGGAGGAGGAAGTGGGTGATGGGCATTGAAGAGGGCACCTGTTGGGATGAGCACTGGGTGTTGTATGGAAACCAATTTGACAATAAATTTCATATTAAAAAAATGACACTAAATAAATTATTCTTGAGAATATACCTGAGAGATGGGTTGGCATTTCCAAAGCTAGTAGAAACTGAGACATGATAATGACACTATTTGTCTTAATATTCTATAGAACTTTAGTTTTGAAGGTCTGCTTGTTAGCAGGCTTAATCTCCTTGGTCCTGCTGTAGCTCTGCTCACGGGATGCTTTGTAATCCTACTCTCACCAGGAAATGGGAACATTTTCTAACTAAGCTAATGTAGCATTTGAGGGTATTCACTCTGAGAGAGTAAAGAGAAAACAATGTCTGTAGTAGAGTAACTAGTGGACTCTCCAACCCATGGACCAAATAAAATGGATGGTATTTGGTGTGTTCTAATTTCTAGGCACAAACTGGCAAAATGAATTCACAGTCAGAATTCTCTGACTTTTTTCTTTTTTGTTTTTAGATAGGGAAAATCAGATACAAAGTAAAGACAAAATAAAAAAGTAAATGGCCATTTGTCTGCTGGGGAATAAGAGACCTACTCAAAGGTGAAGGCAGTTTCAAACTGATTGATCCCCTCATGACCGACTCTTGTCCTTATTGGACCTCTCTTCTTTCCTTCTGTCTCTGTCTTTCTTTGTCCCTCCATTTCCCTCCTACCTTCTCTCTCTTTGCCCCAGCCTAAGGTACTGATATAGGTTTTGTAGGACTTAAGTTTATATAATATTTTCTTCAGGTACTAGAGTAGAAAGAGAAATGATGACATAAGTAATTGTGAAATAAACATTTATTTATAATTAAAAACTAGATTACCAGAAATTACAAGTTCTGAAAACCTGAAAATGGCTCAAATATCATACAATCACAAAAAAGTAACACAATGTTTTTTAAATTAACTGCTTTATATATTTTCCTACACATTTGGGTGCATTCCACTTACAACCTCTTCATGTAGCAATGGATTTGGTAATGTTTTTCTTGTAAAGAACAGAAGAATAATTTAGTCTTTATCTTCACATTGTTGATCAAAATTTATTTTTTACTATTGATGAAATGCATAGAGCATCCCGCCTCATACATAAGCACACTTTTTTACTACTGTGACAAGTTTGTACTGTACACACACGGGGATTCTGATAAATTCTATTTCACTTGTTTCCCATCAAGAAAGAAGAAAAAATTATATAGGTGCATTTATCATTGTATATGCTGAGAAACAGTGTATATTCTGTGTATATAGAACTTGCATTCTTGAATTTTTTTTTATTAATTTTTTTTCAACGTTTATTTATTTTTGGGACAGAGAGAGACAGAGCATGAACAGGGGAGGGGCAGAGAGAGAGGGAGACACAGAATCGGAAACAGGCTCCAGGCTCTGAGCCATCAGCCCAGAGCCCGACGCGGGGCTCAAACTCATGGACCGCGAGATCGTGACCTGGCTGAAGTCGGACGCTTAACCGACTGCGCCACCCAGGCGCCCCGCATTCTTGAATTTTTGACAGGTTCTCAGTGAGAACGAATTCTCCACTTACAACTTCACAAATCCACAGTCTATCTTCTGACTCCCTACATTCAAGCCTTCCTTGTTTCTCCTCCACTGCCATAGCTCCAGTGTCAGGTGCCATATACCATAGGACCAAAGGATGCTGTGACATGACTTGGATCCTGTACCTTATTATCATGATACTGGACAAGATTACATAGTGGGCACCGAGAGTATTTCAGGGGTCCATTCCTATGCTGGGGGAGAAAATAATCACATATTATACATTATATAAGTGACTATGAACTGCTTACCAATTTACCACTAAATGAAAATGGAATATATCCCTATTCACCTTTCCTTTATACAGACTCTCAAAACTCCCCTTCAACTTCCATTCCCTAACACAAATGGGAGTGTAATGGAGCAGAAGTCAGAGTGGAAAACAGATATCAGTCTTTATTTATAGTAATTATGATTACTATATCTTGGGGGAAATTTTGCAAAATCAAAAGACAATATGAATCACTTTTGAGGTCTGTCCCAGAGCTTGGAGGGGCCTGTGGGAATGAGGGCCCTGACACTTAAACTTCCTGGCAAATCTTCCTCTCTTCTTGCTGTCAGCTCCAGGTTTTGTGCCCTATTAGCTGTTCTTCCAACTCCAGCAGTGTGAAGCTCATAGTCTCCGAGGAAGTCCAGGTCCTCTGGTAGGATAGTACCATGTGTCCTAGAGCCTGGGTGCTCCGGGAAAGATAGGTCTGACAACACACAGAGATGGGCATTGCTCCTGGGCTTTCCAGGTGAGGGATGTGTGACTGATGGTCAATGAAGTTGGTGCTTTGGGAGTTTGGTCCTTTAGTGTTTGAAGCTGAGAGAGAGAGACCCATGTAAATAGACTGATAAGAAGGCTTGTGCTGCGCATTTAACTCCTTAAAGCATTTTCCTGTTATCTTATTGGATTGTCCTGCTAGGAGACAGAACTAAAAGCTTAGATACTAGATTTTAGTTCTGAACTGCCTGTCTTGTACCCTTAATACTTCTGAGCCTCGGTTTCATCATCTATTAAGAAAGTGGGTGAACTTGCCTCCCTTACCTTACTCACATTGGATTTTTCTGGGTCTTAATGTTATGCCAATTGCACATGTGATATTGCAATCTGTGAGGTTATGTTCTAACCACTAGGTTATGTTCAATGAATATTAATAAATCAAAGCTATGAAGTATGTGCTATGAACCTGGCACTATACCAAGTGCTTGACCTGTATAATTCCCCAACAATTCATGTCTTGGGGAAAATGTATTGATCACTTCAAATGTCTCAGTTAGTCTGAAGCCCATATCATGCCATTGGACATAAAATGTCATAAAACTGACTAAAGTGTACAATTAAATCCTCTTAAGAGATGAGTGATATTATTGTCTTTCTTATTTTGGAGAAGAGGAAATGGAGGCACAGGAAGTTTGTGGTGACTTGTCAAAGTCACACAGCTAGTGCATGCCATCATCATTGCCTCAGATTATCCCTGTGTCACAGATGAAAGCAATTAAATGATTTACCCAAGATTATGCTGCCTCTAGATGTCAGAGATAAAAGCAGAATCTCATTGCCTCTAGATAATGGGACAATTAAGAAAAACCAACTAACCTGAGACCATTTCTATTTGCCACATGAAGTTGGCAATTATTTCTCCAACAGGAAAAATTTTATCCTTGATTTTGGATTTATCTTTTGGATTTAAAAAGGGAAGAGAAGAGTGTCTCCTCATAAAAAGGTAGGAAGTAGAAACTTGATTTTGGGGGGCAATCACTTAATTTTTGAATCTGGGTTTGATTGGTTATTTAGTTTAAAAGAATACTTATGCCAAAAAAATTGAATAAAACTGCTGTCCTGGCATCAAATATGAAAGAAATGGTCAATGCTACCATCTACATCCTAGGTATCTTCCCTTATTTAGGTAGGACTTATTGTGGTGCTCCACCAGGTGGTGCTCTAGTGAAGACATGGCTGTAAAGCTCTCCAACCCCAGTGCTTATGCTTTAAAGTATTTTGAGTAGGTTAAGTGGTTGCTCCTAAGAGGCTCAGTCAAAAGGATATGGTTGCCCACCTTGCCAATAGGACACAACTTGTAGATAGGGGAAAGTCCCCAAACAGGAATCAGCAGATAAAGGACAATGGTTTTAGAAAAAGGTTATTCCCCAAATATCTTCTAAGGAGGTATTAGGATAGTGGTCTTGGATAAGTCCTATGGTACTAGAATCAGGAATTTGAAGTTGTATCTCTGCCACTAAACTGTGACTTCTTTGGAGACTTTCATGCTTCTCTGGACTTCAGTGTCCTCATCTATAAAATGTGTATATGTTGGGGGAGGGGGTGGAGGCAGTTAGTCTTTATCAGAGTTCCTCAGCAGGGGATCATGGACCCAGTCCATGGAGTTTGTGATCCAACCTCCTAAAGTCTTGTGAAAATCTATATACATGTCTTTTTCTGGAAAGAAGGCCCATTACTTTCACCTGATTTTAGTCAGAGGCAGTGAGTCCCAAAATATAAACCATATCTGCATGAGGTAATTTCTAAGGTCCCTCTAGCTTCAATATTCTACGAAGCTATAATTTTTCTGAAAAGGAATCTATGGCTGTCAAATTAATTGGATTAAGTCCCTGGACAAGTTTCAGCTACATCCTTTCTTATGCTCTCTCTAATGATTTTGTTGGGGCGGTCACACCTAGGTCCAAGGAGTCCTGCAACACCCTGTCTGGTAGATTAGGTGGCATGTCATGTGACTGACGTGGTTCATTAGGGAAAAGTTGCAAGATGAACCAGAGGAACTATAAGAGCAACATGCCAGATCCCACAGGAGTTCAGTGGTAGAAGCAGGTGCTAATTATCATCCTTTGGATGAACAGGATATGCATTTTTTGGGAGTGGGTAAGAATTTCTGGTTAGACAAGCTCCAAATTCTTTGGCCTACTTAGAAGGCACTGCCAGTTCCATCAGCAAAGATGAGATTTTGTTTCCTGATGAACACCTGCTCAGCCAAGAAGGAAGGCCCAGCAAGGAAGTGGGAATATTATTTTCAAAGGCATTGTCATTCAAATAAATGCTCCTTCCAAAACCAGGCTATAACTGTGAGGGAGTGTCATGGTCTCCTCCTTTCTAGCTCAGGAAAAAATACCTCTTAAGTCTTTTTTACAGGAGTAGGTTTGGTAGCTGAGTAATATAATTATATAGATTACCAACAGAAACTGAGATTTCAACCTGTCCTAGATATACATTACTTGTGAAGGGAGGGACTTGGAGAAGAAGGGCAGAGATATTGATTAGAAATGCAACCAGTGGAGAGCCCGTTATTAAACAGAGGATACTGTCCATGCCTTGCATCCTCAGGAGAGCTTTGACATATGGAGATGCTGGGAGTCAAGATTTGTGCTTGAGGAAAATAGCTGGGAGATACAGAAATTACTCCAAAGTATCAGAGTGTTGTCCATAATGTGGGCTGAGTATAGGAAAAGACTTTTTTCATAGGGCTTTGGAAGATCTAGACTTGTTACCTTTCACAATGGTCTGACCTACTGCCTCGGCCAGTGGGTCTCTGTCCTGACTACACATTAAGATTATTCTTTTAAAAAATTACTGATGCCTTGAGGTCACCCAAACTCAATAAATTAGAATCTCTGAGAGTGGGGCCTGGGCATTGCTTTCTTCTTCTTCTTCTTCTTTTTTTTTTTTTTAATTTTTTTTTTAACGTTTATTTATTTTTGAGACAGAGAGAGACAGAGCATGAACGGGGGAGGGTCAGAGAGAGGGAGACACAGAATCTGAAACAGGCTCCAGGCTCTGAGCTGTCAGCACAGAGCCCGACGCGGGGCTCGAACTCACGGACCGCAAGATCATGACCTGAGCTGAAGTCGGCCGCCCAACCGACTGAGCCACCCAGGCGCCCCTTTCTTCTTTTTTTTTTAAATCTCTCCTGGTGACTTGAATACACTGAGAACCACTGGCTTGACCACTGATAGAAAATATGGGAGATATATGCCAATAATCCCTTCCCAATCTCAATGTGTTTAACAATTAAAAATTTCTTTGTGCAATATCAGAATTGTGCACGATGCCTAGTACATAGCAGATGCTCAACAAACATTCACTCAATTGAATGATAGTGGGGGGAAGAGACGGGAGGGCTGGTGATACCTTCCATCTGAGAGTCAATGTTTCAATTTAGTCTTTTTCATAAGAAGGCAAATGAAAAATTAGGATTTCTACTGACTATGCTTCTGTTATTTGAATTTTTATTCCTCTCTTTTTTGTTCTTTCTGATCCTTTCTTCATTTCTCTCCTTTCCTTGATATATACACTAACTCCAGGAGGTTGGGGTAGAAGCCAAATGCCTGAAAAGAAGGAGGAAGAGAAGATCAAGAACACTCTCACAGTTTCCTTGACTATTTGTCTCAGGGGAGCATAAATCTTTCCCCCCCCCCCCCAACTGCCATGCCAACCTCAAAGAGAAGGAGCTGTGGCTCTCAAGGCTGAACCAATGAGGCTAATTGGCCTGAGTTGGTACTAACATTTTCAGGGTGATAAGTAAAGGGAATAGAAATAAAATTGGACCATGAAAATGTCTTTTTCTGAAAGAACTCTTCTCTTATTCTACCACAGTGTTGTCAGTGACCGGGCTTGATTGTGAAAGTCCATGTTGGATTCAGGCAAAGGAAATATAGCCTTGAAGAAGGGTAGGCTCACTCCAGACTTTAGGGGAAAGAGGCATTCCTTATGTCATGAGGGTATTCTCTCTGGAGGGTCAAGACCGGTATTTGGAGGGAAGAAAAAAGGTAAACTTTTTAGGTTACTTCTAGTTTAAGTCTTCAGTTAAGAGGACAAAAGAAATCTTTAAGACTCACACAAGGGCCAATTCAACTCTCCAGGGACTCAGAGACCTCCTAGAAATAGAATGTGCTTTTGTCCTTTGTCCAGTAGATCCTTCAGGAAGGCTTTCCTTTATGCACTTATCACAGGTTAAAAGCATGGATTTATTTATTGTCTACTTCTCTCATTACACTTGTGGTTCCATGAGGGTGGAACTGTGAATATATGTTCACTACGGAATCCTCAACGTCTTGCATACTGGCATGTGGTAGCCACTCAAAATTATGTGTTGAATGAATAAAAAGGTTAATAAATGAGATAAATCTAGTATGGCAACCATCTGCTAGTAGGGATTCAAGGATTTTTTATTTGGCCATGTCTAAATGGAAGACATGATTAATCATCTCCTTCTTCCTACCATGTCCTTTACTTTTTTATATCATTGTGTAAGACATTCTCATGCATTTACTGTCCAAAGAGGCAGAGAATGAGTGGTAGGGTTTACAGTTATCCTAGTTTGTTTTTCATTTTAAAAATAGTTTTTTTTTGTCTTTCTTTCCTTAAGGAGGTTTTCTTAATTTGATACGGAATTTTTGACCTCCTCTATATGTGTGATGGGAGGAGAAAAATAGAAGGTCCAGGCTAAGTCCTGTGAACCTTCTTGGAGCCCATAGTCTAGAAGGGGAGATCATTGACGGGACACTTTTGAGAGCTTTGCTAGGTTTCAGGGTACTGTAGGGACACACCAAGAGATACCTCACCTAAATAGGAGTGGCTTTCAAACAAATATTTGGGAGGAAAACTCGGGCAAACAATGCTTTGAAAACTAAGAGAAGGGTCACCTCCAAAGAGGAAAAATGCCTCTTCCTGGAGAGTGGGTAGGATTGGATTGGAAAGGAAACTGAAGACAGGTGGGTAGGTTAGGTAACCACTGCAGTAAATAATCAGTAATAAAGATGGAGGCCTAAAATAAGGCAGTATGTGGAAATCAGGAGGAGGGACAGATAAAGTTTGCAGGAAAAGTGAAGGAAAGAGGACTGAGGACAGAAGCTAGTGATGAGGGGAGCCTGGGTGGCTCAGTTGGTTAAGCATCTGACTCTTGATTTCAGCTCAGGTCATTATGTCACAGTTCATGGGATCAAACCCCACATCAGGCTCTGCTCTGGCAGTGTGGAGCCTGCTTGGGATTCTCTCTCTTTCCCTCACTCTCTGCCCCTCCCTCACCCTTGGGCCTGCTTGCTGTCTCTGTCTCAAAATAAGTAAGTAAACTTAAAAATAAAAGAAGCTAGTGATGAGACACATTTTAGGGATAATGGAGAAATAGAAGCCCATAGAGGAGAGACTGAAAAGGAGAATCTGTAGCAGTGAGAAAAACAGGAAAAAAGGAACTAGGAAGTTAAATTAGTAAACTGTAATTGGAGGGAGTGGTCAGTAGTGTCAGCTGTTGGTGACTTTGGCAGAAACAACAGCAATAGTGAAATGGGAACAGAAGGCAGATGACAGGTGAGAGAAGAGTGAAGTGCAGACCAAATTTTCTAGATGCTTTGCTAAGAAAAAAAGGAAAGGTAGCATGGTAGTTAGAGAGAGATGTAGGACCAAGGTATGGATTTTAAAATAGAGGAGTATTTT
Organism: Prionailurus viverrinus; assembly: GCF_022837055.1. Classification (NCBI taxonomy): domain Eukaryota; kingdom Metazoa; phylum Chordata; class Mammalia; order Carnivora; family Felidae; genus Prionailurus; species Prionailurus viverrinus. The sequence continues at coordinate 32,791,971 of NC_062563.1, forward strand.
CCATTTGTAGAGGCTGAGAGGAAGTGTAAAGAGAGAGCTAGAAGACAGAGGAGAACAGGGTATGTGTCTTATCCTTTTTGTATGGGTTCCATCCTTAAACACTTTTGTTATAGCTTTAATGACCCTTCTCTCAAGCAGTTTTAGAGTCTCCTACTGCAACTAATCCTAAATTAGACTGCAAGCATCAGGTAGCATCTAACCATATCTAATCCGTCTTTCCCACTTAGCAGGCTCTGATAGTTGGGTTTCTTTGTCCCTTCTTTCAAGGATTCTTAATCTGGTATTCACAGATTCCCCAGGTATCCATAGATAGAATTACACTTCAATAGAATTCATTTTTTCTCATAATCGTATGTATTTTGTTTTGTGCTTTTGGAAAAACTGAATCTGGGAGGGAATGTATTACTAGCTTCCTTGTCTGCCAAAGAAGTCTATGGCACAAAGATACGTTGAGTGACAGTCATGACAAGCCTTGTATCTAGAAACACCTTTCTTTGGCCTCCTTTTGCTCACCCATTCACCTCCTTTGTTTCAGATTGATTGATGAAATTGAAGAAATTGATAGATCTGAAAAGCCTTATGCTAGCAGTTCTGCAACGTTGGGTAAGAATCGCCTTGAGAAGGAGGCATAAAAAATTAAGAAGCCCATATTTTAAAATCTCACCCCATGTGAGCCTGATTTAGTACATTTAAGAAGACAACTAAGAATCTGTGTTTTAAAACAAGCTCAGTTCTGTTGCATATGGACAACATGAGGAAACTTATTACACACCTTTTTCTGGCTTTTTTGTTTTTGAATACGTCCTAAATGCTTTTCAGTTCTATCAAACAGTTGCAGTGACTTTGGGAAATGCCAAGTCCTCAAAATTAAATCTTTTCCAAATTTCTCCAAAGAAATACTGCCATCTGTAATATTTATACACATGTACAAACCACCCTTTACTAGTATCTGTGTTAAGTATTCTGAGAGGCTCATCACATCATGGTCACAGAACAACATACAAATCACTGGAAATGGAGGAGAAGATGTGTGTGTGGAGACTTGCAGGATGGAAGTGTGAGGAATAAGCACAATGACCCAGTCAAAGGAGGGACATGGAGACTCGGAGCCCAGTGAAGCGAGGCTTTAATCAACATTCTTGCAAGAGCAGTATCTGATGGACAAACACACTTGTGGCAGACACAGCAGGCAATTTATCTTCTAGCATGCAAGTCCCTCTGCTGATTCCTCATTGGCTGAGTACTACAGCCTTACCTGGGAGTCTCCTATGCCCACGTAAGGCAAAAAATACATCCCTGAGGTGATGAAGAGATTTCAATTCTTTGGCACATGCTCATTGCAAAGCCCGTGAAAATAAGCCCATGAAATGGAGAGGGGGGAAGAAGAACCAGGAAGTGAAGGGTCTAAGGGTTCGGGACTCCATTTGGCAGGGTGTGATGAGGGGTGGGGAGGTGGATGGTTCATACATATTTCCAATAGGTTGTAAACCTGTTAACTAGACAGCACTGCCTTTATTTGGTATTTCTGAAAATGAATCTTCTCACTTCTCACAGAAGGAAAAGGGAAAGCTGTCTGTTGAAAAGTAGAGTTTTAAATTTTTGAAAATGGGGTGCCTGGTTGGCTCAGTCATTAAGCATCTGACTGTAGCTCAGGTTATGATCTCATGGTTAGTGAGTTCGAGTCCCACATGGAGTGAGCTTGAACCCCACCTCCGGTCAAGCTAGAGTCCTGCCTGGGTTGAGCACAAGTCCCACTTCAGGTAAATATGAGCCCCATTTTGGTGAGCCCTGATTCTCTCTTTCTCTCTCTCTGCTCCCCCTCCCCACCCTTCCTGGGATTCTGTCTCTCTGCCCCTCCCTCACTTGTACCCTTTATCTCTCTCTCAATAAACAAATAAATAAATAAAAATAAAATTTTGAAAATAACAAGGTTTGTAAAATATAGGAAATGAGTTTAAGAGAAGATAAAATATCATAGGTAATGATGAAGCCAAAGCCTAAATAATACATTTGACATTTTTTTTCCTGTGAAAGAGTCACAGAATAATAGATCATGAATCCTGTAATACCAATCACCAAGCAGATTTTCCATCAGGTTACTCCTTTTACCTGCTCAAAATTTCAGATGATCCCAAGGGACATGATGTATAAAGATGTTGCATGCTGAGGAAAGTTAATAATTGCAACACTCTGACAATACTAGTTTGAACTTCAACTGATGGATGAGTTTGCCAGATCTGCTTAATGATTCCAAGGAACAGTGGAGTCACTAATCTTCTGGATCTGGGAAAACCTTGTGTGGGGCCTTCATGGTCTTATCTTTCTGAGTTGAAGAAGAAATTGTTCTTTCATCTTCAAGTCAATGGTATAGGCTGGCTTCTATTCCCAGGTATGTCAAATTCCTGCCAATAAAGCTGAAATGGACTATTTCAGCACTTTGCAGCTAACTGAGGAATTTTTGAACTAAGCTAATAGGAGAGAGGAAGATATGTCTCTCGTATATGCACTTTAAATAAAAGCTTATATTCCAGTCATAACATGAGTTGAGTCTTTGCATCTTTTGACTTCTCAATAATCTTGGGTTTTAGTGCACTTATAAAGATATGTCAAATGCTATACCTAACTTTAAGCGGTCTGTGATCCTTTTGGTTTCCAAAAATGGTCTATTTTATGGTGCTCATTGAAAGTTTTGGTTGATCTGGTAGTTACTTGAAAGCGGCTTTTACATTTATAAGGAATAAAAGTTAACAAGAGCAAGTATAGTACTTCTCCAGATCCAACAAAACCATTTTTCTAAAATGACAGCCACAAATGGGCAGGAGCCATCAGTTAAACAACAGCAGCCTATGGATGGCAAGATGAAACAGGATGCATTTCTGCTGCATTTCTCTGACGTAATAGGACTTCAAAATAATCTTTGAAGTCATAATGTTGACAGGGTGGTTTTTTAAAAAATATTTTAAGTTATCTCTACACCCAACATGGGTCTTGAACTCAATAACCCTGATATCAAAAGTTGCATGCTCTACTGACTGAGCCAGCCAGGCGCCCCGACAAGGTTCTTTTCTTATCAGGCATTGGATGTCATTTTATAAAGCATTTTTGGATTCTTCTGCTTTTCTGCCTCTTTGGACCAGGGGAAGCTATGTGCAGAACATGTTCTTCCCATGTTCTCATGGTACATCAGGGGTCATATTTTAATTATATATTTTTAAAAAATATATATTTTTATAAGAATATATCTTATATCAAGATAAGATAAGAATACAATCTTAAGTCCCTCTGGCAGACTCTTGATTGCTACATAGTAGACACTTGTCTATTCTTTCTTTTTGCTCATAGAGCCCTCCTCTTATTATAGATATGGAAAATGCCAACACTTTATTTTCCCAGCCTTCCTTGCAGGTAGGCTAAGGGCATATATATCCTGGCTAGTGGGAACTGAGGAAGAAATCTGTTCAGTAGGTCTCTGAGCATTTTCTTCCTTAATAAGAGACTGATGTTTGAGGCGTGATCTTTTCTTTCAGTATTTACAGGTTTAAACCCAGTATTGTGAGGATGTGTGCTCATAATTGTGGCAGCCATCTTGTGATGATAAGGAGGAAACCAAGAGACTGACAGTGAAGTAGATTCAGTGCCCTGACATGGTTGAGCTGCTCAATTTACCAACTCTGGAAACATATGCCTCTGGACATCTTATGAAGTTCTGTTGTATATTGTGTTACTCGCAGTCAAAATCTTCCTAACAATGCAATTATATTATTTAGAAATTAAGGATAGATTTCTTTCCTTCCTTCCTTCCTTCATTCAATAAATGTTTGCTGAGAGTATTCACTAAAGGTTGGGCATGGGGGTATTATAGTGAATATAATAGATATTGTTTCTGCACTTCTCCCACTTCTTCCATTCTAAGGGAGAGACAAACTGATGAGGGGCTATAATATATAATATTTAGCTTGATTTTGTTGGGGGTTTATAGTCAGAGAAAGCTTCTCTGTGGAAGTATTGGTTGAGCTGCTATCTGAAGAATGGGTGGGAACTCATCAGGTGAACAGGGTTGTTCTCATGGGGATTTGTGAATTAATTAATTTAAAAAACAATCCCTAAGAATCAGTGAAGTTAATGAAGAGAATCACAAGAAAGAAAATTTACCCACAGTTGTCACACTGTGTAGCTGACAATCTCTGCAATCAGTGTTGATCAGGCAGGCTTTTTGTAGACTCTTGTCCAGATCCTCCTACCACGGGCCTTCCACAAACCTTATTGTGATCATTTTTATAAATAGAAAACATCATAATGCTTGTGGTAGCTGAGGACAGGGACATCAGTTTTCATTTGCATGTTGTGCTCATTATAAATGATCTAATAAATTATCCCTTTTAGCTAAGAATTTCCATAATTGGTTTTAGCCTAAAGGCACTTTTTTGTTTGTTTTAAACATTCAGCCATTTTGATTTATGTGAATATGAATATATATACTTTTTTCCTGCTTTTAATCCAATCTACAGAATATTATTTAGCACAAGGAAAACTCCAAAATAGCTGAACCTTTCCACTTATTTAGATTTCACCAAAGAGTCCCCAGGGTAGAATGAAAACATCTCCGAGCTGGGGTAATTTTACAAAAACTGCTTAGAGCTCAACAGCTATTTCTGTACTTTCGGAATTCTGTAAACATATGGGGGAAAATCTGTCCACAGTTATGCCGGAGCAGTGCCCGGGTCCTGAATTCTCCTATCGTTTCATTGTTGGGAAGGGCTAGAGCCCGAGGTTCAATGTCTGTGTTGGAAAGGCCCTGGAGATTCTGTACCTTTCTGCTTTTACCCTGTTAGACAAGGTCTGCTGTCCTTTCTTCCTTGAAAAATATGATTGCTTTTTTCTTCTTCCTTTCTTCTTCCCTCTCTGCCTGCTTGCCTTTTTCCCTTCCTTCCTTTGCTCTTCCTCCATTTTCCTTTCCTCCGTTATCTCATTTCCAGATCTTTGTCTGATTTCCCCAGCCCTGGTATTACCATTCTCCTGTGATTGGGAATCAGCCTTCTATGTCATAGATCAAGCACATTGTTTTATAGGTGGTAATAGAATACTTGCTATTTACATCAGAAGGTGTTGTTATGATTAATGGCAGGAATGATTTCGGTTTATGGGTGAAGAGAGGGAATGCAGAGAGGGAAGTTTGTCTTAACTCTTAAAGACAGGGAGCATTTCTGAAGTAAAATACTCCTTCTTATGTATGCCAGGGCCCTGGGTGGGGACAACTCCAGAATATCAGGCTTTTTTCCCTTTTGACCAGGGCATGTCACGGGCCCCTTCACTGTGACCTCACATTTATACTTTCCACATTCAAATTACTGTATAAATAAGATTTTTTACATTTTCTTTAAATGAAGTTGTACACACAAGTGTACTGTTACAGAGGTCAAAGATGAATCCATAGATACCCATCCTATAACATCAAACTCATGTCATTTTAGCTGAACCATATAATTTCTAAGGAACTATAAAATAATATTATTTGTAAATATATGTGCAAATTTTATGACCATCATAATTATATTGCATAGTATTTTAAAATTAAAAGTGTTGCCACTTGCCAAGGTGGCAAGGTAAATATCGAGGTAAATATCTAAAATATTTTGTAATTTTTAAAATCAAATGATAACATTTCTTCATTTCTTAATATTATAGGAACCTATCTTAAGCTTTTCTTGACCTCTTGCATATTTCACCCCCAGAAGTATTCTTTTTGTATTGTGAACATTAGCTTGCTAATTATCTGAAATCTAAAAGGATACTGTTATCAGGTAAGTGTAAAACCCCATTAGGTCAGGCCTTTCTTATCTGAATTTTTAAAAATCTGGGCCTGTTTGGTATAATGTTTATTGAGATAAAATATTATTTATTATGAGACAAAGTAGTATTTATTAAGACAAGTAACATTTCTTCCTCTCTGTATTTTTTTCAATCTTATTATTCTTGAAATCTCAACAACATAGCACAATGTTTAGCATAAAATGGGAGCTCAGTAACAGTTATTAAAGGGAAAGTTTCAAGGAAGAGAAATGTATTCTTGAACAGGCAGTTTTCATGAACTGAGAAAGACTCAAGGGAAACAAAAGGAATCCCAACTATGTACCTCAAATTTCTAAGTCCATGAGTTCATTTTTAGTGGAAGTATAAGTATGAGACATTTTTGGTTAAAATACATCTTTTACTTTGTAGGACCAACATGATTTTAAATGTCTTCATATTACTTAATAGAAATTACTTGTATCTAGTTTACAATGTACACTGGGTTTTAAGGAATAAAACTGAAATTTTAAATAATGTAACCTTTTCAGTAAGTAGGATACATTTATCAGTAGACTTCCAAGTACTTGGTCTAGGAAGAAAAGGGGGGGGGGGGAGAAAAAGAAAAAAATATGAAGATATGTTGAAAAAGATTCTTTCTCAAAAGAAAAGGGATATTCTGTACATAAATTTGTCATTGCTTATCCAGCCCTTATGTCTATAAGACCTTCAGCTTTAGAACCAGACACAAGTTGTAAGATACAAAATCAACACACAAAAATCAGTGACATTTATAATATACAATGAACTATCTGAAAAGGAAATTAAGAAAATAATTCATTTGTAATAGCAACAAAAGAATGAAATACTTAGGAATACACTTAGTCAAAGAGGTGAAAGATTTGCACAATGATATTTTAAAACATAGATGAAGGGAATTAAAGGAGACACAAATAGAAAAACTTTCTATGTTCATGGATTGGAAGACTTAATATTGTTAAAACGTCCATACAAGCCAAAGTGATTTATAGATTCAATGCAACCCTATCAAAATCCCAGTGACACTTTTACAGAACTAGAAAAAGCAATCCTACAATTCATATGGAATTACAAATGACACCAAATAGCAAAGCAAACTTGGGCAAGAATAACAAAGCTGGAGGCATCCCACTTCCTGATTACAAATGATATTACAAAGCTTTAATAATCAAAACAGGATGGTACTGGAATAAAATCAGACATATAGATCGATGAAACAGAATAGGAAGTACAGAAGTCAATCCACACATTTATGGTCAACTGATTTTCAACAGGGTTGCCAAAAATATACAATGGGGAAGGATAGTCTCTCCAATAAATTGTGTTGGGAAAACTGGATATCCACATACAGAAGAATGAAATTGGACCCTTACATCACACTACATAAAAAAATCAACTCAAAATGGATTAAATATTTAAACAGAAGAGCTGAGGGCCACCTGGGTGGCTCCGTCGGTTAAGTGTCTGACTTTGGCTCAGGTCATGATCTTGTGGTTTGTGGATTTGAGCCCCACATTGGGCTCTGTGCTGACAGCTCAGAGCCTGGAGCCTGTTTCAGATTTTGTGTATCCTTCTCTTTCTGCCCCTCCCCTGCTCATTCTTTGTCTGTCTCTCTCAAAAATAAACAAACATAAAAAAAATTTAAAAAGAAGACCTGAAACAGTAAAGCTAACTAGAAAAAAACATAGGTAAAAGCTTCTTGATAGTGGTTTATGCAGTGATTTTTAGATAAAACCCAAAAGCATAGGCAACAAAAGAAAAAAAAAAGAGATTGCATCATACTAAAAAGATTCTGCACAGTAAAGGAAAAAATAAAGTAAAAGACAAACTACTGAATGGGAGAAAATATTTGTAAGCCATGTATCTGCTAAAGAGTTAATATTAAACATATATAAGAAACTCAACTCAACAGCAAAAAACAAAAACAAAAACAAAAAACCACCCAACCTGAGTAAAAACTGGAAAAGAACTGAATAGGTAGTTCTAAAAAGAAGACATACAGAAGTCCAACAGCTGAATGAAAAGGTGTTCAACATCACTAATCATAAAGGAAATACAAACCAAAATTATTGAGTTATCACCTCACAACTGTTAGGGTGGCCATTATCAAAAAGGCAAAAGATGGCAAGTGTTGGTGATGGTGGAGAAAAGTGAAGAAAAGGGAATGTTTGTACACTATTGATAGGGATGTAAATAGGTACATCCAAGATGGAAAACAGTATGGAGATTCCTCAAAAAGTTAAAAATAGAACTAGAGTATATTCCAATGATCCCTCTTCTGGGTATATAACGAAAGGAAATGAAATCAGTATCTCAAAGAGATATCTGCATTCCCATGTTCATTGAAGCATTGTTCACAATAGCCAAGATATGGAAACAACACAAGTGTCTGTTGAGAAATAATGGATAAGGAAAATGTGGAATATACATTGGAATATTATTCAGCCTTAAAAAAGAAGGAAATCCTGCTATCTGTGACACTATGGATGAACCTGGAGGAAATTATGCTAAATGAAATAAGCCAGTCACAAAAAGACAAATACTGCATGATCTCACTTACATGTGGAATCTAAAATAATTTAACTTGCAGTGCCTGGCTGACTCAGTAGGTAGAGCATGTGACTCTTGATCTTGGGATCGTGAGTTCAGGTCCTATACTGGGTGTAGATCTCACTAAAAAAAAAATAAAAATAAAATAAAATTGTTGAATTCATAGAAACACAGAAGAGAATCTTGGTTTCCAGAGGTTGAGGGTTGGAGATGTTGGTCGAAGGGTACCAAGTTTCAGTTATACAAGATAAATAAGTTCTTGAGATCTAATGTACAGCATGGTTACTCTAGTTAACAATACTGTATTATATACTTGAAATTTGCTGAAAGGGTAGATCTTCATTGTTCTTACCACACACACACACACACACACACACACACAAGTTGCTATGGGAGGTGATGATGTTTTAAGTAGCTTGATTGTGGTGATCATTTCATAGTGCTTATATATATCAAAGCATTGTTCACCTTAAATATATACATTTTTTATTTGTCAATTATACTTCAGTAGAGCTAAACAATAAGAACAACAACAACATCAACAACAAAAAAACTAGCCCCAAGGGCACATTGACTAGCTGATTCTTTTACTGAATCCCAGCATGTCAAAAATTACTATTTTTGTTTTAACTCTGTATCTGTCTTTTCATGGATGTTTGTCTATCCATTTCTACTTGTCTATCCCTTTATCTGTTTTTCTATCTACCTACATGCATGCATATATGAAACTAGTAACAATTCCATATGTGAAGTCTAAAACAAAAAGAGATCTTGAAACAATTCTTTAAATCAAAAAGAATACAATCTAATATTGTCACATTTTTTTCATGATTTTTGAAATTTATTCCAGAAGGGCCTCCTATACAGTAGGCCCTGAGATGTAAATAATAACAATGATAAATGCTATCAAGGCAGAGGTCAGGATGGTCTCAGAGGAGGTAGATTTCTAATCAAGTTTCTCTGGAAGGAAGGGAGGGAAACACATTTTACATTGAGCAAAGTTGATGGAAGTATGAAGTAGCACAGTATTTTCTAATAATACTGAGAAAGAACTTTGGGTGACCTGAATGGAGGATGATTTTAACAAAGAAGATGAGAGAAGATGCTGCCAAATAGGTTCATGTTAGATTTGGAAGGACATATGTGTTATCCTAAAGAATTTGTAGTTTCTTTTTTTTTGGTCACTCCGATTATAAGCTCCATATGTGGCTGTTGAGTCCATAGTGACATGGCAATCATGCATTGCATCTTGTAGATGATCAGGAAATACAGTGTGTTGACTGTATGACAGATATGTGTTTTTAAAAAGAGAGGTGATGGGATCAGATCAGTGTTTTATTTAGTTATACAAGAAGAAAAAATTTCAGAGAACCTTTATGGAGCAAGTAGGAGCAGCTCTCAAGCAATAATGATGAGAATTGGAAGATAAATACCCCAGCTTCCTCCTCCTCCTCAGCAGTGATGAGCCCTAGTTGCTAAAACACTTTGTATTGATTTTCTTCCTTTTCTGTTTCACTTCCTTACCTCCCCACGCGTGTTTCCTTCACTAACCTTGCAGATAGACTGTCCAAACTTGAGTCATTATCTCAAGTTTAGCTTTTGGGAGAATCTCAAGTTTAGCTTTTGGGAGAAGACAGAATCAGATGGTTATTTTAATGATCTATGCAGAGATTGTTAGGGTCTCAACTAAAGCAATGGACCGTGGAAAATTAGAAGGCAGAAACTCCTCTCATAATCTCTCCAACACATGCATTCCCTCATATACACAAACTTCTCCCAGTATTCTATCAAACATTTTTGTCTTGGTGCTGCCATGAAGGGATTTTGCAGAAATAGTTAAGGTCCCAAATTAGTTCACTTTGAGAAAAGGAGATTATCTTGAGTGAGTCTGACTTAAAAAGGGGCTAGGATCTTCCTGGTGAGAGAGATTCAAACTGTGAGAGGAATTTGATATGAGGGAAATTCCCCATCACTAGCTTTAAATATGGAAGAGCCATAGAACTTGGAACGTAGGCCTCCAAGAGCCGAAAGCAGCTCCCAGCTTGATTACCAGCAGGGAAATGGGATCTCAGTTCTACAACTGTAAGGAACTGGATTCTGTCAACAGGCTGGAAGGGCTTGGAGGCAGATATTTCCCCAGAACCTTCAGCTGAGAACATAGCCACAGTGAGATTCTGATGAAAAGACTTAGCTAACCCAAACTTCTTACCAAGTAAACCATGAGATAATAAACTGTTATTTTAAGCTGCTAAGTTTTTTGGTAATATGTTTTGTTGCAGCTATAAAAAGCAATACATAAAGAAAAATGTTAGGTGTAAGATATCGATAGTAGTCAAGTTTAAAATTGCAAGGATTTGGTGGCTGATTGTATGGAGTGGTTGAAAGAAAAAGAGGAGTGACTTTAAGGGTCTAGTCTGGATTCATAATGATGTCGTTAATGGAATACAAAATGTGCAAAGAGGAATCTTCTTAAAAAGTTGTGTGTGTGTGTGTGTGTGTGTGTGTGTGTTTAAGTTTTCCATGTTTGAGATGAAGTTGTCTAACAAATGATAGAAAATAGAATCCAGAACTTGGGGAAGATTCTTGGTCTGAAGAATAAACTTTAGAAAGTCACTGGAACATGTTGAATGTTGAAGCCATGGGAGAGCATGAGAGAGCTTACCTTTCTGGTGTCAAGATGTTCTTCACTGATCAGCCTCTCTGATGTTTGATAATAGGGCTTTCTTGAGTGAGGAAAGATACCAAGTACTTACAGTAATGGGAATATATTAGATAATGTGTTATTTCAGTATTGTGTTTCATCTTATTTACAGTAAAATAATTTTTAATATTCTGGCTGAGGCACTAGGGTGGATGGCAAAGAGATGGCACTAAAACTACATTTCCCAATTCTGAACCTATGGTAGATACTATAACCAATGTTATCATTTTTCCTCAGAACCAGTATCTTTTTCAGTCCAGTGCTCCATGCAGCAACTAACTGGTTATAGTAAAACACACATCTGCCATCCCCGGTTGGTTTCAAAACCATACCTTTTAATAACAGATGAATTGAATTGAAAAGAACTTGATTTTTTTTTAAAAAAGATTCTGTTTCTATTTTTCTCACACATATTATCTCATCTGTCTTCTGAATGTTATTAGTTAGCTTATGGTGGAACTTATTAAGATGGCAAAAAGTGGTTCTTGCAGCCTGTAGACTCTTTGGGTGACAAATTTTACAAATCTAAATTTAAGGGTTAGGGGAAAAAAGTAATTAGGAATTGAATTCATTCAGTTTTTCAAATAAGCTGAATAGTATTGTGTTTACAAGTCATAAAGGTCAAATATTATGATTTCCAGTTCCCATACTGGGGACTAGGGGAAGTTCTTGCTGTTCTAAGAATGATGGCATAAAGTTAAGAGCCAATGTAAATGCAAAGGATTTGATATCTTTCTAACAAAAAATGGTTAAGGGTTACACAAAGTCATCCATTATTAATCATCCATTTGTTGTCCTCATCTGCCACATCATCTCGGAAGACACTGAAAACTCTAGGACACTACCTGAGACACAATTAATATGACCCAGCCTAAAAAAGGTTTAGGCAACTCCATTTCTGGATCACAGGGTGTTAACATATTAGTCAACCCATAAAAGCTCCTACTGATTTATATGGAGTTGTATCATTGCATCACAGGCAAAGGGGCCTAAAATTGTTTTCGGAGAAATATAGGCCTCTGTCTTCAGGATCATGACCCATGAGTCACACCCAGGATTCCCAAAGCCAAGACCAGTGGGGACAAGGAAGGACTTGGCTTAGACACAGGCGTATGACTCATTAGAAAAGATGAACTGGTTTTGAAAAATAACAAGAACCACCTTCTATTCTCTGCATATCTACCTTCGTTCAATAACTCCCCCCTACACACACACACACACACACACACAAGCAACCTAGGATATTTGGAAGTATTTATGAGATATATAATTTACTTTTAAAATTCTTGGTCCATGTTGCTATTAGAGGTGATGTTCAAAGTTAGCCTTTGAATAACAGATTGACAAAATGACACTTGCTCTACTTTAAGAAACTCACTTGCCAAATTTATACATTCAGTTGAGTAAAGTTGTAACTTCATATGATAGCTAGGCCCAACTTCCTAAAGATTTAAAGAACTCTGATTAGTGATTTATAAAGCTCATTAACAAAAAGTCCGAGGTAATTTTTGGTTTACAGCTATAAATGCAGTGATAGGTGACCTGCAGGCAGAGTGTGGTACCTCAAATGTGGGCAGGGTGGCCGTTACACATTCCCAAGTACACGCAAGGGAAAGTGTGTAATCTCTCAAAAGGTAAGGTATATATGGTTTGGGCTAAAACAGCACTATGATTTCAGGCCACAAGTCTCTTGTTTTGTGATTTCCAAAAATTAGCTTCAAAATAGTTTTAATATTTTAATATTATTTCTGAAATTTAATAATTAATATTTAGTATTGATCAATATTGATTGCTGAATTTTATTCTAAATGTATCTGAGAAACAGTAATACCAAATATCAAAAACTTACCATTTCTTTCTTCAATTTTTGGATTTTAGGCCTAGAAATGTCACAGCATAGAAAGAGTGGAAAAATCTAGCCTATAGGAAAGAGGAGAGTGAGTAGAGATGTATCTGACATTCTGGAAACAAATTCAATTCAACTCTTCTCTCCCTATATAGTTAAGCTGGGTGAGAAGAAAAGTCTACCCACAACCACCTGTCTGCTGGCATGAACCTATGAGCTTTGGAGTGCCTTTTGCTCCATTCCCACCTTGACCCCTGCCATACCCACCACATCTCCATTAACCACTCACGGTGGAGGCATTTCCTTCCTTTCTCATTCCTTTGCTTTCCAAGGAGTGGTTCCCATTTCCTCTCTTGCAGTGTTTTTTCCAATGTATAGCTTTTAAGTCTACCTCTCAGATTTTCCATCCCCACCTGAAAGGAAGAAATTCTGCCACTGTTATCTTGCCTGAATTTCTGCCTTAGTGGTCTTTCTAGTTCTACCATTTGCCACCGCCAGCCATTCTATTTCCAGAAGTCAGAAGCATAGTTTAAAAAGCAATCATGATAGTATCTTCCCTGTTTTAAACCCTAAATGATTTTACATTGCCTTCAGCATAGTCTACAAGGCCTTAGATGACCAGCCATGCCACCCACACTGGCCTTCGGACATTTCCTCAGAAGCTGGTTCCCCCAGCAGGACTTTTGTACATGCTGCTTTTTCTCTCAGCCTAGATAGACCAGTCATGTGCTCTGTCCTCAGCTCTCACAGAGCCTGCAGCACTTAGCACGTGGTGGGTACATTGTTTCCTCTCTGCCCTCACAGTTGCATTGGGAGTGCCCTGAGCAAACCAAGAGCTTGTCTGTGTTCCCAGGGCCTAGTACAGTTTCCCGCATGCATAGTAGGTACTCAATAAATACTCACTGAATCCTTCCTAGAAGTGTGTTGCTTGTTGTTTTCTAATCATTAGATTTCCTTATTTGACCATTTCTAGCAAAGCAGTTGCTTTTGTATTTAACTCAGAATTCCACTTGGTTCATAAATGATCTCTTTCCCACTTCACAGCCTTTGCATGCTATATCCTCCACAAGGACCAACACTCTTGAGGCTCTTGAGGCTAAGCAGTGAAGATGAGTTTCTGGAATTATGAGTATTTCCCCAGGGCTTCTATAGAGCTTTGCAGTTGCATAGGGGAATGCCCTTAGGGTTGTCAGTAAATATCTGTTGGATGGATGCATGGATGGAGGGATGGAGGGATGGAGGGATGGAGGGATGGAGGGATAACAGACAGACTGAAACATGGTGCTCTGCATTTGTGGACAATTTCCTTAGTCTATTTATCTCTAAACTGTTTTCCCCTGTCTGTGAATGAATAGTTACATCCCTTATTCTCTAGGGAAACTGTTAGGCAAAACACCCACTAGTACCTGCAAAATAACTAAAACAAAAAGAAATAGCAACAGAAGCTTCTACCCTCAAGGCAGTCTTTAAGAGGATGAATTACTTTGTGTTTCTAAATACTTAAAGGGTCCTTGAGGAAAAACTGAAGAAAAACTCAATGACGAGATCATCATCTCAGACTGCCTATTGCTCTGTACAGTTCTTTAACTCTCCTTTTAATTGGTGATTTTGAGCATGATCAGAAAGAGCTCTGTCTTCCTCTTCTAATAATAGTGAATCTTCTCCAACAGATAAATGTATTACCAGAGAGATGCTGAGAACCTCAGCCTACTCTACTTGGGCTTCCCCTCTGCAACTATGATGAAACCTTACTGGTGAGTGAATCCTAAACTCTCTTCCTCTCTGGTTCCCAAGTAGCAGGAATCCCCCCCCCCCACCCCGCCCTTCAGACCCAGACTCCCGCAGTTTAGTCCCACTTGGCTTTTCCCAGTTTCTAAGTGAGGTTACATATACACATGGAGCCCAGAACTCCTTGCCTTTTTGGAAAGGGCAAAATAAGAGGGGATTTTCCATATTCACATTTTTCCACAGAAATGTATTCATAAGCTTTAAACTTGCCCAAGCTATGTTAATGTATGTGGTTGGCTTCTGTGCCAATTTTCATTGTGAATAAGATGCTAAATAAAAGGGTTCTTGTCTTCCCTTTCCCTCCTCCTTTCCCATAATTTTAAGTTCATAAGCCCATTTTGTAACTGAATCAGGTCTTAGGAGAGAATCAGAAACGATGTTGTTCTTTTAGCCGCTTACAGTGTTTGCTTTCAACCCTTGATAGGAACATGGGGCTTGTGACAGCAGTGGCTGAGGTAAACAGATGACTTTATATATAATGCTTTTTACAAGGTGGTTCAGTTCATTTCTAACCTTGGTCTTGGCGTCATGGAATGAGCCAGGGAAATTCCACCCCTTAACCCTACCCTGCATCTCCTCCCTTGAAGGTCCAGAAAATGTCCATTTTCATAGCCCTTTCCCTGTAGTAAAGCTTACATCATGCTGTACCCCCAAATACTAGAGAACCCCAATAGTGTGAGCAGGTGGTATTCTTAGCAGTATTGTTTTAACCAAGTGACTGTGAATGTTCACAGTAAGAGTTGCAACCTTTATGAGCCATGAGCTGGCGTGTCCTGGCATGTCCTGGCTGTCAAGTTTCAGTGCGTTTTGGTTCAAATGTTCCCTGCCTGTGTTTATTCCTGGTCACACCACACCTCCTGGGACTCTCTTTGTGGCTTTTGCTCCGCTGCTGACTCAAGTTGCAGAAGACATGAGGGTCAGTAGGGGCAAGTCTGCAAGATTCTGGCCTGAAGAAACAGCCCCAATGGATCCACACTTCTGAGATGTGGAAACCTCCCACTCTCTTTCCCTGGAAGTTTCCATAATCCCAACTAGTGGAGAATATGTATGTCTAGAAGGGCATTAACATAAGTGATACAGTGAGGACCAGAAGCCCTGATATAAGGAAGAGAACATGAATTTTCTGTCAGAAGCCTGGATCCAAATCTTCTAAGGAAATATCTAGTTCCTCTGTGGGACCTTCGGCAAATTCTTCAGTCCTTGATTTCTTTATCTACAAAACAGCCATAATAATAGAAGGTTGTGTAAAGATTATATGAGGAAATGAGAGTACAATGCACAGTCCATGGTCTGGTACGTGGTAAGATATACCTCTGGTACATGGCAAGATGCCAAGCCTCTTTTTCTTCATCAAGGAAGTGGAGATATTAACGTGGATCTTGGAAAAAAACCCAACTCTGTAGGTTTTTTGTGAAGATGAGTAAATGGCCTCACACAGTGCTGGCCCATCAGTTTGGAATGAAGCATTGCTGTTTTTAATATGAGGTTTGTATGCCCTTCTCAGGACCTCTATGAAGGAATTCATCTTTTGCTTGTCAGCAAGTGTGACCATGTCATTCCAGCCTGCGGATATGTGATGCTTAAGAAGGATGCCTAAGCTGCCTATGAAGGATGCTGCATGAGAAGGATGGCTGGCTAAAGGTAGGCCTGGAGATATGCAGGTGTGAGGCTGGACACTTGGTCTGGTCTCCAGAAGGTGCACCCTCAGCCCTACATGTTCTAGTCTGGGCCTACACCATAGTTTCTGTCTGGCAGACTGCTGGCCACAGGGTACAAGCTGCAGTCTATATCAACAGGCACCCAGGAGGAATGGCTTGGATGCTCAGTGCCCCTGGAGGGTCCTTCTCTCCCTGTCACCTTTCTTAGCTCCCTCCTGTCTGTGGGAGGGGCACAGGTGGAAGGTGTCAGCCTGGATCTTTCTGGCATGTTTGGAAAGACCAGACTGGCTTCTCCATAGTTTGCCTGTTTCTTTAATCCAGGGCTTCAGGTACATGGATCTTTGATAGTCTGGTGAAGCCTGTGGCCTTTTTTTCTGAGTAATTTTTTAAATTCATAAAATATAGTATTTATATTACAAAAGAAACTAATTATATACCAAAAAAATTAACTTGCAACATAGTAATAGATGTGTTTCTGTAATAGTTTGTTAAATAGCAAGGTCTAGCAAGAGACCTAAAAACTACCATCATTTTGAAATAGTCATCAGTGAAAATGGCACCATAAGTTATCTCTGCAATATAAAAACATCTGTGATTTTTTTTAAGAGTCATGGGTCCTGCTAATAATACTTTGGTTCATTGTTAAAGGATTTTACTCAGAGATTAGTACACACAAGGTGAAATGTTCTCCTTGTCCAGGTTCATAAACCCAATGACAAGGACTCCTGCCTAAGCCTGCTTTGGTCAGCTGATCAACTTGTCTCTGTGCTATTAGAGGTCCTGACCCTAACTTCTCATTGCCCTGCCACCTCCTTTTCATCATGGTCCCCCGTGCAACCTCCACATGCTTCCTAACCTTCAAATAGTACCCCTGGACCTGTCATCCTAGTCACACCAGATCTTTCTTTGCAATCCCAGGATTTGATAGCAGAAACTACTTTCTATTTTAGCCCCTTGAAAATGGCTGGATGGGGTGTCTGGGGGGCTAACCTGGTTGAGTGCCTGACTCTTGATTTTGGCTCAGGTCATGATCTCATGGTTCATGGGATCGAGCCCTGCATTGCACTGACAACACAGAGCTTGTCTGGGATTCTCTCTCCCTCTGTTTCTGCCCCTTCCTTGCTTGTGCATGCTCTTCTCTCTCAAAGTAAATAAAACAAACCTAAAAAAAAGAAAATGGCTGGATGTATTTTTAAAACCACACCATGCACAAAAATCATGTGGAACACCTGCTGAGGTCCAGATTGCTGTCCCAGTACCTTCAGTCTGGTTGCTGAGTGCAAGTTGGGACCTTGGTTTCTGTATTCTAAAGAACTCCCTAAATTCTTCTGAGGCAGGTGCTCTGTGAACAAAAATGGTACTTCTGTTATGGGACAAAACTTTTCCATTTTGAAAGCTATTATTTTTATTACTATGTATTCTGAATGGGACGTGAATGGACAGCCAGTGTGCAGTGGTATGATATGCAGACAGCGATGCAGTTGCACAAGTGTGGAGGAAAGAAAGGAAGGAGGGAAGGAAGGAGGAAAGAAAGGAGGAAAGAAAGGAAGGAAAGGAGGGAGATAAAAAGGCATCTTAAGAACCATTAAACCTATGGGAGAAGAAATTTTTATCAACAGAATCCAGAAATAAATATACAATCACAAGAAGAAGGATGTGTTGATTTTGAAATTCAACAAATATTTATTATGTGTCTATTATATTCTAGGGCAGGGGTTGCAAACTCAAAGCACATACAGGAACCAGGCAAGAAGGTGCTGATACAAAAGATTCAGGCCCTCTCTGTCTTCTGTTTACCCACTTTGAAGCATACAGTTCTGCTGTGTAAGAAAAACAAGAGGCTGGTTTTAACAATTCATACCATCAAACCTTAGTTCATAGTGTCAGGGATAACAACTGTGAAAAACTGGAGAGTACATGTCCATTGACTGTTTTTCCCATCTACTAGCCATTGGGTATGCAGGGAGTTTATCATATCCTCCAATTCTTCAAGAAACTCTGAAATGTTATGGGAAAGCCCTGTGAATAAATGTTGGAAACTGTTCTGGTTACTATTTTTGCATAAGGAATTAACTTAAAACTTATTCATTTACAAACAACCATTTTTTATTCTCATGGACTCTCTGAGCTACCATTCACAGGCAAAGTGGTAATGTTTTGTTTTGGTTCCACCATCTCTCTGATGCCTCAGCTGGGGAGACTGCGAGGCTGGGGGCTGGGATCTCTAAAGGCCTATTTACTTTTGTGTCTAGTTCTTGGGTTGGGAAGACAATGACTAAGACTGCCAGTTGGAGCAAGTACGTGTGGCTTCCCCATGTGGCCTGATTTCCTCACATTATGGTAGCCTCAGGATAGTAACACTTCTTCCATGGTGTCTCAGGGTTTCAAGCACCAGTATCCCCACAAACAGGAAGAAAGCTTCATGGCTTTTTATGGCCCAGTCTTAGAAGTCATGCATATCACTTCAGCCATAGTAAATTGGTTAAAGTAGTCACAAGCCCACCAGATTTAAGTCTCTGCCTCCTAAAATAGTGACAAAATCACATTCTAGAAGAGCATGTGGGCCAAGAAGTAGGGTCTCACTCATCTTTGAAAAGTAAGATCTGCTGCAGTAGCTAATTCAAAACTTCATTTTATTTAATTTTTTCAAAACTTTATTTTAAAAGTAAACATTGTATATACTGTATCGCATAAAGCAAGTCTGTAGGCTAGACATAGCAGGGGGCCACTCATTTTAGACCTCTGCTCTAGGGTATAAAAATTCAGATATGGTTAAGATTTGGCTCCTCTCTTTCAGAAACAAAGTCTAGTGTTGGGGATTTTTAGAATTTCTATGAATTGCATATTCATATTTTTTGTACCCTTGTTGGAGCTGAAGGGGCATTGGTGGGGGTGTGCTGAGACCAGGTAGTACTGTATATGAGAATACCCTGGAAAGTGAATCCCCCATTTCCAGCTCCAGGAGGTTTATTCTATATCAAGAGAAGGGATATATGTATTTTTTAAACATTTATTTTGAGAGAGAGAGAGAGAGAGAGAGAGAGACTGAGAACAGGGGACAGGGCAAAGAAAGAGAAATCCCAAGCAGGCTCTGTGCTGACAGTGCAGAGGCTCAAACCCACAAACCGTAAGATCATGACCTGAGCTGAAATCAAGAGTCAGACACTTAACTGACTGAGCCACCCACGTGCCCCAGAATATATGCATTTTTATTATTTATTTATTTATTTATTTATTTATTTATTTATGTTTTCACAGAGTACATGTTAACATTTTAATTAATTAATTTATTTATTTATTCACAGAGCACATGTTAACATTTTTATTTATATATATTTATTTATTTATTTATTTATTTATTTATTTATTTATTTTTAATATTAAATTTATTGTCAAATTGGTTTCCATACAACACCCAGTGCTCATCCCAACAGGTGCCCTCAGTGCCCATCACCCACTTTCCTCTCCCTCCCACCCACCATCAACCCTCAGTTTATTCTCAGTTTTTAAGAGTCTCTTATGGTTTGGCTCCCTCCCTCTCTAACTTTGTTTTTTCCTTCCCCTCCCCCATGGTCTTCTGTTAAGTTTCTCAGGATCCACACATGAGTGAAAACATATGGCATCTGTCTTTCTCTGTATGACTTATTTCATTAGCATGACACTCTCCAGTTCCATCCACATTGCTACAAAAGGCCATATTTCATTCTTTCTCATTGCCAGGTAGTATTCCATTGTATAATAGATATATGCATTTTTTAAATGCTCTTGAGGCTCAGAAACATGAGTTCCCTCCTGTACCCTGTTGAGAAGCACTGTTCAAAACAGACTTCCACATTGTAACTGGTACTTGTGAATTCAGAGATCATTCCTATGTGATGTTACCTAAATTCTTAATTTGCTTGTAAATAACATGTAGCTCTGGCTCCAGAATAGCCTGTTCCTTATTTCTCTCCATCCCTTGCCTCCCTCTATCTCTCATGATTGATCATTTCTAAATATATTTGGAAATTGACTTGAGGATTCAAAAATAACTTAAAAAGTATCCAGTAGCCCAGATAAGGACATGTGCTTTATAGTTCCATCATTGTTCTCTAGTCCCATTCATAGTAATAGTGGCCTTGGAAAAATTCTAGAGGGCCTCCTTCCCATCTCTTTCTCCCCAGCCACAGTGTATATGGAAAGGTAGAGCTAAAAATCTCTGTCCTTATTGATTAATAAGGGACCTTTCTCTCTGTTCAGTATTGCTTCTTGTTGTTTTACTTACAACCTGTTCACCAATTCACATAATGTGCCTTGTTGAGGTCTGTTCATTCCAGAAAGTGATTCAGAAGGTTATACCTCAAATATACCAGGAATTCTGTGCCCTTCACCATGATCCTGTGTTCTAGATGTGTTGGTAAGGTTCAGATTTATTGTCCAAACGTTAATTGTATAAACAAAGTGGCAGCCCAGCAGCCCAATCCCAGCCCCCTCTGCGCTGGCAGGTGTCCAGGGAGGTGTGCTCTAGTATAGCCTCTGTCTGAGCTCACCTTTGCAGGTAATGGGGCAGGTATGTGGCATTAAAGAGCAGGAAGGCCAGCAAGGTTGGTAATTGTTTAACTCTTCCAGTGGCACACCTCTGAGTACATGGACCACACCTGCAAACCTGGCAGGACGTGCTGTGCATGACTGGACAGAGGTGCTTGGTACACTCGGAGCCAAAGAATGGGTTTAGGCGGGAGCCCGGAGCTGACAGGGAGCCCAGCCCCTGGCCTGCTTGAAATCTTAGGACTCAAAATGCCTGTGCTTGAGGGAGGCAGCTGCTCATTAGTTAGGTGAAATTAACAAGTCATATCACTTTTTGGCACGTCAGTTTCCTCGTCTCTATAACAAGAGGTGAGCATGTGATCCCTAAGATGCCTTTCAGTTCTAGCATGCTGTACTGCAGTGATTCTCAAACTAGAGGAACTATCAGAATCACTTGACAAGCTTTATAATACACAAATTGCTAGGCCCCACCCCCAGAATTACTGATTCAGAAGATCTGGGTGGATCCCAAGAGCTTGCATTTCTAACAAACTTCCAAGTGTGGTTAAGCTCCTGGTTTGGGGACCGTACTTTGAGAACCAGTATTCTGATCTGCGATGTCTGGCTATGTTTTGAAGATCTTCCTGGCTCACTTTACATAGCTTCAGTGTGGTGTGCGGAGGACTCCTCTGTTCACAGAATGAGAGAGGTTTTGTTTTCTCAATTTTCCCAGTCCTTTGCTGTTGCTTCTCCCACTACCTTGACTATTTTTGGAACACTGGAGTTTGAAATAAAAAAGCAAATGAGACATAGCTCATTTGGCCAGGCCAAGGGGTTATAGTCTACTCAACTGTATGTCTCATGGCTTGTCTAGCACTGTTTCTTGAACATGAGAAACACTGGACAAGTATTTGTTGGGTGACAAATAGGCTCAGTGGAAGGGAGGAGATTACAGATAGTGTTCAAATGAGGTTTACCTGCAGATTACAGGCATCAGTGTCAAGGGGTCTTTGATGCAAATCTTGCAGGGACCAGACTGCCAATGTAACAAAGTGAATCTGTTGTATGTCAGGCAAAAGGGAACTGTGAGTCTGTGGTGAAAAGAAGAGGGCAAGTGTTTTAAGGAACTTTAAATATTTTCAGCATTGTACTGGCCATATTGGAGCTCTTACAAGTTGTAGTCTGTAACTGTGCCTTTCCAGTGTGCCCATTCCAAAGAGACAAGGAGGAGAAGAGAGTGGGTGAACATTTACTGAGCTTATTTTTCAGCTTGCATTGCCTTTGTTTATATTGCTTATAATTTATTTTGAAACACTTTCAGCATGGATAATGTGACATATACTTGAGAGATAATTTTCCTCTCTACTATAGGGGCTTAGTTGTTTAAAAATAGCTCTCAGTGATTCCCACCTACTGGTATCCACACCCTTGTATAAAACCCTAAATTTTAATGTGGACTGAATCCAGTGATTTGCTTCCAACAAATGAAATATGGTAAAAATGAAGGGATATCACTTCTGACATTAGATTACAAAACAGTATGACTTCAGTCTTTCCTTCACTCTCTCTCTTGCTAGCACTCTCTTTCCTTCTCATTGCCTTTTTTTCCATGCTGGACGTGATAATGAAGCAGGAGACATCAACATGGCAAGGAGCTGTGGGCAGCCTCTAGCTAACTTCCAACAGAAACTGAGGCCCAGACCCTCTAGACTAAACTTAGAAGCGGATCCCTCTCTAGTCAGATCTTCTAGTGAGACCATGAATGAGGCCAATACCTTGATCACAACCTTCTAAGAGACCTCAAAGCAGAGGAATACCAGCTAAGTCCAACCAAGATTCCTGAGCCACAGAAACAGATAATAAATGTGTATTGTATTCAGCTGCCAAGTCTGGTGGTAATTTTTAATGCAACATTAGGTAATGAACACAAAGCTGTTTGTTAACATTGGATGTTACTTAGAGTAGTCAGCATTTGGAAAACGCAAATCATAAGACCACACTCAGTGGTGTCCAGGAGCTGGCTTGAACCAGCTCATCACAGCTGCTTGTATCCACCTCTTTTTAGCTCTGCCTTCAGGAATGTCATGCTAAGGACTTAAAATCAGTACAGTGGCAGTACTTATTCAGTGAAAATTAGCAAACACTGTTGTTTTGAGATCCAGTACAGATCATACCTCTGTACTTCAAAAGCCTTCTAAGCCCTTGAACTCTCTTTACTTTTAGCAAGTATAAGAAGCCTGGTAAATTAGTGTAATAGGTATCAGAAGTAGTGTTGCATTAGTGGAATTGGGGTTCCACTGTGTTCAAGCCACTTGTGGCTTGTGTGGAGACACTATGCAAGGTTCCCCACCTTGTATGAACTGGTGGATGAGTCCAGGAGTCTGCAAACTTTTGAATAGCATCTTCAGTTTAGGAATAGATAGGAATATTAGAAAGATTTGTTACCTGACTAGGGCTCACTTCTGCTACTAGAATCTTTTTTCATCTGCTTGAAGTAAAGCTTCTGGACAAGGATCTGTAGAAATATTTAGCAGAACAAAGAAAGAAGTCAAGAATTCATTCGCTTGGCACCTGCTTGCAAATAAATATTTATATCTGGGGCAAATTTCTCTCTGAGAATTGCTTTAATTGTTACATAATACCTGGTGGGGTGATTAGGGGGAGATGGGCTCATTTACTTCTAATTATTAAAGCTACCTACATTACTCAAAAAAGGAGTAGTAATTATGAAAGATCAAACTGACTTAGGTCAGCTTGAGGTATCAATCATTGATAGCATTCATAACATACAGATATTACTATAATCCTCATTTTATAGTTGAGGAATTTGGAGCATAGGCATGGTGGTCATCTAGCTGAATTTAGATAGCTCACACATGACAAAATTAAAGAGCTCCAAATCAGCCCTGCCCCCAAAGTCATGTTTCTAACCTCTCTGATAGAACTTGCTCCTCCCTTAGTGTTACAGTCTAAAAACCTTAGAGGGGAAATTCTGGGGAAGGAAACTCCACAGACTCAAATTTCACAGTCTTCCCTGACAGGAAATCCTCACTAACCTTGAACTTCAGGGTCATCTGCTGTGGTTTGACATCCCTTTTTCATTTCCAGTTAAAAGAACAGCTCTGCTCACTGTCCCTTGCATGTTCTGCCCCTAAAACATCTCAACTTCCCATTGTCGCTACCTGAAAATCTGATCCCCAGATAACAAGTCCTCCAAATTCAGATGATATTGATCCTCCTTAACTAATTGCTACATTGGCATTTGTAATATTAGAAGGTTTTATTTTTTAAGAAAATCTGGGCCAGTGCCTTAGTCAGTCTTCCCATCTGAGAGCACCCCAGAAGTATAATTGTGGCTTTTGCCAGAATCTCTATGCATAAATAACCAAACTATAGGTGTTGAGCCCTGGGACCCACACACTGTTCCCAAGGGAAGTAATTATTTCCAGCCTTTTCACTGTGTGTCTGTACATCTCTCTGTCAACTAGGCCTTGGGGAGAAATCCACCTAATTTCATGTATGAGGCATTATAGATAGAAGTAGACACAATCAATGTTCAAGCCATAGTTTTGTCTCTTAAAACCTGGATAATCCTGGACAAATTACTTAACCACTATGCTTGTGTTTCTTATCTATGAAATGGAAGTGTTAGTACTACCCATCTCATAAGTCATTGTAAAAACTAAATGAGTTAAGAAATACAAAGTTCTTGGAACGGTGTGTAACACACAAAAGTGCTCCATTTTTGTTACTTATTATGATAGGTGGTTCTGTTTTTCACTGCTACTTCCTGGAAGTGCCCATGCATGATGGAAAGGATGTTTTTTTGCTGTCCTGCTTGCCATCAATCTGTTTTTCAGTTCATTCGGCTTGTCTTTCATATACCAGGAGTACTGTGACAGCTAGCTATGTCTGTGCAACAAATTTCCCTAAATTTAGCAGCTTAAAACAACACATTTTTTAAATCTCATTTTTTTTTTGTAGGTTGGAAATCCAGGAATAGCTTAACTGGGTAGTTATGGGGTTTGGCCTGTCGTGAGGTCATAGTCAGTCTGTCCTCTTGGTTGCAGTCACCTCAAGGCTTGGCTGGAACATGATCTTTTTCTAGGCTCACTCACATGGATGTTAGCAGGTGTTCGTTCCTCACAATTTGAACCACCCCATAGGCTGTCTGAATATCCTTGTGACATGGCAGCTGGCTTTCCCCAGAGCATGTAATGAGAAAAAGGGAGAGAATCCCACATAAAAACCTCATTTTATAACTTAATATCAGAAGTGGCATCCTATAACTTCTGCCATATTCTGTTCACTAGAAGCATGTCATTAAGTCCAACCCATATTGAAGGGGGTGGGGATTAGGCTCCACCTCTGTTGGGACAAGGATAAAAAAAAATAGTGAACATATCTTTAAAACTATCACCAGTGTCTTTCACTATCCCAAAGACCTTGGAAATCTGAGACTTCTCATGTACTTGGGAGATCAACTAGCACAACTGCTAGGAAAGAGGGATGCAGTGACTTGTCCAAAGTCACACAACTAGCCAACTACAGAGACGGGATCCAGTTCTCCTATTACTATGCGTAACTGTACGTTGTTTCGAAGT
The DNA here is from genome assembly GCF_022837055.1 of Prionailurus viverrinus. Lineage (NCBI taxonomy): Eukaryota > Metazoa > Chordata > Mammalia > Carnivora > Felidae > Prionailurus > Prionailurus viverrinus. The sequence goes on from NC_062563.1 coordinate 32,817,450, forward strand.
CATGCTGCTGGAGTTACTCCATTGATACTTCATAGCATATCCTGATATCCCAGCATATTGAAAGATTAGAACTTGTATGCAGTTTCTTTAGACCAGTTTGCCAATAACCACATGTGTTGTAAGCAACATGTGGCACAAAATATACATCGTATTCCCAAGACTAGGTATGAATAAAAGAATGTAAACTATTAAGTATTTCTATTTTGATTACATATTGAAATGTGATGATATTTTAGATAGATTGGGCTAAGTAAAATGTTAACATTCACTTTCCCCATTTCTTTTCACTTTTTAAAAATGTGATTCCTGGGAAATTTGAAATTTCATATATGGCTTGCATTGTATTTCTATTACACAGTGCTGTTCTAGACTAGCCAAGCCTACATGCTCATTCTCCACATCTTTGGTCTGTCAGGGTTGTGCCTGTGCTTCTAGGCCTGTTTTTGGCCAAGGTGCTAGAGTCACTGAAACATAGGCTGCTCCCAGGCCTCTCTGTCCCAGTTGAAGTGATTGTAGAGTCTGCAGAGTGGGTGCCTGTGATTTTATAAAACTACAGTTTTAGATCTTCCTGAAGCATGCTAATAACTGAGAGTATGCTGGGCAACTTGTGGCAAGGGTTTCTGATGTCTTCTATGGTCTGATGAGTCAAAACCTTCCCTAAGGATTGAACTTCCACCCAAAAGCTGGCTTCCAAAACTCTCTTTCCTCTTTTGAAAGACCATGGCAGACGAAGTAACCCCAACTGGATCCATTACATACTGTTCCTTCACTCCTTTCCTTCCTTCCTTCCTTCCTTCCTTCCTTCCTTCCTTCTTTCCTTCCTTTCTTCTTTCTTTATCTTTCTTTCTTTCTTTCTTTCTTTCTTTCTTTCTTTCTTTCTTTCCTTCCTTCCTTCCTTCCTTCCACCCTCCCTCCCTCCCTCCCTCCCTCCTTTCCTCTTCCTTCCTTCCTTCCTTCCTTCCTTCCTTCCTTCCTTCCTAAATATGAGTCATCATAGAAGAATTCAAGCCCAGATTTGGTCTTGAAGACTATTGTAAATAAAGTGACCAATTGCATTTCCCTGGCTGAACTGAACATTTGGAAGGGTGAGTTAGTGGGGGCTGTTGAAAGACAAACAACATAGGGTCTCACCATTCATTGAACACATTTTCAGCCCCATCTTCTGTAGAATATTGTATTTAGGAGATCTGCTTGCTCAGGACTCTTGGTTGTAATTTGTCCATGTCTGGGGAAGATAAATCTTTCATGCATGTTGATTCAAAGTGAGTTAGTCTGCTTACTCTTTCCAAACAGCTTCCAGTTTTGACTCCTCTCCTTACATTGATCAATGAGTGAGCTACGAAGCCTCTTGCAGGCCTCTGCCCCAAATCACCCTTCTTGTTGACATTCCAAACTGTTAAGCTCACAAATGTACTAGGAGGACAGTAGCTCGAGGACACTTATTCCCTTAGAGAGAATCCTTGACTTTCACGGTATGTGACTTCGTTATTTTCCCATCCTTGTAAGGGCTTGACATTGTTTCAGAAAATAGTGTTTGATTTGGGGAATGTCGTTTCCAGTTGCTCTCTCACTGACCCATGCCATTCAATGTCTTCATTCTCCTCAAAAACCTTTTATGGAACGAAGCAGAATATTAAACAAATAAATAAATAAAACCTCCAATGTAAAAAGAGGTTGGGTAGTTTGAGGATTTGTTCCCTCTTGAACACTAGAAGGAAGATAAGGGCTGAAATCAGAAAAGCTGCTATATTCTAAATATAAACAAGAACACTGACTAGACAAGGACCATCAGGTAAATATTGTAAATCATGAGCAATCATTATTTGATGGCTTATGATTGGATGAAGGCACAAATCAGTACTTCCACTTTTTCCAACTGCCGTTAGAAATTCCACAACAGTGGTTAGGTATCATGTATGGTTGTGGCCACAAGGGATACTGAGATCTGCTAAGAAGGGCCAGGATCAGGCCAGGAATTGTGTTCAGTATAAGTAAAAGGAAGGTTAAGTAAGGAAGATGGTTTGGGTAAGAAAACATTTCTTCCCCACAAGAGAATTTTCTGGAAGGTGGAATTTTTGGGGGATCCAATTTGTTAAACCTTTTGGTTACAAAGAATAAAATCATGTCTGTGTCACATAATGGAGGCTGCTTTAATTTACCATGGCAACAAGGCAGGCAGAAGCAAGGGCCTCCCTTAGACTAAGATAGTAGTTTCCAGCTGGGGGATGTTTTGCCCGGGGGGGACACTTGGCAATTTCTGAATATATTTTTGATTGTCACACCTAGGGAGAATGCTGCTGGTATCTAGTGGGTAGAGGCCAGGGATGCTGTTAAACATCCTACAATGCACAGGACAACTCTCGACAGCAAAGGATTAATAGTGCTAAGGTTGAGAAACTATAAACTAGGGAATAAAGTACCCCTGTACTCCCCTTCCTCCCATACCTGTGCTCTGGGAGATTCTGCATATCAAAGATTAAAAGGCAAAGAATGATGTTTTTCTAGCATTCATATGAAAGTTCTTTATTGAACAAAAGGCAGTTTCAAGACAAGAGAAGCTAAGGAGAAATCGCCAACAGAGCTATTAGAATCTCACCTGGAAATAATCATGCAAAGGCAGTATTATTAAGCACTGTAACTGAGAGATAAGGACAAGACTCTCTCATCCCTAAAGATCTGAAGTAGTGTGGAAACCCACCTGCCTGGAATGCTTAGGGGAATGTCCTCCAAGGTAAGCAGGCAGGACAGGAAGTCCTAGACAGATATACTACGTCTCTACTGGTGACTTCAGTTCCAGATTTTATGTTTCAAAACATTTTAGAAATGACTCAGTAACACACTCTACAGAAAAATTGTGATGCACCATTTAAAGACTTCTCAAAAACACTGCTTATGACATTATTGCTTACTATACTATCTTGACTATAATTTTGCCATGCTTGTGTGTACTCCGCTCCCTTCTAGATCCATCAGCCACCCTTCTCTGCCTGCTCTATATCCATGGGGGCTGATGCTTTCTGACCATCTCATGGGGATTCTTTTGTTCTCTAGCTCCTACCTGGCTCAGCTAATAGGAGGCACTGGCAGGAGAACAGCTGGTAGGAGGAGAAAGAGATCAGGATACTTATTCCCCTGCCTCCACTTGGCCTTGTCACCTCTTTCCTTGGCCATTGCTCTAGAACTCCATGATTATGGCTCCTTCCTGGTTTCAATTCTCCCTGGGCCCTGCCAACCCTGCTTTCCCTCCTTTACCCTTCAGGTCTAGGAGAGGTTACAGCTTCCAGCTATTGGTGGTCTCAGAGTTTCTCAACATCTTTTGTTGCTTCCATTAAAACCACCCACATCTCAAAAAGCCACATGAACCCTCACTGATTGCTGGTGGGAATACAAAATAGTATAGTCGTTTTAGAAGACAGGCAGTTTCTTACAAAGTTAAGCATAATATTACTGTGTGATTCAGTAATTGTTCTCTAATGTATTTATTCAAATGAGTTGAAAACTCATGTCCACGCAAAAACCTGCACATGGAGGTTTATAGCAGCTTTATTCATAATTGCCCCAAATTGGAGGCAACCAAGATGTCCTTTTTTTAAATTTTTTTTAAGGTTTTATTTATTTTTGAGACAGGGAGAGACAGAGCATGAACAGCAGAGGGTCAGAGAGAGGGAGACACAGAATCTGAAACAGGCTCCAGGCTCCCAGCTGTCAGCACAGAGCCCGACGAGGGGCTCGAACTCACGGACCGTGAGATCATGACCTGAGCCGAAGTTGGCCGCTTAACCGACTGAGCCACCCAGGCGCCCCCCAAGATGTCCTTTATACGTGAATGGATAAACACACTGTTACATCGAGAAAATGGAATATTATTCAGTTATTTTTAAAAAAATGAACTATCAAGTCATGGAAAGACATGGGGGAAACTTGAACACATATTAGCTAAGTGAAAAAAGCCAATCTTAAAAGGCTATGTACACCATGGTTCTAATTATGTGATATTCTGGAAAAGACATAGCTATACAGATAAGCAAAAGATCAGTGGTTGCTAGAGGTAAGAGGAAGAGAGGAAGGGATAATAGGTGGAACACAGGTGATTTTTAGAGCAGTGAACTATTCTTTATGATACTTTAGTGGTAGATACATAGCATTATGTACTTGTCCAAACCCATAGAATGTACAACACAAATGTACATGTGTACATTTTTAACTTTGGATTTTAGCTAATAATGGTATATTAGTATTGATTCATCAGTTATAACAAATTACCACACTAATGCAAAATGTTACTGGATAAAGTGTACAGGGCATAGGAGGTATACAAGAACTCTATATTTTCAGCTCAATTTTTCTCTAAACCTAAAATTGCTCTAAAAAATGAAGTATATTAGTTAAAATATATTAATTAAATAAAGGAGTATATATAAACATAGGTATGTTTATATAATAAAGTGAATATATACAAAGCAATATATATATATATATACACACACATATGTGTCTCTCTCTGTATATATATGTGTATACATACATGCACACACACATATATATATATACATATATAAAGTTAAAAAAAACCTTAGCCACCTCTCTGTGCACAGTCTCATATTAATTTCTCTTCAGTTAGACACTTTCCAGAGAAATTCTGTTTCTTGCCCAGTCCCTGACTATTATAACTTGCATCAAAAAGACATTGTAAAAATACAGAAAAAAGGTAAAATGAGGACACTAAAAATGTTGCTCATAAAATACATGTTAGAAGCCAAAATACTGGTGGGTCTTTATTTTATCAATCCAGAAAATTTAATTAACAGGTATATGTCTCTGTTTCCTTTAACTCTCTGGGCTTTAGAAAATTAAGAATACAGACATTCAGGTGTACCTGGGACAATCCTGATTTGGGTCTCTTTTCCTGGATGTAATTATTAACAGAACTTCATTTTACTCAAAATATCCTGGCTAGGACAATAAATTACATTACAGTTGTGCTTCTAAGTCTTTTCTTGGGAGAGAAGAGGAATTAAAAAGTACTGTGAATGGAGTCTAGTATATTTACCCCAGTTTGTCTGTTTGGACAATGTCTGGAACAAATAGACTAGACTGAGAACAAAGGTGTGTCTGCAAAGACCAAGTGTTCCAAAAACAAATAGCTTTATCAGATGAAACTATAACCTAGATCTTACAGTGATTAAATGCAATTTCTGTGGTAAAAAAAAAAAACTAGCTTAATAGAGTATAAGGATTTGTTAAAGTTGAACCTCAGGCCATATGAGATTCTCAAGAACTTGAACCATAAGGGGTGGTGCAGGGGAGCTTTGAAGGTCATCTGTGTACTGCCTGCATTATGGAAGAGGTATGGAGCACACAAGCCTTGCTTTTGTACCATCATGCTACCAGATAGCCCCAGAAGCTAGTTTCCTGACTTCCAGGACAGAGGATGTCTAATTACTCTTCATTGTTATCCATTCATTTAACAAATACCTACTCTAGCTATTGAAAATCCAATGGTGAATAAAGCAAGAAAGAAAATTCTATTCCAATGGAAAGAGACAACCAATAAACAGTTCATCAGATCAATGAAGTAATTCATATAATGGTGAATGCTATGAAGAGTATAGACAGAAAATCCTTGGATAGGAGAGAGAGAGAGGACTTCTCTCGAGAGACAATTGTTCATCTAATTCTGAAGAGGACGGAGAGACAGCTATGTGAGAACTTGGAGGTTCAGCCCACAGTCCCTCTAGAATTAGGGAAACTACTGAATAAAGTGTCCCAACAGGAGACACAATAAGTGTTTGAATGATTTTTCTTGATAATAGAAAAGGAACTCAGCATTGCAAGTCATATGTGTTGGTACCCCAAGCTCTAGAAAAGAACTCTACTGAGGTACCTGGGTATCTCAGTCAGTTAAGCATTGATGATTAACTGATTAATCAGTTGATTTTGGCTCAGATCATGATCTCACCCTTTGTGAGTTTAAGCCCCACATTGGGGCCATGCTCTCAGCACAGAGCCTGCTTGGGATTGTCTCTCCATCTCTTTCTGCCCCTCCCTCACTTGCATGCACTCAAATGCATGCATATACACTCTTTCTCTCTCAAACTTGAAAAAAAAAGAACTCTCCTGTTAGCAGTCATTTGTTATTGATCATTGTCACCATCATAATGTATCTCTAAAACTAAGCTAAATCATGTTGACCCATTTCCTCTACTCCAAGGCTCTCTCAGCTTGTTCCAGTCACTAAGTCTGCCTAAGAAATTACCCTAAAAAGTAGTTGCTTAAAACAACACAACACATTTTGCTCATGGTTCTGTCATTGGGGCAGGGCTCCCTGGGACCTTCACTTTGCTCCTTTTGCTGTAAGCTAGGGAAGCTTAAAAGAGGGAGCCTGAAATCATCCAAAGCCTTTTTCATTACATGTCTGGTAGTTGGTATTGGCTCTTAGTTGAGCTCCTAGCTAATTCTGTTGGCCAGAAAACCTGCATGTAGCCTTTCTATGTGGTCTGGACCTACCTGGCTTCTAGTTATCCTGAGAGCAAGCCAAATAAAAGCTATATTGATTTGATGACCCAGCTTCAGAAAACCTATCACATCACTTCTGCTATCAGTCATAGCAGTAATAGAACCTGTCCAAATTCAGGGGAAGGGAGCATAGATCCCATCACTCATTGGAAATCACAGTGTAAGAAGAGCATATCGATGGAATAAAAGTAACCATCTTTGGAAAATATAATATTCTAGAAATCTCTATCTTTTGAGCTTATTACCCTTCTATTTTTGCACCTTTCTTCTTGTTCCTACATTAAAGAAGCCCCAAAGAGTACACTGGACAACTGCAGAGAGTAGAGAAATGGAAGAAACACAGTGGGGAAAATGCAAAATCCTCATTGGTGACCAAGCAGACATGAAAGCCTAGAGACTCATTTTTTAAAATATAATTTATTGTCAAATTGGCTAACATACATTGTGCACAGTGTGCTCTTGGTTTTGGGGGTTCATCACTTACATACAATACCCAGTGCTCATCCCAACCAGTGCCCTCCTCAATGCCCATCACCCATTTTCCCCTCTCCTCCCCCATACCCCCCTATCAACCCTCAGTTCTCTATATTTAAGTCTCTTGTGGTTTGCTGCCCTCCCTCTCTGTAGCTATTTTTCCCCTTCCCTTCCCCCATGGTTTTCTGTTAAGTTTCTCAAGTTCCACATATTAGTGAAAACATATGATATCTGTCTTTCTCTGACTTACTTATTTCACTTAGCATAATACCTTCCAGTTCTGTCCACGTTGCTGCAAATGGCATGATTTCATTCTTTCTCATTGCCAAGTAGTATTCCATTGTATATATAAATCACATCTTCTTTATCCATTCATCAGTTGATGGGCATTTAGGCTCTTTCCATAGTTTGGCTACTGTTGGAAGCACTGCTATAAACATTGGGGTACATGTGCCCCTATGAATCAGCACTCCTGTATCCTTTGGATAAATTCACAGTAGTGCTATTGCTGGATCATAGGGTAGTTCTATTTTTAATTTTTTGAGGAACCTCCACACTGTTTTCCAGAGCAGCTGCACAAGTTTGCATTCCCACCAACAGTGCAAGATGGTTCCTGTTTCTCCACAATCTCGCCAGCATCTGTTGTTTCCTGAATTGTTCATTTTAGCCACTGTAACCAGTGTGAGGTGGTATCTCAGTGTGGTTTTGATTTGTATTTCCCTGATGATGAGTGATGTTGAGCGTCTTTTCATGTGTCTGTTGGCCATCTGGATGTCTTCTTTGGAAAAGTGTCTATTCATGTCTTCTGCCCATTTCTTCACTGGATTATTTGTTTTTCGGGTGTTGAGTTTGGTAAGTTCTTTATAGATACTAACCCTTTATCCAATATGTCATTTGCAAATATCTTTTTCCATTCTGTCAGTTGCCTTTTAGTTTTGTTGATTGTTTCCTTTGCAGTACAGAAGCTTCTCATCTTGATGAAGTCCCAATAGTTCATTTTTGCTTTTAATTCCCTTGCCTTTGGAGATGTGTCGAGCAAGAAATTGCTGTGGCTGAGGTCAAAGAGGTTGTTGCCTGCTTTCTCCACTAGGGTTTTGATAGCTATCTGTCTCACATTTAGGCCTTTCATCCATTTTGAGTTTATTTTTGTGTATGGTGTAAGAAAGTGGTCTAGTTTCATTCTTCTGCATGTTGCTGCCAGTGCCTAGAGATTCATTTATTTGTAATCTATGCCCTGTGTGTTGGTTATAGGTATTAAATTAAAACAAGTCACTATCAAAGAAGCTTAGAAAAATTTAAAGAAACTAAAATCGTTTTCTATATTTCCTATCTTCTTAGAAACCTTAATATATATGTGTACATTCTCAAAGAAGGAAACATAGTAGGAATTTTTTCCCATCTTGTTTGCCCATTGAAGCCATTTTGCATTCAATCCTTAAACAACTTATAGAACCATTTAGAAAATTTCATTTAGCCAATTTGTCCTAAGAGAGGTTATAATAGACACACAGAGTGGGATGTCTCATGGGTTTATGAGGGGCTGGGAAAATTAGTCTCTTCTAAGCTGAAGCTGTGAAAGGAATGTAATATCTGCTTTTCAACTCTGGTTGGCAGAATATTGTACCCTATGGCACCTGAGTGGAATCACTAAGTGGAGTATGTTCAATAAATATGTTGTTTCTGGTGTGCCAGAATGCAAAACCAGAGCCCATCAGCATGAATGCTTCAAGGGATTACCACTGATGTAACCCTTCAGAAGAAAGGCTGGTTCATCTACAAATGACTCAGGATGTGATCGATGGTAGGAAGCCAAGCCAGTGAGTAAGGAACCTACATATGCTGCTGACTGAGCTCAGCTTCACTCTGCCTCATTTGACCAAGTTCATTACTTGAGAATGATGAAATGAGGCAAAGGAGAATGTCCTCCAAGACCACAGAAATGTACATAAGTACTATAGGTTAGAAATCTAGACTGACCTCATAATGCCAAGATTCCGCTTAGAGAAAAGGGAAATACATCTGTGAAAATTAATGAGAAACACAGATATTCCATGGGAGTTCAGAACCTGGAAATTAGTAAGGCCAAGAAAAGATCTAGAGGGACATGACAGAGGGCAAATTTCACAGGAGTATGCAACATGATATTTGAGTGGAAAAGAGTTTGGTTTGCTTTCAGCAGCAGGAGGAAAATCTCCATTTCACATACTACAAAAAGAACATTTTTGCTTTTGGGGATCCTGGTGAGGCCACACCTGGAATACCATCTTTGTATTGGCGCCTTGTTACAGTAGGGAAGTAGATGACCCCACTAAAATTTCAATAAGAGCCAGAGGAGTGCCTTTGGGCCTGGGTACACTGATTAAATAAATCAAATCCTTTTGGCCTTCTGGGCATCTTAGCTCCCAGTGATCACCTTAGATCACATTCAGGAAGACTATGAAAACCCTGGAAGATTCCAAGGGAAATGTTCCTGCCCACAAGTATATGAAGATTGAAACAGCCAAGGAAGGAAGGAGACTATTGCTCTTGGAGAGTGTGGAATTCCAACCAGAGACCAGAGAAGATACTCCATCCTCAAGATACATTAAATTTCACATAAGGCCTCTCATGGACTGCTTGGACACATCCTGCCTCTAGACACTTCAGATTAGCTTCAGTGCTAGAGTGTTTGATGATCTTTCAAAACCCATGAATCCTTCCTGACACTGGCAAAGAATCCTGGAAAAGAGGAAATGCCATATGTTATTTAATAGGGAAATTATTGTTAAGTAGTATTCTTTTTTCTTTCAGTTGAATAAAATATGTTTAAAGAATGAAACATATTAAACAAAAGGTATTTATTCTGAGCCAGAAGTCAGATTTGGGCAAATCTTTACTGCAGTCAGGATTTTAATAACATGTATAAAATTTGTGGCATTAATTAGAAAATCTACCCAAACACTGAAATACTAAGTTTGCTCATTTCTGCCCTCTCTGGATCAGCTCTAAATGACTGATTTTCAACATTCTAATTCCATATTGATGGGACTGTTGTAGGACTGTTCCTATTCCCTACTTGGTAGGGGTTCCCCACCCCCCCCCCACTTCCTTCTTTTGTCTGTACTTTTCATCCTTTTCTTTCTTCACCTTCTTCCTCCCCTGGAGACACTACCCTCCTTTTTATTCACCCTTGTTTTTGCCCCTAGTTTTTTTCCCTTTGTCTCATATCTTGGTTATAAACAACACTTTATATGCAAGAAATTTCTTCTACAAAGGAATTTTCTGGCAGTTGTCTTCCCATTCTGAAAGGATCTTGTGTGGATGATGAAATTACTTTATTAATACAGGTTTTTCTCCATGAACTTTTTGGTGTTCATCCCAAATTCTGAAGAAGGGAATTGATATCTATTAATCCATTTATTTAAAAATTTCAAATTACAATGTAAGTGCTGTGAAGAAATATAAAGATTGGTCTTTTTTTTCTCAAATTCTTCAATTCTGTCGGCTGACAGAATTCATCAAACTAAAATGATAATTTGATGAGATGCCTTCAAAGACAGGTAGATATCACAGCTATGATGGACCAGAAGTAAAGAGATAGGATATAAAGTTATCTTTTGGGCAAAGGAGCCAATGTAATATGAAATTACTGGGCCAGAGGGAAAGAGTGATGAATGCTGTTAGAAAGGTGGCTGAGGCCTTAAGTATAATAACAGGTAATGAATACAGAAATACCAGCACATGCTTTGGAATCATAGAGAACTGAATTTGAATCTACACTTCTCCACACATTGGCTAGATTATCTGGTTGAGCCTGAGTTTCTGATCTTTACATTAAGATTAATTAATTATCACTTACCTTTCACTGTCATGAGAGCTAACATTTTTCAAGTTGTAAAAATTAAATTAGGGGATGAATGAAAAATTCTTTGCATGCCTCCCTCCCTCTCTGTAACTTTTTTTCCCCTTCCCCTCCCCCATGGTCTTTTGTTAAGTTTCTCAAGATCCACATATGAGTGAAAACATAATGGTATCTGTCTTTCTCTGCCTGATTTATTTCACTTAGCATAATACCCTCCAGTTCCATCCATGTTGCTGCAAATGACCAGATTTCATTCTTTCTCATTGCCAAGTAGTATTCCATTGTATATATAAACCACATCTTCTTTATCCATTCGTCTTTTAGGGACTGAGAACAAACTGAGGATTGATGGGAGGTAGGGGAGGGAGAAAGTGGGTGATGGGCATGGAGGAGGGCACTTGTTGGGATGAGCACTGGGTGTTGTATGGAAACCAATTTGACAATAAATTATATTTAAAAAATAAAATCATAACATTAAAAATAAAAGAAAAATTCTTTGCATTGTGTCTAGTACATGGTAAACTTCTAATACAGAATGGCTATTATTAATATTATGATCACCCTGGGAAGGTAGCACTATTACAGAGAAAAAAAAAGAGTGGGCTTTCAAATCATCTTATATGGCCCAGTAATTTCATATTACATTGGCTCCTTTGTCCAATGTATAGGTATTTGGAAGGAAATGAGATCACACCTGCATACATAAAAATGTATATTTATAATAAATTGCATTGTTAGTCCCAATTTTCTACCTCTTTGCATATCCAAGCTATTCACCACATATGCAGTATCCTCCTACAGTGGGATGCATGTAATTCTCCACTCGAGATATGCCATAGTCACTGGGTTTGGTGACAGTTATGACATAAGAAGGGTCTTGAAAAATACTTTTACTCTTTCCTCTCTGTCATCTTCATGGGCATAACATGCCAGGCCAGCCCATAATTCCCAGGAAGATGATGAGTCACCTGGTGTAGAAACATACTATACAACTCAGTGGAGACCAGAAGAACTACCCAGCCAAGTGCAGTGTAGATCAGCCATCAGCCTGCAGACATGTTTTAATGAGTTTGAGTGTGACTTGTTATATAGCATTATTGTGACAATAGATAATTGATACAATATGAAATATATGTATACTATATATACATGTATATAGATGTGTATGCATGGAAAACTTTAATTATAATCTTTAATTTCCTGCATAGATAATTGCTATACAGTATCATGAATCTTAAACATTTTTTTTTAATTTTCCCAAGATAGTAAACTGTGTGTTTATAGGATCCTTCCTGGTAGGTAGTAAACATTTACACCTCCATGATTTTTGAAGAGGTATTTATTTGCCTTAGGAAGCTGGGCTATTGTTTACATAGCCTAGGCTAGGCCATTGTGTTGTACTGAGTATGTGTCAATGACTATAATAGTGTGGGTCAAACTATGCAATAGCAAATTATCATTACAACACATTTTCTGTTATGAATTTTTAATTTCTTTCTAAATTCCAAGAGAACAGAAATATTGGCATTCATTTCAATAGGACACCATCTTAATTGACATTTATAGAGAGAATTCCAGGTACCAAACCATTACTCCAAATGTGGCTCCATAATCATCAATATAGTTGCCACTTTTTCTCATCAGAATTCACTCAAAAGTGCACAAAAATGGGCAGTGTCTCCCTATCAAAATACCAACAACATTTTTCACAAAGCTCAAACAAATAATTCTAAAATTTGAATGAAACCACAAAAACCCTGAATAGCCAACACAAATCTTGAAAAAGAAAGAAACTTGGAGGTATCACAATTCCAGACTTCAAGTTAGATTATAAAGCAGTAGTAATCAAAACAGTATGGCACTGGCATAACAATAGACACATAGATCAATGGAACAGAATAGAAAACCCAGAAATAAACCCACAGTTATATATATGGTCAGTCAATCTTTAACAAAGGAGGAAATAATATATGATGGGAAAAGTTCTCTTCAACAAATGGTGTTGAGAAAACTGGACAGCCACATGCAAAAGAATGAAACTGGACCACTTTCTTACACCATACGCAAAAGTAAACTCAAAATGGTTTAAAGACCTAAATGTGAGATCTGAAGCCATAAAAATGCCAGAACAGAGCTATTGGGACTACATCAAAATCAAAAGCTTCTGCACAGCAAAGGAAACAATCAAAAAAACTAAAAGGCAACCTACTGAATGGGTGAAGATATTTGCAAATGACATATCCAATAAGGTGTTAGTATCCAAAATATATTAAAAAACTGATACAACTCAATACCTCAAAACCAAATAATCCAATTAAAAAATGGACAGAAGACATGAATAGAAATTAATCCAAAAAAGACATACAGATGACCAACAGACACTTGAAACCATGCTCAGCATCATTGATGATGATCACTGATGAAATGCAAATCAAAACTAATGAGATACCACCTCACACTTGTCAGAATGGCTAAAATCAAAAACATAAGAAACACCTGTTGATGAGGATGTGGAGAAAAAGGAATCCTCATGCACTATTGGTGGGAATGCAAACTGGTGTATCCACTGTGGAAAACAGTATGGAGGTTCCTCAAAAAGTTAAAAACAGAACTACCCTATGATCCAGGAATCACAGTAGTGGGTATTTACCCACAAAATGTAAAAAACGCTAATTCAAAGGGGAGCATGCATTGCAGAATTATTTGCAATAACCAAATTATGGAAGCAGCCCAATTGTCTATTGATAGATAAATGGATAAAGAACATGTGGTACATATATAAGTGGTATATATTTATACAATGGAATATTATTCAGCCATAAAAAAAGAATAGAGTCTTGCCGTTTCAACAACATTGATGGAGCTAGAGAGTATAATACTAAGCAAAATAAGTCAGAGAAAGACAAATACCATGTAATTTCACTCATGTGGAATTTAAGAGACAAAACAAATGAACAAAGGGGGAAAATGAGAGAGAGAGAGAGAGAGAGAGAGAGAGAGAGAGAGAAGCCAAGAAACAGACTCTTAAGTATAGAGAACAAACTGATGTTTACAAAAGGGGAGGTGGTAGGGGGATGGGTGAAATAGATGATGGGTGTTAAAGAGCACAAATATGATGAGTACTGAGTAATGTATAGAAGTGTAGAATCACTCACTATATTGTACCCCTTGAAACTAATGTAACACTTTATGTTAACTATACCAGAATTATTTTTTTAATAATTAAAAAATGGTCAATGATATGTCAGAAATGGTTCAGGAAGTAGTTAGGAAGGTAAAAATGTGGAGAATAGTTTCAACCATCAGTGGGAAAGGTTTAAGATGGTAAAGAAGGGACTTTGTTAAACTGGGCAATTTTGCAGCAGATCAAATGGGGGCATTGGATAATGCTTTCTAAGTGTCTAGCTATTGGATGAGTCTGAATTTCAAATTTGAAACAAAACAAAGCAAAGATTAATTCCCCTAGAAGTTATCCTTGAAAATGTTTTCTCCTTGTATTTTGACATTTGAAACAAGCCTTTATTATATTCACATATCCTATTTGACATGAAACCTATATTAAACACAAATGCACAGCCACCATCTTTTAGTCTAATGGTCCACAAACCAGTGACAAACACACAATGATATTTTCTATTCTCTCTCTTCATTTTTCTCCTTCTCCGTGTTTAGCATTTTGACAGTTACCCTTTCTGGGAAACCCTTCCAGGACCATGGAAGATAAGTAAATGTAAAGTTGTTCCCTGCCCTCACCAGGGCTGAGACTCTGGTGTATACTAACCAGACAGGAAAGAACGTCATGAAGGACAAATGAGTAACAGAGCAATCATTTCTAAAGAAAGAGAAATTGTAAGAAATGGGAGGAGTGTTTCATTTTAAGTAATCTTTCTCATATACAATTAAAAATTAATTTGGGAGGCGTGGTGGACAGAAACCTGGTTGAGTGTCAGTTGCTTGCTTTCTAAGTAAGAATGTAGTAGATTGAAGCATTGTTCTTTGTCCTCTGTTGGAACTCTGTATTTCATATAAATAAATTAATCTGATGGCAGCTCAGAGGCATCCTGAATTTTGTGAAGATTGCATTCTGCTTTTGCTACTTTGGATATCCAGAACTGTATCTATGACCAAATTCAGCTACTATTTAGATCCTATTTCATTTATTTTCAATTCTCTTGTCTTACATATGTAAATTACCTTACATCCTTATTTATGATGTGTAGGATGAATGACTAATGAAAACTATAAGGAAGTCATTTATCTTCCCCACCTCTCAGTTTTCTCAATTATAAAATAGAAGGCTTGGATTAAGTTAAACTGAGCTTTTTTTTTTTTTTCTAATGTTAATGCTTAGGATTACATGAATGAAGGCAAGATTTTCCAGGAATGAAGACTAGACTGATTTAGTCAATACTTAGAAGCACTAGACATGGAGACTTCCTATGTAAGAGCATAAATAACTTGATTTAAAGCCGTGAGGAAAGTCAATATACTACAGGGTCTCAATTGTAAACACTTCCTGCATGCTAGAAATCGCCCAAAGAAGACATTTATTCAGTTCTGAGGATGGTTAGAATATATAAATGCATAAATAAAGAAATGTATATAAATAAAGTAATGCATATAAATAAATACATTTAAAAAGTACATATATGGTACATCAAATCTATCAACAGTATTTATTACGGGACATCAAATTAATAATTTCAGTTGGACAAACTTTTAAAAAATAACCAGCAATTTTTAAGGTTTATTGACTATATCAAACATACATTCTTAGAGAAAAAAATAAAGAATGTGTTTATTCCTTACCCGAAACAAACAAACAAAACCCTAAAGAGTGCGCCAGTCTTATGTCATTATCCATTGTCATTTGGCAGCCAAAGCTAACAGGGACAACTTCACAAAAAGAAAGATTTGTTTGTTCTTGGCGGTGGTTTTTCTGGGAGGGCAGGGAGAGAAATATGAGGTGAAGAGTATGGAGAGGAGAAACTTCACCTAATGAATGCTAACAATAATAGATAGTTTTAAGCAATTAGTAGGGGCTGCAGTGCTAGTAAGTTTCTGAGCTATTCTCATAACAACCTCACTTTAGATTCTGGATGAAGTACATTTCTGGGCTTTTATAAACTTAATTCAGTTACATTTAGCTTGATGATCTACTATCTCTAAATATAAGACTAAACAAATCTAAAAGAATATCAGAGTAAAAATGCAGAAGTGCTAGAAAATAGGGGCATAAATTAAAGGTAATTAGAAAGCAGAGAGAAAAATAGAGGCTCTGCTCTGACATCTCACTCCAGCTTGATGTCACTTATAAATTATTCGGATAATCATGCTCTTAGCACAAAATTAAATTTACAATTAGTCCAATCACAACTGAAATTTCTAGATAAACAAAATAAGGTTGCTTCTAAGCCATGAGTAAGGAATTTATTCCTCTAGGAATTAACTAATTTAATCATTACATACTATTACGTTTCGTAGTTCCAAATGCTTCACTTCCCTGGAACAAAAAGGTGATAAAACGAGACAGAAAATAATCTATAATGACTTTGGGTAGAAGCCCTGACCTGAAGTTTTTGTAGATCAGTAAAAAGAATCATCTTTCTGGATAGGGACATCACAGAGAAGAAGCATAATGTTAACTGCAGCAGCATTCATGTTCAAAGGGAGTTGTGTTTGGAAACTATAATAGAGGTTTCCGTAGCTGTGGTTCTTAGGAATAAATGAAAACCCTATTAGGCCAGGTCAGTGGGGAGAAGAGCAGTAAAGGTATTCAACAACTCTAGTTATCTTTGGCTCTGGAATTTATTGGGTTTTTTTTCCCAGTAAAATTGCCTTTTGTTTAATATTTAAACTTGTTTTTAAGCTTCATTGAGTAGTGAGTGAATGGTGGGTTTCCAGAATTATGCTGGGGGGAAGTATAGGCAGCCTGGTATTGCTAGATAGCATATCTGTAGGTAATAACTAATTTAATATGCTGGATTTCAACTGTGTATTGAGTATTGGAAACAACCAAGGCAGAAGAACATGTATGTGTTTTAAGATCAAAATTCTGGTTGGTCCTTGGGGTGCCTGGGTGGCTCAGTCTGACTCTTGGTTTCAGCTCAAGTCATGATTTCATAGTTGGTGGGTTTGAGTCCCAAGTTGGGCTCTGTGTGGAGAGTGTAGAGCCTGCTTGGGATTCTCTCTCTCCCTCTCTCTCTGCCCCCCTACCCCCGCTCGTGTACACGTTCTCTCTCTCTCTCACTCTCAAAATAAATAAACATTTAAAAAAAAATTTTTAGTTGGTCCTCATTTCATCTCCAGTGATACCACCATTCTAAGAGATATTCAAATCAGGAATTATTTATTTCCTCTGTGTGTCCAAAAGTCCATAATGAAAAATCCAGAGAAGTAAGATCGTGCTTCCAAGACTCCCATTCCCTGGTAATCCCTCTGAAGTTTTCTCTCCTGGACAGTTAGAGATTCTGCTAACATAAATCATTTGAACTACCTGTGGTTCAAATAAGAGCGAAAGCCAAGATGAAGTACCCCTGTTTTCTAAACTAACCTTCTTTCCAAGTCATACCTCTTATGCCCATTTCCCAGTGCCTGAAATATGGAGAGTTCATGTGAATGTCTCTTTGCTCCTTAGAAATCAAGGAGGTAGGAAGGGGCCCACATATTCTGACACTCTTCTAGCAAAATGAAACCAAGCCAGCCCCCCCCCCCCCCCCCTGGTCATAGTGGACCACCCAGAGCCACAGGGAAGGGAAGACGCTTTGCTTGAACAACGTCACCATTTCCTGGAGGCCAAAGGGGGAATTTCTTCTAAAATTCCCTTGCTGGCCCAACAGCAAAGGCAATAAAAGTCAGTAGCAGTGCCTGGCTCCTTTTATTCTATCTCTTTGTTTACTTTTGATTAACATTTTAAATTCTTTTATTTATTTTGGATTGCTTTAAAAAAGAAAATAGAATGATCAGCTCCCACCCTAGAGGCTGAGAGGGAAGTAGCAGTGGGGATTTTTGATTGGGTACATTTCTGTTCAGGGATTGGCAAACCAACACATTCTTAGGGGGTTTTCAGAATGGTCTGATATCTTCCAAGTAAAAAATGGGTCACCCTCTCCTGTGACAAAGGGAATTGGAGGATACATAGATTTTTAACTCACGTCTAGACTTTGATTTAAAAGGGAGACCACGGACATCACCTTCAAGGGCTCTTTCGGCTAGTGGACAGACTTCTTTTTTCCTTTGTTTACCTGCTTTGATCTTATTTTCCATAAAGACGTATTTTTTGGCCCTGCCACTTGTCTGCTTAACCTTCTCACATCTCTTCCACCCAGTGGCTTCCCATCTGATCGAAAATAAAATTTGCATTTGATGTTACCCTCCAAGACTCTTTGTGACCTGGCCCTTACCTTCATCTCTCACATTACCTAATCCATCCAGCTCAATCCCACGTTAAGGCCTTGGGATTATGGTTCTTTTTTCTTGGAATATTCTTTCCCCTGATCTTTTAAAGTCACATCTCCAAGGTCACAAAAAAAAGGTGATTTTTTTGTCCCCATCCCTCCTATCTAAACCATCCACATGATCACATCACCTGTTCTATTTCCTTTCCAGAATTTATACTGTAATTTTCTTATTTATTTACTTATTTGTTATCTCTGTTAACAAGCAGAATATAAACTTCAAGATGGCAGGAATATCTGATATAAATGGTCGTATCTTTGGTACCTGAAACACTTCCTAGCACAAAGTCATTACTCAAAAAAAGATTTTTTGGAGTGAATATTACTATCATATCATTTGTACTAAGTCAGACTGAGTAGCCTCAAATAGCCTCTTTTTATCCCTTCTTGTAATAAATTCTGTTCTCTTTGCGTGGGGCGTTATCCCCAACCCCTACTATGCCCACACACATGCGTACTTTGTCCACCTTGCCCTTCAAAATTCCATTTGCTTATCATCATCATCATCCCTCTTGGCCATTCCAGAAAGGATGTAGTGCTTCCTTTACTCTTCTTCAGGTGAGAGCACTAGTCATACTAGGTCATCATGTCTCCTGGAGGCAGAAGCAGTTCTGTTTCTTTCAGTCTGTGGAGTGTCCAGGGCAGGGCTTGCCTTCTCAGTTGCCTTAATACATATTTGTTGAATACATGAATGTGTAATCAGAATGTTTTCAAATATATCAACTTCATTATCTTTCCATGTTGTGCACAAAATGCCCGTGATACCTATTTGTTGAACACATGCATGCATAATGAGAATCCTAGAATGTTTTCAAATGTGTCAACTTTATTACCATTCCACATTGTATGTAAAATGCCCATGGTGTTCTACAGGAAAGGCAGAAGTCATCAGCCTGGTTCTTTTCTTATCTCCTGTTTCACCTGGTAATTAACACCCTTAGAGTGCTTATGTTTTGTCAGGCTGCAGCTGAGGCCTTTGCCTGGTTAATCTCCCTCAGCAACTGCTCCAGAAGGTAGGAGGTGTTGGAACCACCACCATATACTTGATAAAACCAAAGCTGAATTGCCCAGCATCACACGTCAGTAAATGTTGGGAGATGAACCCAGATAGTCACTGATGGCAGAGACTTCACTGTTAGTTAGCCTTATAGCAGGTTCAATATAAATGACACCAGCATCCTTTTCTGTCCTTGCACACTCAGTATGATTGCCAGTATTTTATTTTAAAAATATGATTATGTTATTTCTGTTTTAAAGAAAATCTCTGTGACCTCATGAAGAACTAATGAATAAATTCTCAGCCTCCTATTGTAGCAGTCAGGCTCTTCTTCCCGCATACTTTTCCCACCATTCATCAACATGAGCAACTCCTTTACCCCAGGTACTCACAGCCTTTTGCTGGTCCCTAAAGACACCTTGATTCTTTATCCTGTTGCTTATTCATCTTTTCCTCTGGGTTCTATCCATCCCTCTAACACCAGCTCACATATTATTTATCACCTCCTCTCAGGAGCTGTTGTGCCCCCTTTGAGGCATCTACTGCATTTGATATTACCTTTATTATAGCTCTCACTGCTGTGAATTTCATGTGTTATTTTCTTTCTCTATCTCTCTTATAGGACAAATCTCTAAAATCAAGGTCTGGTTCTTTGTGCCTATCCCAGTGTATGGGATATGCCTTGGAACATGCTATATTCTCAAAAACAAACAAACAAACAAACAAAAACTGGCTAAAAATAAAAGAATGCACACACCAGAACAGCTAACATGTAAAGATGAAAAACACCAGTGTACAAGCTCTTTGGAGGACTGGCCTATTTACTTAAGCTGAATAAATCATGTGACTCAACAATTCTCCTCCTGAGTATATACACTAAAGAAATAAGTGTTTATGATCATCAAAAGACTTGTTCAATAAGATTTAAAATAGTATTATTTGTAGTAGCCAAATGCTGGAAATCACTCAAATACCTATTAATAGTAGAGTACATAAATTGTGGTGTATGCATACAAAGGAATACTACACAGCAACGAGAATAAGAGAACCAGAACTTGCATATCATGGATGAATTCCACGGATGAATATTACAAATACTGAACAACAACAAGTCAGACACAGAGTATGTCTGTATAACTCCATTTATGTAGAGTTTAACAACTGGCGAAATGAATCAATGGAGTTAGAAGTCTGGAGAGTAGTTACCATTAGTGGAAGAAGTAGTGACTGGAAGAGGACACAAGGAGGCTTCTTGGGTGCTGGTGATTTTGTGTTCTTAACCTGGGAGCTGGCTATAGAATTGTGTTTAATTTGTGAGAATTAGCTAAGCTGTCATACTTTTCCTGTGTCCATTTTGCGCTCCAATAAAAAGTAGAGATAGTATAAGAGGAAGGGAGGAGAGAGGAAGGAGGGAAGGAAAGAGAGGAGGGGTGGAATTTATGAATAAATGAAGTTGTCAACCAAATAAAATTTATTTTTAAAAAAGTTCTGCCTTTTTATGAAATCCCAAGTCCCATGATTTACTTTATCTCTTGATCCAGTAGAGCCATGAGAACTACACCTGAGTTGGCACAAAATACTATTTAGTTAGCTGGAGAATTTTGCCAAGGCTGATTTTATATCTAAAATTATATTCAAGTGAATTCTCCATGTTTGTAGGGCCCAACATGGCACCTCTGAGAATGGATGTGTCCTTTTAAGCATCCACATAGCCACCGGGGAGCAAATGAGCAATTCTAACTCATTCAGCTTAAAACATACTTGTATTTAGGGGTGACTGGGTGACTCAGTTAGTTAAGCATTCAACTTTGGCTCAGGTCATGATCTCATCGTTCATGGGTTCAAGCCCCACATGGGGCTTTTTACTGTCAGTGCAGAGCCTGCTTCAGTCCCTCCCACACATGTGCGCGCACTCTTTCTCTCAAAAATAAACATCTCACAACAAAACAAAGCTTACTTTTATTTAGCTTGCCAGGGGATTCCTGATTATCAATTGTGCCTGAAGGAAGTGGGCATGATTAGGTATAGACATTTCTCCCTTTGCAAATGGTAGAAATGATGGGTGCACACATCTGCTAATTTGCGGTGACTGGATTTTATTCACAAGCCAGTGGTTCAGCCTGACAGTATTCACATTGCAATGGCCGCATTTACCTTTTCTTTATGGTAAGTCACAAGGTTATATTTCCTCCCCATGTCACAGAAGTGGGATTGATCTGTGTGTGTTGGCCAGGGGTAGACACGTGAAGATCAAATGTGAGCTTTGTCAAACAGATGCTTGTGCTCTCCTGAGGAAAATGACTTTTTCCCCTTTTCCTAATGCAAGTAAGTGAGAATTTTAGGAGTTATGATAGTGTTGAATTTCAGATCAGGTAAACCGACAAAAGAGCCCTGTTGTGAATCAGAGTGTTTCATTTTGTACGTTTTGGCAGCTCCTTGAAAGCAGAAAGTAAGCCTCAGACTGTCAGCCTTTGTGTTTGATATTTCTTGATGTTGATACTGGATATGAAAGAACATTGTGCATTTGACTTGAAAGGTGTGTGTGTGTGTGTGTGTGTGCGTGTGCGTGTGTGTGTGTGGTCAGTACATTAGAAATAACTTGAGGATAAACAACCATTAAGAGAATCACAGGTCATAAGTCAGCAAGTAAAAATATCTGAATGACATCCCCTAGCTGCTAACCTTTTCTAGAAAGGTACACACCTTTACTTTTATAGACAGTTAAAAGCAATTGTGTCTGTCCTGTATGCTTATAAGGCTTATAATTGTCTCTGGTGTGCATACGAGGCTGTGTGTTCACATATATATTCAACTGTCAGAGCCTCATCTATGAGATGAAAACCTTCAGCAATGTTTTATTAGTGGAATGCTCAACAACTGACCTGACGCTTTTCCCTTACTGCTTTGATTAAAATTTCCCCCAAAGGTATTTAGAATGATTTGGATTCGTTACAGATAGAGAATCTATCTCTTCTTTTTTGTGCTTCAGTACCACTTCAAGTAAAAAAAAAAGTGCCTAGAAATTATTTGCCCTTAGTTGTTATCAGTTAAAGCATATAAATGTAAGATTCTTTCCCATAGATTGGTTTTAACTGCAAGGGAGTGATAGTGATAGGCTCCTGGGAGGAGCGAACTGCAAGGAGGGAGGGAGAAGGAGATTTTCAGAGGAGCAAAAGAATATGTTAATATGTTCTTAATAATTTGAGAAGATTCACAGACTCCTTTTACAATCTGAGTAAGACTATGGATTCCTTCTTCAGAAAAAAATGTATGCATGTATGTAAGTATCAAATGTTGATAACCGTCTTAGTTTGGACTCCCCCAGAACTGGACCTAGGGCAAGGATTTGAGGGCAAGTAGTTTGTTTGGACAGAACAAGGAACTATACTGAGGTGATAGGAGGGGTTGACATGGGGTGGGGGTGGGAGTGGGGGTGGGAAACAGGTAGGCATTAAAGGATGTATTATTAAGCTACTTTCCACAAAGGTGACTGAAGTGTAAGTCCATGGAGAAACTCTGAAAAAATGTGCAAAACAGATGCATTAGTATTTTCCCAGCCCAAAGACCCCAGCACTCACCAGTCATTGGTTAGGGAAGCCCTTGGTGAATTCATTGGCACATCTGTTGGCAGTGTGTAGGGCAAAGGGGGTTCTGGCAGCCCAAAGGCAGTCCTATGACAGAGATGCAGCTGT
This sequence comes from Prionailurus viverrinus, assembly GCF_022837055.1. Taxonomy (NCBI): domain Eukaryota; kingdom Metazoa; phylum Chordata; class Mammalia; order Carnivora; family Felidae; genus Prionailurus; species Prionailurus viverrinus. The sequence goes on from NC_062563.1 coordinate 32,840,427, forward strand.
TAGTCATGGGCTATCAGGCTCATGTGCACAGAAATGGTAAAAAAGAATGAAAAGAGTATAGATAAGTAGCGTTTGCAATAGATATACCTCATGATCTCTTATTCATTTGATCCCCTAAAGTCTTCCTAGACCACTTTCTTAATTCTGATTGTGAGACGCCTAAAGGTAAGATGGCCAATTTGGAGACGAATTTACCTATTAACATCTTTGAGAAGGGCCAAGTTATATGCTCAACAGTATTTTTAAATTGTAAAGTTATTCTAGAAGGAAGGGATTCAGTGAGTCAGTGGACACCTTCAGAAAGATTGTGAAGAGTCCTGGAGACTCTTTAAACTCCTCTGACTCACTGTGCCTCATAAGGGCCAATCACATGACCCCTCTTTATGAGAAAGTCTCTGTGTAGGGAATGGTATGACAATGGACTTCATCATTCTGGAGACGAAGGGTGCCCAGGCCCATGATGCCATGAGACTAGTAGCTTCAACATCTCTGTATGATGCTCTTCCTATTTGTAATCTCCTTTACCCCAAGCAATGAGTTGAGTCAACAAGACAATCCTATCCCAGACTTAAGGAAACTGAGTCTGGAACATCAAGATGATGTACCAGAATCACCCAGTGAGTCACTGTCACAGTAGGAATTAGGCACTAGAACATCTATATTCCAGGTCATTCTTTAGCTCCCCAGGCCTTACCATCTCCTCCTGGAAATGGGTGTTAATAATAGCCTTGGTTCTTCCATGAGCCAGAATGACTTATTCACAACCTGGGGACAGTGTCATCCAGAAGAGTTGAGTTAACTCTTTCAGGCCATCATTCCATAACAAAGGCCAGTCAAAAAGCACTGGAAAATGGTGGTAGTACATACGTGCATTATTCCTGTGTTCCCTGGACTGGGAGCATGAGTTGTCTGACCCATTATATACTTGTGTCACTGGCACATTGCTGCCAATAATGTCTTTGGCATTCATGGTCAGGATCAGGAACCCTTCTGATGTCTTTTGAAATGTTCAGATGAATGAAGAAATGGCAAATTACCTTTGGAAAAATTTGGAAGTTTCTTACAGTTTTTTTCTATATTTGTACACTAACCATATGACCCATAAATCCTGCTCCTGGGTATTTATGCAAGAGAGATGAAAACTTAAGTTCACACACAAAAAAACTATATGCAACTGTTTATAGCAGCTTTACTTGTAATTGCTAAAATCTAGCAACAATGAATCACTGGTAGGCTACTACTCAGAATGCTTAAAAAAAAAACAAACTATAGACTGATGCAACAGCAGGGGGAATCTTCAATACATTTTGTTACATCAAAGAACTAGACACAAAAGGCTATATACTGTGTAATTCTGTTTATATGGTATTATAAAAGAAAGAAATAAAAGAAAAGAAAAGAGAAAGAAAGAAAGAAAGAAAGAAAGAAAGAAAGAAAAAGAAAGAAAAAAAAAGAAGGAAAAAGAAAAACTATAAGGACAGAAAACAGATTAGTGGTTCCCAGGGCCTGGGGATTAGGGAAGAAGTTGACTACAAAGGAACAGCAGGAGAGATTTTTTAGAGTGAGAGAACTATTCTATATCTTGACTATAGTGATGGTTACATGACTGTATGAATTTGTCAAAATTCATAGAATTATACACTAGAAAAGGTAAATAAATGATCCCTCAGTGAACCTGGCCCACTGTCCCCCACCAAAAATAATTTAGAAGAAATGGTAGATCCATACTAGGTCATGAAGGTGGTCACAGGGGAGGGAACTGGAAATAGAGAAGTGTTAGAAGACCCAGAGAGAGATCTGACAGTAATATAACAATATGTCACGGTTCCTCTTTCAGAGCCAAAATCATGGGCAGTAAGAGCCCAGGAGCTCAGAAGTCTTGGGTTTGACCCTCTCTGGCAATTACTATATTTTCTCAAAAGCCAAGCCTCCCTCCCTCTCTCCCTCCCTCCCTCCCTCCCTCCCTCCCTCCCTTCCTCCCCCCCTTCTCACACACACACACACACACACACACACACACACACACACTCACACACACATACAGAGAATAACAAGCTTTGCAAAGTGCAAACATTTCCATTGCTGCCAAAGGTCAGGCTGAGGATGAAGCTCGAAACCTCGAATTTGTCCAGCTGTCATCTCCCGGGTTCCGTCAATACTATGAATGTCCAGTTCTATCCCGAACATACCTACAAATACATCTACTTGGAAAATACTGGCACGTAAATTTAGAGAGGTTTAAAGTGGGAATGAATACCTCAACCTACGGAGTGGAAAAAACCTGTGCCCTGCTCCTTGTGGGCAACCCAACCTGTTTGAACTGCTAAAAACACTCAGGGCAAAACAAGGAGAGCTGAAAAAAATAAGCTTTTAAGAAAACAGTTCTCTCAATATTCCTAAGTTTAATGGCTCAATATTTAGCATGTGTTTCATAACTCCAGCTTTTTTTGGGTGGAGGTAGGTAGGGGAAATGGGAATATAGTAAAGGGTTTTCAAAACACTTGCTATTTGTAAGGCTTCTTTTTTTATGTACCATAACGCACGCAGCCTTCTCAGGCATGGGGTCAGGATGTTTCCTTGCAGTGGAATGGAACACAAATGAAGGAAAGTGGGAAACTGGGTTATAGGCTACCATGGAAAATATGAAGAGTCCTGGAAAACGTCAGCCCAGGGTCTGACAGTGGTTCCAGGGTTACTGGAAGAACTCCTTTTCCCTCTTTCCTCCAAGTACCTATCAGGATCCCTGAGCTGTAGTACTAACACTGAATTATCAGAAGGTCCTGTACCCAAAAACCTTGCAATCCAGTGGGATGGATAAGACAGGCAGATCAGTAGATACAATTGTCACAATAAGCCAAATGTCACAACAAATTGAGAGGAGGGCTGCTGCTGAGGCAGCTGACACTAGTGGAGACAGTGTCCCTGTTTATCTTTAGCTCTGTTCTTGCTGGCTGTGTGGCTTTGGGCAAGCTACTAAACCTCTCCGAGTCTCAAGTTTTTCATCTGCCAGGTGGAGATAATGGCACCACCCAAAAGTGTGTTTGAGGTTTAATGAGAAATTTATGCAAAGCACTTTGAACAGTGCCCAACACGTAGTAATTGGTCATAAGTGTTAGCCGTGACAGTGATTTCATAGGAAGGGAGGGGGCTGGGTGGAGGCTTTACAGCAGCAGGAGTGTTACAGCTGAGTGAGTCTTCAAGAAAAAGCAAGCACAACCTAGGCAGACACAGAGTACCTTGGGCTGAAAGGATGTTTCAAACAGGGGAAGAAGAATACGAAAAGGGTTGTAGGTGGGAAACAGCTAGATATATTCAGCTTAAGACCAGAGAAAGACCTTTGGGGGACCTAAGGAGTGGTGGGACCTCAGTATGTAGCCCTTCCCAAATGTAATGTGATATCAATTGGTGTTAAACCGTAAAGCAAGTATGAGCCACATTTCTGATTGACTTTTAACAGATTAGATGCTTTATTTTGAAATTTTAAACCTCAAATTTCTTCAAAAGACAGTTGCCTTTGTTGTTGCTAAGAATGCTGAATCTCTCTATAGGGTCATCCAGGGACCTCATCATTAGCTATGGATGGAGTGGTTGGGGATTCGGAAGGATGAAGATTGAAGCATGGGTAGAAGCTGGGTTGTGAAGAATTGGGTCTTTGGAAGCTTTGAAGGAGGTGGGCAGGGAAATTTGGTAAAAAAAATTTCATGTTGGTTGACTGACATATAAAGGGAACTCTGGTGGCCTTGTGAGGAATGAGTTTCAGTGGCAGTTCCCATCAGGAATGGGCAGTCCTGGGGAGAGAGCAAAACTGCCTGAGAAGCCTTTTATAAATACGCAGAAACCTTTGTCTCTTAGGGTGACAGGGATGGGGATCATTGGGTGAGCCATTGAGGAACTAGGATGAAAGAATCCGGAGACAGAGATTGTTTGGAGGCTATTAAAATATCACGTTGTTAACCTTATTATTTCCTTCTACTCCTGTTCCTGTCAGGTTTAATTTCATCCTGCCCCACTTATATATATATATATATGTATATATATATATATATATATATATATATGTATATATATATATACATATATATATGTATATATATATATGTATATATATGTATATATATATAAATAATAAATTTCAGAATGTGTACAAGCATTCTGAATGGCTATCTTATACTTACGTCAACTCATACATACCTTCTCTGATCTAAACCAGAAGCTAATCTCCTTTTCATTCTGTGTGAAGTCCAGAATTAGCAGTTTATTCAGGTGAGGGTGGGAGACTTTCCACTCTTGACATGCATCTAGTGCTGTGGGACAAACTTCAAGCCAGCTTTCTGGTCCCACATGTACTTGGTAAGAATGTTGTGATCTCATCTTAGTGTGGACTCAAATCTTTGCTTGTTTTTGGTATCTAGAATTTCTACTTCTGTTTTCACCCCAAGTTTGTTTACTAAGTCAGATGTGCACACACTCATGAGTGTGCACACACACACACACACACACTTACAAAACAAGAGTGAAATCAGATTCAAGGAGTATGGCTACCCAAAGACTTCAGGCCTAGGTAAAAGCTAACGGCTATGTATTGTATCTGTGATTTGGTGTGGTGGTTGTTACTATTCCTTTTTGCTGGGAAGCAATATGTGGTACTTTTGTGTCATATTTAATGACTCTCAATTGAACAACCTTGGATATTTAATGGAATCATGGTTTAATCACTGAATATTTTTCAAGATCTGGGAGCATATTTTTGGTACCCTCAGAACTTGATCCAAGACCTGCTCCAGATACCAGACACTCTGTCACATTCTATAAGTCTCTTTGAAATTCACGTAGCTTTTATTTTCTGAACTTTCATTTGCTTTGTGTTAACTTTTTGTGAGTTTTAATAGCTTGCCTTCTCATTTTCATCATTACTGATAAATATTTAATATCTGCAACATACGAAACATCATATAAGTGTTCTCTGTGTGTGTCCAACTTGGAAACTTCTTTTTAATTCAGAAAAACACAAGAGAATAATATAACAAAGACCCATAGAGTAAGATTCCAGAATTAACATATGTTAACATTTTATCATATTTTCTAAAGATAAATAATGTATGTGTCAAAATAAATAAGCATTGCTGGTATAATTAAATTCCTCTCACTTCCTATGTTTTTATAGATGGGTCATAGTTTAAGTTTTTTGAGAGAAAGAGTCAAGGCTTAACATGACTTTCAAAAACATCCATAAGTTTATGAATAGCTATGTGACTTTTTAGGCAAGTTACTCTTTCTAGGCCTCGGTTTATTGATCTGTAAATTGGGAATAAAAATCACATCTATCTCAGGGTTCTTGTGGGGATAAACTCAGCTCATACATGTGCGTGATGTCTAGTAAGGTCTAAATAAATGTTAGCTAGTGTTATTCCTTTTTTGTTGTTGTTGTTAATTAATACACTTCCTCCTGGGTTCACAGTCCAGTGCAGAAGCAAACAGAAATCTTTACAACATAATGATAAGTGTTGCAGTAGAGGTTAGTGTGAAGAAATATAGATAAGAGAGTGAACAGGGAGGTGAGGAAGGCTTCACAGAAGAGGGGTGAACTTTGATCCATTTCCTGGAGAAGAAACCTAGTTTCATCAGGTGAAGAAAGGAGAAGTCATCCAGGCAGACAGAAAGGCCATTGCAAAAGAACCACACAGAAATGGGCCTGATGATGGTATGCCTGTGGGGTCCAGTGTGTGGTAGATAGAGGGGAAGGAGGTGTGGCCAAGGGGGCGGGTTGGAGCATGTAAAGTTCCATGAAAAACATAGTAGACTATAGATATATACTTCCATGCATTTGTGGATATCTGAGCATCTTTCTTTCTGGGAACTTACATTTCAAAGTTGAAGATTATTGCATTATTTATGAAAAGACTTACAAGTAATGCCCTTCCACCCCCACATGTCCATTCCTGTAACATTGGTAACTCACTGATATGCCTCTAGGGGAAAGACCCTGAAACACAGTCAGGCTACTATGAGTTGTGATGCCATTAACACTGACAACCAGGGCCACCTGGGTATTGGCTGTGAATTTAGGGCTCTGCAAACTTCAGTGGTCCTCTTATAGTCTAGAAGATACAACATTGCTTCTTATGCATCTATCACACAGCTTGACCTAGTGAGAAGGTACAAGATTTCTGGACTCAGAGAGTACTGGGCTGTAATCCTGGCTCTATTCTGCTGCTTATATGCCATTTGGTCCCCAGGCCCATTCTGTCTTCTTTTCTACCCTGCTCTTGCATGAGGGAGCTGACCCTCTGGATTCCACTCCAGGCTTCTTGACCCTCTGGCTTTTGTTGGATTCAGGCAACCAGGGGGGTCTGAAAGGAAGTAGGAAGCAAGAAGAGAGAGAGAGAGAGAGAGAGAGAGAGAGAGAGAGAGAGAGAGTTTGGGATATTTATTCTTCTCCCTTCTTCCAGGCTTCTCTCTGGTTCTGGTGGTGGCTGTGCTTTTTGGTGGTGATAGCTCCTACTTTCATCAGGCTCCAGTGACATCCATTTCTTCCATTTCCCCCTTAATCCTGCTGTTGCCAGTCCCAGTGCCTGGGCATCCCCATGGATTCCTTTAGCTCTGCCCACACTGCCATAATGAGCCCCTTTATTAAATTGTCCTCAGTGAAACTCTTTTGAATACTTCACCTCTCGTCTGCTGAGACCTTGACCAAATAACCTATATACTATTTGTGCATGACTTTGTCCACAGACTTTAACCTCTTGGAGTCTGATTCCTCATATCCAAAATCAGGATGGTGATGTTCTCTACCTCATAAGGTTGTTTGGAGGAAATGAGATCATATTTTTGATAGTGCTTTTAAAGCCTCTAGCATGATGCCTGACACACAGAAGACCCTCAATAAATATGTACAATTGTCATTGTAGCTGTTACTAAAATTATTATTATTGTTGTTCATTAGAATCGAAGTATGTCAGATCTAGAAAGTACCTGGGACATTGCCAAGGACAACCCCATCATTTTATATTTGAGGAAACTGAGGCCCAGAATGCTTATGTAAATTCACACAGCTAACTAGTGGTAGAACTAAGGATAGTATCAGCCTACATTGAAAGAAGGCCAGCTGTGTTTGCATCAATTCTGTTTAACTTCTTTAATGAAGGTGTTGATTCCTTCAGTGACGTCGCCCACTTGTTTTAGAAATGAGTTACATAAGCCTGACTCCCTGCGCTAACGCTTTATTTGCTCCCTCTGAGAAGAGCATCATCCTGTCCCAAAATAAGCAAGAATTCAAGAGAAAACCCCTGTTTCATTTGCTCCTGCTCCCTGCTGCTGACTCATTCATTCCTGGGCCTCTGAGCTCTGGCACATCAATCATCCATCCTCAGAAGAATGCTGGTCAGCCTCACAAGCTCAGGCCCTGCTAGAGCTCAGCAGTGCCGCCCTGGGGGCTCTGCTCCACCACAGGGGAGGCCACTTTCAGGTTCTCCTTTCTGCACGGAGGGTGGTACCCAGATAATGATCACATCCAGCGACTGCCCTTTTGCTTTTTAGAATCTATGTCAGGCCATTCTGGAAGAGACAGAACCCAAGCAGATATGCCTTTTAACCCCACACTTTTGAAACAACTAGATTAACAGTGAGCCTTGGCTTCGTCATCCTATTACCAGCAGTCAGGTCTTTCTAAGTTTTAAGTAGGAACACAAATCGCCAAACATTTCAGGGTGATGATGTCTACTCCCAGAGCAGGGGAAGAATTCCCTTTCCAAGCTCAAGTAATAAATGCTTAATTGCCCCTTTTTTCCCCAAAATGGTAATAAACTTTACCTTCTTCTCGTTATCCAAAACATGCTTTTGCCCAGTCTGTGTGTGTCTGTCAATGCCGAGCTGATGTTACCTGATCCTATTGCACAGAAAGCCTGTGTTTGCAAGATGCCCAAATAAGTGGTTGATTCAGGGAAAAAAAATATTAGTCAAACCATTTGTTTCACTGAATTAACGAATCAGTTCAGGTAAAGTAGGCACGCTTGTAGCCCAGAGTAGGCAAAGCTGCGTGTCCTGGGATGATCTCTCCTGCCTGCGTTACAGAGAGGGCTAGTTCTCAGGGCAATCCTGAAGGAACTGCTTTGGGCTCAGGACAACATCCTCTCGCAGCAGCTTGTTCCTCACCATTTCCAGTGGACACTTGAACACCTTCCCAGGCCACCTTCAACCCAGTCACAAGTACTTCTTCATGCATGAATGTGGAAAGAGAAAGCTAAGACCTGAGCTCTCTCTTTTTTCTTTTCCTGATTTGTAACATGTGATCCTTTAAAAACAACCCCCCAAAAGGTATGGGGGTGTTTGCAATGGCATATAAATGGCAGGGATGAAGAGAAAGTTAAAAAGAATAAAGGGATATTGAGAAAACTTGTGTGAAAATTTCAAAAGTAGAGGAAGGAAACTACTCCATGTAACATGCCTACTATGTATCAGGCATGTTCACATGGATTATCTTAATTCTTACAGTAACCCTGTTAGGTCTGTGATACCAGAGCACCTACATGCAGTGGTTTATGTTGTTTACTGCACAAGAGGTACCCCAGGAGGAGGAAGGGGCCTTGGAGCCTAGCCTGTGCTCTGCCCAACTTGCTGTGGACCAGCCTGGAGGATGTTTCTTTTTCTAATTTGTCCAAAGGCATGATATTACTTTGGGCTCCCGAAACACAGGCTTTGAGCAAGGATTTGGGTGCAGGAAGTTAATTGGGAGGTAATTCCTGGAAGCACAGTAAGGAATTGAGGTGAGAAAGGGAAGGAAAGAAGGAAGGCCAAAAAAGGGTGAGTTGATGAGTGGTTACTCTTATGAGCCACTGACATGTAATCTCACTGTGGATGCTCTGAGATACTGTGTGGAGCATGCGTCAGAATTGTCCTAATGCAGGGCAAGGAACCTGGGGTATTTCTTCACCCACTCCCATGCCTCATAAGGTAAGGGTTGCTCTGAGGCGTTAATGCCTTGGCCCATTGGTCAAGCACAGTTCTGAGGGAGAGAGACATACAGGAAGCCATCTGTGTGTTTGGGAACTGCCTGCAGGTGACCCCAAGTGGGCCAAAGGGCTCTAGGCAGGTTTAACAGCCAGAATACTCAGAGAAGCAGGCTATCTGCATACAGATATGTTTTGGTCCATTGGACATCTGTCTTTCAAATGTTCCTCTTACAGTTACTAAAATGATTATTAAAATAGCAATTATTTTAATGAAAGGAAAGTAAATGGCAAAAGAGTAATTCCAGAGGGCTGGGAATCTGATCACATTCCAGGTATGGGATTATCATTTCGTATCATTTACATGAATTCTCAATAATGAATAATTCCATTTTAGAATATGAATAGACAACTTCCCCTGCATATGAAAAGTTTTACTAGCATTTTCCATCTCCCTGAATTTGTTCAATGTGAAATAGGTTGGTAGTGGTTAAATGAAGATGAGAACTTAAATAACTCTGGCACACCTCAGAAGCTTCCATGCTACCCCTATTTGTTCTGTAGTATTAATGAATCACAACATGGCACACACTGATTATTCTAAAGAAATATGTCCAGAAATGTTGCACAGATTCAGTGTATGCAGTGTATGGTGGGGTGTGTATGTGCCTGTGTGTGTGTGTGTGTGTGTGTGTGTGTGTGTACTCGCATGACTGTGTTAATGCATTTGGATCCTTCCACCACTTGCCCACTAGCACTGCATGTATCGCCAGCCCTGTCAACCCTTTGGAATCCCCCATGCTCTCCACTAAACACTGAGGCCAGGGCTATGCTGCCCACAGTAGAATCCTACAGCCATGCAATAACTCCTGGCACCACTCTAAGCAACTAGGAATTCTCTATGTCTGCCAAATGGTGACTTAGAAACTTTCACACTGTGGTGCTGTTTTGTTGTTTCATGTTAACGTGCCCTAAGCATTTCATACTTAAAGATGGAAAAGAAGACAGGAAAGAAATCAATGCTAGTTTCAGCAAGGTACAGCATGAGCAGTGTATCACACCATGATACTAAGGCTAAGAATTGTAAGTATTTGAGTGACAGTAGCTTATGGTTATGTCAAGTATCCTATTTTAAGGTGAAAAAAAACAAGCCCCAGGCAACTGAAGTGGCTCATTCAAGGCCACAGAGACTGGGTCTCTTCTGTGCTGGGATGCCTGTGTTCTCTCTCAGGCTCTGTCAGCAAAAACTTAATCTGTGAACTTGGAAGTCACTTACTGTGATGGTTTTTCTCTGTGTATCTCCTCACATGCATCCTCTGCCCTTCCTTGCCTTCCTCTGTGTCCAGGAAGCTGGGACCACCCCCTCTACCACCTAGTTTCCAGCTGATGCTGGAAGGCATATTTATCTTCCACATCCCTTCAGGTCAGGCTTTGTTTTTCACAGTGACTGTGCTCCTCAGGAATAGCCATGTCTCCAGGCAGGTGGCCCCCCTCCCATTTCTTATGGAATTCTAGTCACACTGCATGCTCCCTTTTGCTGTAGATCTGGGGGGGGGGCAAAGGCTTCCCACTTTTGCTGCCCTCTGGATGGCTCACCTGGCTCTGTTCCTTCATCCTGCCTGTGCGTCTGTATGCATTCCCTTCATTAAAATATTTACAAGTAAACCATCTCAGTAGGTCAGGGGCTTCTTGGCAGGCCAGAGGATTCACTTAGAGAAGGGTTTATCCTTTGACAAATGGGGATAAAAACTGTAGTCAGGGGACACTTGGGTGGCTCAGTTGGTTAAGCATCCAGCTCTTGGTTTTGGCTCCGGTTGTTATCTCGTGGTTCGTGGGATCGAGCCCCACCTCAGGCTCTGCTCTGTGATTCTCTCTCTCCCTGTCTCTACCCCTCCCCTACTTGCACTATTCCTGTCTCTCTCAAAATAGATAAATGAACTTAAAAAAATAAAACTGTCTAGTTGGGGTGAAATAGGTGAAGGAGATTTAGGGTACAAATTTTCAGTTTTAAAATAAGTCACGGAGATGAAAAATACAGCGTAAGGAATATACTCAATAATATTGTAATAACATTGTATGGTGACAGATGGTTACTACAATGATCATGGTGAGCATTAAATACTGTGTAGACTTGTCAAATTACTATGCCATACACTTAAAACCACTAACATTGTATGTCTCCTACACCTCAATAATAAATTTTTAAAAACTATCTACTTAGGGTTTTGGTGAGGGTCAAATAAGGTCATGTATGTAAACATGTTATGTCTGGTCTAAATGCACACTTGTTTCAACCATCAGTTGTGTCAGAGATTTTGGCCCAACCACTATGCTTTAACCAGTTTTCATATTGACATATGACAGTAGCACCTCAACCGTCCTCCATTTCTCAGGTCAGCTAAATTGATACCTCATGGCAGAGTCTTCCAGCTTTCATTTTGAAGGCAACCAAATCCTTGATCTTGATGCAAAACAGTGAGACATCCTGCCTTTTGGCTTTATACCAGACAGCTGCTCCCATTGATCTGCAGAGGATGCCCTGCAATCTCCTGCCTCCACTTCTTACTTGAAAGCCAAACCAGACTGACTCACTGATGGCCTAATGCAGGAAAGAAGGGAAACAAGTTCTCAGCAAGTGAGGTGTCTCCAACAATATTCCACTTAGAGTTCTGAGCACAGGACCTGGGACCAGCCTTGGGGAAAAGATAAATGGGGGATGTCTGCTGTAAGGCTCTCTCCATTCCATAGACCTCACCCAACTCTGCCAGTTTCCACCCTCTCCCTTGTCCCTACTCCCGCACCCTTCATCTCCAGAATACTGACTCTCAGTTCTGAGGAATTTGCCGAAGTTTAACCCATGCTCCTCCAATCCGAGTCAGTAAAATTCCACTAACAGCTATGAATACCTACAGCATGCAGGTACCATCTTAGGTATAGGGAAGACAAAAATGATCAAGACATGTTATTTCATCCGTGCCAACAATACAATTGTGGTTATCTGTGAAATTGCCTGATTAATTGCAATAAACATTCCAAACAACCCGCTAATCAGAGGTGGCCCCTGTAGTTGGTTCTGGCTGTGCTTTGTTAGTGGTTATGAATGTGTATGTGGGAGCCCGTCTGCCCTGTGTTCAAAATTCCGCTCTACCATATACTTGCTCTGCAACCTTGATGGGGTAGCTTAACTTCTCTATCCAGCATGTGCTGGAGCGGACTTGAGAAACCCAGTTGTGGAGAGCTCTTACCAACCCTGCATTCACTGACATCATGTTGGTAGTTTAAAATCTTTCATGACATAGTGAAGATTTAGCCAACAGAAATTGGTGAATGTTACACACTGGAGCTTTTTCTGCCAGGAGAGTCGATGGTTAGTGTTTACCAGCACACCACTGCCTCTTTCCTTATATATTCCTTTGGCTCTAGAATAGAACTCAACAGTATTTACCTCATTGGATTGCTGTGAGGATTAAATGATATTGAAGACATGCCTGTCGAATGGTGTTTGCTAAGTATACATGCCCTGCTAATGATGTGGCTAATGATGCCACATTCAGATATACTAGAAATTGCAGGCTGTGCTGGCCAGGAGGGATGAAGCTCCTTCTAAAGTCCTATCTAGACTACTCTAAAACTCAAGTTTTCTAAAACAAAGCCAAATAGGAAAGTAACTCCTTGCTTGGGAATGACTCAGCTCCCTTTTAGGGAAACACGACTCTGCTTCCCAGGAATCAACAGTGACTAGTGATAGAAGGAATAACCCCCTTGACCCTGTGTGATCACCAGACCGCTGGGGAAGGAAGGAGCTTGTTGATTAAGTGCTGACCTGCAAAAACCGCCAGCACAGGTGTCCAACAATTTCACCCTTGAGAAGCTGGAGTTGAGTTTCTGGGGTTGTTTGGGAGGTTCAGGACATACTGCAGGGTAATAGGAAGGACATGGGGTGAGAAAAAGGTTCCTGCCAAGTTACTAGGAGACACATGATAGCTCAACTGGGAACGGAGAGTCAGGTTTAATATTGTTTCTGCTCCACACTTAATAATTGAGGTCAATGGTTTATCAAGTCGTCACTGAGGGCCACGGGGAGGCCAGGCTTCTAAGTGCAGAGAGGCAGCCATGAAGTCTGAGGCTGCGAGAAATATAATCAGAGCTAGAGCACTAACCCTTACCTGGTGATGTGATTAGGAGACATTCAGAAGACCCTTGGCCTTTGACTTCTCTCTGTGTCAAAATTCCCACTATTACACTAGGTCTTGAAGAACCTTTAGAAACGTGTGCTTCCTCCCTCCACCCCCCCCCCCTCAGTTAAGGCAAAGTTACCTAAAGACAAGTATCATATTATAGCACATATCCTCCTATCTGATCAATTACCATCTGTGATCCCGTATCTGGAAGCAGGATCTAGAAACTGCACACTGGATAGTCACACTCTCTTTAGATGAGATGTGTGTGTGTGATGAAAAGTGGAAAAAGACTTGATTTGAGGAATGCTTGACACCTAGGACTGTGGGAAGCCAGAAGGTATGTCTTCTTTTGGAGAATAAGGTGCTGGGTACAAGGGGGCAATGTGAGGCAGGGAGCCTGGCCAATATGTGAGATGGGAACTTAAGGTCAGGGGTGGGGCCCACAGGAAGCACAAGGGACACAGCTGCTTGCTGGACCTTTCTTTCTTCTGTGCTAATTGATGAGTTAGAAGGCTCAACAGGAAAGAAACTTCAGATAGCAAGCAGGGTCAAAAACGGGAAGAGCACTCAGAGGGCAGTAACCATGGTGGGTGCTGCCTTGTCGGCAGCAGGGAGAGTGTATTTTTGGCCTGTGGATCTCGTGAGCAGAGAGAAATCAGGAAAGGGAAGCTGAACATTTAATCCTACATAGATCATGGGCTAATCACACCCTATTTAGTGCTTGTAAATGAGAAGCTGTCAAGGCTTTTCGACAGCCTTGAAACCACAGTCATTAGTAGATGGCCTCAGCTCAGTGGGAGGCCAGTCCATTACCCAGTTCTGCTTTAACACGCTCCCCAGTCATTAATACTCCAAAGTTAAGCAAAATGTTCGTAATAGTGCTCTAATTTAGTCTATATGCAACCCCTGCCCCCACTTCTCTTCCTCTCTCTTGTGCCCTACCCCTCTTGTCCTGAGAGGCATCTGCCATTAGGAGCAGAGGTTTTGAATCTTCCAGAAACCACCTGAGCGTGCAGGAGAGAGATAATCTTTCCTTCGTCAAGTCAATATATATTGAATACACTAGATGCCAGACATATGCCTTGCACTAGGATGTAATAGTGAGGGGCGAGGCCCGGGGGGGGGGTTCCTCATCCTCCTGTTTTATCATTTGGCTATTTCAGGAAGCTTCAGAGCTGGTCATCTCAACTCTCTGGACTCACCGTCTTCTATCTTTTTCTCTTGCATTTTGGGAAGCAAAGTAAATTCATATCTAAGGTGCTGAGTGTAGAAGTTTCTTTTCTAAGGATTCAAACTTTATTTTTGGCCTCTAAATTTGGCCTGTCACCCACTCCACTTTGAATCAACACCCAGGGAATATTATCTGTAAAACAATGAAAGCTCATGGTTCATGCTCAGTGAAACCAAGTGAGGAGTCAATGAAACTATGAATGCAAAGCACTTATATAGTGCCTAATGCTGAGTGTTGTTGGTGGTGTCAGTATTTAAAATTGACCAAAACTATATTGGGTATTGGCCCATGAACTATGTATTAACATAGTTAGGGACTGAGTTCATATGGATATTGTTGAATGTCTGAAGAAAAGAGAACTCTTTATATGAAGATTTGCTTATTCCTGGTAGACATGCCTACCTGGTGAAAGGTGAAAATGATACAGTGTTTTGCTTTAAGATAAAGAAGGAAAGAGAGAGAATGTACAAATAAATGTTTGGTGAGCAACATTTTCTCTTGTCCTTAAGATACATGGCAAGATTTTTATGGTTGACCCTTGAACAAAACAGAGGTTGGGGCACTGACCCCACACAGCCAAAATTCTGTGTGTAACTTTTGACTTCCCAGAAACTTAACTACTAATAGCCTGCTGTTGACCAGAAGCCCTACCAATAACATAAACAGTCAATAACATATATTTTATATATTGTGTGTATTATATACCATATTCTACAATAAACTAAGCTAGAGAAAAGAAAATCCTATTAAGAAAATCTTAAAGAAAACACATTTACACTACTATATTGTATTTACTAAAAAAAAAAATCCTCATATACATGGACCCATTCAGTTCAAGTCCATGTTCGTCAAGGGTCAAGTGTATTTTGTTTTAGAATTTTTGGTTGTTTTTTCTTTTTAAAGTGCACCTTCCGAGGAAACAAATCTTTCTATTGACATTGAAAATGAGTCATAAAAGAAGTGTTGCTCCTTTCCATTTGAGGGATTTTTTAGTTTTTATTTTTCCATTAAGTTTTAGCAACAGGAAAATATGGACTTTCAGCATCCACAGGGATATGATAAAATAGAAACATACGTCCCTTGTTTGTGCATTAGTATAAACTATGAGAAAACTCATGAATCACTTATAGACTTTCTAGAAACGTTGATTGTCAAACAGCCTCCTTCTCCCTTTATTTTTCTAAAACCAAATGAGCATTACTGTTTCAAAAAGGTGAAGTTGATAAAAAGCAGCTGATAAAAGTCCCAAACTGCATGTGGGTCAGTTATTTTTATTGCGGGAACACTAGAGAGTGGATGAGAGATGAAACCATATGCATGGAAGCCTGCCTGCACCTGCACACACTTCTTAGCCTTTATTACTAAGGAAGCCAATATGTCAGCAAGTGATTGAAAACCCCTCCTTGCCTTTTCTCCAACCATGGCCACATTTGGGCAACTGCAAATGAAAGATTGGGCATAGGCAATAACATATGAGTTAAAGATATTTCTCAAAGCTTTGAAAAATGAGGGGGGCTTGCCCAACATTGCTGAGAATGCTCTACAGGGACTCGTTTTTAGAATCATTCATCTTTGCTTTAGCTTTGTAGCATAGAAAGAGCATATCTAAACCTCTAGACATATTTTGACAAAACCAGATTCCTTTCTGTATCCTCAGCACCTGTAGCATTGCTTGATGTTGAGTGGGGAAGGACATGGTAAACATGTGTGGGCTGGAAGGACTCCATCAGCGACACAGGCGCCCAATTAATTTAATGAACCTGATTAAGATGTTCAACCATCATGGCCAAGATGCCTGCTTTCAGTTAAAACACTTGTACCCTGAGGAAGTGAAATAATTTGGCCTCCCTGGCCCTCCATTTCCCCTTCTGCAAAGGGATTGTACTTTATCTGGTTATTTCTAGCTTAGTGAAGGAGAGAGGTCAAATTCACTGTATGTAGTCATGGGAGTTCATTTTTCCACATGAGATACATGATTTTTAGGTTCCTTTCCTTTCTTTTTAACTTTTCTCTTGTTCTTTCTGCTTCTTCCTCCTGCTTTCTCAGTATTTTCTTCTTACAATCACCCACTAGAAAATAGGAAAAGGCAGGTGGAAAGCACATCTCATGTCCTAATTCTGTTCTTTAGTGTATGTTCCATAAGACCTGATCATGGAAACACTGTTAGGTGTATTGCAACTCTGGCTATAATTTCTATCCTGGATAAGGTGAAGAATAAAACTAATACATGTCCTTTCAGCTGGGCATTAGCAAAACCCACCTGATGTTCCTTGAGACATCTTGCACCAGCCACCTTGCAGCGTGGCTATTTTAAATACTTCATGTGATGATTAATCATGTGCCTAAAGTAAATAGATAAACCTTCAGATACAGTTCAGCTCAGCAAATGTTTATTCATCATCTCCCATGTGCCTGGCTTAGGAACTAGGTGTATAGTGGGTACAAAGATGAGTGTGTCTAAGCCTATGATGGAGGAGGCAAGAGAAGCTGAGTGAGAATTTACTCATGTGCAAGTTTACTTATGTATCAGAAGAAAGATACAAAGTGCTTAGAGGATTAAAGCAAGGAAGAAATTATGTATGTTTGGGGGGGTGTTTGGAAAAATCTTTGGGGTTTGACAGGGTGCACAGGTATGGAATTCAAACCTTCCTCTGTTGTTAGTGGGGTGTTGTGGGAGGCTTTTACACCAGGAAACCATGATCCCACTGGCACTTTGGGAAGATAAATCTGGCAGAAGTGTTTGGAGTAGTTGGGGGTTCGGGGTGGGGGTGGGGGCTGGAAGGAACTTTCTCTATGTCTTGCTCCTGGTTGTAATGCTTCTTTGCCAATCCCCACTCCAGTGGTTGGAGCAGCTCACAGCTATAAAAATGTGTTGACCCAGGAGGTTTAATATTAACCAAAGTTATAGTCAAAGTCAATTTGGAGGATTCAAGAAAAAATCTGATGCTAATAGAGAAATAGAAGTCAATATTTGTAATGTGAGTCACAGGCTCAAAATAGAAAAGTAAAACACATCACTGCTACAGCTCCCAGAAGGCTGTGGGTTACACAGTGCAGCAGATCTGTGAACCAGGCCTGACCACCCTCTAGGGCTATTTTAAAATTTCCTCTGGCCCCTTCCTCTAATTCCTAAATTCCAGAGCATGATATTCTAGTGGAACTTACCAGATATCCAGACCTGATGAAGTCATGGCTTGTTTTGAGTGGGTCAATGGAAAAAAGGATATTTTTTCTCTTAGTTGTGTGTAAACTTTCTCTCTAGTGACGTGACATGGAACTAACTTATCATGATTTTATTTTGTAATGCAGCTTCTTTCCATGGTGGCTATCACTGTTTAAGTCCTAATCTCTTGCCTATTGCCTATTTTGGAGAAGGCAAAGAAGAGGTACAGGAAATAGAAATATCCAGAATGACTTATATTTTTTGTTTCATTCAAGATTTGATATATGAATACCAAAAAGGGGGGTGTTGTCCACTGAAAGGTTCTGAAAGGTTGAGGAGACTTTGGAATTTTCCTTGGTAAGATGTTCCTTGGGAGCATTGATGTGGCTTTGTTCTGACTCTGATGTGAATTCAGGACTGAAGCTTGAATGTGTTTTACTGAGAACATTTGTGGGAACTAGAGAATTAATGAGGATAAAAGAGAAAAATGGGCAAAGTGTAGGGAGCATACCCTTTGAATGTATGTTACTTTCTTAACATAGTGCTTTACTCAGTTGGTGATGTGGAATGTACAACAATAAAGGCTAAAATTAGCTGCACTTTATCCAATCCAGTGTATTGGAACATCACGGAGCCAGATAACATCTTATCATTAGTGCCCACAGGAAGAGAAACTCATTCAAAACAGAGGCTTCAAGAGCTACAGTGGGTTTCATTTTAGTCTGATGTTTGCAGTTCAGAGTGCCTTTAAGTTGAACCCTCTGGAAGGCCTGAGAAATGTGTTATACTCAGTTCCCCCTTGATTCCTTTTTATTTGGTTTGAAGTAAGCCCAGCTTATAAAGTTCTGCTTGGACAATCCCTGCTTTAGTAAGGTACTTATATTACCTGGTGATGAGGACAACAGATGACCAGACAAAGAAGAGACAGGGAGTAGTGATGAGTGATGGGGCCAGGGCAGGCTTGCCTGGCAAGTATGGGCAAAGTTAGGCAAATAGCTTGAATGCTCTCTCTTAGAGTTGGCCATTTTTCCTCCTTCCCAATCCAGACCTGGTCAAGATTGGGTGGTTTATCATAAGTCACCGATGCCTGACCTAGCATCTGCTTCCTCATCAGCACAATGGTCATAACTGCATCTCCCTCCCATCATGTTTGGAGAAGTAATTAATGCTTATGAGGTGTTTTGAGATCTCTGATAAAAGACACTCTACCTGCCCAGGGTGTCATTACATTATTTTATTTTCCTCTTTATAGACAGGATCAAGCCAGTGATAATTTAGAAATGGGACAAATTTGTAAAATGTGTAGAGTGAAGGCCACCTTAATTGGATTTATATTGGACTGGACATTGCAGTTGAACTGCGCACATAAGAAGAGGTGCTGAGATATACTTGGGAAATCACAATTGCTTTCAGATTGGACTGTCAGGTTATATTTCATGACTTTTATGTAGACTTCCTTAGAGATGATAAATTATTAAGAGCATCTGCACACATCTAAGTCTATCAAAACAGACTTAGCACCTGGCTTCAGAAATGCCCAAACTACACATGACCTTTTGCAGATTTGTTTCTGTTCCTCTAGAAGTTTGTGTTTCTCTTTGGACAATAGACAGGATGTATAGTAACTGGTAATTTCAGTTTATTATGCTCATGTGAAAATTGGATAGTCACCAAACCCTTCAGGATAGGATCCTCCTCT
This sequence comes from Prionailurus viverrinus, assembly GCF_022837055.1. Classification (NCBI taxonomy): domain Eukaryota; kingdom Metazoa; phylum Chordata; class Mammalia; order Carnivora; family Felidae; genus Prionailurus; species Prionailurus viverrinus. Next base: position 32,859,646 of record NC_062563.1, read on the forward strand.
TACAAAACTCAGAACTATGATGCATGTGAGGCACAGATTAAGAGGGCTTTTTTTTTTCCTCCTCAAGGAAGGGGCACTGGCCCAAAAGCTTTCATGGTTATTACAGGATACTTCCATCAGATCTTTCGAAAGAAAGGTGGAGATGACCAAAGGGCAGGAGGTCACCTACGTAATAAGATCCACGTGAGACATTAATTAAAATGGAATGCTGAAGGAGGATACCTGTGTCCCGGCTACATAATTCCCAATAAAATTACTCTAAGTTGATCTTCGTTTTCCTTGAGATTTTTCCAAAAGGCCACATCCTATTCCATCTTATTTACAAGAAGTTCATGGATGATAAAACTCAGGGGATTGGCAAATGTCTTGAAATGAATGCAAATGTTATCCACCTGTGCATTTTTTTTTTCTGGGAAGATAGTTTATTCTTTTTTCACATTATTTCTAACATGGTCTGGGACCCTTAGGAACCACTGTATCATGTGTACAGTGTAAAGGAATCATGCGTATTTGAGCAAAAATGTGAGTGAAACATATGCAGGATAGATTTGTCTCTACATTCAGATTAGGCACATTATTTTCAGACTGTATTTAATTGTATTTTCCTTAATGCCACATCCTGTTTTTTAGTGTCCTGTAATCCTCATCCAATCACAACTGTTCAACCAAAGTCTGAAGTTGCATATGAAGTATGTGACCTTTATACACTTGTATGTACAAAAAAGCATCCTAGGGGTGTGTCAATCACAGCCCTTCTCAAAAGAGAGCAAAGATCATCTCTTGGAATTTTGCCTAAGGTTGAAGGGGGAGGGGGTAGGGACAAAGGGTCAGTGTCAAGGTGGGGCTGAGACTGTACATTCCAATCAGTTTCCATTTCCCTTTCTCCACCCCATGTAACATGCCACACAGGTGTTTTAACCAAGAGACAGACTTCAGGGAAAGGACAGGTAGTATAAGCTAACGATAAATCCTGGAACAGGGTAGAGATATACAGAGAAGGAAAAAGGGACATTAAACTCTGAGTTGAGAGAAGAAGTTTGGGGAATACCCTGTGGCCCATGTTGTACAAATGTCTACAAGGTTACCTAGACTGATGATCAGGGCTGGAGGTAGGGAGAGGCAAAGGGGATCACTCCCCAACACAGTTCTCTTACGAAATGTATGTCTTTGAAAGGCATAAGCTTTAAGCTCCCCTTCTACCACATGAATAGTGAATATGCCATGAACATGTACACTCAGAGCATACCCCAGCCAATGTCTTGAGTGGACTAGGGTTAGCTAGGGCACATTGGGTACCTGATCTGGTGAAGAGAGAAACTGAGTTTAGGCAGGGCAAGAATTTAGAGGCCCTTTATATATCAGCCTGGCTACATAGAGCAGAGGTTGCCAGCAGTCCAAACCACAGGGTCTGTGCTCAATCTAGCATATGGAGATGCCATCCCCAAATTTCCAAAGTCTGCACTGTATGCTACTCCTCCCATCAAGAGAGAGAATGTTTCCTTACCTCTTGAATATGTGTTGATCTAGGGATTTGCTCTGACCACTTGATTGCTGAGGAAGGGAACACTCTGAGATTTCCAAACTCAGGATTGAAGAGACCTTATAACTTCTGCTTTAACACTAGTAACTCTGCATCACCACGTGAAAAAGTTCTGCATCACCACGTGGAGAGAGAGGCCCTGGAGGATGAGAGACCATTTGGTGGTCTCTTGAGGAAAGACCAGGGGGAGAAGAACCAGTGTGTTCTAGGAGACAGCCAGCATGGGGGCCATCTTGGTTCTCCCAGCTCTCAGCCTAACTCAGCCAGCATCTGAGCACAGCCACATGAATGAGTCCCGCCAACCCCGAAACAGACAAGCTGTACCACTCAGCCCTGCCCGAATTCCTGACCCACAGAATCATGGACAATAAAAAGATGGTTCTTTTAAGCCACTATGTACCAAGGCGATATATAACACACAACTGTAGATAATTACAACAGTGTCTAAGTGGTCCTGGGAAACTCAGGCAGGATGTAAGATTGGATCCTCTCAGATGTGCTAAGTGATGTTTGGAAGTGGGAGACTTAAGCAGAAAAGTACCAGCACTGTTATCTTTCTGGTTTAGAATGAAACTCCCGAATTTCTAAAGCATAGCTCTCTGGGGACAAGAGTGGCAAAATTAAGAGCATAAAGGCTGAAGCCCTCAATGTAGACTGTATAATGTTCACAGAGGTCAATCCATCCATCCCACCCCTGCTGTGCTGCTGCTGAGACTTCTAACAGGCTATCTGTCTTGATTGGAACTACTGTGGATGGCTCTGTAGACTGGAGTGTTTGCTGGGGTTACCTCAACCAGCTGGTGCTGTTCTTTCTACCAGTTCATGTGCCCACTGCCCAGTGGAAAGCAGAAGAGGAACCCATTCTTGCCAAACAGACACTAAAGAAGGTTTTGTGTCAGACATTTAACTATCACACAAAAAATAACTAAGACATAGTTCCTATTTGCAAAAAGACCTCCGTATTGGGCTGTACTTTATTATTTGTCTTCCTTTCAAATCCGCCCTTGGTATTAACTTTGGTCAGATCTCCCGTAGCCAAAGCATGCCAAGGAGATAGAAATCTCCTAGGAGAGCATTCTCTGCTGGCCTCAATGACAGGAATTCAAGCCTGAGTACAGACTCTACAGTTCTGCTTCTCATCAAAGGAGGGCACAAAGCTGCATGGTTTTGTTTGTAAGTCTGATACCCACCGTTTTTTTTTATAAGCAGATTTATTCTCAGTGACTCAGTGGATAAAGAAATATTTAAACATTCTGCAAGAAAGTACTGAGTCTGTATTATATGAGCTACAAGCTGAGCCAAATAGCAAAGCCTTCTTGACATATTTTCCTGGGCATGGTATTCATTTGCTGTTGCTGATGTTTGTGTTATAACTAATAGGTTTTGATATCTCCATGTTTTGTATTGAATTTCTCAGAAGTGTGGAGAAGTTGAGGCAAGGGTTAAAATTTAGATCATCAATTCAATTCCTCAAATACAGTTTGGTAAGAGTGAAGAGGAAAGGGGGGAAATAGATTATCTATAAACTAATCCCTCTTGCTACTCTTTAACTGAAACCATGAAGAATGAACCCAAGCTTAACACACTTTCATGTCCTATATTATGTTTGTGTGCATGAGTTACAAGGGTATTGATATTGCATGCATCATTGTTCCTTTTAGAGTCCTTAGTGCAATCCCATTAGGTCCCTATTTAGCCCAGCAAATAGTGCCATAGATTTGGAACAGTTTACCTGCCTGGTCTAACTGGGACAGACTTTACTCAGATTAAAAAGGGTTAAAGTTCCAAAGGAATCACTAACTCTCTTTTGTTGGGAAAAATCCTCCTAATCTGACATTTCCTTACATTCCACCCATACCTTATGCTGGAGGAACTAGATTTCCTGGTCTATGGTGTATGATTTAATGATTTGTGGAAGGCAAGAATGTTAACTTAGTTGATTAGTCAAAACTGGCTGATAAGGTATCAGACAGGTTAATTTGCTACTTTTCTAACCTCTCCCAGAGAACTTGAACTGAAGCCTCCTTTTCCATAGATCATCCTTATTGCACTCCACCTGAAAAGCTAAGAATTTATGAAGGAAACAAGCATTTTGTTCCTTGTGCTTCCATTTGTTCCACCATTTCATTCCAGGCCAATAAGCCTTTATTTGTGATAACCTAATCTTTTCTTCAACAATCAATGGTGATGTCACAATTGGAATATTTTTACCTCAGATAGAAAAAGAGCACTGGCAGATAGACCCTGTTTACATTGAGAATAGGGTTTAGCAATAGGGGTAAAGAGGCATTCTAGATTTCATTCAAACACCAACTGCTATCAGAATGTTATCCCAGAGACAAACATCCAGAGATCCTGTGATCTAAGCAAATGCATTTCTCTTGTGTCCTCATTCCTTGCAACCATCACCTCCAGTGAATCCTAGAACCCCAGACCTAGAGGTAACCTCCAAAGAGCAGCTAGGCAGACCTACCCTTTGCCAGTAGAAGTTTATGAATTATTTGCTTAGCGTAGTCTGAAGAGCCTTTTTATATGTATTCTTGAGAAGGTGATAATCTGAAATGAGCTAATAAAGGAGTTGTTGCTTTATACACCTTTATCTCAGGAAATGAGAAGGTTAAAGTCAAAAGGTTTAAAAGTAAATTATAAATTGAGATTATCTTAACTGCATCCTCGCAGTACTTGGCATTTAAGAAACCAAAGACTGTTTCTAAATGATAAAAAAAAAAAAAGCCCTTTGGGAGTTCACATACTATTCCACAATATATTATAATCTCAGAGATTTTTAAACAATTCTACCAATAAGATGCAAATATTTATAATAGTACGTACAGAAGATACATTCAAAAGTAATTTAACCTAGACCCCCAATAAATATTCAGACATTTCAAGATAATCTATACTTCTTTTTCTCTGCTAAGGTTTTGTCATTATTAAATCACACGTGTTTGCATGCTTTTACATGCAAGTACACTTTTTTTTTTCAATTTAAATGGGTGATATACTTGTGAGGAGTGTGGGTATCACATGTGGGCTGAATGGGAAGTAAAACTCAGATTTAAGTATTATCACCTGTAGCATTATGTTGTTAACATTACAATAGGCACAATAATGCCTCAACTTTGAAGACCAGGGTAGGACAGAGTTTGGGAAGAGTGGTGGTCCTACAAAAGGAAATGATAAATATTTAGCATCAAGTCATATAGACTCCAGTAAGAATTGCATTGTAATTCTATGCATTAAGCAAATGTTACTCAATTTAACTGACATTGAGAAAAATGAGAATCAGGCAATCCCTTGATTGTTTTTTTTTTTATTTTTTTTTTCAACGTTTATTTATTTTGGGGACAGAGAGAGACAGAGCATGAACGGGAGAGGGGCAGAGAGAGAGGGAGACACAGAATCGGAAACAGGCTCCAGGCTCTGAGCCATCAGCCCAGAGCCCGACACGGGGCTCGAACTCACGGACCGCGAGATCATGACCTGGCTGAAGTCGGACGCTCAACCGACTGCGCCACCCAGGCGCCCCTTGATTGTTTTTTTAACCCAATTTCCTCCTAGTTTCAGAGTAGAAGCAGGCTTATATATAAGACAGCCTCTGCAGATATAGGGATAAGGAAGCCCTCCACTTGTGACCAGGTAAAGGAGATTTTCATTCTCCCTGCATTATACATGCATAGAAGGCTTTCCAACATGGTTATATATGTGGGGCTTCTGATCCCCTGGGATTTCTAATCAGCCCTACTCCTGGGTTTTCATTTATTCCCTGGTACATTTATTCTGCCCTAGAGTGTTGCTAGTGACAAAGGAAGAAAAGAAATGGCCAGTTTAAGTTCAATGTTTCCAACTATCCCAAACTGCATTATAGTAAAAACAACCCACAGAATGCCTCACTCCTAATTATCTAAGACAAAAGTGTTAAATAGCACTTCATTGCTTACCGATTATTAAGAAATGAATTCTTTCAACCCTTGGGCTTCTTTGAAGCAATTATTACATGTGTAGATCAGATGGACAGCTGTAGAACAGAATGTCACAGACATGACAGTCGTGGTGCTGTGAAATTGGTGAGAGGAGGGGGGTGCTCAAATGGCAGAAGCAAATCATATCAAGGAAAAGCAATGCATGTGACAAAGGAAACAGAGAGACCAGGGACAAGGAAAGAGCAACCAGGAGTTAGAAGGGATGTAATATGTGGTGTTTAGGGCATGAATTTTTCAGCCAGCCTTGGCTAAGTTTCATAAACTAGTTCTGCAACCTCCTGGCTATGTGACATTGGGTATGTTACTTAACCTCTCTGATTCTCAGCTCCTCACCTCTAGAATTATTCTAATAGTGCTACCTTCAGAGTACAGTCATAAGGGGTTAATGGCATAATGTACGTGAAACATTTAACATAGTGCTTAAAACAAACTCAATGCACAGTTGGTGTTGTATCAGAAATTGTGTTATTACTATTATTAGTGTGAGCTTTAAAAGCTTCTGCCAGAGGGGTGCCTGGGTGGCTCAGTCAGTTGGGAGTCCGACTTCAGGTCAGGTCATGATCTCACGGTCCATGAGTTAGAGCCCCACGTCGGGCTCTGTGCTGACAGCTCAGAGCCTGGAGCCTACTTCAGATTCTGTGTGTGTCTCTCTCTGCCCCTCCCCCGCTCAAGTTCTGTCTCTGTCTCTCTCAAAAATAAATAAACATTAAAAAAAAATTTAAAAGCTTCTGCCATAAAATGCATATATGCCCCCCAAAAGGTCTATGAAATGAAGCCATTTGGAACTAAGTTAACATGTGTACTAATTAATATGTTCACTTCAGGAGGAATTCCTATTCATTATTTCACTCATTTAACTAGTATTTATCAACCACATTATTCCAGGAACTGTTCCAGTTATTTAGAATACAAAAATGAATAAAATAAGAGTTCCTGCCTTCAAGGAACACCTAGTCTACAAGGGAAACAGCCACATAAAATATAGGAGGTAAAATAAGTTTGCCATTGTAACCTTCAGATATAGATGGCAACCTGGAAGGTCATTAACTCATATTGGAAAGTCATGACAGCCTGCTTGGAGACAGCACCCAGTTTGGGTCTTTTTTTTAATTCACATTTTTTTAAGTTTATTTATTTATTTTGAGAGAGAATGTGAGCATGGGAGTGCCAGAGAGAGAGGGAGAGATAGAATCCCAAGCAGGTTCCATGCTGTCAGCACAAAGCCCAATGTGGGGCTTGATCCTATGAACTGTGAGGTCATGACCTGAGCCTAAACCAAGAGTTGGATGCTTAACTGGCTGAGCCACCCAGACACCCCCCAATTTGAGTCCTCTGAGTAGTTTTCTAGACTGCAGAACAGAGGAAGAATATTCCAGTTAATGGGTCCATCTCAGCAAAATTACCAATGCATAAAATGCCATAGAGTGCCAAAGAGTGGAAATCACCTGAATGTGTGGGCCAGGGAATTGTGGGAGATGAAGATGGAGAATAACATAAGAGAATTTCATATAACAAGTTGAAGGGTAGGAAAGGAGGCAAGAGGGAGATAGAGTTTGAAGATGAAGAAGCTGGTGGGAATAACTGATCCAAGCCTGAAAGAAATAGGATGAGACATCAGGAGTGGTCAATGCAGAAGTGACTGGGTCTGCCCTGAACAGAAGGAGAGACACCTCATCATCTGAGAATGTGGACAAAGAAGGAAGTAAAGATGGGTGTGGGTGAAGATAAGTTTATAGATAGTGGAAGATAGCAGTCCACCTAGGAGAGCTTCTCTAATTTTAATGTAACAGAAGCAAAGCTACTCATTGAGATTAGGAGTGTGAGCTTGTGCTGAACTGGAAATTTGAAGAGGGTGAGAAAGTCTGGAGGAGCAGCTCAAGGAACTAAGCAACTGTGAATGAATGAATTGTCAAGTTGTGCAAGGGCCCAGTAGAGGCTAAGACAATGTGTTTGTATGACACCAGTTGGTACACTGAGTAATTTTCTTTAGCCAGATTCAGTTTTCCAGGTTTAGGAAAAATAAGGGAAAATAAATGATGGTATTGCTCCAGATGCAGCATGAAAAAAAAAAAAAAAAGAAAGAGAGAACATAAGGAAATTAAGTGTGCTTGTGAGAAAAGAGTTGGGATGATCACACAGATGACCCAGGCTACATAGACAGAGACAAGAGGTCAGGAAACAGTCAAGATATCAAGGATGGAAGCATTAAAAGGTCAAGGGTCACCATAGGGAGAGCAGAAGAGACTTGGAAGGATGGGAGGTCAGAGAGTAGAATGTCAGGGTTTAAATTCTCTGGTATATAGTAGTTCTGGGTAGTGGCCAACTAGGGTGTGGGTCTTGGAATGGGTAGCATCAATGGAGTGGAATTAAAGTTAGTTTTAAAACGTATTAGATGGGCTAGCTATATGGATATTGTAGACTGATCACAAAAGGTAGATTGGAGATTATGGTTACAATTCCAGTGTCAGTCTCCACCAAATGATCGGATAGATCAGATCAAAAATGACAATGACAAGAGCAGGAAGGTGATGATACAGTCATGTGGCTTGAACTTCAAAGAGGGCTTTTTTTGTGCAAGGAAAATAAAAGATGTTTTGGAACCATGAAAAGACTACCCTTATGATGCCACAGCACTGGGGATTTGAGACAATGGAACTTAGGGTCATTCCGTTTTGAAGGAGAATGGAAAGAAGAGAACCACTAGCCAGAGAATACAGTCTAGATGTTGTGGGGAAGGAAATACTGGTAGGCTGGAGAGTTCATGAACACATGGCCACTTTAAGTGTGGTCTAAGACCAGCAGCCTTGGCACTGCCTGAGAGCTTGTTAGAAATGCAGGATCTCAGGCCCTAGACTAGACCTATGCAATCAAAATCAGCATATTAACAAGATCCTCAGGTAATTTGTATGTCAATAAAAATTCTAGAAACACTACTCTAAACATAGTCAGGAATGATTACAAGTGGGAAAGGTAAGAGTGAAAATAAATTGTTTCTGATGATCTTAGCTCTCTATTTCTGCTCACATGAGAAATTAAACTTCTCCAGGGAGTAATAAAATAGTACTCTCAATTCAGGATGTCAAAGCACCATGAAAATATCAATTTTTATTCCTTGTAGGCTCAATGAATTAGTTCCTGTCTTACATTAATTTATGAGGTGAAAGAGTGTCAGTGACCAATAGGTTTCTTCCCTTGGCTTCAGAGAGAGAGAGAGAGAGAGAGAGAGAGAGAGAGAACAACAAAAAGAGTTTTCTAAGGGGTACATGGCTTTCAGATCGGTATTGGTGGGGGAGCCAGGAGACAGAGCCAGGGCTCAGACTTCTCCACAACTGTGTGTTCTATAAGCATCGCACCACACTTCCTCCTCAGCCAGTCAGTCCCTCCTGGCCAAAAAGCCAAGAAGAAACGATGCCAGGGAACCGGTAATTGTATAGCTTTTCCAGTGTACTGCTCCAGATCCACATAACGGACATGTCAAAGCCTACTCTCCCCTCTGAACATTTAGCAGTGACCAAATGGGCTGGAGGAAGTGGGAAAAATACCGTGAAAAATCCTGGGCTGCACCTCAGAGACTAATAAATAATTACTAATGGGAAAGAAAACAGAGGAAAGAGAAAAGGCAAAGTAGCAGGCAAGACAGGCAGAATGGATTCTGGCCCACAAAAGGGGAATAGACTGGGGGTTAAGTACAATTGAAAAAAATCTAACACACACCAAAAGCAGTGACCCAAAGACAGCAAAAGACAGAGAGTAAAGCTAATTGGGGAAACTTTCTGTTCTCACATTTGATCCCTCTGTTCACAACATTTCAGTGACTTACTGAGGCTTGGAATTGGACTGCTAAATCATTCAGCATATGAGATTTGTCCCAAGTTAAATGGATCACTTCCCCTTGTAGGTTTTTGGATACTGGCTTATTTTTAGGGAGAGAATTTGAGGGACTCTGCTAAATTATTGATGTGAGGGAGACTTTAACCCAGGCATCAGAAATGACCGAATGGAGAAGCATGGGCAGGTGCCATATTGTAATTTGTTCATCTCTTAAATTATGTAGCATATGTATCACAATATATTGAATTTAAAACCTGAAGTATGACATTCAGTGAATAATTCATACTGGCTCTTTCATTAAGTGTGAGATGAGGCTTAGGATAATGATATCAGATTTTAGCTAGTGCCTCATTTAAATACAGATGTGGAAAAGGAAATTTCTTTATCACTGCTGTAGAGAAGGTATTCATGGCTGTGTAGAAAACTGGAACTGAATCATAAACACACACACACACACACACACACACACACACACACCTTCTTCAAGAATGATCCAGGATAAAAGTAGATAATGCATTACTTTTAAAAAACATATTTCATTCATCCTTTTCCTGCCTAACAGTTTCTTTAAAATATAGAACTTAAAGATGATTATCTCACTAGGAATATTGTTTTCTTCTCACAGAAGATTCTGATCCCAAGAAACATGCCTGAGATTTGAGGAATGACTGTGATTCATAGAGCAAATGTCCATAAAACACATCCTCTAAGTCTTCCTTCTCTGGATCTCACAGGGAACCCACAGCCCAGAGATAAATCTCTAGTGATCTAGTTTGGGAGACTCTGCATGCACATTTGAAAATTGAACTACCATGCATAATAACTATGCATGCAACATTTCAAGCACTATGCATCTTGGCTTCCAGTGACTGATACTACTAAAGTGTGTTCTGTGATTTTGTAGAAAGGAAAGAAGTTGGGGTTGATGTGGTTACAAACATCTGAACTGGAAAACTTGGGTGGAAGTTAATGTCCCTTCACTCCTTCTTACATCTGCTTACATTTGCTATTATAATGCTTTTTCCAATATCTTTTCTTCATAGACTGACCAACCATCATGGTAGCTTTTAAAATTTTATGGAACTTTTGGAGGATATGGTCAAGGGGCATGATTCCTTCCTTTCCTCTATCCTCCCATATCATGTTTGAGATAAAGATATAAGCAATAGAATAATGAATAGAGAAAAGACTTGTCTATAAAGCCAAGGTAAGTTGTTTTTAAGTTCAGTGCACCCAAAGACATGATTTTTTTATCCTGATCTTGATTAATGATTTGGTACATATTTGCATATATGGAGAATATGAAATGGGCACAAAGTTGCTTCAGTCTTTTAATAGGAAATGAATCCCTTGGGTAAAATAACCATTGTGCATGAACCTGTGCAAGGTGAGGTGTCAACTTCATAAAATAATAAGGGCTGAGAGACAGGAAAGACCACTTCTGGCTGAAATAGAGACAGTTTATGGAAGAAATGTGTTTTGTATGAGTCTTTTTTTTCAAAAAATTTTTTAATGTTTATTTATTTTTGAGATGGAGAGAGACAGAGCATGAATGGGGGAGGGTCAGAGAGAGAGGGAGACACAGAATCTGAAACAGGCTCCAGGCTCTGAGCAGTCAGCACAGAGCCTGACGCAGGGCTTGAAATCATGGACCGCGAGATCATGACCTGAGCCAAAGTCAGACGCTTAACCGACTGAGCCACCCAGGCGCCCTGTGTATGAGTCTTAAAATAAGGCAGGGTTTTATTAATTAGACATTGGAACAGAAGGTGACATACACAAAGACACAAAACCCTAGAAAGACAAGGAGACAAGGAAATGTGAAGCTAGAGAATGGGTTTTACATGTAGCAGTGGAGGGAAAACAAAACTAGAAATGTAAGTGGAGGTTGATTTTGAAGGGACTTTGAATCCAGACTAGGGAGGTGAAAGGTATTGGGTGAGTAGTGGAGAGCCTTGGAAAGATGTGAAGTGGAGAAAGATGTAATCAGAATGCACATTCAGAAGATTATTCCAACATAAAGTGTAGAATTTGTTGAGGTAGGGAGGGGCAGTGATTAGGTGGGTCTGTTATAAGGCTACTGCCATGCATTTCAGGTACAAGATAAAAGTACCTGAAGGAACATGGTGATAAAGGGAAATTGCCATCTCTACCTTCTTGCCTCTTCAGTCAGTTCACAACCTACTGCTGTTTGGCTTCCTCTACACAACATATCCCAAATGCAATTTATTGTCTTCTTCATAAACTTGCTCTTCCTCTTATAGTCCACATCTCACTTATGACACCATCTACAGTACCAACCAAACCAGAAACTTTCAGGTTAAGTCTGACTCCTTCCTCTGCTGAGACCTACTTCATCCAATCAACCTCAGGTCCTCCTTATCTAACCACATAAACATTTCCTAAATCTAACCCTTGTGACATCCACACTATCCCAACCTGACCATGTAACATCTTGCAGTCACTTTCTATTTGGTCTCTCCACATCCAACCATAAGAAATAATATAGTGGTTCAACATTTGAACTTCTGTGCCAAACTGTCTGGGCTTTCCTATTTCTTAGCTATATGGCCAGGGACAAATTTCTTCATTTCTTTCTGCTTTCCTTGCTTCATATACAAAATGGTAAATAATGGTAATTCATATCTACTAAGCCTGTTAGGAGAATTAAATGAGTACTTAGAAGGGAATCTGGCATGTAATAGGTTCTATTTAATGTTCTCTGTTTTAATTGAAACAAAAAATAATCCACCCTCTACCCTGGGGAGATAAGATTCAACCAAGCCTCTCTTCCCAAACTCTATAGGATGAACTCTAAGCTGTCTGATGTTTACAAATTTTTCCATGGTCTAGACTGGTTAATTTTCCCACCTCACCTCTTACCACACCTAACCTCATAATTTAATCCCTGATATTAAGCCACGTGTAGCTATCCAAATCTACCACATTCAGTCACGTCTTTCTGGTTCTTCTCAGAATAGTCTGCCTGCTTACAATGTATCCATCCTCCTTTCCTCGATACTGCTTACTCATTTGTGAAATGCAAGCTCAGGAATCATTTCCCCCAGGCAGCCTTCTGTGAATGCCCAGGTAGGTTAAATGCCTCTCTTCTCCACCTACAAGATAATTTTATCATGGTATGAATTGTATAGTGCTGAAGTCATCTTTATGATCCTACTTCCAGACCAAACTGAAGACTTCTTGAGGGCAGAGGCTATGTCTTATTTACCTTTAAATCCCATGGAGACAAGGACCATGCTAGATCTAGAGTAAGTTTTCATAAACAGTTGTTAAAATAAAGGAAAAAAATTAAACAGACTTGGCAGTTAGCTAAATGTGGAAGTACTGAGAAAGAGAGATTGGAAGCTGATTCCAAGGTTTGAAGTCCAAGTTACCACAAGAATCAAGGTCATATTTATAGAAATAGGGAAGTCAGAAGGAGGAACTTCTTTGAGGGAAAAGAAAAAAAACCTGATGAGTTAATTTTTAAACAAACTAGGTTTGGGATGCCAGCAAAACACAATGAGAAATATACGCTGTGTGTATTGGAAAGAAGCTATGGTAGATTTGAGAGTGATTGTGTTTGTTCTTTTTCGCTAGATTATGCTGCATAACAAACATCCCCCAAATATCAGTGGCTTATAACAACAAAAGCCTATTCTCACATAACATGTCACCTGTTTGTCAGCTACAGTTCTGTGGTTCTGCTGCTCTGTTCCAGGCTACATGTGGATCTGGTACACACTGTTCTCGTGGTGAAAATTCAGAATAAGAGTGGGCACAGAGCCGACCACACAAGCACACTGAAAGGCTGTGCTCAAATGTGACATATAGAATATGCACTCATATTCCATTAGCCAAAGCAAGTCACATGGCCAAATCTGAAGTCAACAGTGTGGAGAAGCATGGCAAGGGTATGGTGGGGAATAAGATATTATAAATAAATAATGCATTGTTGCACAGTGGGAATAGTTGAGATTATGTGTATAGATCAGATCATGGTCTCAATTTCTTTTTTTTTTTTTAATATAATTTATTGTCAAATTGGCTAACATACAGTGTGCTCTTGGTTTGGGGGGTAGATTCCTGTGGTTCATCACTTACATACAACACCAAGTGCTCATCCCAACAACTGCCCTCCTCAATGCCTATCACCCATTTTCTTTTCTCCCCCACCCCCTACAACCCTGTTTGTTCTCTGTATTTAAGAGTCTCTTATGGTTTGCCCCCCTCTCTCTCTGTTTGTAACTATTTTTCCCCTTCCCTTCCCACATGGTTTTCTGTTAAGTTTCCCAAGTTCCACATATGAGTGAAAACATATGATATCTGTCTTTCTCTGACTGACTTATTTCACTTAGCATAATACCTTCCAGTTCCATCCATGTTGCTACAAATGGCATGATTTCATTCTTTCTCATTGCCAAGTAGTATTCCATTGTATATATAAACCACATCTTCCTCATCCACTCATCAGTTGATGGATATTTAGGCTCTTTCCATAATTTGGCTATTGTTGAAAGCGCTGCTATAAACATTGGGGTGGCATGTCATGCACTCAATTTCTAATTCAAGAGGAAAGAGAAACAAAAAGGAAGAAATTAAACAGCTTAAAGGCAGTCAGAGAGAGATAAAGAAGGGAACCAGAATAATCAATTGTAATGCAAATCAAAGGAGGAGACAGTCAAAGGAGAGGAGGAACACTTTGTCTGGTATTACAGATGTCAATGTAAATGAGAAAATGTGAATATGAGGAGACTTGAGAGAGAAGGGATTCATTACCTATGCTGAGCCCATTTCTGCACAGATTTCTGTTCAGGTTCTACTTGGCTAATCTAGGTTTAGGGTGGCACTCATAAGAGATTGCCTAGAACAGTTTCGGACAGTGTCCCACAGCAGCTGAGTTGTATGGATCAGAAGATAGGAGACAAAAGACACATAACATAACACTCATACTCTCATCAAATATTAGGGAGATTATCATGGGGTGGGGGGAGGTTGGCACCTCCAGACCTTGGGCTAGTCTAGAGAACAATATTCCTGACAAGTAACTGATGATCCTAGGAGACAGAATTTTTCTCAATTAGAAAAATAAACTTCTACAGCCTAGAAAGTCCAACAGTGGAATAGTAGCCTTCATGAAACAAACGACTCTCAATACCACTGGAGTCTTCAAGCAGAATCTAGATGACCACACAAAAATTACACTATGTAAAAGTACATACACTGGCTAAAAAGGCCAATAGATCTTCACTGTCCTGTCCCTTTAAAGTATAAATTGTATTGTTTTATGATCATTACATGAAATATGTTGGTTTATCATATATCCACTATTTATTATTTTTGCTTCTCCAACTCCTTGCCATCAGCTTTATATTCCCTATTGAATAGGTGTTTTCAGGTATCTGAATGTAGTGATCTGAGTTAAGTACCCTAGAATATTATTTTGAAATCCTAATCCCTAGTACCTTAGAATGTGATCTTATGTTGAAATAGGGTCTTTGCAATGTAGTTAAGACGAGGTCATACTGGAGTGACATTGACCTTTAATCCAACATGACTTGCATCCTTATAAGAAGAGAAGACACACACACACACACACACACACACACACACACACACAGAGGGCCATGTGATGATAGAGGCAGAGATTAAAGTGCTGTAGCAGCAAGCCATGGAATGTCAAGGATTGTTGGCAACTACCAGAAGCTAGGGAGAAACAAAAGATTCTCCCCTACAGGTTTCAGAGGTAGCATGGCCCTGCCAACATTTTGATTTCAAACTTCTAGCTCCAGAACTGTGAAAGAAATTCCTGTTGTCTTAAGCCATCTAGTTTGTGGTACCTCATTAGAGCAGTGTGAGGAAACTAATACACTGTCGAAAAGGGGCAAAGTAGCTTTTGAAGTGTCTGCTGATAACCTTGTTGTGAGTATTTTAATTAGAGTAGGATTCTTTTTCCTGGAGTTGCAAAATTCCAGCAGTATGAGAGATTGATAGAATTCTACCACCTTTGAAAAGGCAAGAAAAATGAGTAATATCTGCCTTCCTGTAACTTGTCACGAATGAAGGAACATCCCTGTTTGTGAAACTTAATTTTAGTAATTGTCTCTACTTGTCTTGTTTTTACTGCAAATCTGATTTGTTTTAAATATCTGAGCTCTAGTTTGAGGTAAATACTTCTCGAAATTCTAAAGAAACTCCCTTGAGATGTTTAGTAGTTGTAACTGCTTAAGTGCTTAAGGAGAGAGTGAAAATACAGATTCTCATTTGATTAAATAAAATGCTTAATGCTCATTGTGTGAAACGCAGCTGCAGTGGAAATTTTATATTCCATTATCCGCATTTTCCTGGGAACTGCTTGGCTTCTGGAAGTTACAAAACAAAGGACATTAGGATTTTAATCTGACAGTGTATGTCTTCGGGACAAGTGATTAGTGTTGCAGAATGTGTACTTGGCAGCTATGGTAGGATGCTCATACAAATACATATATGGGCACAGACTCAAAGACAAAGATACAGTGATGTCTGGAAGCAGATTAACCCTTGCAACCATTAATGTTAAATACCTTTATCTTACAGGGAAGGCCAAGAGATGTGCTCAAGGCTAACCAGACCAAGCATAAACTGTCTGAATTTTACTAAACTCAAGTGTTTTTTAAGTACCAACTATGTGCATCTGTTGGCCAGTCACCTGGAGGTTACACATGATAATATCCATAACATTTGAGCACATAGGTATTGTTCTCACATATTTCCAGGTAAGACAAGTAAGTCCAAGACAGATACTGTTACCTTTCCAGCATCATATAACAAGTAAATGGCAGAAAGGTGTCTGGGACCCAAGTCTCTTCCTTCCTAGTGATTTAAACGTATCCTACACTCAAAAATTATGAACATCATGGTTCATTTTCATATACATTTGTGTGAAAGGCACATCAATGTGTACAACTTGTACCTCTTCACTCTCATAGAAATAATCCTCAACCCAGACTCCAGTCTGCTAAAGATGTTCTCATCAGCAGCTTTGTTTTATTTTAAGCCAAGACTTTCCTTCCACTTTGAAATGCCACCAACAATTATATGACTAGAAGGAAAATCCATTCCAGTTCAACTGTTGTCATAAAACCTTAATCATTTCGGCAAGTAGCCATTTCCAAACTGTCTACATTCTGCATTGATACTTCCTTTAGAAACATACCAAGACCTGTGTATCCATAGAGAATACAGAAGTTTGCAAACACTTTGAGAGTTTGGAGGCAAATCACAGCTGAGTCATAAGAAAGTTACCTTCCTGGTCCTAACGCCAAGGGTTCTGCCATTAAAAAAAATCTCATTGCTGCTGTATCCTGACGCCATGGAGATCCATGGATTTCCCTTGGATCTTTCAGTTTTATTCAAGAACCCAGTTCAAGAGCCAAGAACCCACATTGGATTCATGGTCATGAGGGCATCCTAAAGGGAGAGTTTTGCCTAGAAAAAAGACAAGGTTAAAACTAGCTAGCTATAGATGTAATCAACAATAATAGAAGTAAAGATTACTGGATTTGGACACTTATTACATGCCAGGAACATTCTATGTATTATTTTTACCATACCCTACAAACTAGGGTTGCTTCTAAACATTTTTTAGAAATTGATGTTGTGAATTTTATAACTTAGAGTCACCAAGCTAGAAAGTGGCACAGCTGAAACTGAAAGATAGGAGTGCCCAACTGTAAAATTCTGTGCTTTTTAAAATACCACATTGCTGCTCTTCAAAGCCAGCTTCAATATATTGAATAGAATGTTAGCAGAATAGAAAGTGTTCAGTACTGTCTTTGCAGCACTGTGCTCACAGCCTCCTGCACACAGGCAGGCATCACCATTTTGCTAGTGGAGATGAGTCTGGAGAGAACCCTTTCATGGTAGTAAGTGAGGATGATAGCATGCAGAGCCAGGTCTCTAAGCCACAAATCCTGGCCTCCTGGTTGTCTCTCAATGGAACAATGGAAGGGAAGCTCCACACACTAATGACTGAAATTTCAGTAGTGTTCAGCTAGTGGCCTGAAACAATGATCTGCTCTTGTAAGACCAGATTCCTTTTAGACATACCCTCTTTCCACTCTGATTTCCCCGAGCCCCACAAAAATGGGTGTTGACACCCACCAGTTGTCACTGTCACCAGATTCCCTAAAAGGCCATGGAGACCAGTGTCCTGAGAAATCATCCACATCCTAGACTATTCATCTGAATATCCAATTAGTAAGTGTTAATAAAGTGATAAATTTCATGCTTGGCACTTGAAAGCTCATTGTAATTATTCAGTTGTTCTATTCATAAGAAGATATCTGCACGGAATTGCCTACTCTGCCATGTCAAATCCACATGTTTCTTTTTCTCCCACCTCTTTCTTTAAAAATGCTATCTGGTAAATGTTCAAAGTTAACACTCATTAAAATACATCATTGTAATGTGCCATCTGACTGGATGCACTGGGGAAGGCCCAACATTATTTTTGGGATATTTTTGACAAAAAAATTATAACTTCAGTCTAATCCTGAGAAAAGAAAACCAGACAAACCCAAATGAAGAGAAAGAGACACTCTACAAAATGAGCAGTACCCTTCAAAAGTGAAAATATCATGAAAGACAAGGGAGACTAAAGAACTGTCATAGGTTGGGGCAGAATAAGGAGACCACAACTAAATGCCATGTGGGATCCTAGATTAGATCCTGGAACATGAAGGGGACATTATTTGGAAAAGGAGCAAAATCCAAAAATATCTGTAGTTAATATTGTATCAGTCTCCATTCCCCTGTTTTGATCATTGTATCATAGTCATATAAAGAGTTACCATCAGGGGCAGATGGGTGAAGGACATACAGGAACTCCTTGTGCTGTTTTTGAAACTTCTCTGTAAACTTAAAATTATTTCAAAATGGAAGGTTTTTATTTTTTAAGTTATGTTTGTCAAATAGAGGAGGACTTGAAATCAGACTAAGGTGTTGAAAGCAGACTGGTTGATCTGGAATCTTGGCTCCACCACTTCCAAACTGTCTGGCTTCAGACAAATTCTCCAGTCCTCTCTAAGCTTGAGATTCTCATGAGTGCCTCATAGGTTTGTTATAAGCATAGTATAAGATAATGCATTTAAATTGTGTAGCACAGTTCTTAACACATAGTAAGTGCTCACAAATGGAAGCTTTTGTCATTATCTTTTAATGACCTTTTTATGACCTTTTTAATGACCTTTTTAATGACCTTTTTTCCCCCCTCTTAGCTGGGTGCCTAATAACCATACCCTCAATAGGACAGTAATGACTAATAGTAATTTATCATATTACCTTTCCACAAATATTTGAATGTTAAAGAAAATGTATAAAGGTGCTGTGAGAGAATTCAGTGGCAGATTGTATTCTCTAAAGATGACACCAACAATATCTCTCATCCTAAAAGCATTTCTAGAACCATGCCACCCTCCATCAAAAGGTAGAGTCTATGTACCTTTCCCTTGTGTCTGGACAGCTTTTATAAATGCCATGACCGATAGTGCATGGTGGAAGCGATGCTATGTAATTTCCAAAGACATGTCTGAAAATGCTGTGTACTGACTGATAAATGCCTGTTCTCTTATGATGCTCACTCTTAGAACCTAGATACCATGCTGTGATGAAATCCAAGCAGCTCATGAAAAGGCTCATGTGGAGAGGAACAAAGGGCTGTGGCCCATACCTCCAGCTGCGTTCCCCCTGACAGCCAGCACCAACTTGTCAACATATGAGTGAAGCATCTTGAAAGTACACCTTCCAGCCCTGGTCAAGACACTCAGCTGAAACCACATGGAGGAGAGATGGCCTGCCCCCATCCAGCCCTGTGTAAATGACTGATCTATAAGCTAGAAATATTGCTGATGTTTTAAGCCATTAAGCCTTGGGGTGGTTTATTATACAGCTATAGGTAACATATTTTGATGGCAGAAACTTGTACTAGAGTAGGGACCAGGAACATAAACAAGACTTTTAAAAACGTGGGCATAGTTAAGAAGTGGAGCTGGAAGAGAGCTTGTATAGACATGAGGAATATTCAGTGGACTTCATAGGCATTTACCTCTCCACAATGCAAGGAAACTGTAAAGTAGTGTTCGTCCAACAGACTAGAAAATGGAACAAAGTGCAAACATTTGAAACGGGACATATAATGTGGGGCAGAGCCTTGCGTACATTCTCAGGAAGATAGTGCCCACCATCAGAGTGGATATGAAAATCAGTCCGCAGGCTGGTCTGCTGTAGTAGATAAAGTTTGAGGTTTAGGCTACCAATTAGCCATGCCTCTTCTTCTCTCTTGGTTTAAATCAGCTGAGAACAGAGCCAAGTGACAAGAATTCAATCCACTTTCAGAGTTTTGACCTCCAAATGGGGGGGGGGGCAGTTTCTGGTATTTTGTGTCTGAGAAAGACGTGGCTTGGACCTAAAATCAGAAGGGAGCTATCCACCCACTCTCACACCTCCTCATCTAGAATGCACCTGCAGGAAGGCCTGGGTTCATGGAACAGACATTGGCTGGGTGGATGCAGTGTGGTCACTGCCTGTCTAGCTCACATCTCAGGGAGGGGCCCTCAAATTTCTAGGTCTGACTCTAAAAGGCCATCATCACCTGACCTGCACCAGATGTGCTCGCTATAAGGAAGCAAAACAAATTCGAAGAGTAGCTGTGAGCGGGGAAATCTCAGAACCAGAGCCAAGAGGGCCCAGTCCACATGGAGAACTGACTGCCTTATCTCATCATCAAGTAAGTGATTCCCCCACCCCCCTCATGGAAAAATCAGGGAGGATCCAGGAGAGAAAGACAGAAACTTTCTTCCCAGACTTTGTGAAAAGGCGAGTACTCAACTTAGGATCTGAGACTAAACCTTGGGAGACAAGAGTAATTTTCTAATTAAAATCAAGCATGTGTCTGAGAAAAACAGTGGCTCTAACATTTGATAGAGCATCAGAATCACCTGGAGGGCTCATTAAAACAGATTCTTGGGCCCCATCACCTGAGTTTCCAATTAAGTAGGTCTGTGATGGGGTGGAGAAATTGCATTTCTAACAAATTCCAGGTATGATGCTATTGCTGGTCCAGAGGCCACACTGTGAGAGCCCTGATGGAATTATTTTTCAGTTCATAAGATACCTGTACACAGGTTATCTCATTTATGTCATTCATCTTTGACAAATGGGGGCTTTGGGGCTGGCAGGGCCTAAAGGTCTTCTCTAGCTCACACCATACTAACTTAAGACCAAGATTTCAAATCCAAGTCTTTGGATGCCAACTTGGGGATTCTTTTCACTGACCTATAGCTGTTTAGGGGAGTAGAAGCAAAACAAAGGGAGAAGTAGGAATCCTTTAGGTATTTAAGAATTAGAGGTGGGTATTTTGTATACTCATGTTTAAATATTTTTGTAATTTCTTTAATTTTATAGTTCCTTATGAAACATTTTGAAGTGTCTTGCATATATTAAAGGAAAAAAAGATAGGAAGAAGTTGTGTGTTCATCTGTTTGTTTTATATGCACCTAGGCCAGCAGAGGTAGGTGAGTTGAATACCTCCAGAAACAACCATGGTTGTGGTAAACAGCTGCCATTTTGCCTGGTGACTAGGTCAAATGGGGTGCCTTTGGAGTAAGGAGTGGGAGTGTGGGCAAGTTATGACTGGCAATTCTTTTAAAAATGGAAACAGCTTTTTATGGATGAAAAGCCTGAACCAAAATGAATTAATTGACAACAGTGCTATTTCATACAATATTGGGAGGTATTTTAAAGAATGAGTACTTTACATTCCCTTCATATTTGTTCCATTTAGCTTACAAACATGACTGCAAACTCTGTTATCCTGAAACCCTTTTAATTGTTGAAAACCAGGACCAAAGACCAACTGGCATGAGGGATTAATGAAGACCATGAGCTGATGAGTTCGATTTACCACATTTCCTTTTTTATGCTGCTAAAATGAACCTTCATGGACATTTCCAAAGATTCACACTAAGTTTTATGATACATAGTTCTTTAGTTATCATAGGTATCTTCCCTTAAAAGTATGTCTTGATGCCTTATCTAGTACACCTCTATTTGGTTTCACAATTATTTTAGCCTCCTTGACAATGACTTGGACTGCCAGGCACCTGCTCCTGCCCCATGACCCCATTTTATGAACTGCAGTTGGCAGCATGCCTGGCCAACAATTTTCTCAGTTCCCTTAATGTGTGTGTATGTGTGTTTGTAAGTGAGTGTGGGGAATTGAGAATATAAAAGCTTTCCTACTTTTTGATTCTCTTTATTGAATAACATATTTACAGAAAAAAATGCACAAATTATTAAGTGCAGAGTTTGAGGAGTTTTTACAAACTAACACACCCAAGTAACCAGATCAATAAACAGAGCATTACCAGCCTTATGAAAGTTCCTGTTATATATACTCTCTTCCTGTCCCTACGCTTACTAAGGGCAACCACAATCCCAAGTTTTAACACTATACATGATTTTTAGAAATGTACATAAATGGATCATATGGTATGTACTCTTTTTTTTTTAATTTTTTTTAATGTTTATTTATTTTTGAGACAGAGAGAGACAGAGCATGAACGGGGGAGGGGCAGAGAGAGAGGGAGACACAGAATTGGAAGCAGGCTCCAGGCTCTGAGCCATCAGCCCAGAGCCTGACGCGGGGCTCGAACTCACGGACCATGAGATCGTGACCTGAGCCGAAGCTGGACGCTTAACCGACTGAGCCACCCAGGCGCCCCTGGTATGTACTCTTTTTTGATCTAGCTTCTTTGGCTTAACATAATGTTAATGAAATATCCACATTTTTATGTCTTATATGTGCTATTATGTGTATAATCTTTATTCCAATTGCTGTGTGGTAGTCTGTGGTATAAATTTACCACAGAGCATTTATCTACTCTACTATGGATGGATACTTAGATAATTTTCTGCTTGGACTTATTATGAATAGTTCTGCTGTGAACATTTTAGTACGTGTCCCTTCATACACATATGTATGTGTTTCTACTATGCAGAAACCTATAAGCAAAATTGCCAGATCACAGATTTAGGTGTGTTATCTTTTAGTTCATAGTCCTAGTTTTCAAAAATGATGATATCAGTTATACTACTCTAAGACAGCACGAGAGTTTTGTCTGATCTATATCCTTGCCAATGCTAGGAATTATGAGTGTTTTTCATTTCAGCCATTTTAGTAAGGATATGATGGTAACTCATTTTAGTTTTAATATGCAGATGTTGGATATTTGGATAATGTATTTGTGAAGTGCCAGTTTAAGTCTTTTGCCCATATTTCTATGACCATCTTAACCTCTCCTGTCTTCTCTACTGTCTTTGCCCCTTATAAGGCTGTGTCTTATTGTCATTAAAAAAATGCAAGTGTCCAACAGCAGGTAAATGGATAAATACACTGTAGCACACTCGTACACTGAGATATTACCCAGCAACAAAAGTAAATAATATCCTAATACCCATAACATCAATGAAACTCAAAAGCATCTTGCTGAGCAAAAGAAGCCAAATACAAAAGAATACATACTGTATAATTCTACTTGTATGACATTCTAGAAGAGCAAATTAGCTTATAGTGACAGAAAACAGGTTTCTTGGGGTTGGAAGACAGTATTGACTGAAAATGAAGGAATGTTTTAGAGTGATGGAAATGCCCTGTCTTGATTTCAGCAGTGCTTACATGGATGTAGACATTTATCAAAACTCTTTGAACTCTGCATTTAAAATGGGTAATTTAATTGGTTAAATTGTACTTCCATAAAATTGACTAAAAAGAAAACTTGTACTGAGCTCTACCATGTGTAACCCATAGGATATGGTCAAATTAGGGCTTTTTTTTTTCTTTTGGCCACAGTGATCAGTCAAGATGCCCAAAGATCCATATGTACTCCATTGGAGAGTCATATCACCCTAGAAGGAAATGCAGAGTTGCCAACATCTTCTGAAATAACTGTTTTGATTGAAGACATCACAAAAGCCTGGTTCTGGCTACTTTGGCCACCTCATACCCCACAAATGGTTTAGTTTCCGCTCACTTACGGCTGCCTGCCAGTCACCCAGCAATCCAGCCAGCACACTTAACAAGCTGGCCCATCACCATGTTTCAAATATACAAGGAGAACATAGGCATGCCCAACCCTGGGCCGGGGAGAGAAACCTCCCCAGCTAGTTTTCCCAAAACTTTACCTCATAGGAGCCAAACTGCAATCACTTTTTCCTTTGACTCTCAAGGGAAACCTGACAGGGACCACGTTTCAGAAAGCTCCTCTTCCATTGAGCACCAGAGCTGTGGTATTTTAATAGCCTCTCCCAGCCCCTCCCCTGGGAACATATTATTATGTGATCATTAGTGATGGGCAAACCTCCCTGGGTTTCCAGGTTTGAGTCTATGCCAGAAGTTGAAAGTTCCTCCTTTCTGACAATTCCAAATCTCCCCCATTTCTCCCTATTTATTTATATTTATTTTTGTCTTCTTGACCTAAGCATGCTCTCTAACCCTTACCTACTTTTCACCACAGAAAGAGGAAAGAGAAGGAGATAGGGCAGAGGGGCAAGAGTTCCCTGCTGCTCTCTGACCTGGCAAGCATGCCACCTCTCTCTGCTGATATGTCCTATACCCAACAGAACTGTAATCAGGCCCCAATTGTTGGTGAGCCAGAAAAGGATGACTGGAAACTCATTGTGTGCCCACAACCATACTGCTGGAGGTGCCCAGTGAATTTGCAGGCAAAGAATGAGGTCTATCCTTAGAAGGCCAATAGATGTAATTGACAGAGGCATGCCAATATCATTCTAAAATAATACCCTTAGGACTCAGTAGTCAAGGCTATGGGCAGGCTGAAAAGGGAGCTTCAAGAAGTTGTGAGACGTATGGGCACATTCCTCATTTGAAGCAACAATTTCTGTTCCTGGAATATGAGAGTAATGCCTTAAATGTATTATATCTAAATTCAAACACTGCTGATTCCTGTCAATATTTTTGTACTTTAGAAAACAGGAACATTAATATTTATTTCATGAGCTATTTTGTTTTTAAGGAGCTGAGTGGAGCACTGGATTTTTAATTAGGGATTATATTTAATTCAGATCCATAGAGCTTCGATCACAGAACTGGCAGTCAAAGCACCTGTGTTTGTAAGCTCGACCCACCAGCCAGGGGC
Organism: Prionailurus viverrinus; assembly: GCF_022837055.1. NCBI lineage: Eukaryota > Metazoa > Chordata > Mammalia > Carnivora > Felidae > Prionailurus > Prionailurus viverrinus. The sequence goes on from NC_062563.1 coordinate 32,884,194, forward strand.
TCTTAGGGTCATGGGGACAGTGGGGACATGTAATTTCAAGCCCTTCCCATCTTCCATTAGAAGAATCCCAGAATACAGCATGTCCCGTGACCTTGTAGAAGGCTGGGAATGTCAGGTCAGAGGCAGCAGCTGGCCTAGGAGGGCTGCCAGAATTTCCAGGACACTGATGCATTCAGAATAGGAGAAAAGGGAACATGGGAGGGGGTGCCTGATGGTGGGGGGAAAAGGGAAAGAAAGCATAGAGGGCCCTGAACTGATAAATTCTGATTTGCGTATTTCTCTCAGTCTGAAAACACAGATGAGTCATTTATGCTAATATGTATTTTCTTTTAACACATTTTCCCAAGTTGGTCTGAAACTATACCGTGTCTACTATGAGTAATTTCACACACTCGCAACACAAAATTTGTTTTTCTGCCCAAAGAGCAGCCACTTGTTTTTGGACCAGATTCCCCCAGTGTGTAGCTAAATCAAGGAGACTATTTCTGCCACAGTTAAGGACCTTCCACTGCTTTCTGTGAAGCTGCAGTGAATGTACATGTTTCTTAAGGAATTTTTCTAACACACCAAAGAGATTTGTGCCCTATTAATTTTCTTGGTCCACTTTGAAAAGTGATTTTGATTATGCTTGAGCCTTTGTTTATCACGTTATATTGCCATCTCTAGATAGTGTCAGGCAAAAAAAAATGGAATGCATATTCAGAATATTATCTGTTTTCTAATTTTTTCCTTTATTATTGCATTGATTTTCTTTTAAAACTGGTTTTACAAACTGGAAATTGACAAAGTAGAATATTCATACAACAAATGATGTCAGAAATACATGGTCAAGCAAGCTAACTAATTATCATCTTGGGCAGCAACTTCATCGATTAGCAGTGACTGCTGGCAATATTGTGCTAAGAAGGAACCTGAGGCCACTTCTAGGCTTAGCAAGAAAGAGGGCAAGGAGCTGATTAGTAATGTCTGCCATGGTGATGCCTTCTTGGATAATGGGGGAGGGAATGGTCCCAGGAGTATCAGCACAGACATTATGAATTTGCCTTTTCCAGTCTTGGCAAAAATGTTCATTCAAGCAACGAATACATCAAAGGGAGTTCTATAGTAATTGATTACATTGACTAGAGACCTGAGCACTTCATTTTGAGTCTGTAGCTGGATCAAAATATATCTAAGGGCACTTCTAACCCAAAGATTCCTTATCTACATAATAAAAGTTTTACCCAGACACAGAAATAAAGGACTTGAAGACTGCCTTCTAGTTTAAGGCATAAACAGTAGAAACACATTTGTAATTTGCTTCAGGAATTCTGAAGTCCTTTTTTTTTTTTTAACATTTATTTATTTTTGAGACAGAGAGAGACAGAGCATGAAAGGGGGAGGGTCAGAGAGAGAGGGAGACACAGAATCTGAAACAGGCTCCGGGCTCTGAGCTGTCAGCACAGGGCCCGACGTGGGGCTCAAGCTCACGGACCGTGAGATCATGACCTGAGCCGAAGTCGGACGCTTAACCGACTGAGCCACCCAGGCGCCCCTGAAGTCCCTTTAATGTAAGTATATTGAACATAGTTCCTACCCTCCTTTCAGCCTTGTTTCTAGCTCCATGTTTCTTATGTGTCTCAAACAGAAGCTGTGTGAGTGATGCTCAAGAGAAAGAGAGACATTTGAATGAGAAATAATGGCATCATTCTTTTTAAACTTGGATTTGTTTCTCTTGTTTACCTAGAAATCAGATAGAGAATTGAGCAGAGATTTTTGGTCTTAGCCGGGACTGAGAAATCAGGTCTAACTGGTGAGTCAGAAGAGAAATGGTTCCTCTTTTGCAGTACGTAGTCCATGAGTGCATGACCTGTAGGAAAAGTCCTTGGACAAGCCTTAAATCTTTAACTTTAATAAATGTGGTTATTGGTCTGAAGAAAATGAATCACAGATTTTTGGCGTTAAACAGTAACTTTTTTTCCTCACGTATGATATGATTTCCTTAGCTTTGCTAGCTAGAGAGGATGTAGGTTACCCTTTAGTCTAAATCAGGGATTATTTACTCATGGGCTAAAACAATAATAATATGCTGTATTAAATGTTCATAGTAGGTGTTCAAAAAGGGCAGATATATATGATTGTGCTAAATAGCAAAATATTTGCTTTTCAGCACTGTATTATTAGTCAGCTCTTGCCACAATGAAGGTATATAACAAACCACTGTCAGGGGCTTATAACAGCATTTAAGTTGCTTACTAATGGTCTCTAGGTCAGCCAAGACTCTTCTGCTTCAGGCTGGGGGTTGACTAAGCTTGGCTTGGGGCTTGGGTTGGGTTCAAATATACTCCATGTGTCACATTTTGGGTCTCAGGCTGCTAATGCAGTTGCTACCTGGGTAGTACTTTTCTTGCTGTGATCATAGGAGTGGAAGGGGTAAGTGAAACAGCATTTTCTGAGAACTGGCACACAGTCATTTCCACCCACATTTCATTGATTAAAGTTAGTCATGCGGCCAACTTTACCATCAATGGATACAGAAATTGACCCCACCTCTAGGGAGATGAAATGCAAAGTTACATGGCAAAGTGTGTGAATATATAATTTTAAAACAGGAAGGGCATGGGAATTGAGAACAATGAACCAATTTACCAAAAATACTATTAAGCTCTGTCAAAAACATTGAGGGAGGTAGTATAATGAGGTAAAAAAAAAATGTGTATATATATCAGGCTTTAGAGCCAGGGAGATCTGAGTTTGAATCTTGGCTCCATTCTTTTCTGACTGTGACTTCAACAACAAGAAGGTCTTGCACATGCTAAGACTAGGAAAGTGCTCTCCAGCAGGACTTTGTGGAAATCTCTCCCTTGCTCTGCCACGGATGAGACTCCATTTCTTTTTGCTTGTCTTTTCCACTTGTCTATCTTCTTTTCATATTTGGCAGTTCAGATTCCTGAAATAAGGCGTCTACTTGACTCAGCTAAAAGTCATTGTGCCAGTTGGAGTGTATCATTTTGCAATGGGCCACATCTGGTCTAATGGCCAGTCTGTGATCAGGGCAAGTGCATACTTGGTTCAATCAACCATGGCTGCTGGGGAGTCACACTTAACTTCCTTTGGGAGGCATGGCTAGTTTTCCTCCAATTGAGTCATGCTTTTAGTGAGAAGCTGCTGTTAGGCTGGAAATTCTTTTCCTAGAGAGGTGCCACATTTCCAAGTCCTTCTTGAGTATAGGTTGAACCATGTGACTAAGTTTTCCCAATGGAATACGAGAAGATTATGAGTACCACTTCCAAACAAAGAGGCTGAGATGCTGGTTTCTTACTGTCTATTTTCCCATTTAGTACTTCAACAGTGAAGAATGCAAGACCCTAAATAAGGAAAGAGCTACAAAATGGAAAGAGCCTGGGTGGCTGACTTATCATGTAGAGGGCTTCCTATGAGTGAGAAATAGACATTTAGGAGTTAATATTTTAGGGTTGTTTTTCTATCAATTAACAAAGACTGTCCATTCTGCCAGATTGGAAGAGAGCAAATGTCCTTTAAAGGGGCTGGTGGCATGGTAGTCACTGGGATTAGAGTGTGGAATGGAGAAAAAAAATAAAGGCTAATTAACTGAGCAAAGACTTCAGCTGGAGAGGCCCAGTGTGCCCCTGTGGCATGGCTTTGCTGATACCACACTCAGCTGAGAAGGTTGAGTTCAATAAGAAGTCAACTATAACTGTTAGGGAACATGGCTTTTGAGAAGGATGAGCTCCAAACCCAAACAGTTGTCCACATTTCAACTCACACTCATGAAAGAGAGTTTTCATTCAATACAGGAAAGTAAGGATTTCCTTTGTGAGCCCACTGACCCCCTGGACATGGTTCTTGAATTATCTTTCTTAAGAACTAAGCTTCTCTCTTTCTTTTAGTGGCTCTGATCACCTGAATCAACCAGTTTTAACCAAATTTGAAAATCCATTGTCTCTCAGTGTAAGGCCCACTTCCCTCATGGCCTCCATTAGTAACCAACATTGGCACCAATTATTCTTACTTACGCTCACTGATAAGGAGGAGGACCAGGGAGCCGTTCCCTCATTGCTGGTTATACCTTGACCTTCCTTGATAATAGTCTCAAATTTGGAAGCCTTGTGGAAGGTGGGGGATGATGGTATCCTGGGTCAGAAGATTCTGTTATACGAAGTCTACCTTTGACTGCAGGGTGTTCTAAGACCAAACAGGAGTGAGGAAGAAGAAAGTCCCATCTCTTGAAGTTCTCTTTCTCTCTGTCTCTCTTTGTCTCTCTCTCTCTCTCTCTCTCTCTCTCTCTCTCTCCCTCTCCCTCTCCCTCTCCCTCTTCTCTCTCTCTTTTTCCTGACACAAATCCAGTTATTCAGTTGCTGCCCACATCCAGCTGGCACACCATGCACCACGGTTGAATTTGGTCCATGCTCCAACACTTTCTCTGTGAGCTGCACTACAATTGCTTCTGCTTCTCTGGTTAAGGAAGGTTCCTGTCTCCCCTTGCTGGATCTATACTGCTTGCCTCTCATTGATAGAGTCTGACTTCAGCCTGTGTGTTGCTTCCACCCCACTCAGCCAGTTCTGTTCTGTCCTTTGTCAGATACACCTTTCTACCATGGGACTGACTTCCTTTTGGCCCCAAGAGTCTGCTAGCTTGGTAGGTACTAGTCATAAGAACAAAAGCAGAGACCCTCTTTTGGATCTCCGTGACATAGTCATAAGCAAGGACCCCGCAACATCAGTAGAGGAATTGTATCCATTCAGCTGTTCAAAACAAAGGTTTCAATTCTGAATCTTCTTTCCCCAGCTGATAACCAGTCTGTCACGGCAACTTGGGAGGGTGGGGGTGGCAAGGCATGGAAGAAAGGGAGGGGAGTACAGAGCGGCAAGCTTATTAACCTTTCCAAGAGGCTTGTGATTCAAGCTTGTGGAGCTTAACATTTTTTTTCTCTCCCAATTATTTTAATGATGCTGCAGAAAGTTCTAACTTCTGTGCTGAGACTGTGTTGCTGCCACGGTCTGGGCTGATCACATGGTAACATTCCGACCGAGGCTGGGTCACCCCGTAAGGAAAATCAGCTTGGGAAAACCACTCCTCCCGCTGAGTGCAGTGCTCTCTCTCTCTCTCTCTCTCTCTTGCTCTCTCTGTGGGCAGGGTAAGGGGGAGCCTCTTTTTTTAAAACCTTTGAAGCTTAAATCTCAGATGTGAGCTTTGCCTCAGAGTTTATTCGTTATTTTTTATCCCCATTCACCACCCCCCTCAAAAAAGTTTATGTTCACTCAGAATGGCAATTATTTGACTCTAATTCAAACCATTTTTGTGTCATTTAGATCCAGGCACATTGCTTGATCTCAATAATAAGGGAATGTACCAAATATTTTTGTTTCTAAAGGAACTATAGTCATATAAGCCAGTTCATCAATCATGCTTTTTTTTCCTTTCACAGTCTTAATGTATTCCTCATTTCATTTGAGCAAGAAAATTAAGCCTATAACATAAACTTAAAAGCCAACTACTGTAGTCTGTACTTTGAACCCAGATACAAAAGCAAACATTCCTTCCTATTAGGTTCAGATCAAGATGTATTGATTTAGGAGGTTAACTAATACTTAGCAGGAGGCTGATTAGTGGCTGGAAATGTGGGAGAAAGAAGGCAGGGGAAGTAGAAGAGGAAGTGACTTCTTGTATATGCATATACACACTTTATCTGGGGGCACTGCTGATTTTCAGTAACCCTCCATGAATGTCATCATGGCTGTGGGGATTGCAAAGACAGAGAACATCTTTCTGCAAGGCCACCCTCCCTTCCCATTTAACAGTAGCAACTAGATACTGCTGGGGATTAGAGATCCATTCTAGTCCGGATGTCACCTAAGAATTTGTAATTTTTTAACCTTTTACTGGCATATCACCTACAGAGGAAGAAGTGCACTTACTGTAAGTGTACAGTTTGGTGAATTTTAACAAACTTAACACACCTGTGTGATAAGCATCCAGATTATGAAATGAAACATCAGAAGCACCTTAGAAGCCACACAACCACCCAGTCACTATCTCCCCAAAGAAAATCTAAGTTCTAATATCATAGATAAACTTTTTTTTGAAATTTCTATAAATGGAATCCCATGGAATGTATTTTTTTATATCTGGCTTATTTCATTCAATATTATATTTGAGAGGTTCGTCCTTGTTTTTGTGTGTAGTTGTAGATAGTCTACTGTCTTTGCTATTCATATTCTATTGTGTGAGTACACCAAAAATTACAAAATTTTGAGACGTATTAAGGTAAATTCCTGTCAGGCTATTATGAATAGTACCATACATTCTGATATATATCTTTTTGTGAACATATGTACACATCTTTTCTGGGTTTATTCCTAGGACAGGAATTGCTGTGTATAGGCTGTGCATGAGTTTTAGTAGAAAATACCAGTTTTGCAGTGTCTGTAACCAATGGATATTTTTGTGTGAGAGTTCTAGTTGCTCCTCATTCTTGTCAGTATTTGATATTTCCGTGTTTATTTTAGTTCTTCTGGAGGGTATGTGGTGATAATCACATTGTCAACTTACTGTGAATGTCCCACGCCCATTAATTTTCATTTCCTATCATCCTTAAGCTCACAAGAACTAACCTGACCATCAAGTCTTCCCTCTACAGAGACTATATTTTCTATACTGATATGCCCACATCACTTCCTCCACTCACCCATGTGGACTTTTCCTTTTGTTGAGCTTTTGTTGAACTTACGCATGGAGCCACCCCTTTTACACTTTTTTTAAAAATAAAATTTAATTAATTAATTTACATCCAAGTTAGTTAGCATATAGTGCTATAATGATTTCAGGAGTAGGTTCCAGTGATTCATCCCCTCTCTATAATACCTAGTGCTCATCCCAATAAGTGTCCTCCCTAATGCTCCTTACCCATTTAGTCCATCCCCCCACCCACAACCCCTCTGGCAACCCTCAGTTTGTTCCCTGTATTTAAGAGTCTCTTATGTTTTGTTCCCCTCCTTGTTTTTATATTATTTTCATTTCCCTTCCCCATATGTTCATCTGTTTTGTCCATCTTAAAGTCCTCATATGAGTGAAGTCATATGATATTTGTCTTTCTCTGACTGGCTAATTTCACTTAGCATAATACCCTCCAGTTCCACCCATGTAGTTGCAAATGGCAAGATTTCATTCTTTTTGATTGCTGAGTAATACTCCATTATGTGTGTGTATCCATTGTATATATGGAATATAGATAGATATATAGATATAGATATAGATATAGATATAGATATAGATATAGATATAGATATACACACACCATATCTTCTTTATCCATTCATCCGCCAGTGGACATTTGGGCTCTTTCCATACTTTGGCTATTGTTGATAGTGCTGCTATAAACATTGGGGTACATGTGCCCCTTCGAAACAGCATAGCTGTATCCCTTGGATAAATACCTAGTAGTGCAATTGCTGGGTCGTAGGGTAGTTCTATTTTAATTTTTTGAGAAACTACCATATTGTTTTCCAGAGTGGCTATACCAGTTTGCATTCCCACCAACAGTGCAAAAGAGATCCTCTTTCTCCGCATCCTCACCAGCATCTGTTGTTGTCTGAGTTGTCAATGTTAGCCATTCTGACAGGTGTGAGGTGGTATCTCATTGTGGTTTTAATCCATTTATACTTGATTAGCCCCCTGAGTAGTATTGTGCTCCAAGTGTTTCTCCTGTGCTATTCTATCTTCCCAACTGAAGGCTTAGTCTGTTGAAGATAGAGTCCAGCTCAGCAGGCCATGGGGACCCACACAAACCTACCAGGCTGAGTTCAGATGGATGTGGGCTATGCCCCAATTAGACTGGACTTTGCACTTTTTGCTCTATCATTATCATGCCCATGGGATTTAGCCTAGATGCCTGACATTGATTAAAACCACTGAAGTCTCAAGGAGCCTGGGTGGCTCAGTCTGCTAAGTATCTGACCTCAGCTCAGGTTATGATCTCCCAGTTCATGGGGTCAGGCTCCACATCGAACTCTATGCTGACAGCCTGGAGCCTGGAACCTACTTTGGATTCTGTGTCTCCTATCTCTCTCCCCACCCATCCCCCTCAAAATAAATAAACATTAAAAAAAACACTGAAGACTCAAGAAGTTAAATAGGGCAGGAAGATGAGTAATGTAAAATAAGTTATGATTTGGAACCTGAGTTCCCACATATACAGAAGGAGAAGAATAGAGTTGTAAGGAGAGTTCAACAAGGAAACATATCAAAGTATCTGGCATGCTGTAGGTGCTGGAAAAGTCCATTTCTTTGTCAAGGTATCAATCTCTCAGTCTTGTAAGAGGGTGAAACTCAAACGGCTTTGTACACCTTTAGTTTGGTCTGGGATTGCCCAATCCTTTTTTGTTCCCCCAGCCTCTCTGAAATCAAGCAGTATCCTAAATTAGGTGATGACTTTTGACATAACTGATTTTTTTTTGAAAAAAAAAAATTAAGGAGAATTTCTTTTCTGAAGTCTAACTTGGTCCCTTGATAGCAAAACCTTCTTTGAGCCAAGGCAAATGAAGAGCTTTCTACGTAATGCCCATCTTTCTATCTGCTCAGACCACTATGTCTAGAGGGAGATACCTTAAGTGCAGATGATACAAGTGGCATCCAACTCTGCTCTTAGGTATGTGGTTAAAGTTCAGGCATCTCTGCTTCCAAAAGGGCTCTTAGAAAAGGGAATGAGGGAAAATATTGGTTCTAGGTCTTTTTGTTCTTCCCTGGAGGTTTTCAGCAGCCCTTCTCCATGGGCAGGCAAGCTCTGGAGTCACATACTAACTTTGCCCTGTTATACTGACTCAGGGCTTGGAATGGTGGCCTCTATTTTTCTTCTTGAACACTACTGCTCTGTGCCAGGGTGGGTTGGTGTGGCCAAAACTAATTTGGCAGGTCATTCATTTGTTTCCTCTGATAGTGCTACACTGAAGGCAGGGTTACAAAACACTTTCCAGCTGGCTGGACTTCTGATAAGAGTATCTCAAAAAGGTTCCATGGCCTTTAGTTACATTTAGTGGTCAAGGTTTTCATAGGCTTACCTTTCTCTCTCCTTTTTAATTTCCAGCCAATTTCAGTAGAACCATGTTATAATAGAGCTCAATGTATTACATAGAATTTTTAATACCAAAGGTCAAACTATCAAGTGGGGATCTTTGATGTTAATCCTGTAACCAAATTTGTGTATAAAGTGATTTCCATATAGATGCTTTTTTTTTTATTTGTTTTGTTTTGTTTTGCCCCTGGTTGATGATGAATGGGAATGTTAGAAGGAGAGACATGGAAAATGAATTTCATGACTTGTCCAAGGATGTAATCATGTACCAAGAGAAAGCAATATTATTATCTCTGTTTTACAGAGATGAGAAAAAAAAAAAAACAGAGCGGCTTAATATCTTGTTCAAGGTCACATAGTCTTTTGAAATTGGGATCAGAATCTTGGGTTTATCTAGCTCCAAAGCCTGAACTCTGTCTTCTCTCTTTCTTTTCTCCTCTCCACCTAGAATAAATGCCACTTTGACACAAACCTTTCAGTATTAGAGTTACGTATGACTTAAGAGGTCCACTCAAGCCCTGTTATGTATAGGCATTTGCTCTATAAGGTCCACAGAAGCTCATTGAGCTTCTGGTGACCTACAATAATGAATACCTCATTCCTCCACAGAGCAACTGATGGCTATTTTGGATGACTCTTCCTCTTATTCAGACAAAATTCACTTCCTTGAGACTTCTGCCCAGTGCCACACTGGAGCAAGTTGATACTTACTCACACCAGCTCAAGAGCTGACTGTGCACATCTGTTCCCAACTTCACACTTAGTGACCTCAAGATGAAACCTTGAAATCATCTATAGGTGGTTTACAGCACAGAGATTTGCCAAAAGTTACAAGTCAAGCCATATCCTCCTACCTCCCATACTAAGAGCCCAAATGATAAGCATTTATCAGCATACCACCACTTCACCCCTCTGGGGTTGATTCCACCCTTTGTCCTTCTAAAGGAAAAGTCCAAATCTTATTCCACAACAGCCCCTCAGAGATTTTGGGACAGTTCTTTTGTCCACTCTGTCTCTGTCTGATAGATTCCGAGAGACCTGAGTTTGAGTCTTAAGTGGATCGCTAAGTTACTATGGAACCATGAACAAATTAGCTAATCATTCTAAGTTTCAATTTCCCTGTATGCAAAATAGGCATGAGAAAAACCATATCTTACCTCTAGGGTAAATGTGAAACTTAAATGAGACAATGGATATAGAATACACTGCCTGATTTACGGAAAGGTCTCAATTAACTTTGTTATCCGAATGATCATTGTTCATAATGTCATAAGCATTTAAAGAGTTACTCAGGACTTCTAGCAAATGAAATTATACCTGTCAGGATCCCATCAGGAGCAGATAACCCATAGAAAGGGTTTGATTCCAGAGAGTTTAATGTCCAGACCATGTGCAGAAGAGTGAAGTACTTAGATAGTTGAGGGAACTGTTAAGGTTTAATGAGATGTCCAGGATCTACCAACAGGAAGAGATTGTTCCCACCCCATTTCTGATGGTGCAAGGGAAGGGAGTAGTAATGACAAGAGGGGCTGCTACCTAGGCAGCACAGGTACAGGAACATACTCCCAAACATGAGACCCAACAGGAAGAGGCCGGGGAATAAATACTGTGACTTCATCTCTCTCCTGCCCTCCAACCTCCTGCCAGTACCCTCCCCTTCCAGAAGCCAGAGGACACAAGGGATGGGATGATTCCATCCATAGATATCACCTCATGGGACACAAAGCAGGAGAGAGCAAAGAGGAATATGGATTGAAGGATGGGGTGGAGTGGACATGCATATAAACAGAGAATAACCAACCAGTATTTGAATTTTCAATCTTATATTCCGTCTTCTGGATCCACCTCTAACTTCTTTTTGCTGTAGAAGATCCAGATGAAGAAATCGTACAAAAACATAGTTGTCAAGAGTGGTGGAAAGATCTCAGTGTGAGGAAGTGTGCTTGCTTCTTGGACTTAATTATGCATTAGATTTGATGTGATCCATTGAAAAAATGTTTAAACCTGGGGCTGGCAGAATGCCTATTATCCTGTGATTTTAGAGTGCCCCAAACCCTCCAGGGAGGAAGGTCCCATGTTACCTTATTGACTTATAGTATAGTATCCCATTCATTGGTCTTATCCAGTGCTTGCCTTTATTTTATTTTCCTTTGAAAGTGTGTCTCTTGGTAGATGTCATTGCTGTTTACTATGCATGTGTGTGTTTCATATTTTAGGGGACTTTAATTGTTCCATTCTAATAGCATTTCCCTCCCCTTTGAACTACCTCTGTAGTCTATTAAAAAAAATCTGCAGGACCTGAAATGTATTAAAGTCTTCAGAGATCTCCAGTACAATGTTTCCATCTGTTTTTTAAAAGAGACATTTTATAGCTCTGGGAGAGCCACTTAAAAACTTCATCTGCTGAAGCAACACATACCCCTGTGTGCTGAGAAGCCTTGACTGACAGAAACAGCTTTCCCTCTCACCTGGATCTCTCTAAACCTTTCTAAACCTGACTCTTCCCTCAGCGCACTGTTTACACAAAGTCCTGTGGTCCTTCACACAGTTCATTAAGGGTAGTGTCAATTAACTCTTAAAGGCTATTTCCAGGAATAATTTCTTATGAAAATGCAAGAGGAGGTTTGGTGGTTCAAATGAAACCCAATGATATGAGCAGAGAGACTTTTGAGCTGTCTTCTAGGCTACATTTTTTAAAAAGGTTTATTCATTTTTTAGAGACAGAGACAGAGCATGAGTGGGGGAGGGGTAGAGAGAGAGGAAGACACAGAATGCCAAGCAGGCTCCAGGCTCTGAGCTGTCAGCACAGAGACCAATGCAGGGCTCAAACCCACGAACTGTGAGATCATGACCTGAGCTGAAGTCACTCAACCAACTGAGCCACCCAGGAGCCCCTAAGCTACATTTGTGATGTTTATTTCCACATGGCTCTCTGCAGAACAATGACAGAAGTAATGACACTTTCCTAACTGATCATATTTGTACCACAGATTGACCACTGTCACACTTACTGTAATTTATACTCTTCTGTAATAAATAAGTCTAATTCAAGGGCACCTGGGTGACTCAGTCAGTTGAGCATCAGACTCTTGATTTTGGTTCAGGTCATGATCTCACAGTTAGTGAGTTTAAGCCACAAGTCGGGCTCTGTGCCTATAGTGCGGAGCCTTCTTGGGATTCACTCTCTCTCCCTCTTTCTCTGCCCCTCCCCTGCTTGTGTGTGCACTCTCAAAATAAATAAATAGTCTAATTCAGGCTCTCTAACTCAAGTGCCTACAGCAGCCATGCAGGTAACATATATGAGCGAAATAAAACAGGTATTAGGAAAACACTCCTTAGCATGCATGGATGCTCTGTGCCTATCTCTGTTTCCTACATTTGATACAGTTGTTTGTACAAGATGCATTTTACTTTTATTCTGTATTAAGAAAAACAGTATTGTAAGTGTAATGATAAATGGTAAGACAGACTGAGGAGACAACAGGAAGTGATGGAGTCTGGAAAACTAGGGAAAACATATCCCAATAGAGGGACACCTCTCTGCTTTGGCCCAGCACACTGATGTTATATGGGAATGAAAAGTTGGTGTTGTCAAATCTTTATCTTTCAAAAAGAATTCCATGTTTTTATGGAAAATTTTTAAATTTTAAATATTGGTAACAAACATGAAAAAATTAAAAAGTATTTTATAATCCATATCTAATCATTTTTAAGCTAGAAATCACCTACTAGCCACCAGACAACAGCTGCTAGACTTGATGAGTCCGTGAATGAAAGGCCACTGGGCAGAGTTTTACATGGAGTAAGAAGAGGGATGGTTGCTCCAATTTCTTTCCTTCTTTACTTGGTAAAAGTACAGAAACTGTGGGGGGGAACTGGGGGGCTCAGTCAGTTGAGCATCTGACTCATGATTTCGGCTCAGGTCATGATCCCAGGGGTGTGGGATCCAGCCCCGCAGTAGGCTCTGTGCTGAGCATGGAGCCTACTTAAACTTCTCTCTCTCTCTCTCTTTCTCTCTCTGTCTCCCTCTTCCCCTCTCTCTCTCTCTCTCAAATTAAAAATTAGAAATTAAAAATAGAAGTATAGAAACTAGCATGTCCTAAAAGCCAGTAAGAAGGTACTCAACTGCTTTCAAGGCAATCCTGACTCCTTGTTGTCTTCTTTCTACCCTCAGAATCACCTCTTCCCCATCACCCCCATGCACAGACACTCTAGTCTGACACACACACAGACATACACACACACACACACACACACACACAGTTACACATTCTGCATGGTTATCTAAGACTGTCCTTTTTGGACATCCAGTCTATATTTGGATGATGTCCCTTCTTGTGCATTTTACTATAAGGGTGTGAAAATATCTCCATAACTATATTGCCAAATTCTAATTTGTTCTTGATTCAAAGTCATCTAAGCACTGCTGTGGAAAACCTCTGGCTCACGTGATCTATTACCATTTCCCAAGTGCCTCTTTGCTAGCACTATAAGTTGATTGCCGATTTGTCAGCACTCACTTAGATCTCAATGAGAATAACACAAGGTATACTAAACACTATGGAGAATGTTAGGATTGCACAATTCATTGATCTGGTAAGAAAATTCATCTAAATTATTGTTTATTATTGTGTGGATAAAGGCTCCCCAAACACAGAATCAACATGGAGAATTGGGGATGCCAGAAAACATCCTTCAAGACTTTAAGACATTTCAGAGAAGCCCTGTGGCTCCTGCTTGGAGGAGGGGCATTTCACAACCTTACGGTATCTGAGTGAAGATTACGGAAATGGGATAACTTGAAGTTAGGCCAGGGTCAAGGGAAGAAGAAAACTCCTCCAAAGGCAGCCTTCCCCTGAGCTTAGCTCTCTTCTGGTGCAGCCCACTTACAGCTCACGAGCCAGTCTGCTGCCTCTGTCTCTTCTTCTACCTCTGCACTGTCTGCTTGGTTCTGACATTGGCTTGCTGGCTGGATTCACATCCTCTGGCTTTCTGAAATGGTCTGTACCCTGTTTGCTGCATCTGCTTTCCTCAGGTTCTGCTGTCAGTGTTTCCAACAAGAGTGCATTAACTTTGAACCCTTGACTCCTTTGCTAAGAGGATGCTGTCCTTGGCAGCATAGGGCCAATTTCCCACCCCCTCCAAGACCATCTACCTCATGGAAGGATACACAAGTTCCTTCCCCTGACGACAACCCCTCTTGCCAGATGCCATGCCTTGGAAACCCTGCCTTATTTAAACCTGAACATCACCCATTGTTTGCACTGAGTTTCGTTGGCTGACTACTTGTTCACAGGACATACCAGAGTCACAGCATTGGAATTATTATTTTACGTCTTTCCCTCTAGTTTAAAAAGGAGATTTAAAAAAACTGGTTCCATAATGAACAGAAAGCATGACGTTATTGACCTGAAAATAAAAAGGCAAATGCTTATTAAGGCGTGTTGGTCACTATGTGTTAGAGGACAGGAATTCCTGGTGATGCAATCTGCCTCATCCAGAAACTGAGCACAGAAAACCTTTTCATATGTGCTAAGTCTGCAGCTGCAATAAAGCCTCCGTGCAAACAGTCAGCTCTGACTGCAAGTCTAGCTTTTCTACTGAGGTTCACATCCCTGGGGGTGCAGTGGCATTTCCTGATGGAACCTGGCACCCAAATTCTATATCCAGTCCCCCAAATTGATATCATGCAAGTAAATTAATGGTTTATGGGGAAGGATTTCTACTAGTTGTGGTGGCCCCGAGATCAGTAAAAATGTTACTTGAGGAAGAGAATCATCAATGTTAAAGATTATCTATTAAATCATAATAGTGAGAGTAGCTTTTATAATGGATAATGAGCTTTTATGCACCACATGCCATGCATGAGTTTGACATACTGCCCATTTGGTATGACAAAACAGAATGTGTAGTGAAATGCCCATAGGGAGGTGAATTAAAGAGAATTTGATTGCATCTGAGTAGATAATTCCCTCTCTTGAGCAACTCAACTCTCATGTCCTCTAAGTAAGCAATTACAGTTACTCCTATGTATATCATAAATGCAGCTCAGCTCAGGAAAATAAAAATTAGCATGAGTGTCATAACATCCTGCACTATATAACTAGTGCAGTTTTTCTACAAAACATCAGGTCAATAAAACACTGCTACTCCTATATAGTTTAGGTCAGAAACAAACAAAAACACTGCTTATGGGTATTTGTGAGGGTCCAGTGAGGAAAACTGGAATTACTCCAGGTGTTTCAAACAGAAGGGATTTAATAGAGGGACTTGACAGAGATGTGAAGTAGGGAAGGAGCCCTATGGAGGATGGTGAGGCAATCCAGAGATTAGTAACAGCAAGAAATAGATACCACCCCTAAGGTTAGCAGAAGGAATGTGGTTAGCAAGACCAGAATCTTCGTGCATCTGTTGGAAACTGCAACCAGGCTGAGGTCTCCTTCATGAATGTTGAAATCATAGAGGAGATGATATGGTCTGAAGCGGAGAGAGTAGGGGAGAAATATCCTGGCTTCTCCCATATTCCATCCCCAGATCTTCCATCAGAGTCTCCCTTTGGCTGAATCTACCAGGAAGCCATGGTGCAAGAGGGCCTGGGAAATGTAGTTTCCACAGCACAATGTGGGAAGTATTGCAGACCAGCAAATGACTAGCACATTTGGCATCTCTGAAGACATGTATATTTGTATATTTGCATTAGCTAATTGACCTATAAGTGGATGTTAACAAGCAACTTTTAGCTTCTTTTTTTTTTTTTCATTTATTTTCAGCTGAAAAATGAGTGAAAGAAAACCACGGATGATCAGGCTATGATGTGTTTGCCAGTAATTTACCCTGTGAGATATGTAGTTCGGTCTCTCTGTACCAATATATCTTCATTTTTCCTTAAATGTTCTTTGCTGCCTCCCCTGCTTCTTTTTATTTTAGCTTTGGGATTATCCAGTAAACAGGAATGATGATTTCATTCATTTTTATAACCTAATCCCTCACAGGGTGAGGTAAACTGCGGAGTGGGGGAGTACATGTTGGTAACTATTTTAGACTTGTAAATTTTATAAGTTCAAATATGTTACTCAACACTAGAACATGAGTAGGAAAATGCCTGGTTCAATGATGTAAACACAGCAAACATCATGCTAGAATGGAAGAAGGGAAATAGAAGCAAAAGAGGTTTTTCAGGAGAATCCCTGCTTTTCAGACATTAACTTTTTTTTTTTTTTGTCTGAATTGCTCATGCACACCAGAGCTAAAACAACCTTTTCACTTGTGGTGATGGGGATCTGTTCTCTGAAATATAAAATGCAGGATGATTTTGAACTGTATTAAGTGCAATCTGCTTGTAAACTTGTGAGGCACATCTTAAAGGACATGTATGTTTTATTTAACAAATACTTCCATAATGTGCCTTATTTTCCAGCACTAATCTAAGCTACTAATACATTTGACCATTTAAACAACTGCATAAGGTGCAGATAAGACCACAGGTGGTATGTAGCAAACTACTTTTTATCCTTATTTTATAAATTAGGAAACTGAAGCACAGAAGGATTAAGGTTACTATGCAGCTGGTAGTTGGTAGAATGAGGATTTGAACCCATGTAGTTTAGCTCTAGAGTCTGTGTTTTTAACCAGTAAGCTATGCCATCATCTTCAATGTGGCAGCCTTGGGATAGAATCATTCCTTGTCTACTCAGGGCTCCACAAGTGAGTGGAGTTGGTGCTACCTGGCCTTTTGTGTTTTGGCCTCAGATGTCACCTAGTGTAACTTCCTCTGTAATCTCTTGGTCAAAGCAGTGGCAGTCCCACTCAAATCCAGGAGTGTGACAGGGATGTCAAAGTGTCAAACAATTTGCAGCAATGCTTTGAAGCCATGAAGCAGCAATAACCACAATATATGATACCCAGATATACCCAAAATACCAGCAGCAATAACCACAATATATGATACCCAGAATGGTGGGTTGGTTTTTATTTGCTGAAATGACCTTATGGTTTCCTTTATTTGGTCTTCATTTATCTACAGCAGGAAATGGAAGGAAATAGAGTCTTTCCTTAAGGCAGATCTCTGTTCCAAGTAGTATTCTTCTAACGCCTCCCTTAGCTCTGACAGCCTTCTAAATGGCATCGGACAAGACTTCCACCGACTCAAGTTTCATTGATGTAGTTGTACCCAAATAGAAAATGTTCTGTTGCCTATATTCAAAACACATTGCTAAGCCAATTTTCTTTAAATTCTCCTGAATTTCCTCCCCTGGGAGGATTATACAACTGCCAAGTTTGAATTTTAAACTTTCAGATACTTTTGAGTAATACTCAGCGGACAGGGGGAAAAAAGTATTTTGGTAAGGTGGTGTGTGTGTGTGTGTGTGTGTGTGTGTGTGTTGTCCTCAGAGAAAATTGCAGGTTTTCTACTTCAACTTAACTGTAAAATGCTGAACTAATTTAGCTCAAATCTTTTGGATACATGTTCAATTTATGGGGCCAGTGACTATCAAAAAATTTAAGCTGAAAAATATTGGAAAACCACTCAACTCACCAGAATTATGGTTTTGATTAAAATCTGAGTTTGCGACCAATGTTGCTTTTAAAAAAATAGCTCTGGTGAATGCCACAATTAGAGTATTCAATGACATTTCTTTATGATGTGTCCTGAGGGAACAATTTGATTGGTATATAGGGAAAAATTTCAAAAGAGGAACATTTCCTTCTGTGCCATGGCCTAAGACAGGAGTTCCACATGCAGACAGGCAAATATTGGAGTGATCGGGCTGGTTCCTCTGTCATGCCTTCATGGCCAAGGTTAATTCTAATTACATGGCTGGCGGCCAAATTTGTCCTTTTCTCTCTCACCAACGCATAAATAGACAAAAGATGGCCTACTGCAACATAACTGCCCTCTGGTAGTATTTTCTGTGACTACCTCTAAATGTGTAAACAAAAAATGTTAAAGGGACTATCGGTGAAATTGTTTTTATTGATTAAGGATGGACCAGTATGAAATCAAGTCATTTAACCAATTCAGTAAGAACTTAAATAAACGCAATTGTGAGAAGTGCTTTCCAATTAGGTCAACTCTGCAGCTTTCCTAGGGCAACCAAACTTCTTTTAAAGTCCATGTGTATAATATAGAAAGCTTAATATGTCTTGGACTATAGTTTAAGCAGCATAATGTCGGAGTTAAAACCACCATTTCTGGGATTGGACCTCCAATATTTGAAACCTGTTTCTACTACTTGGAGCTGAGTGGCTTTGGACAAAGTACTTTACTACTCTGTCCTTTATATTTTCCCTCTATAAAATGAGGATAACAGAAGTGCACGATTGTTGCCATGAGGATAAAATGAGTCAATCTATGCTCAGTGTTTAGAAGAGTAATTGGTGCATTGTGAGTGCTCAATAAACATGGCTATCGTTTATGCTATTGTCTGATTCTGATATTCTTACCAATTTATCAGTATAACTTCTCTAGCCACCACAACTGAGAAAGTAGCGTAAGTCCTACCTTCAACATAATCATCTGGTGCCCTTGGGAAAGTCATTTACTTTCAATGAACCTTGTGGGATTATCAGGCTGTTCTTTCATGGTGGCATCTGCTTTTAAACCAAGCTAGCTAAAACATGTGAACTTGGGCCCAGTAAATAGTTGATATTCATAGACCAAAGTAAAATGGCAGAGTGAATCCATTCTTTGCTTAAGGAAAAGAATGGATGAGAAAGGGAAAGAAAGAAATGTACTTCTAGGAATCAAATAAAGGAAAGGGTACATTACTCAAATCAACACCTTTGAAATGTGACAGAGTCACAGAGAAACTAGAGACTTTGGTGTCCCCCACATCCAAAATGCACCCCTAATTTCTACTCTACCTCAAACAGATGGAAGAAAGATTGTGAAGGGTCATCTACCTCCAATTTAGAGAGACGTACAATCAGAGGTTATGAAGGCAACCTGAGGTAAGTGTAAATAAACTTGTTCGTAAATAACCTTACAAGTAATTCCAACAAATGGAAAAGAGAAGGGGATTAAAATATATAACACAAGAAAATGTTACATGAATGAAAATTATTTAAATTAACAAGTCTGTTAAATGTGTTATATAATGTGTTCTAGGATAAACTAATAAGTAATGACAAACACAGATACATCCTGCTAAAATTTCAACTTCAAGGATCAAGATGATTTTCTTTAGAAATACAAGTAGAAAAAGCAAGTTGGATATTAGGATGAAAATCAAGCTAGCCTCATACTTCTTTATAGAAATATCTATTGCCAGAAGCAGTGGAGCAATGTCTTCAAGTTATTTGGGAGAGAGATAGGATAAAGGGGGTTGACAATAATGCTAAGCTGAGCCAAGAGGGCATATAGATTTAATGCCAACTGAACTACATGCTAAAATTCAAGAACTATAAGTTTTATGAATAAATTACTTTAGATTTGTAAAACACTTAGAACTGTGCCTGATATACAGAAAGCAAAATATAAATGTTAGTTAATTAATTAAATGGGAATGAATTGAATCTCATGAAATCTATGAGTTCCTCTTAATAAAACCTGTATTAGGAGAAGCCCTGATAGGACTACAGGTGGATACACTAAACCTCTTTACACCTAAAACTAAAATTAAGTTAATGTGGGAAATAAGATTTCAGAAAGTCCATATTCGAGTTATTAAAATTTTTAAATAATAATAAAGCAACAGGAAATCAGGAGGTAAAGAGCACAGTTGAGAAGATGTGTCAGTGTACTAATTTCTCCATTTTTTTCATATGGTGAATCAGTAGATTATACCTAAAGTTGACGAATGAAGATATAGATCTTTTTATTAATTATGTACACAACTAATATTTTTGAAAATATACTCTGGGTCAGGCACTGTTGTAAGTGGTATGAATTTAACTACAAACAAGGCATATCTAATAGGAGGAGATTAGTCCATGCAATTAGATAAGAAAAAAGAAAAAAAAAAGAGATGGACAGATCAATGAAAGAGTCCCAAATATAAATGGGATAAAGATGATACATGACACATGATAAAGATGTCATTTCAAACCAGTAATAATAGATGGATAATTTAATAAATGTAATAGGATACTGGCAAGCCAAAATAAATTCCCAATGAGTCAAAGATTTAAAGAAAAATAATGACTCCATTCAAATATTATAGGAAAACATAAGTGTATTTATGACCTTGGAGTATGAAAAGTCCTTTTGAAGTAAGACATACAGCATGAAAGTCACAAAAGTAAAGATTAATACATTTAATTACAAACATATTTAAAATTTCTATATAGAAAAAATTGCATCATAAAGTCATAAGTCAGCCATCAGATGGAGAAATATTCATAACACATCTCTGACAAAGGACTCATTTCTTTAATATGTAGAGATCCTGCAAAAATTAATAAGAAAAAATTTAGGAGTGAACATAGTATTATGATATTTTTGATTTTCTGCTTTTCAAGTCAGAGAAAAGCAAGCAACCTAGAAAAATGAGTAAAGGATCTGATCAAGAACTGAGATACAATGACCAGTAAGTATAAGATTTCTATCTCATTAATAATAAAAATAAATGCAAATTAAAATGAGGAACCATTTTTACTTTACCACTTAATGTTTGATGACACACAAGGTTGGTGATGATTCTATTGCTGTTAGAATAAATCAGTACACACTTTTTTGAGGGACAGTCAGCTATCATCTTTAAATTTTTGTTTAAATGCACATATACTGATTCAGAAAATCTATTATTAGAAGTGTACCCTCTGGATATAGTTAAACATTTTTTATACAAATTTATTGAGGTATTTTTATAAAAGAAAAAAAAGACTGGAAATATCTAAATGTCCATCCGGAGGGACAAATTAACTTTTAAATACTACCTTTAAAAACAATAAGACATATCTGGGTGGAAAGATCTCTAAGACATATATATATATATATATATATATACACACACACACACACACACACACACATATATACATATATATGTATATGTATATGTATATATTTAAAAAGCAAAATAACTAGGAAGATGTGGCTATTTGTCCTTTGTGCAAAATATTGCATACAAATATACACATATGCATATGTGCATATGCTAGCAGGCATGTAATATCTTGATTTTCAGAAGGTAATATATGTATCTGTAACCCAGATTACCTTTAGAAAAAGTCATTCTGGGCAGAAAAAAAGGAGGGAGACCTTTATTTTTATTTTGTGTGTTTTTTTACTGTTTAAATTTTTTAACATGTGTGGATTATTGTTTTTGAAGTTAACAGAGGTTATCTGCGTAACAGAATCTTGAGTCATTATAATTTTCTTTCTTTCTTGACTAAAAATATTTCAAAACATCATTTAAAATATAATGTGATATCCTTATTCAGTTTTTAATAGTTTTTAAACTCATGTTAAAATGAAAGTGAATTCCTGAAAATATTCAGATATTTTATAAATGGGAGCAATGCCTCTAGTTTACCATGTGAGGGGTTTCTGGGGGCTAAGCAAAGCTAGCATTTGCCATTTGCGTGTTCTTTCTCTCCTAATTGGCCTTTTTCCTTGCTTCTTCCCTGAACCTACCTTCTCCAAAGTGAGATCTTTAAACTCTATTTAAAAACACATATCCCTGGAGGCTTCCCTGTTGGGTAGAGTTGGAGGAGAGACCATAGAACTCAGAAACAGCATGAAGCACATGAGGTTTTCCATGTAACTTAGGTTATAGTTTGAAGTGTTCATTAAAGTGGGATTTAATGGAAGAATTCATTAGTTGTTTGTTTTTTTTAATATACGAAATTTATTGTCAAATTGGTTTCCATACAACACCCAGTGCTCATCCCAAAAGATGCCCTCTTCAATGCCCATCACCTACCCTACCCTCCCTCCCACCCCTCATCAACCCTCAGTTTGTTCTGTTTTTCGTTTTTAAGGTTAGTCCACCTAACACATTTCAAAAAGAGGTAGACAATTGGAGAAGAGCTCTTACCTTTCAGTTTCTTTTGTGGCTTAATTAAAGCCAAATTAACACAATGGGAGAAGCACCCAGTTGCAACTTTTAATTACTGATGTAGGACATGAAACAAGAGTCAACTGATCTAAAAGTTACTTCCTATGAAAATGAAGGAAGACATGTGGGAATGCAATTCAGACATCTCCCAGTAGCTCCATAATGATAATCACTTAAAATACGTAAATGAAGTAAACTATAGCAAAGGTACTTATACTAAACATAGCCAAATAATTAGCATTCTGTCTGATTCTGATTTGGCACTTTGGATACTGTATTAACTCTCTAGCTAAAGTGAAGCTAAAATTCACTGACTTCAAACTTATTCTGAATTCAAATAACAAATAATTCTCAAATAACCAGAGAACTTGATTCCTTATACTACTTTTATGACAAATGAACAAAAAACAGGTAGAACTAATTTCTTTCCCCTTCCCTTTCTCCATTCCTTCCTCCTTTCCTCCTCCCTTCCTTCTTTGAAACAACCATTCTATAGTGTCTCAAATAGTCATGACAAATATGATACAACTTCTATATATTTTAAAATAGCTGTGCAAGGACTTGGTCATAAACATGATCCTGAGGTTTCCATTATAGGAACCTAACCAAATGTAAAATATTCAAAGAGATTAAATTGTGTTCAGTGACATTTTTCTTATAATTATGTGTAATATATAAGTAAAATGTAAAATTGTATTTTGATTTCATGTTTGAATTGCTACATATGCTAGTTCCATTCATCAGTATATTAAAATTACCAACTCCCTTACATCCCTATCTTTTCTGTATACATAATAGTTTACTTGTCTAATAAGATGCTAAAACTGTAATTTGCTGAATCAATACCAAGTTAGCAAAAATTAATTGTTAGAAAAGCAGGAGGTCTATTGTCAACATTAATTCTTCAGGCATTTAGTGTAATGATAGCTTAATCGTTTTATAGCTTTTTCTGCTCTGGATTACACCAAATATTGTCCATCTGTTAGCGCCTTTGTGTATGTAAATTGGTCTTTTATTAATTAATTGTTCAAACATGAAATTGCACCCTCATAACTTAAAATGATTCCTTTCCCATTGTAAGCAGACTTACTTTACTCCTTGATATACACTGACTAGCATGCATGAACTTGGGGAAATAATCTTAAGGACATAATCATTGACAGTTGGGAATTGAAATTTTGAATTCTAGAAGCCACATGAGTTTTCTCAAGAATTTTCTCCATGTCTATACACTTGTAAATTGAGCAGGTTCCTTCTTCTGCACTATGCTGGTTAATGTCATGTAGTCCTTTTTCATTCCCTGTGGACCATTAAGTGCCATCAGATCTTATCTTTTCAATCTCTTATAGCCTTCTCCCTCGCTCCATGTTTCTGCCGAGTTCAAGGACTTCTCATCTCTTGCTTGAATAATTACAACAACCTTTTAATTTGTCCTTCTGCCTCTAATCTGGCACTACTCCAAACCATGATCGTGCTCACTTCTACCAAAGAGATTTTTCTCAAAGTGCATCCTATAAGGAAAAGTCCAAATTCCTTTGCCCAGCAAAACACTGGTACCCCCTGTCCTCTTCTGTCCAGTCACACTAAATTGCCAACCATTCCTTTAATGCATCTTGATGTTTCATGCTTTTCTGCCTTTACCCCTGCTGTTCCTCCTGCCTGGAATCCCCTTCCCCCTTGCCTATCTGCCCAACACCTGCTCAGTTTTCATGATTTGATTCAACTATTATGTCCTCCCAGGAAACCTTCTCTGACCTCCAAGGGAAGGTGGTAACTCTGTTGGTTCAATTTTTGTACGTTGTGTAAACTTCTGTTTGATGGATTTGTGTAGATTGCAGTGTTCGTCTTTGTAGCCCCAGAAACTTAGCAGTGCCTGGAAAAGTAAAAGTCGTTAAAGGAACAAATGAAAAAAGTGCAGGAAACAGATCTCCAAAGCCAATGATGTTGTTTCATTCTTGGCGGAGTGCCATTTAAATTCAAGGCCCTTCCGATAGGTACTATCTCAGGTCACTAGATATTCTACTGAATATCATCCAGTGTGTATTTTGAGTTCCACCAGAAGCTGATTCTAAAACAAGGATTTGAATACCGGTAGGGTATAGGGAGGTGGAGGAACACAATTAGGGGAATAAAGAAGTGAGGCAAGGAAGGGAAGGCAGCCAATAAAGGATGCATTACCAAGCCCTTATCACTGTAGGTGACTAGAATTTGGGGAATCAGTTCAGATCATGCACCATCCAGGAGCTGTTGTTAATGTACCAGCACTTAAGGCTGTGGACCTGCCTTGCTCTGGAAACTCCTTCTTAGGCATTCTAAGACAAATTAATGTGGTCTGCTTTTCACTTCTCTAAAACTTTTTCTGCAATATCTTCTACACCTTCCTTGGCAATCTCTTCCTTTCTAAATGGTTAAGACTTAGCTCAGAAAACTGCAATCCAATCCCCTAATCCTTTTCCTGAACTCCAGGCTGGTGTCTAATTATCTGCTGGGTACTTCTATGAGCATATTTAACCACACCCAAAAGAACCACGCCCAGTATCTCCCATCTGGCTCCTGTTCACACTCCTTACTGTTAATAGCACCATGGTTTTTTGTCACCCAACCTCTAAAAGCTGCAGATATTGATTCTTACCCTCCCCAGCCCTACTGTCCATCTCAAGGCCACACCTCTGAGCTCCTTTACAGCTTTCATGTTGGCTTATTATTCATGTGGACTTTAGGCCTCCATTAACACTCCATCACTATTACATGTATAACTACAAGAGGTACTATCTGGTCCCTTTACCTACAGTCCCTCTATTCTCCCTATTCTTCACCACTATACTCTACCAAACGTGAGATGTTAAGGTGTTTTCTTAACATGCATCTCCAGCTCTACCATTCCTCTGGTAAAATTATTTCACAGTGATCCATGTATATAGGACAGAGGCCAAAGGCCTTAGAGTAGCAGTCAAGAGTCTTGAGGTCCTGAAGTCGGCTTACCTTTCAAAGCTTACTACATTGGATATTCTCTCTTTGTACTCAAGGTCTACTCTGTACCTTGCTCTGGGCCTGAGAAGTTGATTTCTATGGGCTGCATAGAATGAGATTCTCAGCCTCTGCATAGTCCCCTCCACTTGTGTATGATCTGGATCCGTGAATATAATGGAAACATTACTCCTCTTACTAGGTTATATTGTATAGCAACAAGTGATGGGATTTTAAAAAAATTTTTTTAACGTTTATTTATTTTTGAGACAGAAAGAGACAAACCATGAACAGGGGAGGGGCAGAGAGAGAGGGAGACACAGAATTTGAAACGGGCTCCAGACTCTGAGCTGTCAGCACAGAGCCTGACGTGGGGCTCGAACTCACGGACCGTGAGATCATGACCTGAGCCGAAGTCGGACGCTTAACCGACTGAGCCACCCAGGCGCCCCTCTGCAGATGTAATTAAGGTCCCTAAGCAATTGAATTTGAGTTAATGAAAAGGGAGTCAGGACTATCCTGGATGGGCCTATAATCAGTTGAGTCTTTTAGAAGAGGGTCTAGTAATCAGAGAGATGTTTTTCTGTTGGAGCTGATGAAAGAAGTGATCATGAGTGAGTTTTTTAGCTGCAAGGAAATGAATTCTGCTGACAGCCCCATATGCTTCAAAGAGTACCTTGAGCCTTAAATGAGACTGCAGCCTTGTGAGAACCAGCCAAGCCACACCTGGATTTGTGACCCACCAAAACTGTGAGATAATAAAGGGGCATCAAGCCACCAAATTTATGACAACTTGTTACACAGCAATAGAGAACCAATATACCTGTCCTTCTAGTTAAATTAGGTCAATGGGATATTTCAACAGATGTTCAGAAAGTAGGAGAAAAGAAAATTTGAGATATTTGTTTTCCCTGCCAGCTCCTCCCCAGCTGACCTTGAACCAGAGGTGCCTTACTTCTGCCAAAGGCTGGCTCCTACAACTGCAGCTTTCTCAGGGCCCTGTAATGGTTGCTTCTGGGCCCCTGTAAGCCTTAGGGTTGTGCCTTGGTTTGGCTACCTAATGTAGGCCCAAGGTGCTTCACTATCTCTTGTCATTTTCCCTCAACTCTGCCCACGCCTTTGTACAATGGCTTTGTTAAACTTCCTTAAAATTTTTTAAATGTATGTTTGTTTGTTTGTTTATTTATTTATTTATTTATTTATTTATTTTTGAGAGGAGAGAGAGAGAGAGAGAGAGAGAGAGTGAATGGGTGAAGGGCAGAGAGAGAGGGAGACACAGAATCCAAAGCAGGCTTAGGCTCTGAGCTGTCAGCACAGAGCCCTATGCGGCACTTGGGCTCATGAAACTGATATCATGATCTAAGCTGAAGTTGGACACTTAACCAACTGAGCCACCCAGGTGCCCCAAACTTCCTTAAATTTTTTCTTAAAAAATATGCCCTCACTTTCCTGCTGGGACCCTGCCTGAAGAATAGACTTACCTGTAATATTACCTTATCCCCATCCAAGCACACATCCAAATATGAACTGCCACCCATACTGCTCAAAACACTACCCTATATTTCTTATCTCATGTTTTGGCTTTGGGTTGTTCCTACTGTCTGGAATTGAGACCATTAGCATGGTAGGGGTAGAACATGGCATGGGGGCATAGTAGGGAGAAATACCCAAAGGAACAAAAACAAGAACTCTAGAATAGACTACTCCCTCACTGTGTGACCTTGGAAAAATGGCTTAACCTCCTCAAGCACATTTTCTTCATCTGTAAAATGTGGTAATAACACCCATGAGCAAGGTACTTGTGAGGGTCAGTGGAATAACAGGTAGAAAGCAGCTAGTGTATGAAATGCAGTAACTAACAACATTGGTGGCCATCTACTGCTGTTAATGCTGACATTCATGAAGACACCTACCATTCCTACAGAAATTCTTGCCCTAAATGTTCCTCTGTCCAACGTCCTCCCTTCTATGAATGTAATGACTCTACATTTCAGAAGTGAAATTGTTCTTTCTCCATTAAACCTACAGCAATTGTTTTTTACTTCTTACACGTTTTTGTTTTGTTTTGTTTTGTTTTGTTTTGTTTTGTTGTTTTGTTTTGAGAGAGAGAGGTGCATGTATGAATTAGGGCAGAGGGAGAGGGAAAGAGAATCTTAAGCAGGCTCCATGCCCAATGGGTGCTAGATGTGGGACTCAATCCCACAGCTGTGAAATCATGACCTGAGCTGAAATCAATAGCAAGATGTTCAACCAACTGAGCCACCCAGGTGCCCCTTATTCTTATTCAGTTATCTTATATTTATTAATCTGCAAATATGTTTGATCTCTTCTGCTGAATTCTAAATGTATTACATGCAGAGACTGTGTATTTTGTATTACCTGGGACTTAAATAAATAGTGCTATGGGCATAATAGTTTCTCAAGGGGCGCCTGGGTGGCTCAGTCAGTTAAGCGTCTGACTTTGGCATGATCTCACAGTTGGTGGGTTTGAGCCCATGTCAGGCTCTGTGCTGACAGCTCAGAGTCTGGAGCCTGCTTCAGATTCTGTGTTTCCTTCTCCCTCTGCCCCTCTCTTGCTCGTGCTCTGTCTCTGTCTCTCAATAATAAATAAATGTGAAAAAATTTCAAAAAGTAGCTACTCAATAAATATTTTGAGACTGGATATGTAAAGAGAAATTCTACATTTAATGCCTGTGGTGACTCTTCACAACCTAATTAACACAAGATCAAAATATTTTAGTATCATTGACAAGATAGGAAATATGTTGATATATGGTAATAAAATGATATCTAATGGATATCCAATACATTTTTGATATCTACCAAGTACAAAATAAAATAAAGCAAATTTAATTTCAGAAGAACCAATGACCTTAATTTGCATGTGTATAGTAATTCAAATTCTGCAACATTTCTTTTGACACATTATCTTCTCATTTATTTTTCACAACAGCTTTGTGAAGAGATCAGCTGCTAATCTCTGCATGTTATTCATGAAAGAGCTGAGACTATGAAAATTTGTTATTGTCTAAGATCAACCCAAGTGCTGACCTTTCTGACAAAATATCCACTGTTGGCAATATGATAAAAGCTGTTAGAGGAAAAAAAAAAAAGAAAAGAAAAAAAGGCATGCAAAGTCCTATCTCTCAAAATCAGGCCATAATGTTTCCGGCAGAAAGCTGAAAAACACATTTCAAGATACATCAAGTAGCAATCAGGATCTTGTGTTTGTAGGGCATTTTTCAATTCTCCAATTCCACATGTTTTATGCATTTGAGCTTCATGCTGAGGCAGGCAGAACATATATTTATTTACTCTGATCAATAGATGAGGCCAAGAGATGACCATTTAAAATATTTTTTAAAAGTTTATTTTTATTTATTTTGAAAGAGAGATAGAGAGCAAGTGGGGGAGGGGCAGAGAGAGAGGGAAACAGAATCCCAAGCAGGCTCTCCACTGTCAGCTTAGAGCCCAAAGGAGGGCTCAAACTCATGAAATCTGAGACCATGCCTGAGCTGAAATTAAGGGCCAGATGCTTAACCAGCCACCCAAGCACCCCAAGAGATGACCATTTTAAATTCTACCACGCACAGCTGAAACAGAATTAGAACATAATATCACCCAGTTAGGTCTTGGGTTGTAATCAATTTGCTTCTAGACATAATGTCTATAATAATAGACATATAATGTCAACATAATAGACATAATGTCACCCAATTAGGTCTTGGGTTGTAATCAATTTGCTTATAGAATACCTACTGTGTGCATCCTAAAATACAATCTAGTCAATTCACAAAACTCATTCTCCCTTAATTTTTAAGACATAGTCGTCAGTATTTGCCCGAAAGCAATAACCCTGATTAGGCCTCATAGGCCAAGTTTTGCAAATAAATCACTCCAGCTTCCTGACCCCTTCTACCATATCTAATCATACACCAAACAGGTATGTGTTTGATTGACTAGATGCTGCTCTTTTTCCTCATCCAGTTGAAGTAAGTTAGAATTGGTGTTGGGTGTCACACTAGTAACAAAGTGATAAGTATGGTAAAAAGCCAAGAGGTTTGTCAGGGGAGTTGCCACAGGTTTCAGTGGAATGACAATTACAAGGTAGATGGATCATTTAATGCCTGCTGTGACCTTTACAATAGTAAGGATCATTATTTTAATGTTAATTTGCATAATGGTTGACCTAGCAAGAACAATGGTGAATGCTAATAGCTGCAGGATGCAATAAAATTAAACATTATCTGGGCTGAACTGCTAAAGGAAAAGTTGCCAAAGTATGACTCTTTAAGCACTTAATTTCATCCTAAGTCATGTCCACACATAATCGAATGTGGATTTCCAGTATCTCTTTAAAAAACTGGTAAGAAATGACTGGAAGGGAATAACAGCAACCTCCTTTATACAGAGTTCTTACTTGATAGACTTTGTTTTTTGTTTTTTTGTTGTTGTTCTTTGTTTGTTTTTAACATAACTTGCCTGTGCCCTCTTGAAACTACCATCAGCCTTTCCCCCAAACAACTCCACACCCCCACTCTGGCCACTCCCCACATTTGGCAGGTACATCAAATTTGATATGTCCACAAAGAATGACTATTACCTTATGGGCTGAAGAACTTATAATGAACCTTTGAAAAAGGTAGGGTTGGCCACAGTTAGTAGTAAGTGATATGTTCAAGGCACACAGACACTGGCACCTAAAGTAATCTTGCATTCTGACTTGCGGGTGGACGGAGGCTACTGGAGAGAATAAAAGGAGAGATAGGTCATCTCCATTTGTATTTATCATTTTTAATTATTTCTATTGCTTGGAAAATGAGCAGGTATGATCACCCTGTAGTTTGTATCCCAATGCAGCCTGTGGAGATTATTTATTTATTTACTTATTTATTTATGAACTTTTTTCTCCCAAGAGTTGGAATTCATTTCCACCACAAGAGGGCAGCCATCTCTAAAAAACAACCAGAGAGCCTGGATCTTGGACACATAGGGCCAAAATTTAGGAAGTTATGTTTCAGAAAGGCCTTCAGTAGCCTCTCAGAAATCCTATATCACACATAAAAGAGATCCTGTGATGGCAACACTGAAATAAAATGGAGGGTCCAGAGGTGTCCATTTTCTCTCAGAGTCTTGACTATCGAAGACCATTTCATAAACCGACAAGGTTCCTGTTTCTCAAGTTGATGGCCTAAAGCTGCAAGACATTCTTGATGTCATCATCAGAGATTTATTTTCCATCTTTACTCGAGGAGCATCCAACAGCCATCATCTTTCCCCTCCTCTTTAAAAGCTACATATGATTCAGGTCTCATAAGTTATTTTGTTTTCTAAATCTCGCTTATGACAGAAACAATTGTTAATTTCTCAGTTAAACTTGATATGGAAGGAAATCACTTTGGAAGCACAATAAACATTTTTTAACATAAGTGTCTATCAGTAGACTATGTTCTATTGCCGACTTGTTTGGTGGCCAATGATTCGAGGGACAATCAGCTTCCATAACACTTTATTTTCAAGGAGAAAAAAGTAGCACGTTCCTGAATACTTTACCCTCCCCCACCCCATTTATTTTCCTAGTAGGCAGGCTTCCTCTGAAATACCTTATTTGACCTTTATACTTTCAGAAACAGCAAGTGCCTAATTCCCCTCTGTGGGTTGCTAATCCGATTTACGTGAGCAGAACCTAGAATTATTTTAGCTTCCCAACTGAAAAAATAATACACTTGGATAATACGCTGTTATGAGCTCCTGCTTCAGACTTTTTCTGCTTTGCAGGCTGTAGGTTCTGTGCAGGCAGAGTTGATTTTGCTGATCTGGTGTTTCCAAAAATTTTCTGCCCTTGGTTTCTGGGATCATTTGGGCAACCTGGATGTGTTATGCATGGAGGATCCTGGAATCCTGGGAGGGACGGAAAGGCTTAAACTGGAGACTCCATGGTGCAGCAGATTTGGGGAATATTCAGCTGAGGAAGACAAATGACCATATGTTATATACTTGCTCTGGGGCCTGGTGGGTCAGAGGTTCTAAGGTCTCAAACCAGAATAGTCTTGTATGCTTGGTTCACACTGTGCATTATTTTACCTTCCTCTGAGCTGCTAATCGCCTGCTTATGAGCTGGGCAAGATAAATATCACAAAGCATGAAGTGAAATAGAAAGAAATAATATCCTGTCCTCGCACTACCACACACACAAGAGTCAACGTTGTGAGTATGTATGGCAGGATGACATCTGTTTCGCATATATAGGTATATAGACGTATAGAAATGTGCTTTGGTTAGCACATATGTTTACATGTATGTATATATTGACAGAGACATATACGAGTATTTTTGTATATTACATGTATATTTGAATAAAATAGTGTATTTACATAAACATAAATGTATACATATATAAATCTAAATGCGGACTCATGCATTTTCATACGTACTTATGTATATCCGTATGTGTTACAATTTAAAGGACACCTAGTTTGCAACCTCCAGTGTTCTTTTAATTCTCCTACCCAGGGGAAACACACAAGTGTCTACCCAAGCCTATGTCAAGATGACTTGTAACTTGGTTGAGGACTTCTAAAAAAATTTTTTAGTCGTCTATTACCGAAAAACTTCAAACTGAAAGTTGAATAACGGGCCAGGTGGGAAATAAAGACTCCGTGTTTGTTATGAATTTCGCCCCTGCAGTCCCGGCGAGCGTCCAGGCGCTCTAGTTGCTCTCCCCTTAGAGTGCAGGGGCTGGAGGCGCGAGCGCCCCCCTCGGCAGCCACGCGTCCCCGCCCTCGGCCCCACCCCGCCGCGGCTGCCCCGGCGCGCCGTCCACACCCCTGCGCGCCGCTCCCGCCCGCTCGGGGATCCCCGGCGGGCCGCGCCACCGAGGGGGAGGTGTTCGGCCTCCGCGGAGAGGGAGACGGCAGGCTGCGTCCCCTTTAAAAGCCGCGAGCGCCGCGCCACGGCGCCGCCGCCGCCGCCGCCGCCGTCGCCGCCGGAGTCCTCGCCCCGCCGCGCTGCGCCCGGCTTGCGCTGCGCCCTCCGCTCCGCTTCCCACACCCCGCCGGGGATTGGCAGCCGCCGCCGGACATCAGCAGCCACAGGCTCCGCCACCGACCCGAACGACCTCGCGGCGAGCGGCGAGCGTCTCGCGGATTACTGGGGGCTCCGAGGCACCAGCGCGCCGCAGACCTCGCGCGGGCTGGAGCGCCCGGCCGTGCGCGCCACTGCGCCGTGGCCTCAGCTGCCCGGGCCGCGCCAGAGCCGAGGACCGGCGCGCAGAGCGCCGGGGAGCCGGGAGCCGAGCCGGAGCGCCGCGATGCCGATCACCTACTGCCGGAGCTCGGGAGCCTGCGACGCGCCGGCCGACGTGTGAGCGGACCCCAGGCTGGCCACAAAGCGCACCGCAGCTTGGCCCGGGGGCTAGGAGAGCTAGGGGAAAGCGCGGCCACCCGCCTTGGCGGCCCGGGACTCGGCTCCACTCGCCGGAGAATGCGCCCGAGGACGCCGGAGCGCCGGAGCCGCGGGGGTTTCAGCTGGCTAGCGCTAATGGGGGTGCGCTGGAGTAAGGCAGAGTGATGCGGGGGGGCAACTCGCCCGGCACCGAGATCGCCGCTGCGCCCTTGCCCGGACCTGGCGTCTCCCAGGATGGCTGCCCCGAGCCATGGGCCGCGGCGGAGCTAGCGCGGAGCGCCCGACCCTCGCCCCCCGAGTGCCGCAGCCGGCCCCGCGCGGGGCCACGCGTCCCTCGGGCGCTGGTTCCTAAGGACAACGACAGCACCAGCTTTTCCTCTCTCCCTTCCCTTCCCTTCCCCGCACTCCTCCCCCTGCTCGCTGTTGTTGTGTGTCAGCACTTGGCTGGAGACTTCTTGAACTTGCAGGGAGAATAGCTTGCGCTCCCCACTTCGCTTTGGTGCCTTTGCCCCAGCGGACCCAGCCTCGCCGTCTCTGAACCCCGCGCACCTCCACTCCGCCGCCGGGCCCGACCCCGAGACGCCGTTCCCTGCGCGAGGAGAAGGACTGCCCCGCCGGCACCCGGGAGGAGGAGGTGGCAAAGGAAGGGAACCCAGTCCCTGCGCCAGGTCCTTCGACCAGAGCTTTTTCCATGTGGAGGCTCTTTCAATGGACGTGTCCCCGCGTGCTTCTTAGACGGTCTGCGGTCTCCTAAAGGTAGAGGACGTGGGCCCCGGGCTGGGACTGGGGGGTTGGGCGCGGGGCCCGGGCGGCCCCTGCAGCCGAGCCCGTCCGGGGCTGGGCCTGGCCGGACGTAAACAGACCCCCTCCAGGTCCACGTGCTGCCGAGCCCCTGCGGGAATGCCCACATCCTACCGCCCCAGGCGACCGTCAGCCTGGCCCTCCTGGCTCGCACTCTTCCGCCCCTCCTCCCTTCCCTCTTTTCAGTATTTTATTAGGGCTGTTAACACTTAGATGACTTAAAAAAAAAAAAATCAAAGAAATCCCTTCGAGAAGGTGGCCCCTGGATTTCACCCGTTAGTTGCCAACCTTTACGCCCTACCATGGCCGTCTTTTCTCCCTTCTTCAAGTTTCTCAGGAAGACCGGCTTTCTACTCAGTCAAGTCCCATTTAGGAGAATACTAGAAGTTGGGGTTCTCTCTGTTTGTTTCCAAGAATGCGAGGGGGATAGTACTTCAATGTCACCTTCTACTGATACGTGAATTAATAGATATTAATTATTTACGTAACTCCAGGAATATACATGTGTATCTTGACTGCATGGGGGAGGGGGGAGGGCGAAGGGGTTGCAGTGGCCTGTCCTGACACCTCGGAGGTTAGAGGCAGGGGTGGGGGGGCACAAGTTGCAAGTGGCTTGGGAGGTTGTGGCCTTGAGTTATCTGGGTCTGGAAGTTATAGACTCTGTGTGTGTGTGTGTGTGTGTGTGTGTGTGTGTGTGTGCGCGCGTGTGTGTGTGTGTGTGTGCGCGCGCGCGCGCGTGTATCAGGAAGTTCTATACAGTGCCTCTAAGGAAGTCACATGCACCATTAGTGCGTGTTTATATTCGAGCTGGGCAATGTGTTTGGGTTTGTTTAGGGAACAGAGAGGTGTCAGACCAAGCGGTGGTTTCCCCAGGTTCCCTGCACTGGCTGTCAGCGCCAGTGTCACAGAAAAAAGGTGACAGTCATTGATTCTGCTGTGTGTGTATGTGTGTGTTATGTATGTATGTGTGTGTGCAAGTCGTGTCAGATGGGTGAGAGTGGGATGGAAGAGGAAAAGCCTTCGGGCTCAGGAACTCGGGGCTTTTTATTCTCCCAAACGTTCAAGCTTCAGCCCCTTTGAAGTATCCCCACGAGTGTTGCAAACCAAGTGGGCACCCTGGAGGAGGAGGCAACAGACCGAGCGGGAGCTGGGGACGCGGGGGCGGAAGGG